>NW_020664446.1:8266356-8591454 GCF_002925995.2 Terrapene triunguis
CCTGCTCCCTGTCCCCTGACTGCCCTCCCAACCCCTATCCACATCCCTGCCCCCTGACAGGCCCCCCAGGACTCCCACTCCCAACCCTCCCTGTTCCCCATCCCCTGACCACCCCCACAGATCCTCCGCCCCATCCAACCGCCCCCCTCCTCCCTGACTGCCCCCCAGGACCCACACCCCTTACCCAACCCCCCCACTCCCCGCCCCCTTACCAGCAGCAGGAGCTCGCAGCTGTGACACCCGGCCAGAGCCAGCTGTGCTCCCCACACTGCCCACCGGCTTACTTTCACCTCTGGATATAACCCACTTCATCAGATGCATGGAGGCCAATTCAATCAAAGTGCATGTGGCCCATTCCCAGCAGTTGACAAGATGTGAGTATCGACAGAAGGAAAATTATTTTTTGTAGTGACCCAGCCACTCCCAGTCTTTATTCAGGCCTAATTTGACGGTATCAAGTTTGCAAATTAATTCCAGTTCTGCAGTTTTTCATTGAAGTCTTTTTTTTAAGGTTTTTTTGTAGAAGAATGGGCCACTTTTAAGTCTGTTATTGAGTGTCCAGGGAGATTGAAGTGTTCTACTGGTTTTTGAATGTTACAATTCTTGATGATGTCTGATTTGTGTCCATTTATTCTTTTGCGTAGAGACTATCCGGTCTGGCCAATGTACATAGCAGAGGGACATTGCTGGAACATGTTGGCATATATCACTTTGGTAGATGTGCAGGTGAACGAGCCCTTGATGGTGTGGCTGATGTGGTTGGGGCCTATGATGGTGTCCCTTGAATAGATATGCAGACAGAGTTGGCAATGGGGTTTGTTGCAGGGGTTGGTTCCTGGGTTAGTGTTTCTGTTGTGTGGTGTGTAGTTGCTGGTGAGTATTTGCTTCAGGTTGGGGGACTGTCTGTAAGTGAGGACTGGCCTGTCTCCCAAGATCTGTGAGAGTGAGGGATCGTATGACATCAGTTATTAGCTCTCCTTCCCTGCTAAGTAGAGGACCTACACTTTCCCTTGTCTTTCTCTTGCTCCAAATGTATTTAAAGAATCTCCTCTTATTGCCTTTTATGTCCCTTGCTAGATGTAACTCATTTTGTGCTTTAGCCTTTCTGATTTTGTTCCTACGTGCTTAAGCTATTCTTTTGTAATCCTCAGCAAAAGGAATATTCTAGTTTTGATTTAAAGGCAGTTCTAACTATGACTCACTATAGTGTACATATAGGGCTCATTCCTGAAAAGTGACTTCAATGGCAGCTCAGGATATGGACCCAATTTCTATAGCACACTTGAAACCCAAAGGTATCCAGTGTACATGAATAAGCAGATGTGGTTGGAGGCAAACAGGATGAGCAGAAAGTCTGTAATTGGAGAAGTATGATGCTGTCATCTTTGAAAAGGATCATAATGGTCATTATGCCATTCTAGTAGAATCATAGACTATCAGGGTTGGAAGGAACCTCAGGAGGTCATCTAGTCCAACCCCCTGCTCAAAGCAGAACCAATCCCCAGACAGATTTTTGCCCCAGATCCCAAAATAGCCCCCCTCAAGGATTGAATTCACAACCCTGGGTTTAGCAGGCCAAAGCTCAAACCACTGAGCTATCCCCCCTCCCTTCCTTATGTGTGGAGTTTTATGACTCCACCACTTATGTCTACTGCTGCCTTGCGATGCATGTAGGTATAGGGTGGAAGTGGCATGCTTGATGCTGAATTTTCTTACTTCCAGTTAAACCTTTAAGGCTTGATTTCCCTTTTCGATTGACGGCAAAGAACTGATGCCACCATTTTATAGGGGGAATTATTTGCAGGCAAAAATGAGAGCACCGATATGTGGCTGTTTAGCAACACGTATCCACCCATTTGCAGGCACAATCAATTGTGCAACAACTGATGTGTGGGTGCAGTTTTAGCTTGACATTATTTACGTGTGTTCATTTGCATCTCTAAATATGCCTGCCTGGAAACTCACCACAGCAGATACTTACAGAGGCAAACAGGGAGGTTTAAAAATCAGGCCTTCTAAGGTCAACATCATTTGTAAACTGCTGCACCAATAAATAAAATAGAGATGTGTTCCCACCCTGGTGCCGTGCTGCAGATATTTTAATTATATATTAGCATGGTATTAAGCTGGTTTTATTTGCTGAACATTGTGTCAATTACTGTTACTTGAGAAGCATGATTACTCCCAGGTTGATCGTACATTTAAATAAGCAATCAATGCCATTAATCACCCAGCATTTTCAGCCAAGGATATTAACATAGAAACTCATCCGGAAGGGCACATAAATGGGTAATGATGTTCTTCAAACATAGATACAGCTCTGCAATTCAAGGGAGGATTTTTGAAGACTTTCTATTTTTTTTTCAAATGGCAAAAGGGGAATAATTGCCCTCAGTGAAATCACCATGATTTCAGATGATTAGAAAATATGTGATCATCTAATTAGCAGATGAACAGAGGGCAGAAGAGCTGTCACTGTGTCAAAGAGGGGAAAGCTGGTAAGGTTCGAGACGCCAGGAATGAAATCATTATTGCAGGAAATAAATATATCAGGATGCAGCAGGAAGGTTTGTCTAACGGGACTGAAAACCAGCAGTCTATGGTTCTCTTCCTCGCTCTGCCCCTGATTCCCTGGGTGATGTTGATTCCAATGGGAGTTAGGCACTTGAATACCTTTTGAGGATCTGGACACTAATCTCTTTCTGTCCCTAGTTTCCCTCTCTGTAAAATGGGTATAATAATACTTATCACAAGGTTGATGTGAGGCTTAATTCATGTCTTTAAAGTGCTTTGAGATCCTTGGAAGAAGGAACAAATTGATAGAATTCATGGTTTGCTTACAACCAACTTAAGATCGGCGGGGGGAAGGATTAAATCGATAAACTATGGCTACAAATGTTTTGCCCACCTCTGCTCATGAGTTTTGCTCCCTCCCACTGTCTTTTAAAAGAAAAAGGCTTCATGGTCTAATAGATAAAGCACTAGCCTAGCGCTGAGGAAATCTGGGTTCTATGCCCACCTCTGTTGCTGGGTGACCTGGGGCAAGTCCCTTCCCCTCCCTGTGCCTCTGTTTTCCCATCTGTAAAATGGGGGATAAGGCTATTGATCTCCCTTTTAAAGTGCTTTAAGACTTACTGATTAAAAGTGCTACATAAGAGCTAGATATTATTATCAAATTACAGAAAGAGGCTGAGATAATAAAGGTGCTTACATCAGCTAAGGCTGTGCCAGTGTAACTCTTCGAGTAGTCATTTGGTGGTGCAATTTTTCCCTTATTTTGTCTGTTTACTCTTTACCTTGTACCACCCAGGGCCGGCTCCAGGCACCAGCTTGGCAAGCTGGTGCTTGGGGCGGCCACTCCAGAGAGGGGCGGCAGGTCCAGCTATTCGGCGGCAATTCGGCGGACGGTCCCTCACTCCCAATAGGAGCGAAGGACCTTCCACCGAATTGCGGCCAAAACCCTGGAGCCGGCCCTGGTACCACCAGGTCATTTCAGAATTCCAGCGGAGACAGAGCCTGCAGGATTTTGCAGTAAATGCTGTGCCCCGGACACTTTATCTCCAGTGAAAATAGCTTCAATGTGAACATAGAACTGAATTTGGTTTCATGCTCTGTTTGCAATGATGTTAATTGTCGTCATTATTATCTCAGGTATACAACTTGCTTTCTCTGTTCATCTTTAGGGCAGGGAGCGGTTGCTTCAAGGTGCAGCAGGCAAGGCCATGTTTATTTTTCTGAAGTCTGGAGTGTCTTTAGTGTCCAGGAAAGTGAAGGACTAATAGCAGCAACTACAGCCAGAGGTAGAGTGGACAAGCACTATACAAGCTTACTCTGCATAACTTACTAGTGCACGTCAATCCTTATTTGCACTATCCATTGTTCTATCTTGGAACCTTGCTGTCTGACAACTTGGGTCAGTCGTGGCACACTGGTGCCGTGGTTTTGCAACATGCACAAATGGAAGGGCTAGGGTTATTTGTTTCCAAAATCTGACCCCCAGATCTTTGAAAATACAGCAAGACTATCACAGTGCCCTATACTCACCCTTTGGAGTCTAATGCTCCACATATAACTTTTGCATTCCAGAGTGCATTTGGTTGACATACAGAATATATTTATTTTACCACAGTGAATAATCAACTGAAAAGCTCACTTTCATTAGCTTCGTCTGCCCATTGTTGGCTTATTTCCTGAAGTTTCCGTACAACATCTGCAAAAGTAATAAACTAATTATGGAAGCCATCTGGAACAAGAACAGAGTGGAATAATTATTTTTTTTAAAAGCCTTCTCTGAATAACTGGTGCCATAATAGATGGGATGTCAGAAGAACAAAGATGATAACAAACCCAGGATCGTTAAGGAGGGATGCAAGGAGATTTACATCAAGAAAGATCATGAATGCTCATTAGCAGAGATGTGGTGGAGAGGCATTATGATCCATTTTTGGAAAAGTATAGGCACTGAATTGGAAATTCTACCTGAGATGAAAAGCTGCTACTCTTTCATCACATATAGCCCAGCAGGCAAAATAGAGTGGGAGCCAATGTTGCTTCACCCAGCTTCCCAGAATTCTCTACATCACTGTGCACTTGGACTAGATGGGAATGGGCATCTTGGGATAGGATGGATGGACAGATCAACAACAGTCTCTTCCTGATCCCCCTACACTTGCATAGCTATTGTTTATTATGTGTATTATGGTTGCAGCTGCAGGCCCCAAAAGACATCAGGACACCATTGTGGTAGGTGCTGTACCCTAATATAATGAGAGACAGTTCCTACCCCTCAAAGCTAAACACTAGAGCTGGTTGGAAATCTTCTGTAGGAATGATTTTTCCAATGGAAAAAGCAATTTCTGCAACATCAGCATTTTTCCTGGGAAAACCTTGATTTTGCTGAAAATTTATGATTTTTCTATCAGAAAAATCAAAATGACATTTCACTTTGGTTTAGTTTCAAATCAGTTCAGCAAAACATTAATTGCATTTTCCTAGCATGGCACATTGCCTTATGGGAGTTGTAGTTCTGGCCCATGTTCTCTCTTAGCGCTCAGGCTTCCTAGAGTAATGGTTCTCAAAGCCGGTCCGCCACTTGTTCAGGGAAAGGCCCTGGCGGTCCAGGCCTGTTTGTTGCTGCGTCCGCAGGTTCGGCTGATTGCGGCTCCCACTGGTCGCTCCAGGCCAATGGGGGCTGCGGGCAGGGCAGCCAGCAGATCCCTCGGCCCGTGCCACTACCCGCGGCCCCCATTGGCCTGGAGTGGCGAACTGCGGCCAGTGGGAGCCACAATCGTATGAACCTGCAGACGCAGCAGGTAAACAAACTGGCCCGGCTCGCCAGGGGCTTTCACTGAACAAGCAGCGGACCAGCTTTGAGAACCACTGTCCTAGAATATCTGATAAGGCAATGCACTGATTTCATTCTGATTGAGCTTCATGGTGCATCATGGGAGTCACATGACTCTGGGTGTATTATGGGAGATGTATTCCAGCCAGGGAGCCTGGCCACTAGGGCGGAATGGGGTCTTCTGGCTCCCAAACTACAAATTCCATGAGGCAATGTGCCCTCATAAGGAAATTCAGTTTAAAGTTGAAGTGACAAACAAACCATCTTGGGTTATTTCAACAAGGATGTCGAAATGTTTTGTTTGAATTGAAAATGTCTACGTGAAATGTTCTGATATGGCCGAATGAAATTTTTTCAAAATATCCATTACATGGAAAATTTCAAAATTCCTGTTTGGGAACAAAAACAAATGTTGACAAATCAGAATTTTCTGCAGGATGGAAATTCCGACTTTCACTCAGCCCTAATAAATACCATGATGATAGGCACCTTAGAAGTATGATACATAGATTGATTGCAAGCATTACGTATTTCACCACCATCCACATACACTTGGATACCTTAGAAGTATGCTAGATATTGAGAAATTGCCAGTGGTCTCTCCCTGATCATATTATACTGTCCTTAGCATTCTAAATGCTCTGGGACTTGCTCTTTAAGAGACGGTAAGTACCTGAGGGGAGAGGCAATCGACAAAGGTACTGTAACTGAAGCCCCTTAGTATTAAGAGGAGGCTGCTGTTGGCAGCACATTTTCTTGAAGGACCTGGGATTCTGCCAAAGACCATAACTCCTAACCTTCAGGACATGACACAAGCCTTAGCTATCCCCCACGCTTTCTGATAAGCATTGGGTTGGAGACTGATCGTGCTTGAAGGGGGTTATAGTTATTTCTGCTATTATTTATTATTCTGGGGTGGTTATTTTGATGGCGAGGTTCCTGACTGGTTTATTTGCTTGGCGTGCGGTTGGTTTGTAATGGTGTTTAGAGGATTGCTCCCATTTCATTTTTGAACAGCAGCTTGAGCATGCATTTGTGTGCATAAATCTTTGGTGTAATAGTGCACAGAGTCTGGCCCTAAATATTATCACCACACTGGATTTTTTTTCCAGTGGTCCAGTGTGGTACTCATGTATCCATTGCAGCACCTGCAAGTAACATGGACCTATCAAAACATGGAGGTCTTTCCACAATGTGGCTCAGGGAATTGCACCCACATCTAGAGAAATCTGAGCCGTAACGTAAGAACGGCCATACTAGGTCAGACCAATGGTCCTAGCTCAGCACTCTGTCTTCCGACAGGGGCTGTGCCAGATGCTTTGGAGGGAATGAACAGAACAGGGCAATTATCAAGTGATCCATCCCCTGTTGTTGAGTCCCAGCTTCTGGCAGTCAGAGGCTTAGACTGGAGCATGGGGTTGCACCCCTGACCATCTTGGCTACAGCCATTGATGGAACAACCCTCCATGAACTTATCTCACTCTTTTTTGAACCCAGTTATACTTTTGGCCCTCACAACATCCCCTGGCAATGAGTTCCGCAGATTGACTAGGTGTGTGAAGAAGTACTTCCTTATGTTTTTTTAAACCTGCTGCCTCTTAATTTCATTGGGTACCTCTCAGTTCTTGTATTATGTGAAGGGATAAATAACACTTCCTTATTCACTGTCTCCACACCATTCACGACTTTATAGCCCTATATCATATCCCCCCTTAGCTGTCTCTTTTCTAAGCTGAAAAGTCCCAGTCATTTAAGCTGTCCTCATCTCCCTGGCTGGGATGATTTAGTTGCGATTGGTCCTGCTTTGAGCAGGGAGTTGGACTAGATGACCTCCTGAGGTCTCTTCCAACGCTAATCTTCTATGATTCTATGATTCGATATGGAAGCTGTTCCATAATCATTTTGTTACCCTACTCTGTACTTAGTTATTAGTGTCAGCCAGATGTCAAAGCCGTGACTTCTCACTGCTATTTGATTACCCTCTATTCTTAACATATATCATAATGCAGAGTGTCACTCAACTGTGGTTCTCCCTCTTATTAGACCTGTTTCAGTATCACTCCTACTAGAAGTCAGCTACACTTTCAGCCTTACCTGACAATCTCCCTTGGAATCACCATAAAGGGAGATGTAAGGAGGTTCATAAAAGAGACCGACGTTGACGTAAAGCATCCTTGGAATTCTCTACATCAAGTTCAGGATACTTCACGCTCATGCACAATACACTGCTTCACCTTGGTAGGATCCTGAAGTTACCCCATACCATAGCTCTCTGAACTGCCTCAGTTTTACCACCTCTGCTGGAAAATCTTGCATTAAAGTGCCTTAAGAAAGGGTGTTCCTCAAAACTTGGAGGCTTTTATTTAGCCACCAAAATCAGTGGCCTGATTTTTTTTCAGGGGTGGTGGTGAGTTCTGGGGGGCATGTGGTTGGGCCAGGACTAAGAAGACCTGGATTCTAATCCCAGCTCTGCCACTAATCAGATGTGCGTGTTTGGGCAAATCCCTGTGCTTCCCTGTTTCCCTTCCTACTATTTGTTTGCCTTGTCTACTTAGACTGTATGCTCTTCAGGGTGCAGGCTGTCCCTCAGTATGTGTTTGTACAGTTATGTGCATAGGATTTGTAGGTGCTCAGCATCTCCACCAATCACACCACTGATTGAGGTGGCTAAATACAGATTTGGGTGCCTCAGGCTTGAAAACTTTGGCCCCTAATCACCATCTAAAGAGGTGAATGAGCAAGCTGGCCACAATGTCATACATGTGAAGGGATAAGCCAAGGTGAGGATGAAATTCGAAGGTAGAAATATTTGTGGGTAACAAATCAGGGTGTAGAAGGAAGGTCAGTCCTGTGCTAAAGTAGGGGACTGGGTGTGAGGGTCTATGCTCAGCTCTGTCATTGACTCACTAGATGACCTTGGGCAAGTCAGTTAATCTATCTAGACCTCAGTTTTCCCACCTATAAGCTGGGAATAATAGCACCAATCTCATGGGGGAAGGAGGTGAGAATGAATGAACTAATGTTTGTGAAATGACTTGAGAGCCAGGCACTGTAGGAACGCAGCATATTTGCTGTTATCGTAGCGTGATAACCAAGCGACCTCCCGTTGCCTCATCACTGGAGCTCTTGGCTAGCCCCCGAAACTCTTCTGCAACTTGACTAGGAAGATCAATATTTCAAAAGCTTCTAATTGAACAGGGAAACAAATATGCCAGCCATTGTTTGTCATAAGACTTACTTCAGAAGCGTAAATGATAGATGCAGCCTGGAAGGCATTATCATAATCATCCCTCCAAATAAATTTTTCAGACAATGAAGTTCATGCCGATGAGCTTTCAGTGTGATGCGGAAAACACATTCAGTGCTGAGCTACATGCTAACCACATTAATATGTATTATCCCTATTGCAATGGACGGATATACTTTAGACGAAAAAGACCATGACCAGGTGAAGGAGGCATGGAGCTAGCTCAAGCACAAGGAAAATATGGAATGATATTTGCTCTGTGCACCAAGCACATAGTTCCACAATAAACATCTAGGTGAGCCCGTACAGCCAGCAGCTCCCACAGCAAGTTTCAGCAGATGAAGTAAGCGATTGGCCTGGCTATCAATGAACAGCAGATGTTTGTTGGTGTATCGGACAGGTAGTTTTTAATTCCCAGAGCAAAATGATTCAGTGGAGCTGAAAAGAGCAGCAAATGATCAGCTGCCTTTGTCAAGTCATTCTGAAACAGGGTTGTAACACTGTGTTGAAGCAGATTCCTCCTTGATGCTGCAACTCCAGGCCTGTAATTCAGTTAGGCTATGTCTACACTACAGAGCTTACAGCTGTACCACTGCAGCTGCACCGCTGTGAGGTCTCCCGTCCCGTGTAGCTGTTCTATGCCGGCAGGAGAGACCACCCCCAATAAGCGGCATAGCTATGTCGGCAGGAGAGCATCTCCCGCCAACATAACGCTGGTCACACCAGCACTGCCTGAAACATGTCGGTTGTGGGGGGGGGGGAGGGTGTCACACCCCTGACCGACAAAAGTTTTATCGACAAAAGTGCTAGTGTAGACAAAGCCTTAGTGCTTGGGGAGGAGCCTTCACAGACTGGGATTTTTATTTTTGTAATGGCAAAATTGTTTTGCTAGAGCTGATCCAGTGTGCAACTTTCCCACTGTTTGGGAGTTGTGATCTCTGGTACGGGATCAGATCATTCTAGTGGCAGCTGTGAAGCAGGATCCAAATGCTGACGTGATTTTTCCCCACTGCTTGTGGGGTGGTTGGCTCTGGGGTTTTGCTTTGGTACCATATGCAGTTTGGGAATTACATTACTTGTTGCAGGAGATCATTTTCTCAGCCAGCTTTACTCTGAGGTTTGGGGCAGGGTAAGTATTTGCCACTCATTTTTTTTTCAGAAATTGCTTTTTCTACCCCCCAAAAAAGCTGAAAAATGGAAAATAACTTTTTTTTCCTTGAAAATTTATATTAAAAAGGCTATTTTTCATCAAGAAGTGGATGGAAAATATTCCCCCAACCTTATTCATGAGTCCTCCAGACTAAGTAACCCCATTGATGATCCCTTTTGCATTGGCTTTCAGTGTAGATTTATTTCAAGAAAAGTGTGTTGAATAAATTACTAGTTACTAATTATTCACTCAACTCTACAAATATACGCACAAGCATCTATTTTTATAGACACATATTAGGGCTTCCAATATATGTATTATATCACCATTTTATTTAAGCATAACCCATCTAGTGACCTTTTGCCACCTGCCATAAAATATCCAAGTATGTTACCATTTTCCTTAGTTATACAGTGCTTTCTTTCTTCATCACTCATATAAAAACTGGTGTGATAGAAAGGAGGACTGTGAGATGTAACATAAAAGTAAAGGCCTATAAACTCTTCTATTCCATAAAAGTTGTATTTATCTCAAATAGAAAAATAATGTCACCCACTTCTCTGCATTTTACTGTTTGTATATAGCCCTTCCAAGCAGTAATCTATCATCAGTGGTGAGATTCTGATGTTAATTCCCATGGTTGCTCAATACTCATTTTTGAATAAATTTTCCATCGCCTTTTTATCACTTAAACAGCAAAGGTGAAACAGGGAATAATACAAGCTAAATAAACATAGAAGAGGACATCAGATAACCCTGAAGAGAACTGGACAAATGTGTTTTTCTGTGAATAGTTGTGGTTTGTTTGTTTATTTGTTTGTCTGAAGACTGGGTTCTTCTTTTTTCTCTTTTATCTCAGAAAAATATATACCATTTTATGCTGCCAGCCGCCAGTCACAAAGCAAAACTGAAAATTAAAAACAAGGACACAATTGCTGAGAAGCTCATTGTTCGGAGCCTTCAAGGGTCCTATTAAATTGTTTGACATTCCCCCTCTGCCTTACAGCAGGAAGTGAGAATTAAGTATCTCCCCTAGCCCAATGAAAGCATTGTAAGTTGTCCCTGCTGCCCTGAAAATAGGATGGCATGATTATCATTATCAAGGTGGAAATTAAGAATTAATCTTCTAGCAGTTCTGGGTTCTTTTGCACTGCATGGTTCTTGCTCCCCCTCTCCCCCCATAGCCTTCTTGCTTTGTAGAACAGAATGGCCCTCCTAGCGTACATTCCTCCCATGTGATAACCAATCTGTACTGGGGTTTGGCTCCAGATTCCCAAGTTCAGTCAAGATGCACTTGGTACAATTCTGGCAGAGGAAGTGAGCAGAGGTGGGTCTGAGTTATTTTTATGGTCCCTTAATCTTGGGACCAGCTGGGGCCAGTTGAATCTTCTGTGTAAGTGTTGGGGGGTGCCTGTGTGCCCCAGGCTGGCAGTACCACCAGGGCTGCTCTGCCTAGCAGCTATAGTCTGTGGTAGCATCGCCCAGTGGTGAGTGTCTAGGGCTGCTCTGCCTAGCGACTATAGTCCATGGTAGCATTGCCCAGAGGCGAGTGTCTAGGGTTGCTTTGCCTAGTGGCTATAGTCCACGGTAGCGGGGCCCAATGGTGAGAGTCAAGGGCCGCTCTGTCTAGCAGAGTCCCCAAGAAGGTGGAGGCACCCAGGTCCACCCTACTCCACTGGGTTCCAACACAGGGGCCTTCAAAGCACTAGGCCATATAGATGACCTAGGGCCTGGTACTCATATTCACGCTCCCTGGGTCACTGTGTACCTCCATCCGTGTCACAGCTCAGTCTTGGGATCCCCCCCGGCTTCCTCCTAGATTCGTCTCTGGAGCCCCTTGCCCGGTGACAGCGAGTTGTCACCCTTGGCTCCCACGGTCAACGGGCTTCCAGGGGCATGGCTAGGAGGTTCGGTGCTGGTGGGTTGGCGTTCTGGCAGCTTCTCGGCAGGAAGCTGCTGCACCCAACTGCTCTCCTCCTCAGTCAGCCCTGACCGAGTTGAGCTGCACCCATTTGAATACTCCCGCTACTGGGACCATGCCCAGCAGAGGCGAGGGGGCGTGGCTCCCTGGGTCCAGAGCAGCTCCTTAACCCTTGCCTCACCAGTGTGGGGTTGATTCACCTGTCACATACCCTCCCCCTCAGGTTAGGACCTGATAGTGGTCCATCCTCCAGTTCTCCCCCTCCCACTCACGATAAGAAATCGGCATTGATGTGTGCCTTCCCTAGGCACTGGAGTATGTGAAAATCATATGGTTGCAGGGAGAGTGATTCCAGCCCTCAAAGAGGCAGCAGGGATGCTGGAACAAATTTTATAGTGGGCGTGCTGAGAGACATTGAACCAAACTGTAAACCCTGTACATAATGGAAACCACTTCAAGTCAGAGGGTGCTGCAGCACCCCCTGCACCCCTAGTTCCAGCACCTATGGGAGGCAGGAGTGACAGCAAACCCGGCCTGCTTTGGTTTCTGGGGGGATGGTTGCTGCTCCTGGGCTTCAGGATCTCCCCAAACCACCTCCAGTCCCGCCCCAGGATTACAGAGTAGGCTATGGTGGTCACCAGGCACGTGGCATGTTTCTGCATGGTCCTCCACTTGGAGCTGTATGTTGGCCGCCAGGTAAGGCCATACATCCCTGTGGATACATTGGAGGTAGATGGGGGCCCCCACCATATTCAGGGACTCTACCAGATTTGTCGGGACAATTGTCTGGCTGCCACTAGGCCCGTTACCTGGGTGCTCTTGACCCACACTGGGAGCAGTAGCTTGGCCAGGCCCCGTTTCTGAGTTTAGGGGCCTGCAGTCCATGGCTACAGTCCATAAGGGACACTCTCACCTGAAATGCCCCTCCTGTCCATGCTCGAAGCATTGGCCCATCAGAGTCCCATCAGCAGACTCTTTCCTGGGATGGTGGGACTTCCAGTGGTATGTATTCCTCTCCTCAGGGTTCTTGGTCTCCCCTTCATATCGTGTCAGTACTCAGGTTCTTTCCTTTGGCTGGGGATACTTTCCACAGAGTTGGTCAGATCGGCGGTCCCCCATTCTTCTTTCCTCACCCAGCCTCAGCTGCAATTCTGGACCTTACTTCTGGAGCTTCCTGGTCTCAGTGCCTGAGGAGCCGGGTCCTCGCCGGCCATGTAATCCTGCATGAGCGACACCGCCTCGGACAGGTTCAACAGCCACTGGCGCTTCACCCACTCTCTTCCCCCGGCTGGGAGAATCTGCATGAATTGTTCTAGCGCAATCATCTCTGCTACCTGTACCCCAGTCTGTCTTTCATGGTTTAGCCAGCGCCAGCAGTGGTCTCACAGACATTGGGTTATCACTCAAGGTTGGACTCCGTGTGGATACTCCTCCTGATGAAACCTCTGTCAGAACATCTTGGGGCTGATTGCCAAGTGGTCAAGGATGGCCATAGCCATGAATTTTTGGTGTGGGTCTATCTCCTTTTCTTCTAAAGGCAAACCTTGTCTTGGACAACCCTTCGAACTATGAAAATCAGAAAACAAATGCTCCTGAAATCTCTCTCTCATCCCCAGAAATGACCCCACCAATACAAGCCAGACTAAGCAACAAATGAACTTGAATACTATTGCCTATTTGATACACACGACTACTCCGATATAACGCTGTCCTCGGGAGCCAAAAAATCTTACCGCGTTATAGGTGAAAACGCGTTATATCGAACTTGCTTTGATCCGCCAGAGTGCACAGCCCCGCCCCCCCGGAGCGCTGCTTTACCGCGTTATATCCGAATTCATGTTATATCGGGCTGCGTTATATCGGGGTAGAGGTGTATTAGTTTTCTCTGTTTAAGAGAAAGAAACCTGTGCCTTGCCAGCTACTAAGTTAGCTAATGCCACTCTAACATAGCATGGCTAAACTTCCTCATAAGCATTTTTGCTATGTGTTAATTCATGCAGATTCAGCAATTTGTCTAAGTAGTTTCTCTCTGTTGTATTTAGCACTGCAGATTTCCCCCGGGCTGCTGGTCTTGTCTGACTAATTGACTTTGGCTAATGGTCCAGTGGCTCAGCCTTTGACTTCTGCATCATAAGTGGGGCAATCAGTAAGTTGGAGAGCAACAAGTCAGCTTCCGTGGCAGAACCAAATAAAGCTGCCAAAGCAATTCGTACTGAGCTGACTGAGAAGAATTGTTAATTTCCCTAACGCTAGAGACTTCGAGGGACTTCAACACTTTAGAGCCCAGTCCTAAACCACCTCTCCCAGGACCAGATTAAAGCAATCAGGTGCCCTAGGCATATTGTTATGTTCACAGCATCCACACAGGGAAGTTAGATACAAACATTAATATACCTGCTGGAAGGTTGCTAGGTATCACTATATTGCATCTGATTTGGAATGATAACACACAAGAACCCAAAAAAAGAGAGAGAGAAATCAGGCTGCTCCCTAAGGCAGAGACGTACCACTCACTTTCTAGGATGGCTCTTTTCAAAATGACTCTGCTGAAGTTCTCGTGCTTTGCTACAGAGTCCCCTAGCCTACAAGCCGGAGCAGGGACTCGCCTACCCCCTGACAAACACTCTTAAAGTGATAGGCTGCAATTCCAACACTCCACACATACCATGATGCGCCATCACCCTGCCCCTTCCATTTACAGGGGCAACCTCCCTCCCCCCCACTCACCTACCAGACAAGCAGGGACAGTGGTCCCCTTCTCCCCGAAGGGTGACAGCAGAGTCCACTTCCTCTCAGGAGCAGCAAGTGGTCTCCTCTCTCAACTAGAAAGACTAGATGGCAGCAACCCCACTCCCATATTCACCCCAGTAGCCGTGGTGCAATTGGTTGGCTTAGGGGTGGGGGTTGGGCCTGCTGCATTGTTCTCAACCTGCCACACACAACACTGTGCTGGCAGGGATCCCCAGAGCATTGGTCTTGGCGTTAACACCCATGAAGATTCATGGAGCAGTCCACCCCTCTCAGAGATATTGTATCAGGCTGTCTTCAGACTCAGGCAAATATTGCTGCTTTGGATGCATTCAGGTCACGCTTTCAAGACTGGAATTAATTTGCAAACTTGACACCATCAAATTACACCTGAATACTGTAAAGACTGGGAGTGGCTGGGTCACTAGAAAAAGTAATTTTCCCTCTGTTGATCTCACCCCTTCTTGTCAACTGTTGGGAATGGGCCACATCCACCCTGATTGAATTGGCCTCGTTAGCACTACAAAAAGTAATTTCCCTCCCCTTCTTGTCAACTGTTGGGAATGGGCCACATCCACCCTGATTGAATTGGCCTCGTTAGCACTGACCCCGCACATACACACACTTGGTATATTCATGTGCTGTATATTCATACCTGCATACTTTCTTTTTCACTCCATGCATCTGATGAAGTGGGTTATAGCCCATGAAAGTTTATGCCCAAATAAATTGGTTAGTCTCTAAAGTGCCACAAGGACTCCTCATTGTTTTTGCTGATACAGACTAACACAGCTACCCCTCTGAAACTTTCAAGACTGTCTTCATGCCCATGCAGTTGAACCAATGAAAGTCACTCTTTTCTGTAGGAGCTGTTCTACTTTGTATAAATAATTTGTCATTGAGCCAAAGAGAAACTCCTCTGGGATGTAGGAAATCTCCTGATTTGAAGCAGGGATTTGAACCTGTGTCTCCCATATTCCAGGGTAGTGTCCTAATCTATCATGGACCTGAGAAACCTTCCTGATGAAACCAATACATTTCCATGAAAAGTTTTGGTGTCGATGAATCAGAACATTTTGTCTGAAAATTCCCATTCAGTGCTCTCATTTAGTGCATCACAGATGAGAAAATAATCAGGATAGTTTGTGTAGTATAGACTAAAAATTTCATCAGAGAGTGACCTAATAGGTGAATATGTGTTCTGGGCATTATGCCCTGTTCACGGTGATCATACACAAGTTCTTTCAAGCAGCATCAACAGCCATGTCAGTACAATGATAAGCTAAGTCCTAGATTTAATGGGTAATGGGACATGGGATCTATTAGCAGTGAACTGGCTGAAATCTAGCCATGTAAGCAGAGATTGGTGTTCAGTGAATTATGTGAGGTGAGATGATGGTTTCAATCTAGTTTGTAGTAGACAGGTGTCCATGTTTTTAAAAAAACTAAACGTCTGTGTGTCTGTGTCGGGTGTTGAAAGTGACATAGAAAATAGATGTTTGAAAAGAGAAAATTTTTACATCTGTGTATCAAAAGGAACCATAATAAAGAGAGTTTTCTTCCGTGTTACTTCCCCCCCACACACACACTTATGATCCCTCACAAGAAAAGCAGAAGCTGCACTGAGCCCTGAGTAGGGTGACCAGACAGCAAATGTGAAAAATCGGGACGGGGGTGGGGGGTAATAGGAGCCTATATAAGAAAGAGACCCCAAAATCGGGACTGTCCCTATAAAATCGGGACATCTGGTCACCCTAGCCCTGAGGAACATTTGAGACTGCGCCTTTCACGTCTCCCAAACTGAAAAGTTTTTAGCACTTTGTTGTATGAAGCTGTAAGTTAAGCTGTGCACAAATGCTCCTACTATAAGTAAAAAAAGACGTGCAGATGCCTTCCTTCACCTGCTGCAAGGCTTGGGATTCTTTCTTTTGCCCCCTCCAGCTGAAAGGAACATGCTACAGCTCATCCAACTGTTGCTTTTGAACTCAAAACCAGGATCTCTGTGTGAAAATCTTTCCCCATTAGATGAGGTGTTAACGCTCAAGCAGGAGCAAGCTTTAAAGTACTGGTGTTGGCTTTGTTTGGTAGGAATTTTGAAAGCTTGAATTTTACAGGTCTACTGATTCCGAGGGTGCTCACTAGGGGAAATCTCTATCAGAACAACATCTTCTTTTCCCAGTGTAACTGCAAAAAGCTATTTTTTCCTTTGCATAACACAAAGATTTTTCTGCCTGTAACAGTGCGGGACTCAGCCCTGCAGCGCCTCCTGCTGGTCGTCCAGGGAATTAGCATCTCCAGCCTCCGGAGCGCCCTCTTCAGGCCGGTGTCCCACTGCCGCTGACCCTGTGTCCCTCCCAGTGCCCTTTTATCTGTGGTGCTGCCCCCTGGCAATACCCCCACACTCTGCCTCTGGGCCTCCCCTCTCTGGGGAACCCCCAACCCTCTAATTCCCACCTTGCCTCAGCCTGGGCTACTGCCGGTCCTCACCAAGCCCCCGCTCCCTGCAGTGTAAAAGCCAGTCATCACCAGCAAGGTTGGGTTTGGACCTGCTGCCTTTGCCTACCCCTGGGCTGCCCTCTGCAACCCCTAGTACCCGTTGGCCTTCTGCTAGGCCGCAGCCTGGGGTTTTCCAGGCTAGAGCCTCCCCAGCTCCTCTGCCTTTCCCCAGCCCTGCTCCACTCAGGTACTCTGCTCAGGTCCCTGCAGCCAGGTCCATCTTCCTCTACAGCTAGAGACAGACTGCTGAGCTCCTGGTTCCCAGCCTCTTATATAGGGCCAGCTGAGGCGTTATTGGGGCGTGGCCTAGGTGCGGCTGCTTCCCCAATCAGCCTATTAGCTGCTTTCCCTGCCACAGCCCTCTCCCAGGGCTGTTTTAAGCCCTTCAGGGCAGGAGTGGGTGACCACCCCACTACACTGCCCATGGCAAATAGACGTTTACTGTACATGAAGTACACTCCACGGCACTGAAAGGTCTCTAGCAACATATTATGTGCTAATGTCACCACGGCTCAGCTCTTCGGCGTGGCCGGTGAGAAATGGGGGAGTTCATTGGTTGTCAAGACCATTCCCTAGTAATGATGAGACCCCTGATCTCGGAGGAAGTTCTGATTGATTCCAGACTTTGCAGTTGGACCTGTCTGGGTGGGTTGTCCACATCCCAAAATGTGTCTCTCCTTTGGGATCCTTATAGACATTCTCAGCTGATAAATCAAGGACTAAGGAGACCATGGATACTGAATCCCTTCTTAGACAAGTTAAAAGAAGATTATTCTTTTCTATCAGGTTTACTTAGCACTGCCGGCTACTTTGGGCAAACCCAGTGAACCAGTTTTTTGACCTCCAGGACTGATCTTCAAGCCTCGAATGCATGTGTCAGCGCCTCAGCAGACATAAAGTGGGAGTAGCTTCACTGAAGTCAACGGAACTATGTGGATGTATAACAGCTTAGGATCTGGCCCCATTTTTATCAGAGCCCGGTTTGATCCAGAGGATGTGGCAACATGCTGCCATAGGGTGGCTGGCCCCTGTAAATAAAGTAGGTCCAGCGCCCCTGTGCCAGAGCAGGTGCTCCCATTTGGCCAATTAAGAGGGTGGGGCAGCACCTGAGGCTATAAGGGATCAGGAAGCCCTGGTGAAAGTTAATCAGAAAAAGTCAGGAAACCGAAGGAAGTCTCTGGGGAAAGCTGCAGAGAGCAGAAAGCTTGCTGTAGGTCCCCTTGGGAAATGGGGAGGAAATAGTGGAGAGACTAGCCTAATGCCCTGTAAAATCCAGAGCTAGTGCTAGGAGGCTGAACAGGACAGAGGGCTAGTAAGCCAGTGGATGGGGCTAGCTGGGGCCTACTGAGGAACGTTGAGGCTATGCTGGAGAGCCAGGGTGTGGTGAGAGTTGTCGGAGCTGCGTTGCCTGGGATTTGTTAGGTGCACAGGATTTTCTTCTATAATAAATTAACTCCACGTGGGCTATTTGCACTAAGATAGATGGTCGGGACTGTTTCGGGGAACTTTGAAAGGAGAAACGGAGGCAAATGTGACTGTCATTCGACAGCTTGCCTCAAGAGTGTGCTCCAGGCAGGGGCCACCCTATGACAGTGCCATTCCTGGCTGTTAAGTGCACTGATTGGCAGGGGAGGGATAGCTCAGTGGTTTGAGCGTTGGCCTGCTAAACCCAGGGTTGTGAGTTCAATCCTTGAGGGGGCCATTTGGGGATTTAGTTGGGGATTGATCCTGCTTTGAGCAGGGGGTTGGACTAGATGATCTCCTGAGGTCCCTTCTAACCCTAATAATCTATGATTCAGCTTGCTGAGGGAAAGTCTGATTGGCTCTCTGCTTGCTGATCTGAAGGCAACGTCAGAGGTCTGATTTTAAAAGCAGTTTGGAAGGGATCGAAACCGCCCTGCCTCAGGGTACAAGCCAATCTCTAACTGGGGTTAGGGAGAAATGTTCTAGGGGGGAGGTCTTCCCTTAATTGCCCACTTCAGGGTTTCTTGCACCTTCCTCTGATGCAGCTTGTACTGGTCATCACTGGTGTGATCCAGTATGGCAGTGCCTAGGCTCCTTATGCCACAACCTGTCTTACCAATAGCCAAGAGGAGAGAGAAGTGAAGTAACCTCCTTCACCCAACCGTCAAGGGGGGAAGAATTAAGTAGCCGAGTTCTGGGATTCGGAAAGAGGCTATGCCGTAACAAAAGGAATGTGGCTTTGTGGGAAGAGCCAGCAGCAGTGTTTAGTTTCCTTTTCGGCCTGCCTGAAGTTGGCAACCCTAGGAACCAATCTAAAAATGTTGCCTTCATTCATTAGGAGTTTGTCAGAATAAGGACTTCAGAATAAGGGCACTAAAGGTTCTACAGGCAGAGGGTCATCTCCAGAACACACAATGGCATAGTGAAGTCAAAAGGTTTCCTCGGCACTTGTTTGGAACGGTCTATGTAGTTCAGTAGTGTCTCGTGACCAGTCCCAAACTCATGGTGATAGAGGCTGGGATTTCCAAAGGAAACCTAAGGGACTTAGGCACTGGGTTCCCATGAACTTTCAATGAGAATGGGATATCTAGCGCCTTTTAAAGTCTCATCCAAAACGGCTATGCCACACCACAATGTCAGGCACTGTACAGTGGGACAGGTGGTTTAAGCAACTACACAGTATAGCCTGACCCCACTAGATTTCCACAAACCTGATTCCCTATATCTCCATCACATTCAGCAGGAAGTTGAGATGGAGCCAGAAGCCTTTCACATTGCAGTGTTTCATGTCATCTGCACCACGCTACTGACCCATTCCCAGCTGGCCCAACCGCCTTAGGCGAGGGGAGAAGAGAGAGAAAAGGAAATTGTTTCGCTGCCTGAGTGAAAAACCAACATGAGTTTTTCTTACACAAGGTATTTAAAGGCTGTAAAACAGGGCAGCATGTGTGGGGACCAAATGGACCCTGATGCGCTCATATCAGGAAGGCATGGCGCATAGCCCATGGAAAGATTTTGCTGTTGCTTACCACAGTTGAAGATGGAGATGGTGAAGTCGTGGATGATAGAACTCACCACACCGCTGGATTGAGGATGAGTGAGCCAGACCTGAGAGGGAGGTGCGTGTGAATTAGAGCCCCTGTAAAAGCCATTTATTCTTCACTCGGCTCGCTGCTCACCCACTCCAAAAAAAAAAAGGAAAAGGAAAATTCATGTCTATGTAAGATCTCTTTAAACAGCCTAGGTAATTACCTGAGTGCATGCATTATATACAGAGCTGCTCTGCCCATAGCTAAGCATAATCATCGAAATATAATTAACTTTAAAAAAATGTTTAACTAATTTTAATGCAGAGACACACACCAGAAATCTCCACTGGAAATCTTTTTATTTAAATTGCGAGGTCAGAGACCAGAGGCAGAGCTTCGTCCTGAGCTTTTGAATTTCCTGGCTTTCCAGCCACCTGTGTCAAAATTTCTTTCCATTGTATTAAACTAGTCTGTTAGGGAGAACTACTAATCGTATAACAGCGCACTACCAGGAGAGTGCAGCCATCAACTAAATGGACTGAATGAGATGGTGTGGGCGGTGGGATTTTAACTGAATTGTAGTGCTCAGAAAAAGAGTCATATTAACGGCCCCAAAGACTCAAGGCCCCCGTGGATTCACCAAAGAAGGAGCTGTGCTGTGTAAGCTTCTTGAGGTTGCTCTAAGCACTGGGACCAATTTAGCACCAGAGTTGCAGGGGCTAAAATCCCCCCTTTCCTTCCTCCCACCCAAGTCTTCCTCTGAGTCCACCTGAAGTAAACCTGAGGATTTGATCCTGAACATCTCCATACCCTTTGTATGGGGTAGTGGACAGATGAAGTGGCACCAGCACATCCCCTCATTCTCCCCAGAGTAAGGAACCAAAATCCTACACCATACACAAAATAAAAATACCAACAACTGGGTTAGCAGACTGCACATAACTGCCTACCCCTTTCTTCTGCCCCGGTCAGTAGGAGAGCATCAATAATGCATCCACTTCTCCTTTTATTTAATGGGGTTCCAGCCCTGGCCAGGCCACAAGCATCACTACCAGGTTAGGTCCAGTGCTTCCTTTGCACATGGCCACTTCAGGATCCCAGGCTGCTACTTTGGTGGTGAGGTGGGCGTGGAGCATTGGCACGCTACCGCCACTTCTTCCCAGTTATCTCATGCCCCAAATGCAGTTGCCAGCCAGGGCCAACATAGCTTTCAAGAGTGCAGCTAAGTCCCAGTGGTACCCATGGTATTCTTATTTGTGTTAAAGGGGTGGCCCGTCAATTTTCCCCCTTTGAAGTCTCTGCTGGGTTTGCTCTTTAACTGCTTCAGGAGGACAAACTCAAATGCTTAGAGAAGGGAGCCTCATTCTGCTTCATAATGTCGACCATATCGTGATAGGTCGATTGGCCCAAGGACCCCATCCTCTTCTTGATCACTATTTGCTACTGCTTCACGGCCTCACAGCAACAGCAGCAATTGTTTACATGGAACTGTTGTAACAGGAAAGTGTTTCGGGTATATGCTGCCAATGCAGCAGTTGGAAATGTGGAGATGGGGAGCCAGCATCCTGGCACCTGCCATCTCCCCACAGATCACCAGCATGTGCAGCATGGCCCACTGTTTAAGAACCACAGACCTATAGAGGAAATACAGCCAGACAGAGAGAAAAGGTGTTACAGGAGTGCTGTGCAAAAAGAGATGTATGAGTTTTTATGTGTGTATGTAGATGGTTAATAGGGTACATCTACTGGTGCATAAGAACGTGTAGCATTGTTCTTAAGTTAATAGGTTCTTTGCAGTTGTTGCTGTTTATGCATGTGAATGGCTTCCTGAGTCTAGCTCTTAGAAAGGGAACAGATTCTTACAGTCATCGTTCATTTGATTGGGGTCATATCCATGCGTTCACAGAGGGATGGCTGCCCTGGATTGCTCACTGATCAAAGGTTTTGGCACCATTTATACCTATTTAAAAATACACCTATATATGAAACATGTGCTCCCTATCAGGAACAGATGCTGCTGGATGGCAATCCACTTGGTCAGCCGTGACCGTTGCAGCGCTGGCTCTCCCAGTAGACAACCAAACAATAGCAGCAAAGCTAAATGACCTAGATGTTCCTTGTTCCATAGTCCACCCCAAAAAGTTAGCTGCTCATCAGAGCCTCTGAAGACGAAATCTCACTGCTCCGGTAAGCCCAGAAACTTGAATAATTATTAGCCCTGCCAGTGTCGGGAACGTTTCACAAAACTAAAGAAGACAGAAAAGAAAGCATTGGAAGATCGGGGCTTGATTCTCATTGACACCAGTGTAAACCTGATGTAACCCCACTGAGTTCAGCAGGGTTACTCCTGACGTTCTCCTCTCCCACACAGACGGAGAAGTTGCATGTATATTTATTATAATCTCACAAAAGGGAATAAACGAGGCAGACAATAAAGCAGCACTTTTTTTTCCCCAGCCAAAAAGTATTGGTGACATACATCAATAGAAGCCTCCAGGGGCCCAAATTACCTTCATGCCTTCTGTAGCTGACTTCCCCCATTGATCAAGCTTGTCTGGTTCCATTTATACTAGCTGGCCTACTTTTCGGTTCCCTTCCTGAAAGGGCTACAAAATCCTTTGGAAAACCCAACCCAACCAAAGCCTAACTACACTCAGGAATGCTTTATACAGAATAAATCACTTCTGAACTCTCCGTAACTCCATTAAGGGGAAGCCCCAAGGACAGAACTGTCTCTGTTTCCCCATTGTAAAATGAGGGAATATAATACCTACCTCTCAGGATGTGGGGAGAAGGAAGGGGTTCTTAGGCAAGATCAGTGATGTTTGTTGGTAAAGCCCTTTGAAATCCTTGGCTGAAAGGCACTGTCAAGAGTTTTGGGAGGGATTTTCAGTGATGCTGACTTTGGTGGGAGCAGAGTTAGGCCAAGACTTGGTGCTTCTGGAAATCTCACCCTATAATGTGTATTGGAACATTTGCTCTGTGTGCACACCCAAACCCCCACGGCATGCGTGAGCATGATGGGTTAACATTTAGAGGAGGGTTGGAGGGACTACATAGAAGGGGCCTGTGATGCAGAGAGCAACATGTCCACTACCTGGTGCAAACCTCTCCTATCTAAACCCAAACTAAATTCATTCAGATCCAGATTATGCTACCCTTACTCACGTTTAGTAGTACCGTGTTCCATGAATAGACCTACTGAATTTCCTTTGTCCAAAAAATCAGTTATCTTCTCAAGGAAGGAGATCAGGTTGGACTGGCATGATCTATCTTTTGTAAAACCATATTGTATTTTATCCCAACTACCGTTTACTTCTATCTCCTTAAATACTTTCTTTTCTCTTTCAAAATGTTTACTCTTTTTTTCCTTTGAAACGTGGAGGATGTCACATATTGCATCTTAACAAAATACATCTTGATGTTCTATTTTTCTTTTTCTTTTTTAAGTAGAGCTTTAGAGTACTTTAATGTCCCCATTTACTGCACTCTTTATTGAATGCAGAAATCTAGAGTATACCACTGATCAATAAAGAGCTGTTTATGGAAAGCAAAAGCTTCTCACAGGTGCTACAAAGAAAAAAATGGGAATAATTAATACATGGTGAACAATAGCCACTGGGCTGTAACTAATAAGGAGAATGTATCATCTGCTAGAAGAAAGGTTTCATTTCACACCTGCCTTGAGGGCCTGGTGATATTTCTTCTGCCGTCGGCAAATACTGGGCATATTTATACATTATGAAATGGCTGTTTTATCAAAGCGTGGAAACCTCCTTTGGCCTCTTGAAAGTTAGTTATTGCTTGCATAGGGCATCTGTGCCAGTATCACTTGAGCAACAGCATTATCTTCTTTCTGCTGCCCATAGGTTCCATGGGGTTCGGTTTTCTCACTTAAATTACCCTCCTCCCCCTATGTCTAAAATTTATTTGCATATTTTGTAACAGATTTATGGCCACTTAGGACTCCACGGTCACCTTCTGGCCAGTCAAGACTTAGATCTTTCTGCTTTATAAAACACAGGCCTTCTCCTACTTAAAGGACAATCTTCACAGCAGCTTCTGGCACACAGCTGAGCAGTCCTGGTTCCATCCAGTAGAGGGCAGTGGTGTACATCAGCAGGGGCTGGTATGTTACGTGTGGAATTTTCAAAACGCTCTCAGCATCGCTCTAACTCTGTTTCCATTGGACTCAGTGGTAAAATCCCATCCTACAATGTCCAGTTCCACTGCCATTACAGAAGTGGATGCTAAAACCTGTGGAAATCAAGGGAAAGGGTGATAGGGCTAAGGAGCTACGCTCCGGCTCCTGCTCTCTCCTTATCTCGGCCCCGCTCTGACTGACCCAGGCAATTCCAGCTCACACGGAGGATGGGACCCCCCGGCCTCCTGACTCCCTCATTAGCCTGCCTGCCCTGTCAGTCAGGCTGGCTGGAGCACTGGCCTCTCCCCGTTGTTCCTGGGACAGTCAGTCTTAGGGTCCTGATTTCCCATCGACCCTTCCCCTTTCTTTTGGTACTGGGAGCTAGCCAACCAAAAAATCCCCACCGAGTTTTAGTAAGGACCAATAGTCTCCTTACATAAAAGCAAAGTTCTAGATAACCCAGTGCTGGTACAAACTTGCCACGTCTCGGCATGGCTGACCAGGGCCACCCGGGGGGGGGGGCAAGTGGGGCAATTTGTCCCAGGCCCCGGGCCCCGCAGGGGCCCCACGAGCCCTGGCCGAGAATCCCTTCCCTGGCTAGCGGCGGTCCAGGTCTTCGGTGGCACTTCGGCAGTGGGCCCTTCAGTCTCTCCAGGTCTTCGGCGGCATTTCGGTGGTGGGTCCTTCAGTGCTGCCGAAGACGTGGAGCGAGTGAAGGATCCGCCGCCGCTGCAGACTCGGAGCAAGCGAGTGGCTTTTTTTATGTCCACTCCCCCGCTTTGCCCCAGGCCTCCTGAATCCTCTGGGCGGCCCTTTGGCTGACAAGACTGTGTGCCGTGCCCGTGTTTTCCCAGCAGCGAGGCTGCAAATGAGAGTCAACGGCAAAGACAGAAGCTGCATTTTCTCTGTTGTTCTTGTCTCTCCCTTCGTGTGTGTGTGTCTCTCTCTCTTGTTTTGATCAAGGGATGTTATTAAAATAAAACCCTTATTTAATGCTTTACATTTCAAATGCTTTAATTGGTTTTCCTTCTTTTCTGTATCTTTAATAAAAAGTTAAAAGGATTTTTAATGATGTGTTTGCAAAGGTATTAAGCAGGTTGTCTCATATACCAAACCAAACTGTGTTTAAAAAGGTTTAATGGCAGACAGTGACGGGGCATGGTAACACCTTGGACTCTTTGGGTCAGTGACAGCTCACTATCTCTACCACCTTTGTCACTGAGATTGTTGCAGCACTGGGAAGACCTCAGGCTTTATTGAAGTTAATTAAATAGCTTCTGTGGGGGATTCTGACACTGGGGTGGTAATTGCAGGGCTAATTAGGCAATTGGCTCCGTAATTGGGAGGATATATTTGGCAGAAACTGAGAAGTAAGGGAGTCAGGGAGAGGAAAGAAAGCTGTGTGGAAGTCTCCACCTGCTATACACCTATGGTTTCACCTGTTATGCTTTGAAACTGAAGATTAAATGCACACATGGTGAAAAGGAAAGGGCCTGCGTGTGTTTGTGGCTAGGGGGACCACAAGAACAGATTAGGCAGTGGTGCCCACAGGGTAGGTGAAGGATGATAGCAACACTAACAACTTTAAGGCTTAGTCTACACTTAAAATTTAGATTAACGTAGCTACATTGCTGAGGGGCGCAAAATAGTCACACCCCGAGCACCAAAGCTAATCTGACCTAAGGTCTGGCGTAGATGCAGATAGGTCAACCGAAGAATGCTCAAAAATAATTCCTGATGCTTCCTTTTCAGTTTGTGCATAGTTGCTTTCTGCTTGACTTGAAGCAAAGTCAATTGGCTTCTCTTCTGGACATACTGTGAGAGATAACTCATCCTACCCCAAACAGCGAGGCGTCATGCAGGCAAATCAAGATCAAAATGGGTTAGTGCCTCCCAGGCTACATTAACAAGTCCGTACCCTTTTGAAAAGCTTTGTCATATTGATCTGTCTAAATCCAGGTTTTTCCTTGTCCTACATTATGAAGTAGATTCAGTCCTGTAGCCAGATGAGGAACAAAGGATTCAGAGTGGTTCTGTAATCCCAGGAAAGCATGGAACTGACTTAGTTTTTCTGGGAGGCACTGGAATGTCCATTGGGCCTTGACCTGTACTGGTGCCTTGTGAAGAACTTTGGTGTTAATTACATGGTCCATGTCCCATAAGGACTACTGGGAGAGTGTGGGGAAAAGCACATCACAACAAGAAATATAGGACAGAGTGAAAGAGCATGATCCACAGAAAAGACGTGAATAAGGGACAAAAGGTGTTTTTAAGGGTCTAAAAGTGCTAGAGAATTTGCAGCAAGAAGGACAGCAAAGCATCTGAAAGTTGGGAGTGGAAATCTGTATCAGTTCTGTGAGCCATCAAGAGCCAGGGCTGGCCTTACCATGAGGCAAACTGAGGCGGCCACCTCAGGTGACAGACTGTGGGGGTGGGTGGGCGCCACTAGGACCCAGAGTGTAGAAAATTGTGTCTGCTGCTGGTGCATATGTATTCTCTCTGCTCTAGATGCACAGAGATGGTGGAGTGCTGGGCTGGAGGAAGGAGGGCACAAGAGACATAACAGGCAGGCAGGAGAAAAGGTGAGAGGGAATAACAGAAAGCAGCAGGAGCCATAGGGAGAGAAAGGAGGAGGAGCCTCTTATGTACCTCTCTAGCACCCCCAGGACACTGGACTGATTAACACCAGCTTCTCAGGGAGCTTCCTGTTTCCTGCTGCTTCCCTGAGCCCACTTGAGGAGAACAGGCAGTCAACTGAAGTAGTAGGAGACAGTTAGGCCCTTAAGACGCGGATATTTTCCCTCACTCAGGCCCTGCTACCAGCCTGCTTATTTGTCCCCTTCAATTGAGTGTTGAGAGCCACTCTAGCTGGCACAGAACAGCAGTCATGAGTGAAAGAAGAAAACGCCCCTCTGGGGGAGCATTCAGAAAAAGAAAGAAAGCAAAGGAAGCTTTTCTATCTAAGCAGGAAGGAGCTCTCCTGAGATACATAGACACAAATGTTCACGGTGAGCCTTCCGGCCCCAGTGAGGATGTGAGTGGTGAGGAGATGCCTGATCTTCCAGTTAGTCAGAGTGCAGGTGACCTGGCAGCTACCACAGCATCCATATCTCCATCTCCAATGGATGTAACCATGCACATTCCTGAAGAAAAGTGTAGATCAGAGAAGAGTGTGGTGGAGGCGCAAGAAAGAGCTGCTGCTGAGTTTAGTTCCTTAAGTCTAGATGATCCAGGACTGTGGACCCACTTGAGCAGTAGCCTGAGGGACTTCCTTGTACTGCATGGGCCACAGTAAGTGAAAAACTTCATGTTCCCCAAAGACAATGAAAATAGAAGTTTCCATCCAACACATTACTGGTGTGAAATCCCCAATGGTTACAAAGTGGAGAGGCCATGGCTTATGTACTCAAAAACCCAGAATGCTGAATACTTTTTTTGTTGCAAACTCTTCCAGTCTAATGTTCCATCCACATTGGGTTCTACAGGAACAAAGGACTGAAAAAATCTGGCTAGAAATCTGGCATGCCATGAGAAAGCAGCAAATCATCAGAGAGCATTCCATAGGTGGAAAGAGCTTGAGATGAGACTAAGGTTAAAGGCCCATAGATGATCAGCATCAAGAGAAGATTGCATCAGAGTCTCTTTACTGGCAAAATGTTCTGAAAAGGCTCATTGCCATTGTGAGAATGCTTGCTACCCAAAACCTAGCACTGCATGGCACTTCAGATCAGATGTATGTGCCAAACAATGGAAACTTCCTTAAATTTGTGGAGCTGATGGCTGAGTTTGATGCTGTACTCCAGGAGCATCTAAGAAGAGTCACCACCCAAGAAACGTACACACACCACTACCTTGGAAAAACAATTCAAAATGAGATCATACAGTTACTGGCAACAAAAGTCAAACAGAAGATTGTGGCAGATCTGAAGTCAGCAAGATATTACTCTGTTATTCTGGACTGCACATCTGACATCAGCCATATGGAACAAATTACTTTAATGGTGCGTTTTGTAACAACAACAGAACCTAGTGAAAATGTCCCTGCAATGGTGACTGTCAGAGAGCATTTTCTAGAATTTATTGACATTGATGATACTACAGGAGCTGGTGTGACAAACATGCTTCTTAAAAAGCTGGAAGATACGGGAATTGCGATAGCTGACATGAGAGGTCAGGGCTACGATAATAGTGCCAACATGAGAGGAAAGAACAGAGGAGTGCAGACATGGATCCGAGAGTTAAACCCTCGAGCTTTTTTTGTCCCATGTAGTTCTCATTCATTGAACTTGATGGTCAGTGATGCAGCATCAGCTTCTAGTGAGGCTGCTGAATTTTTTAATGTAATTCAAAGCATCTATGTATTTTTCTCTGCATCAACTCATCGATGGCAAATTTTGAAGCAACATCTGGGAACATCCTCTCTGACACTGAAACCACTGAGTGCCACCAAATTGGGAAGATAGATGATGCCATAGTTGCCATTATGGAGGATAATGCTATAACAGGAATTGTTTGTGGGAGAACAGTGGCAGAGGGAAATGGAATCACCAGAAACATACATAACTTCAAATTTCTGTGTGGCTTAGTGTTGTGGCATGACATACTGTTTGAAATAAATGTTGTAAGCAAGAGACTCCATGGTGTTGACCTTGATATATCTGGAGCAATGGAACAACTGGACAAAGCAAAGTCATACCTACAGTCTTACCGGTCAAATGAGGGGTTTCAAAACGTTCTGAAGAGTGCACAGAAGTTGGCAGAGGAACTTCACACTGAAGCTATTTTCCGACCCATTCAAGAATACAAGAGTCACCGAAGAAGAAGACATTTTGATTACGAGGCACGGGATAATCCCATAAGAGACCCCAAACAACAATTCAAAGTTGAATTCTTTAACCAGGTGCTAGATTGTGCAATACAGTCAGTTGAAGAACGTTTCATGCAGCTCAAGGAACACAGCAGTATATTCGGGATGTTGTATGATATTCCAAAACTCCTCACGATACCTGAAGAAGACCTACATCAGCAATGCAGGGCACAAGAGACAGTGTTGACACATGATGACATGCGCGATGTTGATGCGAGTGATTTAGGTGATGAACTGAAAGCCCTTTCAAGATAAATTTCAGCAGGATCAACTCCAAAGGCTGTTCTGGAATATATATGACCCACCCTCTTTCCAAATGCTTTTGTTGCTCTGCGCATACTTCTAACACTTCCTGTAACAGTTGCCAGTGCAGAACACAGCTTCTCCAAGCTGAAGTTAATAAAAACACATCTACGCTCCACAATGACACAACTCAATAGAGCATGAGCTGACCCAGACTGTGGTCCTTCAGGAAGCAGTTTAAATCTTTGCAACCAAGGAGGCACGGAAAGCACCACTTTGATTATTCAAACAGATAAAAATGCCAGCGTTTACTATGCAGATAAGAAAAGTTACATTTGCTGTTCAGGCGTTTGAAAGTTAAGTGTTACTTAAAATTTTTGAACAAGGCATTTTAAGTTGTTAGTTCTCCTTTATTGGGGTAGGTAGCAGAGCAGTATCACGAGAGGAGTAAAACAGGAAGAAGGCAGAATTGAGACCTTTCAAAGTTTTGGCGCAAGCGAGCGGGCATGGGGGCGTCATTTAAGCTCCCTGCCTCAGGTGCCAAAATGTTGTGGGCCGGCCCTGTCAAGAGCCCAGCTTATACTGGGCCCAATCCTCCAAGATGCAGAGCGTTCCTAGGGAGATGGTTAGCACCCTCAGTGGGAAGCGAGAGCTCTGAGGATCAGGCAAGACTGAGCCCACACCACAGCAATTTTCTATCACATATTCATAAAACTTTAAGGCCAGAAGGGACCATTATGATCATCTAGTCAGACCCCCTGCATAGCACAGGCCAGAGAACTTAACTCAGTGATTCCTGCCTGAGTAAACTGGAGCATACCTTTAAGAAAGGCACCCGATCTGGATTTAAAAACTCAGCGTGATGGAGATTTATCTTGCTATTAACTTTCACAATTTCTCATTTCCATGGCAGCTAAATGTTTGTTTCTAAGCAAACTGAGAAGCGAGCCTCTTGAAATGGAAAGATGCACATATATAAAAAGCATAAATCATGACAACTCATATTTAATATCCTTTTGAATCTCTTACACTAATCTAGATGGGGGTGTAACCATTTTAGATCATTATCTAGCTGTGAGATGTTCTTTTTAATCTTAACAATCATATATATGAAACTCATGAACATATAGTTGTGCATATATCTGAACCACTCATGTTAGGTGGTCTAATGGCCATGTTTAGTATGAGACATAATAGTTGTCTTCTGTATCTAGGCTATAATTTCCAAACTACTATTTTATTCTGACTATGTTTATAGGAAGGCTAAAAACAATGAACTCTAGCCCCTTTTTGATGAGCTTATCTTTAAAATAGTAGGCATGCTTTAAATGTGCTTTTGATTCAAAAATCACTAGGAACACCTGATTGGTAATATTCTAAATATAATTCCTAGACCAAAAATATTAAGATAAAGAGTACATCTAAATAACTTCAGAGTAACGCCATTAGAAAAACAAACAATATAAATACCCATTAAAACGCAGGAAATTCAGAGTGAAAGTTAAACTTAAAAAAATCTCAAACACACGAAGGGATGACAATGCACAGGGAAGGCTTCTAAACAACCTTAATTCTGATGCCATGGCAATAGCAGCTACTGATCTTTCCTTCTTTGTTCCTTTCAGCCCCACCTTGCAGATACGAGAGTACATTATTATACACAGGTTGCAGTGTTGTTCTAAATTACTGCAAGAGAAGCATTGGGGAGCCTTAATGGAAATGTATCAGGGCCTGTGGATGTGGTAAGAGAAGATGCATCTTCCAGCCAAGAGGAATGGAAAAACATGATGGGTATGAAATGATGAGCTAGATGCATGCAGGTCAAAGTGGTGGTCTCCCACTGCTCTGCCATGGTGACAGAATAATACATGGAAAGATGAATGCATAGCGCTGGGATTCAGGAACTCCTGAGTCCTAACCACAGCTGTGCCCTGAGTAGCTGTCTGTTAACTTTCTGCCTCAGTTTCCACATCTGTAAAATAACGATAATAATACTTCGAAGGGTTGTGGTGAGCATTATGAGTCTCCTACTCATGTCATGGAGACTTCTCCTAAAGCTCAGGTGTGTTGAGCTCTGGGGGGCATCTTTTAGCAACCTTTAGCATATTACCTGGCCTTTTGCTGGCTGCCACCCACATAGAATTACTGCAAAGGGATCTCAGATTTGTTTTGTTTGAGATGAATTTGCTAACCATTTTTCTGCGCACCTTCAAAATACATGTTGAATTTGCACAGTGTGTCAAGCTGTCATGAAACGACCATTTGGAAGAAGCTGCAAATTTAAGCGGCAAATGAAAAGTTGTTGATTTCCACTGATCATTTGAGCAGGTTTGTGGAGGTTTAAAGACACATGGGGGGCTCACTGGGGGAACTCAGCACTGAGACTGAATCCCCATCACAGGAACAGAGTTGTTAAAAAAAGTGCATTCTCCTTGCACCACACCATAAAACCCGCTAAAGGGATGGGGGAGAAGGTGTTAAGACTTCTAATGCACCAAGATAAAGTGTAAAATGCAATTGAGAATCCCATTTGGAAAAGAATAGATCTATTCAATGAAGACATTTTGTCGGCACTCTATCAAAATGCCTTTCATGAGACAGCAGGGCCCTGGGAAATGGAGACCCTTAAAAGGGATATAGACCATTTAGCAGAGTAAAATGCTGGTGTAATAGGATTATTCATTTAACAGGATTTCACTACACAGAGAAAGCAATATGCATTTACAAAACTAGAGGGTGACTAAGCAACTGATCCAAAGCCCATTGAAGTCAATGGAAAGACTCCTACTTATTTTACTGGGTTTGGGACTGGGCCCTAAGAAAGTAGTAATAATGACTGAAGCGCCATTCCATTCATAAATTATAGGGCTGATCTGGCCAGATTCTGAGCAATCTCAACTCCCACTGAATTCAGTGGGCCCCTACATACATGTTTCAAGTCACTCATCTCTGCAATGCGGCCTCCTCTGTGGTGCAAGGTAGCTTCCTTTCACACTACCCCCCCACTTCGGACTAAGGTACGCAAATTCAGCTACGTTAATAACATAGCTGAATTCGAAGTACCTTAGTCCGAACTTACCGCGGGTCCAGACACGGCAGGAAGGCTCCCCCGTCGATGCCGCGTACTCATCTCGCCGAGCTGGAGTACCGGCGTCGACGGCGAGCACTTCCGGGATCGATCCGGGATCGATTTATCGCGTCTAAACCAGACGCGATAAATCGATCCCAGAACATCGATTGCCTGCCGCCGGACCCTCTGGTAAGTGTAGACGTACCCTTTGAACAGCATAGTTGCAGTGGTGCAAAATGCAAAACTGTTCAGGGCAGTAAGTACCATCAAACACTTGATTGCAGAGACAGAAAATCTTCTTACCCAGTTGGAATCTAGGCAGGATATTTACATCCCCTGGTCTTGCAAAAAGAGACATGGGATTTTTAATGACCCCAAGTGTTAGAACAAATGCAAATAAAAGGTGGTGTCTCCCTAGCATGCCCTACCCAGCTGGGACATTGAATACTGATTCAGAGGGAAGCATTCAACTCATTCAGTCACCAGTCCCACTGCCTACAGCACCCGAGTGCTTCTTGGAAGTCTCCCAGGCTGAGCTGGTTCAATCCTGTTTAGTTTGTGAAATCTGATGCGATTGCAGCCCAAGGTCTTACAGCTGCGTATAAGCAGCAAAACTTCTGAAGACATTGATCCCTGGAACAGACGGCGCCCGCTATATCATGTCATTCCACAGAACTGTCTAAATAGATGACTTCAAAGGATCAATACTGGTAACAGATACAGAGCTGGGGGAAAGGGACAGTTTAGAAGCAACAAGCTTATTCTACCTCAAGGCTCTGATTTGTGCTGTTGTTGTCCTTGCTGCTTTCATTAGACATAAGTACTGCAGATATTTTACCTGAATAGGAAATTTAGGTCAACCTAAATGATATGAATAGATTTCAACAGCAATTCTAATCTCCACCTCCATTTAATTAAGCACCATCTGCCTCGGGTGGTGGTAATAATTCCCCGCGCTGCTTCATCAACACAGTTTTGAACCCAAGACTTTCAACTCCAATGCACAACAAGCCTTTACAACTTGAGCTAACGGAGTAGATCTGATAGCAGTTAGTATTAGTAGGCTTTTATCCTCTATGTGGACCACACTGGAAAGGGATACAACACACTTAGCCAGTGTTACCTACTTCTAGAACACCGCCATCTAAGCCCTGAGGGCCTTGATTTCAATGGGCTTGAGATCAGACTATAGATGTAGTAATTTAGGCGTACCAGAAGACAGCATAGCAGACGGCCGTACTCTTCTCCTCTCCCATGAAGAAGACCCTCCGCCTTGCTGCCTTGTAAAATCTATATGCTGCTGATAATTGAATCATTAAGAAAGACCATCCAGCTATTGAGTCTGTGTTGGAAAGCACTGGGAGACACCTGGCTGACAGTAACTGCTGATTCACCTGTCTAGGACGTTTTTTTCCCTCTTTCCCTGCTTTGCATACCAGAATTTTTCATAGAAGAAGGTAAGGACAGGACACTGAGGACAGGACGAGAAGTAATAGGTTTAAATTACAGAAAGGGAGATTTAGCTTAGACTTCCTAACCGTCAGGGTAGCTAAGCACCAAAACAAATGACATAAGGGGGTTGTAGAATCTCCGTCATTGGAGGTTTTTAAGAACAGGTTGGACAAACACCTGTCAGGGATGGTCTAGATAATACTTAATCCTGCCTCAGTGCAGGGGACTGGACTAGATACCTGTCGAGATCCCTTTCCAGTCCTAGATTTCGATGAAACAAACATCCTTGAGCCTAATAATTGCCTCCCCAGCTGCACCCGCAGGGCAACGTAATTAAAGCCATAAAATATTCAAAAGTGATTTCTGCGTTTGCAAGCTACGCTAGGAACATACTTGCTGCTGGTTGCTGCCTGTGTGCACAGGAAGGGAATTCTCTCTGTAAAAGCGATCCTCGTGGTGATGGCTATTGAACTTCTCCTCCCCGAGCCCAGGTGCACTGAATGTGAATTCTCCAATACAATTGCCCAAGAGCAGCGCTGTATGATGGTCTAACCCAGGGGTGGGCAAACTATGGCCTGGGGGCCATATCCAGCCCTTCAGATGTTGTATCCGGCCCTCAAGCTCCCACCAGGGAGCAGGGTCCAGGACTTGCCCCGCTCCGGCGCTCCAGCTGGGGGGCTTGCCCCACTCCACATGTGCTGTGGCTCCACGCGGCTCCCGGAAGCAGCGACATGTCCCACCTCTCACTCCTATGCCTAGGGGCAGCCAGGGGGCTCCGCACACTGCCCCCGCAGCTCCCATTGGCTGGGAACCATGGCCAATGGAAGCTGCAGGAGTGGCGCCTGCAGATGGAGTAGCGCGTCGAGCCACCTGGCTGTGCCTCCACATAGGAGCCGGAGCGGGGACATGCCACTGCTTCCGGGAGCTGCTTGAGGTAAGCGCTGCCTGGAGCCTGCACCCCTGAGCCCCTCCCATGCCCCAACCCCCTGCCCTGATCCCCCTCCCACCCTCCGAACCCCTCAGTCCCAGCCCAGAGCACCCTCCTGCACCCCCAACCCCTCATCCCCAGCCCCACTCCAGAGCCTGTACCCCGAGCTGGAGCCCTCACCCCCCCCGCACTCCAACCCCCTGCCCCAGCCCCCTCCTGCACCCCGAACTCCTCATTTCTGGCCCCACCCCAGAGCCCGCACCCCCAGCCGGAGCCCTCACCCCCTCCCACACCCCAACCCCCAATTTCATGAGCATTCATGGCCCGCCATACAATTTCCATACCCAGATGTGGCCCTCGGGCCAAAAAGTTTGCCCACCCCTGGTCTAACCGGTCCCAACATCCACGGTAGTCAGTGAAACTGTAACTGCTCAGCACCTCCAGGGATCAGTCCCTTTAATCAGTATCACTTTCCCCTTTAACGTTTGAATGGAGCGGTTCCCCTGCAAGCTCTGGGATCTCTTTTTGTCCTCCCTTTCAACCGCTCTATTCAGCACATTGATACATCCTTTCTTTCAAAGCCCTCTCTACCTTAGATCACATTTGCTTGCAGGCAGAGTGGACTGAGACAGCAGGAGCTGGGATCCCTTGACAGAAAAAGGATCAAATAAAAAGTTTCTGTAGCTCACAGGCAAAGAATCATTTTCAAACACTGAGCATCAGAAAACGGGAAAAGCAAGGACTTAAATTGGGTGATCACAGCGGCTTTCTGCTGTGCTTTACCTGGGGTTTTTTTTTTATTTTTCAATCCTGTCCCCCCCCCCCCCCAGTGCTTTTTGTAGTACTAAAGGGAAATAATTAGAAGAGACAGAGTCCCTGGGACAGGCTAAATGTGGTGAGGGGGGTCATTCAAACACCCTCTCCAGCTTTATACTACAGCAAACTCGCAAAAGGGCCAAAAGTTGGGAACTGGTTGCAAAAAGCATTAGGACCCATTAAACCCCAAATCTTGTTCCCCTTAGGAGACCCGTAGTAGCTGAGTGCACACTAGAACGCTCCAGCCTGCCCCCCCCAGCACCCCACACATGTACTTCCATAAGGGGCAATGGGTGGGGTTTAAGTGGTAGGATTGTTCTTCTTTTAATACGAGTTCCAAAGAGTCGTTTAAGAGAACATGTCCGGATGTGGCTTACGGCTGCTCTCAGGTTTTCTGGGCTGGAGCAAGCAGAACTTGCCTGCAAATGCAAGAATAAAATGACGGGCTTCTTCCTCAGCTGGCATCAATGGCTGTAGCTCCATTGAAGTCAATGGGGTGATGCCAGTTCGCAGCAGCACCAAGGACTACTAACTATGATCAGCTGGGTGGTTTGCATCCGTTGAAATCTTTACCAGGGCAGGTGACAATGCAACACAGGTTGCCTAATTTGGATCGCTGGCCAATCTCGAATGCAATTGTACTTAGAAGTTAATCCAAGGCTTACAGGCTGTTCACAAATTCCCAGCACCTCCCTTCGTGCTGCAAAGTTTGTGCCACCTCAGGTTGGACGGGGGTGGGTATTGTGGGCTGGCACAGGTCTTCCTACAGGGGGCACTGTGTTGAACCAACTGGCACTGACGTCCTTCACACACGCAGCCATCCTTGACGCCGCTGCCCTGGGGCGAGGATTGTGGCTTAATGTCCTTGTTTCCACTCATTCCACGCGTGAGTCATCTCGCGTTCGTCATATTCTTGTTAAGAGCAACCCTGGCGTCCTGATAAATACATGGCACGGCAAGAGGTATAGGGCCTCCAGTGAAAAAGCCATTAGGCAGCATTCGTTTGAATAGTGCTGTAACCTGTTCAGTAAATGGAGAGAATCCTGTGCTCACAGATCAGCCTTGAGACGAGACAAACATTTAGATTTTTTAGAGCTCCGATTTTTCTTTCTCCCCCCGCTCCGTTTCTACCTCCCCTCCATTCCTGCCTCTGCAGTGACAGCTCTACAAGGACTCACTTTGTCTTATTTCAAGTAATGTTTTCATAACTGGCATTTTCCTTGCCAATTCCAAACAGGCACTTTCTCATGTGCACTGGTCTGTTAAAAAAAGGTGGGGGGGCGGGAGGGGAGTTGTTCTAAGGCTTCGTGCTACAACACCAATAAAAAATAGCACCTCCCAAGGTCTTGCTGATCAAAGTTCTTTGTCAGGAGATATCCAGCTCGGTGCCTTCTTATAACCCCACCTTGCACCTCAGGAAGGGTGGGGTTTGGTGTAAAGTTCAGACGTGAGTGAAAGCTGTAATAATCTGTCAGAGCCATGATTTCCTCTGTGGAGTCTCCAGTTTTGCTATGCTGAAGCTCCCCACATCCAGGAAAGTAATTCCAGGCTGGTGGGGCCACCTGCTAACATCCTGGTATCAGAGCCAGGGGCTGCAAGTCTTCATATGTAGAAGAACGGAAGAACCATCCATTCCACTGCAGGAACTGCTGGTTGAAATTCCACAGCATGTGGTCTGCAGGTTGTCAGGCTGGCTGATTATAGTGAACTCCCGCGAATCAATGAGCCGTCATCACACCCCATAATTGGGAACATCTTCTCCTCCCACCGCTCGTGTCAGGACCAGTGGGTCTCAATGCCATTCTTCCCCAATGTCAGGGCTGCAACTACATCTCAGCCCCTGTGTCAGGCTAATGGTAGAATGGGTCTGACAGCTTCTGTCTCTGCCCACCAGGGACCTGGCATGAATATCAATGATCTGGAAGAAAATATAAAATCGTTGCTGGTAAATTTTGCAGGGGACACTAACATTGGTGGAGTCTGTAGGCAAGACAAGGACAGGCCAGTTCTATAGAGCAATCAGGATTGCATGGTAAGCGGTGTTCGAATACAGTGAAATGCAAGGTCATACATACGCTGGTCATACACTGGAGGATAGGGATAGGGTCCAGAGTGACCTAGACAAATTGGAGGATTGGGCCAAAAGAAATCTGATGAGGTTCAACAAGGACAAGTGCAGAGTCCTGCACTTAGGACGGAAGAATCCCATGCACCGCTACAGGCTGGGGACCGACTGGCTAAGCAGCAGTTCTGCAGAAAAGGACCTGGGGATTACAGTGGATGAGAAGCTGGATATGAGTCAGTAGTGTGCCCTTGTTGCCAAGAAGGATATTGGGCTACATTAGTAGGAGCATTGCCAGCAGATTGAGGGAAGTGATTATTCCTCTCTATTCTGCACTGGTGAGGCCACATTTGGAGTATTGCATCCAGTTTTGCCGCCCCCCTCCCTCCCCCACTACAGAAAGGATGTGGACAAATTGGAGAGAGTCCAGCAGAGGGCAACAAAAGTGATCAGAGGGCTGGGGCACATGACTTATGGGGAGAGGCTGAGGGAACTGGGTTTGTTTAGTCTGCAGAAGAGAAGAGTGAGGGGGGATTGGATAGCAGCCTTCAACTACCTGAGGGGGGGTTCCAAAGAGGATGGAGCTCGGCTGTTCTCAGTGGTGGCAGATGACAGAACAAGGAGAATGGTCTCAAGTTGCAGTGGGGGAGGTTTAGGTTGGATATTAGGAAACACTGTTTCACTAGGAGGGTGGTGAAGCACTGGAATGGGTTACCTAGGGAGGTGGTGGAATCTCCATCCTGAGAGGTTTTTAAGGCCCAGCTTGACAAAGCCCTGGCTGGGATGATTTAGTTGGGGATTGGTCCTGCTTTGAGCAGGGGGTTGGACTAGATGACCTCCTGAGGTCTCTTCCAACCCTAATCGTCTATGATTCTATGATCTAGGACCCAAAAATGTAGGCCACACCTGCAGGATGGGGAACAGTATTTTGGAAAACCGGGACTTAGCAAGGGGCTTAGGAGTCCTGAAGAGTAACCAACTGCACATGAACTCGCGCTGTGATGCAGTGGATAAGAGAGCAAAGGTGAGCCTTGTACTGTCTAGAGTCACTCAGGTGGCCTATCTGCTAGACCATGCTGCCTCTCACTACAGCTTTCCAACTGGGCAAGCTACATTTAGCTTTCTGGCCCTTCGAACGATTCCTTTAGCACTCCTTTGCACAGCACATCAGATGAGCCCCCTTGCTTTGAAGCCATGATCTGAATGAGAAAAAAAAAATCCACCCAGCAAACATCTTGCTTTTGAAAGCCAAAAGCTGTTCTGAATAAAAAATTCATTAATCAACATTCCCCTGTCACCTTATAAATCCACCACCAATTAAGCTTGTAAATTAATTTACCTTAAAGGACAGGCCAGATCAAAGATATGCTGGACCCAGCCTCGGCTGTTCACCTGTGAAATATGAAATCAGCTTAACTTTTATATGGCAATAATTATGCAACTCATTTTCAGGTATAAATAATTCAACAGGGATGAGACGCAAAACACAGCAGTGCGAGCCATCCCTCGTTTTAACTAATGATAAGGTATGTTTTGACTCTTCCTTTGAAGACCAGTCGCACCCAAATTAACCTTTTAAGACAACTTTGGAAGAAGATCTCTTCACAGCAAATCCCCATTTCCAGATGACATTTGTTTCTTTTTATCTATACATTTGTCTGATTAAGAAGATATACTGCCAGTTTAATTTTCACATAAACTCTTAACATCAATGGGGATGCATTCAGCAAACCAAACGAGGATTTATTAAGATAATAATGCAGGCACTTCATAAAAATTTAAATGCCTGCTTCAGAGCATGCCTGACATGGAACTAAGAAGCCAGGGAAATCTCGTAAGCTGGGGATAGCTGCAAGATTCTAACAACCTTTGCAAGCCCTGTGCCTGAGTGTAGGGGCAGGTGTCTATGTAAGTACGTGCGTGTTTCCCCCACATCCGATTGTGTTCCCCATCCTGAGGCCTCAGCAGGATTCAAGAGATGTGCCGGCTTTGCACCTTTTCAAGCACCAGGATGGACTGGTTCAAATTAATTGACTCATTTACAAGGGCCTCGGCAAGGGGAAAAAGCAGATTAGATTCCCTCACTTGTGCTGCATCGCCTGTTTATAACCACATAGTTAATCAAAACAAGAGGAGCAGAAGAGCTTTTTTTGCCGGGGTGGCAGGAAAGAGAGAGATGCCTTAATTGACCCCTCGGGAGACAGAGTGAAAAGATTTCAGAAGGAGCTGAATTTTTAACATGGGAGCACATTTTTCTTTTTAAATTCCAGGTTAGAGATCAAAGGAAGCATTCTGGTGCCTGGCTACCAGATGTCACAGGTGCAGTTGGTATGCTGCCTCCTTTCCTGAATCATTTAAGAAGCACAATGTGGATATTAATACGTTAGAGTAATGACTGGGAATAATCCCTTAAAGCCCCATGAGCCAAAAAAAGTTTCACTGCCAGTTAAAGATTTTGAGTCTAGGGTGTAATGTGCTAAACTGTGCATAAGATGAAAGAGAAGTCTGAGCTTCTCTACAGCTAAGCCTCATTTGGTTACAGCACCTTCAGGAAGGATGCCTGGCAGAATTCAGATATTCCCAGGTCAGCCATGATAACACTACAGCAGCTTTTGCGGTCTAGTGGCTAGAACTGAGGAGTGGATTCTTATAAGGCCTTTGCATATGAGCCTGGCAGGTACTGACTGTACAGGACTCCATCCATCTTATTCCCCTTAGGCTAGGAGACAGGTGGGTGGTTGCATTAAATAAAACACCAGATAAGTAAAATAACCTCACTACAGGAGGATGGTTAAAAACTGCTTGAGACTTTTGGAAAAGGGGTAAAAGGGAAAGATTGTCTATGGGTATTTGACAGCGTTGTCCCAAACACAGATTCGGGTGCCAGAGACTTGACGGGTCAATGAGCTGTGATAGGCACAGTTTGAGCTGGTCAAAATGTGACTGGATTTTGCAATCTCAATGAAATTCCAAAATGAGGAGGAAAAAAACAGGGGGGAAGTTGGAAAACAATTTACAAATATTTTGTCCATGGTTGTTGACCAACCAGGAAGCTGTTCAAAATCCTGCAAATTAAAAAAAATAGGGGGGAGGGTAGGAATGTGAAGAATTGGAAAATAATTTCACCCAAAAATGATTTTTACTTTTTATTCAGCCAGCTATAAATACAACCAGTGGGGGAGAGAATGAGAGGGTCACAGTCCCTGCAAGTTCTTGCTAGCCATTTGGTGGCCCCTGTAACAGAGTGGTCTGCCCCCTGAAGGGTATGCTGTCCTCTCAGCCCCAGCTGGGAATGGGTCAAGTGATGCCTATGAAGAGCTGAGAGAGCTCAGTCGGAGGAGAGTTGCAGGGACCAGCATGGCTGCCATGAAAGGCTGTGGAGGGATGGGCAAGGCCACGGCAAAAGCCATCACCGCTGTAGCCTGCTTAGGTCCAGGAAATAGCTTTGTTTTGATGTTACCTTGTAAGGGAAGGGCCAGAACAGAGTCCGGGTTTGGTGTTGAATCCTTCCTGGGCTAGGGAGACAGGCCAGCAACCCGATGGCCTCCTCAGCACACATGCAGGATTCATCCATTTTTCCACTCTTGATCCACTTCCCTTTTCCAGTTTTTTAATGTATTTGCTTTGCTAACCGGCTACACGACGGGAAATCTTCCCCATTAGGACGTAGCCCTGCAGACTTTAATAGCAAGTCATTATACAACAGGATTTTTCAGCCAACCTATACAATTGTGTAACAGGCATATAATTCCCTGTTAAACTCTATAGTCTAGCTTAAAGGGCTGTGGAAAGGAGACATTTCTTTCACATCCTACAGAAGGGGTTTGTTTGTTGGTTGAGTAATTCCTACAACACATTTATATTCAATATTTACTATTCAATTTAATATTCAGTTCTACAGTCCTTTTCTATAAGAGATGTTCCTGAGTTTTGATAAGTCTTCATTAAGAGCATACAAAGACCATGTTCCCTTATATGACCACAATTTCTCATAAAAGTTGGAAGACATAGTACTGCACATTTTTGGTAGAAATCGCAGAATGAGCCCTTTAAAGTTAGGGTTTTTTTTTAAATCAGAACCTCATTAGAAGTTCCAATAGAGAACTGCTGAATCGATCCTGCTATCTATTAGATTCAATAGTCTTTTATCTGACAGACAGTTCTAGTTATCTCTAACAAACCACATTTCCCCCCCTACTTATCTCAGCCTGCATGTCGCTGCCTTCAATCAGCAAAAGGCTGTAACGAAGCTATTAGAAATCAGCTCTAAACGGTGCTACCACTGCAGCCGCAGTTACGGGAGATGAAGGAGGAACAAATGCCAACGGTTGACGGCTGTAGGTTTGCTCAGATGTAATAATCATAAGCATTTGAGAGACATCAAAAGGAAAGCAAGCCTGAGACTAACTGATGCTGCATAGCTGGACCCAGAATGGTGACAGGTCCGTTGACATTTGATGCCTGCTACTGATCAGCATGAAATGTGGTCTCAGCTGACAGAGGGGCCTGCACCAGTGGAAACTTCCGAGAGGGAGCATGTGTGTTGAAATGTATTTCACTGGCAATGGTAGGAGATGTTGTCTTAACGGCCCTGGAGATTGAAGTCCTCTGTTTATGCACAGGACAGTCCCAGCACAGGTTGGAAAAGGGGAAGCTACCCATATACTCAGGGCTGGCTCCAGGCACCAGCCGAGCAAACTGGTGCTTGGGGCGGCAGATTGTACGAGGCGGCATTCGGCCCAATCCTAGGGCGGCACGGCCACTTTTTTTTGTTGTTGTTGTTCCGCTCCGGCCGCCCTGTAGGGGGCGGCGGTGTGGAAGAGGGGAGCGCCCTGCAGCAAGCCCGGCAGGGCAGCCCGCGTCCTTCCCTCCCAGCTGACCGTGGCACAGAGCCCTCCCGGCAGGCAGCTCGGCGGTTGGGGCCGCTGACAGCGCCCCACTGAAGCCCTGGCCGCCCCCTTCTCTCTCTCCCCCCACTCTCTCCCCCGCTAGCCGGGGTACCAGCGCAGGGAGTCCCCCTGCACCCTGGCTCCGGCCACGCCGCAAGTTTTTTTTTTTTTTTTTCTTGGGGCGGCAAAAAAGCCAGAGCCGGCCCTGCATATACTCACCCCCTATCCTCAGGACCTGACCGGGAGGAAGAGTGCACTGGAGGTGGCTCAGCTTCAGGCTGGAGGTTGGTGGCATCCAAAGCTAGGTAAGCAGGACTGATACGTCAGAGGTAGTTGACAGCAGCAAGAGAAGAAGACCACTGTGTCTGACTCACTACAAATTAGCACTAAGCAATGACTGCCCTGAGTAACCTGCACTGTTCACCCCTGCCTTTATATTAAGAGGCAGCGTGTTCTAGCAGTTAGGGTGAAGACTGGGAGTCAGGAGACCTGGACCCTAGCCCCAGCTGTGCTTGTGACCTTGAGCAAGTCACCTCACCTCTCTCTGCCTCTTTCCATTTGTCTGTCTTGCCTGTTTGGACTGGAAGTTCTTCAGGGCAGTAGCTGTCTATTACTATGTGACTATGACCTCTGTTCCCATACTACATTGACACAGCACCTAGTCCAGTGGTGGGGGCTATCAGCTGGAAGTTGAAGCTAGACAAATTCAGACTGGAAATAAGATGTAAAATGTTAACAGTCAGGGTAATTAACCATTGGAACTACTTCCCAAGGGTCGTGGTGGATTCTCCATCTCATCATCATCATCATCATCATCATGTTCCTATTTTTTAGGGCAGTGACGAAGCTCCTCCACTCCTGTCTGTTTCTGGCAAGTCTTTCAACGGTTCCCCAGCTGTGCCCCAGGTTTTTCAGCTTGGCTTCCACAGCTCTTCGCCATGTTCTTTTCGGGCGGCCTCGTTTTCGCTTGCCTTCAGCTGTCCATCTTGTTGCTACTCTGGTGATGGAATCAGTTTCCATCTAAAACACGACTGATCCATCTCCAACGCCTCCTGGCAATGATGGTGCTCAGATCCTCTTGGCTGCACTGTGTCAATAGATCTTAGTTTGAGATTGTTCTGGGCCAAAAGATACAGAGGATTTTTCTGAGGCGGGTTGTATGAAATGAAGACAGCTTGGACACATCATACTTTCTCATTCCCCAGCATTCTGCACTATAAAGTTGGGTTGAAAGTACGCAGCTCTGATAAATCTTGATAAATCTCCATCTCAGGCCACGTTTAAATCAAGACTGGATGTATTTTCTAAAAGATCTGCTCTAATTCAAACAGGAATTATTTCGGGGACGTTCTATGGCCAGTGACACACAGGAGGTCAGACTAGATGAGCACACTGGTCCCTTCTGCCCTTAGAATCTATTAATCTATCACTATAATAAAGATAATAATCGTTCTGTAGGAAAAGAAGAAGAAACTGCAATGGGAGTTGTAACGGAGGCAAGGAGGCAGGCACTAGAGCAAACCCTAAAGTTCCCTCTCCTCCTTAAAATACATGCACACCAATATAAAACCCCATTACGATGCATGCATAGCTGTCTAAGTCAGGGGTTCTCAACTTTTTTTTGCTGGGCCCCACCTTTGAAAATATTTCAGGCTGTGACGATCCTCCTAAAAAAATAGCAACTATTGTACGTACTCATGGGAGCACTGAAGGAAGCATGTAATCATTATCCCTGCAGTCAAAGGCGCTGAAGCCTTTCCAAAAGTGTAAAGCAACAGTTTTCAGGAATAAATATGTGGACATTTAAGAAACACGTTTTCTGAAGAAAAAAAATAGATAAAAGGATACAGTTTGGGGAGCTGGAAGCCTTTTCCAGTGATTGAGGCAATGATCATAACATTGTCCAATTTGTGGTAATAATCATAGCATTGTCCAAGGATTGTGGCTTTATACACGACTATGTACAAACAAATATCTGGACACTTACAGCAAGGGGTGCTGCTGTTCTGAAACACACCATTTTTTCAATCGCAGCGCCAGGGAACTGAGGCAGACCCTTAAACCATCCTCCACATTCCCTCTCCAGCTGCCCAGCTCTGCAGACAGCGCCGCCACCAGCAGCAACACAGAAGTAAGGGTGGCAATACCATACCATGTGTCAACCCTGTGCACTGACTCATGTTGCTAGCAGGTAATATAGTTCAAGTGCAAAAGCCAAAACTGGGTAGCAACAGCTGTGGAAAGTAATTGAGTTGTGTAATGTCAATGACCCCGTTGAGGTAGTTTTTAACAGAAGACACTGCAAAATGAAGTCTTAGCACCTATGACCATACAGGGAGCATCATGGAAAAAACCATAACCCGGTGCTGTTCTTTTGGGTATTGTATTTTAAGTTACTACTAAACTAGTGTAAGAGAAGTGATGTGACAATGACTTGAATGTACTGGGTGAACAATAGGGTTTGGGGTTTATCCCTTCTTTCCTTGCATCAGGTACTGATCCTTCCCAGGCAGACAGGATGCCAGACTAGGTGAGCTGATGGTTCAAACCATGATGCAGTCAACATTAAGTACCATAATTAAATTTGTAGCTATTATATGTGAGTTTCTATGGCAACAAACCTATAGGGCCTGAGTCCCTTTTCCACCACTCTGGCAATGGGAAAGAGATTTAAAGAGGGCCACACAAGGCCCCTTTGCATTGGCAGAGCTGTGTAAATGGGGCGGTGGATCAATGCGACTCCAAGCCGGGAATCTGTAGGATATAAGTGAGTTCCTTACGATTTCTAAAAGAAACACCTTCCTTCCTTGATCCCCGTAAATGCATCCAACAATGCAGCTGAAAAGCATCTGCCTGGCTCGTTGCTCTGAGTACATCACCCCTCCTGTAGCTCCCCATTCCCCACTGCACCAAGCACATATGACGCCTCTTCCCTTCCAAGGCAGAGAAGGGCTTGGATTCTCATGGACACTCCCCCGGCCCCTCTTTTACAGCGCTGTGCCAATGTAAAGGGGCCTTCAAGTGGGGGTGACTTGAGTGACCCACATGAAACCTCCTTAGCATGGCCAGAGGGGTACAGAGCTGACGGTGCCCACCTCCACTCCAGCAGCAATGCCCACCTTTACTGGGCGCTAGTCACATTTTCCAACCATCACCTCCCTGTTTTCTCCCAAGACCCTCCCCTCCCTCGTATGCACCGAAGCCAGACCCAGTTCAAAATCCACAAAGCCATTCCTTAGAGCTCGCTTCTGCCAATGCCTACAAAACACGGGACAATGGCCAAGCAGCTGGTACGAGCTCTGCTTCTTGCACTGATCATAAACACCTCCTCTCGGACTCCCCATCTGTTTGTACTATCCACATTTTTGGCTCTCCCCCTGTACCTGGACTGTAAGCTCTTTGGAGCAAGGGCCATTGTCTCTGGGGCGGCTGCCTCCTGAGCACCCCCTAGGGGCTAGAGGTCATGCTGCAGTGCCCTACCAATAACCTCTCCCTCAGAGGGCTCCGTACACAAACTCACTGGCTTTTCCGATCCATTCTCCACCCCTTCTCAGGGGTCCAAGTTCAGTCACAGAAATAAAGCTCCAGAACAAAATGCAGAGCCTCAAACCACAGACCATCGGTTTTATCTTCGTGTCAGGTCACTCACCGACTTTTCCTCCTTGGGCTGTCGGTAGGGAAATCCCTGCTCCCCGGTTTTTCTGTTGGAGCCTGCTGGAATTCACCCTACTCCCAGGCCTTCTTGCCTGAGAGTTTTCCTGCTTTGGGAGGCGACTCCCAGGCCCTGCTTGGCTGGAGTCTCAGGTTTCTGGCTCTGGCCTCCAAAGTACCCTCTGGTATCAAGCTCTTCCCTGTAGGAGCCTTTCTTATTACTTGAAGTTTCATCCGTCTGTCTGTCAGTCCAGTCCCCCCTTGCTGCAACCACCTGCTGCCCTTCAGAAGGAATTTTCCTGACTCAAGTGGGACTTATCCTGTAATCAGGGTTGGCTTAGCCCAAGGCTCCACATCCCAGGGGCAAGCCAACCCGCTAGAGCCATCTTTTCATTACATGTGTTTACAGTGCCTAGCACAATAGGGTTGTGATCATGACTGGGGTTTCTAGCCGTTACTGCAATGCAAATCATTATAATGAACATCCCTGGGTACACCCGCAGCTGGAGGGACGAGATATGACAATTCACCCCAGCTGAGGATCTGTCCTCCAGCTTTCCAGGTCTGCCGCTCACATCCTACAGTGTGGAGAGGTGGCATGCAGGTATGGTATCTGGCTGGCAGTGGCCAGCCAGGGGGCAACAGAACGCCTCCAGGAGTGCTTGAAGGGCCCTGATGGAGAGCACTGAATAGTGCATAGGTGCCTACTCTGTGGGTGCTCTGGGGCTGGAGCACCCACAGGGAAAAAATGGTGGGTGCTGAGCACCCACCGGCAGCCCCCCTATCAGCCACTCCTCCCTCCCCCAGCGCCTCCTGTCCACCGGCGACCCCACTGATCAGCGCCTCTCCCTCCCTCCCCATGCCTCCCGCCACAATCAGCACGCTTGGGGGAGGAGGCAGAATGGAGCGGGAAGAGGTGGGGTGGGGGTGGGAAGAAGCGGGGTGGAGGTGGGGCCTTGGGGGATGGGGGTGGAGTGGGGGGAGGGGTCTGGGGCAGAGCCAGGGGCACATTGGAAAGTGGGCGTCTGTGTAAGTACCAACTTTCCTTCCACCCCCCCCCAACCAACCTTTCCATGCCAATAAGAGGGATATTACCATGCCCTCAACCTGTCTGATTTTGCCCAGCTTGACTTCTTTACACGGGAAGGAAAACTAACCCAGCCTTCCTTTAGTCTTGGAGAAATCATTCGGCTCCTAGTAGAAGGATTTCCTCCCAAACTGACTGCTTCAATTTGTCATCCCAGCTATTTCACATCTCTAAGTTTAAATGCAAATGCAAGGTATTATCATTGCTATAGGTAGCATGTGCACAGCGGGCTACCAAATAGCTTTTATATTTTTAAACTATCGCTTTAAAGGATGCAATGACCTCAGGGTCGTCCCAAAGGAGCCATCTGAGGCTCCATTGCCATTGGATGAACAGAGCGTCTAGCTGGTGATCAGCATACATATTCATGGCCAGCATGAAGCATTCTCGTGATGAAGCTTGAACTTGTCACAAGGCAAAATTTAGGTTATTCTTGCATCAATTGCGCCTCTTAAGCAGATCCACAAAGTGTCATAGCAACCGATTCTGTGACAGGCGGAATTGTCACTGAGGTGCAATTCTGATGGAAGGTTCAAGTTGTGCTGATGAATCAAACTTTACCTTGTTATGTAGCCCAGGAAGACAGCCCGGAGTGTGGTCTAGAATACAGCTTGTGGGCAGCCGCCTCTTCAATCTAGCAGAGAGTTTCTGGAGCAAAGGCGTCAAAATCAGTGTGAAACCAGAGTGAGATCAAAATCAGGCCCCAGATGGGGGTCGGGGGGTGGAGTGAACCAGATGGGATGAAATGACAGCTATATTTGAGTTGCAATGTTTGGTTCTAGATCCCGATCCAAACGTAAACCACGCCAAAGTTCGGGGCTGGTTAGAACTGAGGCTGTGTTTGGCTTGAGCCCTGAGTTGGGATGTTTGGGTTGGATCTGGACCAGGATCTGAACCTCCCCAAACTGCCATTCTCCGTAGTACCCGGCACGCGCTGGGAGTATCTGAGGAGGAGCAGTTTGCAGCTGTGATCCTGGCATCGTTTCAGCCCCCAGTGTACTATAGCCCAATCTCAGGTCTGCTCTAAACAACTCCAGGCTGGGTATGGCTCCTAAGGAGCCGGTGCACCTACTGTAGATTGCCAAAGTGCAGTTGGCTCTGGAAGCAACCTTCCTACCCGTGCCTTGCCCCCTGCCCAGGGGCCACGAGGGGGCAGGTAGAAGCTGGCTATGTCGACTCTGTGCCCCTGTAACGGGGTCTCACCACGCCCCGCTGGGTTCAGCCTCCTGGCCCCACTCCCCAAAGAGTCAGGACCACTTCAAGCTGGTGCAACACCCGTACTCTTTATTCCGGTGTCCGGTCACCAAGCTCCAACTATTTTCAGATTATTTACAGGTTTGGCCTAGTACAGGCCTCAGTGGCAACAGGATAGTAGGCTCCTGACCTCCCCCCTGGTCTCGTCTCCACCCCACCCCCTCTCTGGACTCACTTCCTCCCAAGCTTTTAGCCCCTGTTAACTGGCAGGTGTCGCCAGTTTCCAGGCCCGTCCTAGCTAGTGGTCCAGCCCCCACCCATTTCCCCTGGTTGGGGCTGGAATGGCAGGAACTGATTAGGGCTTCCCCTGCAGGGCCCTACCACAGCCCTCCAGGGATTTGCTTACACCAGGGAGAACCCCACCTGGGGAGATCTACCAGCTTTCTGACCCAGTGGTCCTAGCAGAGCGGTGCAAAGGGCTTGGAGAGGGAACTGAGCCCTCAATGTTTGGCTCCATTGTTCCAGTTTGGGCCCATTTGTAGAAAAAATTGTTTGACAGCAGCAGAACCTTGGCCCCAGACTCAAACTGAGTCAAGGATCGAACCCTTGCTGAGATTCAGAACACATGGGTCTCATCTGTCACCTCTCCTATGGCTCTGCACGTTTGGGTCCCAGCCAGCATCGTAAGCAAAAGTATTTCCAGCCTGATTGGAAGCAGCAAGTGCAGGAAACTCATCAGAAAGCTTACCATGTAATGCCTGTCGCAGGGGTCTCGCCACATCATGGCATGGCGCTACAGCCCCCGCCATGCCTTGGACCAGGTGGGGCAAAGTAGCAAAGAAACTACGTAATATTCCACGACATGTCTGCAACGGAACATTTTGGTTAAAGGACCAATATTTTGGAAGTGAATGTTCTTACTCAAGTCCAGGGGCTAAGCATGTGGTAAGAAACCTGCAGTGTCTGGAAGGGCCTGATCCAAAGCCCATTGAAGTCAATGGAAAAACTCCAGTTGATTTCAATAGGCTTTGGATTCAGCCCCAGTCCTTTCTGATACGTTAATAATTGCAACTTTTAGACTACTAGAGCCTGGCTGTGTCCATGGATGTAACAAACACTGTTTAGTTGAACTGCTTCCTTCCTTTTGCTTCTACTAATTTATTATCACCTTTGTCGAAAAAAATCCATGGGGCTTTTTAAAAATTTCTTTCTCTTGTGGTTAGCTGCTGCGGCGGTACATTTCTAATCCTTGAAATTCTCACTAGGGGGAATAGCGGGTCATTATACACAGAGGTACAGCGTATGCATTCCTGGCTTCGCTGCAGAGGGGGGAAGTGTCTCCATGAGCGCTGTAAAATGGGCGACGTCCACCTTGACTGAATTGGCCTCGTTAGCACTGACCCCCCCACACACACACTTGGTAAGGCAACTCCCATCTTTTCCTGTGCTGTAATAGATATACTGCTTACTGTATTTTTCACTCCATGCATCTGATGAAGTGGGTTTTAGCCCACGAAAGCTTATGCCCAAATAAATGTGTTAGTCTCTAAGGTGCCACAAGGACTCCTCGTTGTTTTTGCTGATACAGACTAACACGGCTACCACACTGAAACCTGTAAAAGGGGAGCTACATCTTCTTTCAAGATTAAACAGTCCATCCCACAGTTGGTGGGAGCACTTGAAGACAAACTACCTGCTGAGCAAGTGGGAGGTTTTTTTTAAATAAGTTTGCCAGGATCACATGCCAAGCGCTGGGTAAACGTTTTGCATTTAAAGTAAAGCCAGGCCATGAATGTTGGATTTTACTTCTCAAAAACCACCATCCCTTTTTTGCCTTGAGGAACTTACCTCCTTGGGAAAATGGGGCCTTGCTTAGCATGAAGCTGAGCCTGGCAAATTGATTGAGTGGAACTGACAAATAAGTGATCTAAGTGAAAGGGCATCCTTCGAAAAATTAACCTGGTAGAACAGAGGCCACGAGCCGGTGGGCATCTGGAGGGCTTTGAAGGGTATGCAGGAGTCCTGACGTGTCCCACCAAATTCTCCACTGATTTGTGGCTTCTGTTCCAGCCGGTTTTTTGGGTGCCCATGCACAATAGCCAGAACATTCCAGTATAAACTTCGTACTTCCTCGCGTTCATTTCTATTGTGTATCAGCAGAACCTCTTAAAGTGGAAAATAATAAACATGGATGTGTCCAGCCCAGTGTAACCTGTCCATCCCTCTGAACAATAAGGGAAGAGTTGTCCTCAGGTTAGACTCTTGCATTATCCTTCTTTCAAAAACTGTGTTTGATTATTTTTTTTAACCCCCTGGGACGGGGTATATAAACCCTGTCCTAGTCTGGAAGGAGTTAACTTACAGCCAGCGCCTCCCTGGGTGCACTAGCTGTTAGGCCTCGGTGCAGGATTTTAAAAAGAGGAAGCCCAGCAGTTGGGAGGAGGAAGGGGAGAAGAGTAGATGGGCTTCTCCAGAGATGAGTTGGAAGCCTGACTAGAGACAGAGGCCCTGAGGAGCTGGAGCCTGCCTGAGCCCCTGAGTTAAGGGAAAAGTGTGGCAGCCCCTGGGCTGTGGGCTAGATTGAAGTACTGATCCTTCCTAGGCAGACAGGAAGGATCAGTGGTGGATTGAAGTACAGAAGCCTGTGGCTAGACAGGAGGACAGTCTATAGCCCAGCCAGGCAGCCAGTTTGATTGTGTAGAATACATTTCTATTGGACTTTGGCAAAGGACTCCAGCATCAAAAGAGACTAAACTCTGCAAAGGGGTCTGACTGGAGGGCCAGGTCACGTCTATGCCGGAGTAGGCCATGGGTCAGTGGGGGAAACTGAGGCAGAGTTGCTGCATCATTACATCTGGCCCACTAGAGCAGAACAGAAATGGGCTCTGCTAACTGAGAGCAGAAGTCCGGTCAAACACTATTTCAAGAAGGGAAGGGTAAATTTTCCAACAGCAAAAGGGCAATGGAGGGATAGAGCTTGCAACCCAGTGGCTGAGTTCAGATCTCACTCCCTAGCTGAGCAGTTTATTTAGAGGACCAGAGACAGATCGGGGCCTCCTGAGGGGATCTCGGTCTATTGTTGGAGTTGGGAGTCCCAGTTTATGGTGGTTGTTATAATCACTTCAAAAGTATTTACAAACACAGCTTTGTAAATCCATAGTTAGGCACCTAATGAAGTGATCTAATTTTTAGAACTGCTGACACCCTAAACGCTAGTTGAAATCAAGGAGGCGCTTCAGGTTCTTCACAGGTTCTCCATAGCCCTGGAGATCAGGCCACTTACTTAAGTCTTTTAAATAGCAATTTAAGGCCAAGGTCAAGGGGTCTGATTTTCAGAGAGCAGAAAACAGGCCCCTTTCAGGGATCGCAATGTAAGTGCCCAAAAATTTGAGGCATCAAATCACTGGTCACTTCTGAGAATCTTGGCTTTTAGGAGCTTTCAGGTCCCGGATTTGGAACTGTTGCCCTTTAGCATTGAGGCAGCATTGTGTATATTTAGAAGCGCAGGTTCCCCCAAGAAAAGGGACCAAACTTCCCTGCCCCTCCCCAATTCAGTTTTACAGTCACTTGCATTTGAGAGCTTAAATCGAGCCCCAGATTCAGTGTGTGGCTTCAGCAGGTCGCTCCACCCCTCGGGGCCTTTGTGCGAGCTGAGTAAATGAATATCGAGCTAGCACTCAAAGAGACTGGGAAGCAGAATGAATTCATGTTTGTAGGACCCCTTGGGACGGCTGGATGGAAGGGGTTACTGCAATGTCACCTAGGGTTTGCTTTTCCTGCATTTGTGACTTCAAATACCAGCCAGCAACACACAGGGTCAAGCGAACCACAGGAGTCCAGAACTACATGATTATTCCTTCCCCGCCCCTCAGCACTGCGGCTTGTTCAGGCTAGCCAGGCAGAGAGACAGTCGGTGAGTAATAGCAGGTCACAGTGACACCCTCAGGCTATTTGGGCGGCGTGTAGAGTACCGACACTGCACCTCCAGCTAGCACGGCCATAAATAGCAGCGCTTAGGTAAATAGAGTACCTTATGCGAGGTCTCTCCATGCCCAAGCAGTGCCACCCCCATCTACTGCTATTTTTAGCAGTGTCGTGTCCGGCTGCCTCCCCTCTGTGCAGCCTTTCATTGTGCCGGTAGCTGCACGCCGCAGTGACAGATGTGGCGGCCTTTCACTGCACCGTGTAGCGACATGTGCAGCGTCTGTACCCTGCACGCCGCCGTACGTGTAGACGCAGCCATGGGCACAATGCACCTCTGAATAATCAGAAGCAAATTTTAGTCACTGCCACTCGTCCTCTTCGGATCAAGCGACCGGAGAAGGAAGCAGCCCACGCTGCTCTATCGACATCTTCCTGCCCGGCCGGGGTCTTCCGTCTGCTCACGTGTTGCTGTTCTTATTCTTTTTCAACCCGAGGTGGGATTTTCCAAGGAGCGTAACAAAGGATTTGCACTCGGATTCGTAAAGACCCCTCAGTCTTAATCACATCCCATGTATAATCAGGAGTACAGTGCATGTGTTACCATTGCAGGGCTGCGGGTGGAATGTTGATGTGAAGGAAGGAGCAGATGGCTGATGTACGGAGGTCCCCTTGTGGTCATAAGTAAAATACATAAATCCGAGAAATGCTAGAAAGTGTTTGCAGTGTCTCTCCTTGCAGCAGGAGAAAACTCAGCTCTTCGCAATATATACAGTGGAATTTAGAGAGGCTTCCCACCCTGTTATTAACTGTTTGAGTACTGCCCATGTGGCCCAGATACAGTCAGGGTTTGCTCACTTTGCCACTGAGCCCATCAAAGTGATGGCTTCTAGCAGAGGTGAAAAATACATTGCACCACTCAGTGACGAAGGCTGGAGCATGGCCGGTGTCATTCCCGAGGAGGAAGAGATTCTTCAAGTTACAGCAGCTGTAGCAGCTTAAGGAGCGGAACAGAATCTGATATGGATAATATAACCCTTCATTTTCTCCTGGACACTTAGATTCACTGCTGTGGGGATGGGCATATAAGAAACTGATTGATTTGATTAGATGGGTAGAAACCAAATCATCAGCTCTGGGAAGCCCTGAGCTGGATTCACATCCAGCCTTTGCAATTCCCAATACTTCTGCCCTTGAAACATCTCCATGGATTTAGCATGGCAGGGTCACACGGTCGTACACCAAGAAAATAGGGGGGCTAATTCCTGAGCCCTGGCTCTAGGGCAGCCAGAAAGCTACCACAAACGGGTAACTGAGGATCCCCCCTATTGCCGAGAATCCTGAGGTGGCACATAGGCAGCTCTGGGCCTCCAAAGGCTGGGATGTGTGGGTGTGCGAACGTGTGATACTCTAGGGCAGGGGTGGGCAAACTACGGCCCGCTGGCCAGATCCAGCCCGCAAACCGTTTCAAGCCGGCCCACGAGCTCCAGCCGGAGTGCCGGGTTGGAGGTCGCACCATGTGGCTCCCGGAAGCCACAGCATGGCCCCACTCCGTGGGTCGGGTGCCGCTCCACGCCTAGGAGCCGGAGAAGGGACATGCCACTGCTTCCAAGAGCTGCTTGAGGTGAGCGCCGCTCTGAGCCTGCACCCCTGAGCCTCTCCCCACGCCCCAGCCCTGATCCCCCTACCTCTCTCCAAACCCCTTGATCCCAGCCCGGAGCACCCTCTTGCACCCCAAATCTCTCAGCCCCACCCCAGAGCCTGCACCCCCAGCTGGAACCTGCACCCCTTCAAGCACCTCTGCCCCAGCCCTGATCCCCCCCAAGCCCCTCGGTCCCAGCCCAGAGCACCCCCCTACACCCCAAACTCCTCATCCCCAGCCCCACCCCAGAGCCCACATCCCCAGCCAGAGCCCTCACCTCTTCCCACACCCCAAACCCAATTTCGTGAGCATTCATGGCCCGCCATACAATTTCTATTCCCCGATGTGGCCCTCAGGCCAAAATGACAGGTTTCAGAGTAGCAGCCGTGTTAGTCTGTATCCGCAAAAAGAACAGGAGTACTTGTGGCACCTTAGAGACTAACAAATTTATTAGAGCATAAAGTGGGCTGTAGCCCACGAAAGCTTATGCTCTAATAAATTTGTTAGTCTCTAAGGTGCCACAAGTACTCCTGTTCTTTTTTCAGGCCAAAATGTTTGCCCACCCCTGCTCTAGGGTGAAGTTCGTATAGGTAGTGGCAACGTAGGATTCCATACGTGCTGACTGTCAGCCCATGTGTACATCCAATACCCTAGCTCCAGTAGGGCTAGTCTCTGATCCTTGACTGGGAGAGGGGAAAGAAGCGAACAAAAATAATGTGGCTACTTAGTTTTACTGTGATGGAAAGAGAGAGAAAGCAAAATTATTTCCCAGCCACTGCAGGCCATCACACTTAATGCCTACACATGAGGTTACATCCTCTTAGTGCACCATCCTAGCTGGCTTAGCGACACGTATTAGAAAATATACTTCATCACCCCTTTGAAAATAAAATCCAGCCGCAGGATTGGCTTCCATCATCACCAGAATGTTAGATAGAGATTATGTTTGTTTCACTTCATGTAACAAACTGTCCTACAGTACGGTGTGGATGGAGCTGGCCAGGTCTGGCTTCTTCCTTGAGATCATGCCTTTCTACAGCCCCCACCTGGCAGAAGTAGCACACAGCAACTCAACCGCATGAGACAAAAATGCAATGCAACCAAAATTGGGCCTGATTCTCCACTCCCACTGATGTAAATCAGGAGTGATTCCATTGAGCCCAGTGGCATTATATGTGGTACCGTTCGTGTAACTTAGAAGGTGGCCTAGACTGTTTTTTCTTTCTAAAAATGAGCTGAGGAGACTGAAAGAGATGTGCCATGACGAGCCAGGAAAATGATCTTTGCTTGCATGTGAGGGCAAGACTGCATTTGTCAAGGCTGGAGAGGAGGCGGCTGCAGGAGTCAAGATGGGAGATGATGAGGGCCTGGATGAGCGATTTGGTTGAGGGGATGGCGAGGAAAGGTCAAATCTTAGAGATGACTCGCAGGAAGAAGAGGAGGATGGAGACGCAGCCTGGACGTGAGGACCCAGGAAGAAGGCGGAGTCCAAAATGATGTCCCGATTACAAGCCTGAGTGACAGGCAGGATGGTGGTGGTATCACTGAGGGTGGAGGGCTCACGTGGTGGTGGTGCGGGAGATTCAGAACTGTGTTTTGGTCACGTTGAGTTTAAACTGATGGCTGGACATCCAGAAGGAGATGTCAGAGAAACTGGCTGAGATTCTAGTCTGAACAGAAGGAGAAAAGTCTGGAGTAGCGAGGTAGAACCGGGCATCTTCGGCGAAGAGATGATAGCTGAACGCGTATTTGCAAATGAGATTAGCCAACAGCAAGGTTTTAAAGGGAGTCCATGTCTGCAGGCCCTCAGGCAACAAACATTTCAGACACATTAAAATCTCACATATGCTTTCTAGTCTGTCTATTCTTGTTTCTGCTGTTCGGGGGCATGGTGCTGGCAATCTGTGTTAGTCACCGTCAAAACAACATCTTTACCCCAGAAGCAGATGGGCTTTTTGTCTCCAGTTCTCCATGCACATAGAGAAAACCTGTATTCCAAGTCAGCCCAAATGAAACTTCCCCCCCACTCTGTGTGTCTGTTCTCTGTTTGGCTGCACGCCCTGTAGGAAAGGGACCTTGGCGTCACTCATTTGAAAAGTGCCTTGTGCGCTCTGTGTACAAATGACACATTAATAATAATAAATCACAGGATCCACTCTGAAAACTATTTTTCTCTCTATTATTTATTGTAAAAGGGGGTCGCTCGTGGTTACATAAACAGAAAGATGGTTGAGATGGTGAACTGGGCACGTGCTCATTTCTGCCCCACTCTCTCGCTCTCTCTCTCTCTCTCTCGCTCTCAGGCTGAAAAAAGAAACATTAAAAAGCAGCTAGGCTGCAATTTGTTCCCATTTCCCTTTACTTCCTTTACATTAAGGTATTCGCCGTCTACTGTCCGGCAAGCTCCACACCATCTGAGTTCCACTTGCCAACTTGATTATTGCCAAGTAATAACCAAGCTTTGCCCATGCACAGTTCCGTGGTCCTAAGGCCTGGTGCTTCCTACACAAATCTAAACCCCGTAGACGTCAAGGGAAAGACTTCATTAGTGCAGACGCAGTCCCTACTGAGAACAGATCCGGTCTCTGTGATCCTAGTTCATGGGCCCAAGTAACGTAAAGGAGAAGCTTCCATTAAAAACCCAAACAAGCATCAAGTCCTTTTCCTTGCAAGGATCCTTGAAGATGTAACCAGTGCAAACCTAGCACTAGGGCCAGTCACTGATTTTTTTTTTCTTCGCGATCCCAGGTTCTTCACAGTCCCTTCACAGCCCAGCTGGGCCATATGGAACCAGAACTGCTTGGCTGTGAGTCATAGGCCCTATACTGTCAATGCTCAAGTGGCAGGGACCTGTGTTTTTGGAGCAGGAGGATCTGAACTGGATCCCTGCTACCAGCTGTCACGGAGTCCCCGGGCGATGCTTTGGAACTGCTCCCCACAAAGCCAGTCAGGACTTTGGGGAGCCTTCTCTCCCTTGGAGCAGACTGTCTTCAGGGCAAGAAGCTCACATGGCTTCACCTTCCTGGGTCTGTCCTTGGAGCATTCAGCATATGCCCCTCCGTGCGCTTCCCACAGCGAGTCCACCCAGGCGGGGTCCTGGGGAAGCCAGAGGGTCCTGCACACCCCCCCACTTCGCTTCGCAGTCCAACGTGACACTTAGCCAGCCAGTAAAACAGAGGTTTATTAGATGACAGGAACATGGTCTAAAACAGAGCTTGTAGGTACAGAGAACCGGACCCCTCAGCCGGGTCCATTCTGGGGCCCAGCGAGGCAGATAACCCCGTCTGCCCTCACTTCCCATCCCCAGCCAGCTCCAAACTGAAACCCCCTCCAGCCCCTCCTTTCTGGCCTTTGTCTCTTTCCCTGGCCAGGAGGTCACCTGATCTCTTTGTTCACCTTTAGCTATTCCCATGCAGGGGAGAAGGGCCCCAGCCATTTGTTGCCAGGATACAAAGTGTCGGCCATTTATGCACACTGGAGACTTAAGAAATGCATAGGGGAAACTGAGGCACTCACACAGTATGCAGAGGAAACATTAAGAACAGTCCCACTTCGTCACACCAGCATGAAAGCCCAAGTGGTCGTGGCATGCAGAGACCCTTTACATTCCTGATTTGGACCCTGGCTCGGGAAAGTATCCCCACTCAGCACTTAAGTCAAGAGGCAGTGGGACTTCAGCCCTGGACTTTGGAACAACCAACATATAGAATCTGATCCAAAACTCATAGAAGACCATGGAAATGCTCCCATTCACTTGGAACAAGCCTATAACCACTCCCCACAGCATCCATTCCAGGTTTCCTACAAGACACCCCACATAAGGGGATGGGATATTTGTTCCTAGTCTGAAGAAGTTGCAGAGATGAGAAATGTTGCAGATATGTAAGCCGAGAATAGACGCTTGATGAGACCAACACCACCGACGAGCCCTTGAGGAACAACGCAATGTCCCCTGAACGGCTCACAAATCGAAGAGGGCGTTAAAACTGGAAATGTGTGTCCAGACCAAACTACAGTACATGAAAAAAGCTCCATCTCCATCCTTCAGGGGCTAATGGAGCTTTTATTGCAGGCAACGCTGAACACAAAGGAAATGTGATACTCAAAAAGCCTTCCTGTCAATTGTTATTTCGCCAATTACTTCTGAATACAATCATAACCACTCTGCTGTAACACGGCTGCCAGGCTGCATGAAATACTCATTCATGTCAACAGGAGAGAGGCACTTAAAAGCAAGAATCAGAGATGCCAATTCTTCCTCCCCTCAACTGAAGGAGCAATTCAATAAGGCTTGTCAGGAAGGAACATCCTCCCACACTGCGACAGAGGAGGCCTCACAGCCTGGTCAGAGATGTACTAGGGTTTCTGTTGGTGCAAAGTGGGCAAGGGAGGAAATGGAAGATTAAAAGTCATGATTTCTTGGGTGAGCAGGAAGGTTTCTGAGGCATGGGAAGGGAGCCATGCAGCTCTGCTGTTAACTCTTTCACGTCAGTGAACATGGAAGTTAGTTGTCTCTCATGGTAAGATAATGAGCAATTTGGGGCAGGGACCATTTCTGCTTTATATGTGTGTACAGCACCTCACACAATGGGGCCCAGACCCCTACCTATGGCCTCTAGTCTTTACTGTGATACAAATAATATAATCTTTCTCTTAACGTACGCGCAACGTGCCTCAGGTTCACATGACCGGGATTCATCACTGAATTTGGTCCGCTGGTTGGATCATTAGCGTCCCTGTCTCGGGCTGGGTACTGATGGGGAGTGCAATATGAACACTGATCCATGCCCCCCGGTAATATAATAATAATAAATAATGATTAGTCAGGGATGTGGCCTTCTTAAAGGGTAGATCTAGATGGCACTTGATCTGCAAGGAGGCCAAGTTCTTTTGGGATTTCCCATCATGATGATGAGGGGTCTGTTAGGGCTGGTCTACACTGGGGGGGGGGGGATCGATCTAGGATACGCAACTTCAGCTACGCAAATAGCGTAGCTGAAGTTGAAGTATCTTAGATCGAATTACCTGGGGTCCACATGGCGTGGGATCGACGGCCGTGGCTCCCCCGTCGACTGTGCTACCGCCGCTCACTCTGGTGGAGTTCCGGAGTCGACGGTGAGCGCGTTCGGGGATCGATATATCGCGTCTTAACGAGACGCGATATATCGATCCCGGATAAATCGATTGCTACCCGCCGATATGGCAGGTAGTGAAGACGTACCCTTAGAATACACACCACTGAGAGTTATAAATGCCTTGAATGGTTAGTTGGATGGATGGATGGCTCCAGCTATTCATTCACCCTGCCATCCATTACAATCCCCAGATTGGTATGCGTCCTTTCCCTTGTAGGGCCAAATTTTCAAACAAGCTCAGCTCCCATTGAGGCACGTAGGTGAGGGCCAGATACTCAAATGTGGTGACACTGATGACCAGATTTTCAAAGAAGCGCCGCACCCAAATTATGACCTAAATCAATTATGTGCAATGCTGAAGGCTGATCCCCAAATCTCCCCGCACCTCAGGACATCAGCAGGTTCCCTACAGAGACCCCATTCCATATTGTGCCTGCAACATCTTTGATGCCACACTCCAGAGTCAGGGTCGGTGCTGCTAAGTGCCAAATTTGACCTGGAGATTCTCAACGGTAAAATAATAATCATTCCAAACACAACAAATACGCTAAGGGCACATCGAGACTGCACGGTTTAAACGCCCCAAAATCAGACAAAATCTGGGTTGGAGGCGCAACCTTAACTCTGCCCCCTTGTGCATGTGTCCCTTGATGCAGTCTTTAACTAAATTAGCAAACTATTTTTCAAATAATGTAATTTAATATGGGGGCATCAACAACTTTGGATAAACCTGGGTAGCGTCTTGTAGTATTTTTTTCTTTCCCTTATACTCCCACAGTTTTCATTGTCTTAATGGGCTAGTTTATCTATATCAGACGGGAGCTTTTATATAATAAGTTATCTTCTCTCTACTTTAAAAACTTTCCCCACAGCTATGCACTGGGGACCTAAACTACCTTTGCATTTCCCCTATTCTGTGGCTGTGCAGAGCCCCCCGTATGTGGTAGAGCAGTCTTGGGACTGCTCTCACTTATGCTCTGCTTCTCATAGTCCCCTATGAGCCCGGGGAAGCAGAGAATACTGTAGCGCAATGCACTCCAGCCATGTACTTGACATGCCCCTGATTCTCCCTGCTCCCCCAGGGGTACTATGTAGAGTTGACGTAGAGCCCTTATTCTAGTCCTGCCCCAGGTAGAGAGGCATATAAGCACTGGCTATTCTCAAATGGCTGTTTTCTCCCATTTATGGCACTTATACACTGCCAGAGTGGGGAAAAGAGGCCCTTGTGTAGCTGAGAATCAAACCCAATGTGTAGTCCACATTGCAAGAACATGTTATTCTACATTGTTCATGTAAAAGATTTTCATGGATTCTGCTTAGATGTCAATCATAAAGCCATGCTAGAAGATACTGTGTATGTGTATCTAAGGTCATAGGGGAAATGTATGATACTATAATGGATTATTTGAGAAATAGTAAGTGATCATGTAGTTAAAGACTGCTTGTGCAACCTTAGCTCGATTATTTCCTGATTTCTTGACCAGGCAACTTCAGTGTTAGAATCATAGACTCATAGAAGATTAGGGTTGGAAGAGACCTCAGGAAGTCATCTAGTCCAACCCCCTGCTCAAAGCAGGACCAACACCAACGAAATCTCTTAACATGCCTTTGTACGGAATTTCCTAGGTTTTATTAGCAAAGAAAGCAAGAAAACAAGCTTCACTCTGCTCTGCTGCCTGGCAAAAAAACTGGCATTAATGTCTGTTAATTCCACAATCTGGTGCTAGACCCACCACTCCAGGCACTTTAACAAGCCTTCAGGATGGAGGCCCTCTCCTGCCCAGTAGTTGGTTCTCTGGACACCTGCTCTCCTGCAAACTGTAAGAGCTACACCCGAGGAAGATGCTTCAGTTGACTTCATTGGAGTTAGTCTCAGGCCCCTTGTGCATGAAACCCAAAATTGCATTGGCCTTTGTTCCAGCCACCTCATGTCTAACTTGCTGTCAGCCTTAGGTCTCTTTACTGCCCACTTTTCTCCCTTCGGATGGTTGGGCCCTTGACCAAACCAACTCTACCTGTCAAGGGTGTCAATGTAACCTAATGAGTATTGGCATTAGCCTGGAACTCAAGAGACCTGGATTCTAGTTGTGGCTCTGCTGCTGGGTGACTCTGAGCATGTTTCACCTCCCCGTGCCTTAGTTTTCCCCTCTCTAAAATAGTGCTAATGATAGTGGCCTCTTTTGTAAAGTGCTTTGAGGCCTGCTGACGAAAAGCCCCATATAAGAGCTTGGGATTATTACTAGCACTTTGTTACTTGCACCTGATCTTCAGGACCCTTGGTGGCATTTTAGTCCCCATCGTTCTGCGCGCTCGCTTGTGGCTGTGGGCTGAGGAGCGCCGGGCCCTGCGGTCCCTTTTGTTAGAACAGTGCACCTGTTTATTGCAGCGCCATGGAGGCTGGCCATCTACTTGCAATGCATCGTTTTTGTGCTTTCACCCAGCCTCTGTATTTGAATACTCCTGCTTGAATTAATCATTGTACATCAGTTTGTGTAGATTTTTCAGATCAGCACATGTAGCAATAAAAAATTAATGTAAAGTGACTATTTCCAGTCATCCAGTGTATTAAAGCTGCACTCACTGACATTTCAAAATGGGTACACTGCGCACCTGCAGTACCATTTTTTTAAAGCCAGACAGATTACTATTAACATCGGGGCTCATGCTACAAACGATATGATTATGAAATACAGTGTCACATGACAGCCCTTAAGAACACAGAGGTCAATAGCCTTGTCTCCTTAATTTTAAAAAGTATTAAGCCTGAGCTAGGGTTGTGTTACTGTCTCTCTCAGCTTCTCCTCCACTGGAGCTTGGCCTCTTGCACTTACCTGTCTCCATGAAATCTCACAATTCTCCCACTCTTAGCGACATGACCAACCGCTTATCACCCTGCAGTTTCTCACTGGGTTTTAGGCATTTCTTCCATTTAGGACCCTGTGACCTAGTGACCAACAGCCTCCTTAAAATAGTGTGACCAGATGTCCCGTTTTTATAGGGACAGTCCCGTTTGGGGGGACTTTTTCTTATATAGGCGCCTATTACCCCCCCATCCCCTGTCCTGTTTTTTCACAGTTGCTATCTAGTCACCCTACCTTAAAACAGATGAAACAAAGCATGAGAGAAACAGGGATTTTAAAACAACTGCCCACATATTTAGCCTCATCTAATCTTACACTTCACTACAAGCTAAGTTAGCCAAGCTTTCCTCTTCCGTTACAGGAATGCAACGGACCCAAGCTGCATTCTCCAAGCAAGCCCAGATCCTCCTGAGTCTTTATAGTGACACATTTTTACTTTATTGAAACCTTTCAACATTATCCAGACACAACGAGAGAGTCAGAAAGATTCCTTTTCACTTTTTCCAACTGAAACTGTCGACAAACATTTCTGTTTCTATGAAACTGCATTTTTCAATGGAGAACTGTTTTCACGGACTGTCACTGAGCGCACTTGTAATACGACTAATAATAACAATACTGTATCGGGAACCTCTCTGTTGAGTAAGGATGGTCTTGAGGGCGAAGGCACAGACCTGGCTACCTGGGTTCTGGTCTGTTGCTCCAACTCTGTTCAAGCGCTCCGTGACTCAGTTTCCCTATCTGTAGCATACATCTCCTGTGCAACCAGGCCTAAAAACTGCATTCAATTCTAGCCACTAGAGCTGGCCGAATAAATGTTGTTTTTGGTTTGGTGGCAGTTCTGAAAAACTGGTGGGGAAAAATTCGGTTCAGGTCAAACCGAGCCTGAAATTGTTCAGCATTTTTGGAGATGCAAAATAGTCTATTTTGGGTCCATTCTAGAGCAGGGATGGGTCTCCCACATCCCAGGAGGGTGCCATAACTCGAGAGCTAAAGGTTAGGGGGTGGGGAGAAGAGGTAGTAGCACCTCCCTCACCATCACTTCCTCCTCTGGTCATTTTATGAATGGCCGAAATTATACATGTCAAATTCACATCTACCAAAACTGCAATTTTTGCCGAACACACTATTGCTCCCAAAAATGTCACCCAGCTCTACTAACTACCTGGTTACCAGAAAGATATTCAGAAGTTGAACAAGGTCCAGTAAAGGGGCAACAAAAAGGATCAGGAAGTTGGAGGGAAGGAACAAGGGAGTTAAGCACATGTAGCTTGGCCACATGACAGCAAGGCAGGGGGCCAGGGCAATGAAAATGACCTGCTAGTACTTGTAGCATAGTACTGTGTGCCCCCAGGATGGAGCAGTGCTGAGCACAAGGACCACAGTTGTGCTTGGCCGCTGTCTCCACGGCCACACGATGATAAAAAAACCCACGTCACCAAGTTTCAGAACCCAGGTCAGCTGACTCAGGCTCATAGGACTCAGGGCTGCAGGTCTAGAATTTGCAATGTAGACATTTGGGCTGAAGCCCAGGATCTGAGACCCTTCCACCTTGCAGGGTCTTGGCTCTTGGGCCCAAGCCCAACGGTCTATACCACTCAGCCTGAGCCCCATGAGCCTGCGTCAGCTGACCCGGGTCAGCCATGGGCCTTTTATTGCAGTGTAGTCATACCGTAGGTGGCCAGTGGAAGGTTGTTCATGCCCTCATGCACTGTAGCAAGAGCTAAATACAATCTGACCGTACTGGGGAAGCTGTAGCCAAGTGCCTGATCTGCGTGATGAAGATCCTGCTTATCCTATCTCCTAGAACTGGAAGGGACCTTGAAAGGTCATCGAGTCCAGCCCCCTGCCTTTACTAGCAGGACCAAGTACTGATTTTGCCCCAGATTCCTAAGTCATCCCCTCAAGAATTGAACTCACAACCCTGGGTTTAGCAGGCCAATGCTCAAACTACTGAGCTATCCCTCCCCCCCTTATACCCATGCGACACACCCATGCTTTTTCCCTATATTGTCCTGCCCTCTTACAGTTAAAGGAAGGGGTCATCAAGCGCTTGAGACGTACTTTCACTCGTTGCCGAGAAATAGGCCACGTACGTAACCTTCCTGTCCCTCACGCTGGGGCACGGCAGCCATGACCTCCCTGCCATGGACAACACGAGGTCTCCCAAGAGGACAGGCATCAGGCATCGTAAAATAAAGAACTCGAGGTGTGTGAAACCTGGCCACTAAGCCAGGCTCGGCAGGTTCTCTGTTGATAAGAATTTCAATGCCCCTGTGCAGCTTCGCAGCATGACAGGCCTGACACTAGCCTGAACACAGAGCTGCATAATCTGCTTCATGAGACATCCACAGGAAAATAAAATCCTTCCCTGGCCGTTCCCGCCCCTGTGTCAGTAATAAAGCCCATTCTCAGTAATAAAGCCCAATCTCTCTTCCCCGGAACCATCACAGGTAAAGGACCACCAGGTGGTCCTTTACCTGTGATGGTTCCGGGGAAGAGAGATCTGCAAATGACCGGAGTTTCGGGTTAGCTCTCAGCCAAGGACAGTCTGGAGTTACTGAGTCAGACTTCCCGCCCCCCAGCCCACAGCCATTAGTGTGCATCGTATGGCGTTTGTCCGTGGGGGTTCATAATGGCTTGCAATGCCCTGAAAATGCAGAGTGTGTTCCCCTGTATGTGTATACATGTCATTTCTGTAGTGTAGCGATGGTTCTCCCAGCAGTACGTTCCAGGCTAACCATGCACTTCCCCAGTGGTTAATGTCAGAAGTCTTTGGCCCTTGTGTCTTAGACCCAGGCTTAGTGCCGGAGACATCAGGGTTAGCTCCTCCCAACGCTCCTCTTGCACTTGTGTGACTCCATGGGCTTTTATGACGATCAGAGGCAGGCCCCAGCAGGACTTTGGGTTCATCCGCTTCTCGGTAAAAAACGCAGTGAACAGGTTGGCACAATTGGCAGATCCTCACTGTGAGGAGCTGGGACGGGGGTGGGGTTGGGCGTGAGATGCCAGGGTCGAGCTGTGTGGGGCACCAGGACAGGAATAACAGAGAGCCTGTCATGTCCCAAATGCACTGGGCAAGATGGATGGCATGAGTGTTTTAGCAGGGGTTGTGCCATCAGAATTAAGGCCGAATGGCAGCATTGGGGGTGGTCCAAGCGCCGGAGCAGCAGGAGGTGCTGTAGCTCAGGATTGAGTGGAACAAAGGGTGATGGAAGAGTATGGGTGCTGGGCAAGGGAGCTTACGTGGTACCAGCCAGCACTAAGCCTGGCTCAGACCAATGCTAGACCTTCTTACTTGGGTGCTAAATTCACTCAAACAACAGCACGAAACCCTCAGTCCACAATGTGCCAAATGAACTGAATGGAAATCCAGATCTCTCTGACCTCTAGCTACAGAGGAGGAGGAACTCTTACATAGTGGTTAGAGCCCAGGATGGGAAGAAAGGCAGATAGGGGGAGGGGGTTACTCCCAGCTCTGCCACTGAGAAAGTAAATTCCCTATAAAGGGCAGCAGGTAGCCGGCTGAGGAGGGATCTGAGACCGCCAGAGGCAGGAAGCCTGACAATAAGCAAGAGAAAGCTCTCCAGGGAGGGCGGCCTGGGGGAGACCCTGCCCCAAGAAGGAGGGGAAGTGTGACAGACGGACCCTCAGGAGGAGAGGTCTGTGCCTGGCTGAAACTGGGATAAAGACTGTCTGAGATGTATTCTCTCGTCTAAGATCTAGTGTTATGTTGGACCATTGGCTGAGAGACAGAACGGGGGTTGGGGCCTGGAGGGCCAGTGTATACCCAGAAGACTAAAGAAAGGGGATCCTTTGTGGGGATTGTTTTGAACTTCTTTTCAATTGGGTGGGTTTCTAAAGGGCTCCAAAGAGGGGGAAACAGAGGGTTGGTGCTGCAGCATGACCTCTAGACACAAGGGGGTCTCAGGAGGCAGTTCCCCCTATGACAGGGCTGTTAATACATCCCTCCCACGGTGCTGTTTGACTGTCTGGTATGGGTTATGCTGTGGAGCAGAAGTGCCAAGCCGGATTCTAAGAGCAGTTATTTTTGTGCTTGGAGAATAAACAATAACCTCACCTTAAGCAGACACTAAGTTGGAGAGGAGCTGTGTTTTCAGCAACGGCCCTGCTACCAATACCTGTCAGTTCAGCTCTTGTAACAGAACAGGGGGTAATTCAGTTCAGCTAACCAGCAAGAGCGCACACCTAACCTGGAAAAACACCTCTATCACATCACGTGGACTGTAAGGCAGTCAGGTGCAATTATCCGTGGACTTAAAGTAAAGGGGCTGTAAAGCTTCAAAGCCAGGGGTTATTTGTATTATCAAGCGGAAAGTTGCTCTCCTTACCTCTCAAGATCAACCGAAGATGGTAACATCCCCCGACATTTCCAACCCAGGTGGCAAACCCCATTGCACTGCATTGCCATAATCCCAATGAGAGGTAATAATATATGGAGATATACCTATCTCATAGAACTGGAAGGGACCCTGAAAGGTCATTGAGTCCAGCCCCCTGCCTTCACTAGCAGGACCAAGTACTGATTTTTGCCCCAGATCCCTAAGTGGGCCTCTCAAGGATTGAACTCACAACCCTGGGTTTAGCAGGCCAATGCTCAAACCACTGAGCTATCCCTCCCCAAGGTGAGAAAAGCATGCATTATCAGAGCTAGGTCAGCATTAGCAAGGATGGGATGCAGCCTCCCAGCCAGAGATGCTGGATGGTGGTTCTCATGGATGTCGTGGATCTGAGCATTGGCAAGGAGTCCTAAATGGCAGACTGTGGTCATGTGTCTTTGTCCAAGAATTGCTCCACTGGATTAGACCATTGGCACACCTAGGCTGTATCCTGTCTCCAGAAATATCCAACACCTACTTATCCAGAGGGAAATGGAACCAAGTGTTTCAACTGGTGACTGGATACCTGAGTACTGTGTGTAGTTAGACTCAGGGAGTCTGGACACCAGGGAACATTGGCTAAAGCTAACTCGGGATTTATCTGTCACTACCACGTGGTTGCAACACTGGCCTGGGATGTAGAAGAGCTGGGTTCAATTCCCCGCTCTGTGCTAGACTTTCCTGTGTGACCTTGGGCAAGTCTACACTAAAAAATTAAGTCAACCTAACTTACGTCAGCATATAGCTACCGCAGTAATTACATTGCTTGTGCGTGTCTACACTATGCTCCATTCATCAGCCACGTGCATCCTCCCCAGGAGCGCTTGCACCAATTGAACTGTCAGTGTGAGGCATTGTGGGGTGGCTTCTGAAAGCCAGCAACAGTCCATGTAAGCAACACGGTGTCTACACTGACACTGCGGCAACCTCACTACATTAACATATACTCTATGCCTCTCATGGAGGTGGAGTTATTAAGTCAGTGTAGCAGGCGAGTTACATCAGCAGGAGCGAAATGTTAGGGTATGTCTTCACTACCCGCCGGATCGGCGGGTAGTAATCGATCTATCGGGGATCGATTTATTGCGTCTCAGCTAGACGCGATAAATCGATCCCCGAACGCGCTCCCCGTCGACTCCAGAACTCCACCAGAGCGAGAGGTGGAAGCGGAGTCGACGGGGGAGCCACGGCCGTCGATCCCGCGCCGTGAGGACCCGAGGTAAATCGATCTAAGATACGTCGACTTCAGCTACGTTATTCTCATAGCTGAAGTTGCGTATCTTAGATCAATTCTCCCCCCCCCCCCCCCCCGGCTCAGTGTAGACCAGCCCTTAGTGTAGAAACTTATAGTTAGGTAGACATAAGCTGCCTTGCATCAACCTAACTCTGTAGCATAGACCAGGGCTTAATCTCTCCCTGTGCCTCAATTCCTACCCATTTAACGGAGATAATAATACTTCCCAATCTCACGGAGTGTTAGGAGCTAGTCAGTGATGGATGCTGCATAGATTCCTAGATCAATATTTTGCTCTATACACATGAGGTCAAGCCTCATTGCTAGTGAAGACACCATTTACTGCTAGACATAGCTAGAAAGATAAATAAAGGTGACAACCCCCAATGGCTCATCTAGCTAACTAGAAAATATTGAGGCAAAGAGGAAAGGATCCCTTCCTGACCCTGCATGATCAGTGTATGCCCTGAAGCATGACATTGGAACATCCTTATTTTAGCAAAACTCCTGTACAAATGTCAAAGAATACAAGCTTCCCAGAAGATCTTGATCGGCTCCTATTTTGATTGGCCTAAAATCAAGGCATGTGCCAGAGCCTCAGCGGGGATGAAGGAGTGAAGTCAATGGAGCTGGTCCAGTGCTTTTGCTAAGATGATGCCCTTTGGCCTGCAAACCTGGAGCACAGCAGAGCAGGATGAGTAAGTCCACCAGGCAATTTGCTAAGCAATAAATAAATGCCAAATTAAAAATCCTAGCTGTGTGTCCCAGCCTGCAGGCCATCTGATTAACGCCCACCCTGCCCCCTATTTGCATAGGAATGGATATGGAATACAAAACAGGGATGCTGGGGACTGGAGCATGGGGCCTGTGGAGCGAGTGAAGCCTGCAGAGTCTTGCTGCACTGATCTCTTGCTTTCTGAAGGCTAAAAGAAAAGGAATAATGCATATTCCACATGCCCCCACCCCAAAAAAACCCCTCTCATGTTTTCAATTTGCATAATATCAACAAAAGCAACAGTGTTCTCTCTTCCCAGGGGGGCTTTCGCGAAGCCACAGTCGCGGAACCGTTACCATGCAGCCACTCCTCTATGGGAGCACATCAGCAGAAAGGATGGCTCGTTGGGATGCACACATCAAAGACACCATGCAGCGCTATTAGCCGACGCGAGAAAAGAGAAAAAAAGCCGAGCCCGTGTTCTTCAAAAAACAGCTTTTGTTCCTCGTGATCTGTTTGCTCAGCCTTCTGTGAGCTGGACCACCTGGAGCTGGGATTTCATTCGAGTGGCGTCGGCTAAGCAGAGCTCCCCTGGGCACTGTAACAGGATGGAAGACCTCCAACGAGCAGCAAGTGGTGGTGTTAAAGCAGTCGGTGGTGCTCTTCCCCCGAGCCAGGATCCAGCCAGTGTGGTGCTAGGGGCGCTGTGTGTTCAGCCAAAGTACCCTCCCCTTGGGGGCATATAACGACCCATGTTGGGCCAACGGTGGGATTCGAACCTGGCCCTTCAGCGCTAAAAGCGCAAGCCTGTATCACTCAAGCTAACAGACAAAATCTCCTGGGGCTGGCTGAAGTATGCTTACCAACCTCCCCCTGGCCCAGCCGCTCGAGGGAAACAAAGGCCTGCACTTTCCTAGAAGTGGGTCGGAGGGTGTAGCCCTCTGTTAATTAATGAGGGAGAAGGATTAATGCATCTCTAGCGGCTGGGGGTCTGTAGTGCTGGCACCCAGGAGCACAGAGTTCGGTCAGTTTATTCCCTGCTTCCAGGAGAATTCTCCTGGTCATGGACCTGGCATAACAGGAGCAATCGGAAGGGAAACAACAGATAGAGCCAAACCAGAAAGCAGCACATCCTGTTCCCATTTCAAACCGGATTGTTTTCAAATTTATCTCCTGGCTTCTGCAAGGGAAAAACTGGACCGTCAGAGAGCGTGGAACCAGGCAACTCCAGTCCCCCTCATGCAATCAGTTAGGTCATGAGCAAAGGAAACGGGATGAGGTTACACTCTGAACTGCCTTGTACTTTTGGTGGTTATGTGGGGTTGGTATTGAGGGCTGGCCAGCAAAGTGTGGCAGGGAATCCACCTTCCTAGCTGAGCTCCAGATGAAAGGAAGTTTGTTGGAAGGTGGCTGGGATATCTCTCCAGAGCCAGATGTGGCTTTAGGAGAGAGCTAAGTTCTCTTCCTGGCTCTGATATGCTGGGTGACCTTTTACAAGTCAATTTGCCTCTATTTCCCTTCCTATATCTCATCCATTCAAGGGCCTAGGCAGTTTCTCACTAGTGCCTAGTGCGATAGGACCTTGGTCTCGGTTGGGGCGGCTGTAATAGAAAAACTAATAATAATGCTTGATCAAAGGTGTCCAGTTTTCCTTTTAGAAAATCTATTTTGTATATTTGAGAATGAACATTAGTATTTTCCATGCTGACCGCCCGATACTTAGAATGACCTAAGGCTGATCTTCAGAAGAAGAAGTGTGCATCTGATCAGAGTGCAAAATTACCCCAATTGTGTGGTTGCCACCTCAGGAGTTGTGCATGCACACAACTAATTTGTTGCACAGCTGGTCTTTTGCATGTGTGGTTGTTCTGATGGCCTGAGTAATTATAATGGACAAGTATTTGTGCACTTAACCTTCTAAAAATCAGCCCCTCTGTGCCCCTCGTACAGAACGGGTTACAGCAGTGACACAAGGGAAATGGAAGGAGTCTAAATTCTCTTCTCATCTCGCTCAGCAAGGCTGTCTTTTATTCCTGCTCCTTTCAAGGTGATGGAGGGTCACTGGGTTTTGTTAGCATGGAAACTTATGCACCTTCCAGTGCGTAAACAACACACTCCACCTCTCACCAGACATCTTGGAATAACTGTTTTCTGAAGTGATCTCTTAAGAACATGCACTTGGATTGCAAGTGTCCTCTGACTGGCCAGCTCTTCCTTTGTTGGAAAGGCTGTATTATCCTCGCTTCCAGCCAAAACAAACTCAAGTTTATTTTTCTGTCGCTGGGGATTTAGTTACAGTCTTTTGGAAGAATAAACTAAAAAGGGGCTGGGGGGGAGATCTGTTAGTCTTGGAAACTCTCACTAGCTGCGTGAGAGGGGAAGTCCTGCCTGCCTGTTACCACGACAATGAGGAGTGTGTCAGGGTTTCCAGTATAAACATCGTTTTCCCAGGATTGTAACACTGACTGCTGGCCCCCAAAGGGTCGAGGTTCGGTGTGAACAAGTCCCAGTATGTCCGGAGAGCTCCCAAGCATCCATCCTCCCTCCAGCTTCTCTGACTCTTTTCCTCTTTCCCAAACCAACTTCATCTATCTTCATTACTGATTACCCTAGACCTCAGTTCCATCTGTTCCTCTCTAGCCCTCAGCCCCTCCTCTACAGCCAGCCCCACCCACTCCTTAGGGATGTTTCCCCAGGAAACTGTTCCGACGTCAGACACTGTCTTCTCCATTTGTCCCATATCTTCTACGGATAATCCTCTCAGAATACATAGGCCTTGGAACTTGGCAGAGATGAAAAGAGCAGGGAGCTCCCATAGAGATAGCCAGAACAGCTGATATGGATTTACAGACAGAGCAGACGATGGGGAAGGGGCTAGACTGAGGATTAGGAAAAGTGGGGATATTTTATCGTTTTAATTATCTTGGTGGTTTGTATTACGCTAACACTGAGATCAGGATCCCATTGTGCTAGACAATGTGTAGCTCATGAGGGTCACTCCCTGCCCTGAAAGTTCTCAATCTAAGACAGGGAGATTTCTATTTCTATTTTGGCTCTTATACCATGTTCAGTCATCACCGTAGTACTGAGCACTTTCTATTAGCGCATCGACATTGTGATTAAGTAACTCGCTTAAGAGAGTCGGTGGCGGAGCCCACAGAACCCAGGTCTCCTGTGGCCTCATCCAGTGCTTTAACCACAAGATCCCCATCCTGCCTCCCAAATCTTAAAAAGAGGTTCAAGATTTGGACTTGTGCCTTTATTTCATACAATAAAGATCTAATAAATGAGCCACTTCAGGGTTCCCAAACATGAGGGTGATGTTCCATCTGTTCATTTCCCAGCAATTTTTTTAAGAGAGTGGTACAAGAACCAATGACATTTGGAAGCCACTAATCTAGCCTATCTCCCCCAACCAGGATAGGATCATTCCCTAGTGTATGTTTACTAGTGTTTTATCCAGACTGATTTTAAATGAGCCAAGCAGTGGGGCTGCCACTACTTTCCTATCCCGATCCTCAGCTCCCTAGTTTATAGCTTGCCTGTAAAAGTGCACTCGGAGCTGAAACTTGGCAGATGCAGGGGAAAGTTCTTATCTCAATGCCTGGGGAAGTTACACAAGTCAATCCTGTGGCACTCGGATGAGAAAAGCACACCCTAGAGAAATGAATAATTGAAGGCAGACCCTAAATATTAATAAGATACAAGAAGAAGTGGAGACTTTCTTTAGCTCTGCACTTAACCAAGCCGACTGCCTGGATTGTGAGGGAGACACTCACACCCACTAGATGAGCTCTTTAAACCTGTCCTGAAAAATGTGTGCGCTCTCAACAAACACTGCTTCACTAATTTTCTAGTCAAACCTCAACAGCAACGCTGATGCTTGACAGTGAGACGTGATCCCAATCCAAATGGCAGCTCGGGATGCTCTCTGTGTCCCCTGCCGCATACAAAACACAGACCAATCAGTGTTGGTGAAAGAAAACCAGAAACTTTAGCAGAGAGTCTGGGATGTGGCAGCCACAGTGCGAGAAGCAGCGAAAATCAGCCACTTGGTATCTGCAGCAAAGCTGTTTATTGTGGCATCCTTATGCAAAACGCCTGAGTTAATTTGAATAACCAAATTGATGTGGGCTGCACAGATACTGCTGCTGGGTGTAATTAAGAGGGAGCTGAGGGATGCTGTGATTTATTAGTAAGTGCCCACAATTTAACTCCTCCAGTCTCCATCTCTAGAGAGTGTGAAGACAAAATGAATCCAATGGGCCATCTCACGGCATCAGTTTTTAAGCAGGCTTCCCTTTGCAATGGATTGCATGATAGGGCCCAAAGTGTGTGTGTAACCCAGAACTGGGAGAATGCAGGTCTTTTTCCCCCCCAGTGGCTGGTCCACCTAAGTGGTCTAGGTCTCTGCTCCAGGTTCTAGTTTAGGGCACTTATTGTTTTAGCTCAAAAAGGAGCAGTATGTGCTCTTGGTTCTGAAAGCGCAGGGTTCAGATGCCACTGTCAGCCACATCTGGGTTGGTTACATTTACAATGAGCCTGTTGATTGTTAAAACAGGATTTCAAGCTCCCTGCAAAATCAACCAGCCTGAGCCCACTCAAGCTAGTCTGCACCGTAAAAGGGGACACTGTCAAAAGAAAAATCACATGTTGAAACAAACAATTCCTCCTCTGCATTTTAACGGCACTTTAGACCGTTAACATGAAAGAAATCGTTTTATAAAAGCTAATTTTCTATATAATCCCTTTATTCGTTTGTTTCCTATTTGCATTTCACCCTTTTGGTACCACAAGACCAGAAGAGTCAATTTCCTCTCTCACTACATTCAGGCTGACTTCCTATTTAACATCTATTAGCATCTAACATCTATTAGGTCCAACAGACAGAGCACCGAGCTAGGAGTCAGGACATCTGAGGTCTAATCTTGACTCCGCTACTAACCTGCTGTGTGACACTGTGTAAGTCACTTCACTTCTCTTTGCCTCTGTTTCCTCTTCCACCATGTCTCTGCCTTTAGATTGTCCGATCTTCAGGACAGGGACTGTCTCTTACTGTGTGTTTATACGGCACTTGTAAGACAGTGCTGATCTCAGCTGAAGTTTCTATGTATGTTTATAATGCTAATAAGAATTGGAATATAGTGTTCTTGGGGTGGGGTTCCCAGCTTTAGATGGGAATCTTTACTCAGTTAATATAAGAAAGTTTGCCACTGTTATTTTTATTAATATATCTTGCAGTGGACCCTCGCTCTCCCGCTCGGAGGGAGGCCACTCGGCCTCACTACACACCTCTATTCACATCTGCATAAGGAGCTTCCATGAACGGGGGTTACACCTGGAATCTCCAGCTCCAAACCACAAACTTTCACCACATGAACCAAGGGAGTAATTCTATTAGCTGGTAGCAGTAGTAGTTTCTTATCATCTATAGTGACCAAGAACTAGCTGGGGCTTCAACACACTTGGCCAGCGTGTTACATTTATTTTTGTACCATCCTGATACGGGAAGAAAAGAAAAACGATGTTTGTGGCCTAAACAGTGTTGAGTATCACTTTAATAAATAACTCCCTTCAAATTCCCAGCAATGGCCGACAACCTGTAGAGCAGAAAATGTTAAGCCAAGCTGAACCAGGCAGATTCTGCCTCTGCAGAGCCTGACATTTCTGTACACTGATGTGGGCTATAGCTCAGTGAACTAAAACTGGACGTGACCCACGGCCTAATGTTTTGCAGAAGGTCGAGCTTTTTCTTATTAAATTCATACGTTGGGTGTGGAGAGATCAGCAAGTTATGCATTGGCCGCCGCCTCGCAACGTGATTAATCGGAAAGGCCTCGCTCCAGGGGGATCGGTACAGCAGGATTCCAGCTGGAAGAACTGCTGGCAGTTTGCGCAAATCACACTAAACCGAGATCCATCTGCTTAGAGCTGCTCCCTCTGTCAATCAGAGCGGTCAGTGCTACGGGGCTCCTATAACGACAGCGTAGGAGGGATGGCAGTTAGAGAGGGAACAGGCCATGAAGGGCCTGTCCATTACCTAACCCCCTTACTAGGATCTGCCCATCTCCCTACTCATTCACCCCCATTTCCCATAATCCCACAGTCAGTCCCCAATCCCACAAGACCTCTGTCAGAGTCCAAAACGACTGACAACATTGTGGCTTCTGAGGCAGTCAGCGTACTGCCCTTGGTGCTGGTGAGAAGGGAGGGAGTCTGCTGGGGCTATGTGATCTCAAGTCCTTGTTTGTTGAACAGCAGGACTGGGGAGAAACTGGTTACTACCCTGCCCGCCATGCTCCTGGCAGTGGCTCCAACTGCGGCTGCTGAGTCTCTTCAGCATGCTGGGAACATCCCTCCTGGGAGAATTCCAGAGAGAGATTCCGACCAGATGGTGCTCCTGGGAAGGGAATAGCTATTGGTGCATGTGCCCTCAAAGTCCTAGCTCCATAGGTTGATGCAGGTCAGTTAACTCACCACCACCACTCCTCCTAGCAGCTACTACTGCTGAGTCTTGCCTTCCTGGAGGACACCGGGTTGTAACTGATTAGCTAGGTTCATCCAAATCAAACACACAACACCCACCTGTTCAATAACAGTTGAACATACCTATAGACCTGTGTTACATTTCTTCTACCAAGAAGCTAATTCAAGGCTCAAAGCTGCATCTGATCTGTAATTACAACTTGGTTAGTGAACCACATATTCATAAGCAGTACTGCCAACACTCAAAAATCACAAATCAGGCCCCCAGCAATCATGAGATTGCTTTAACAATCATGAGATTATTTTTAAAATAATAATGATTGGACTCTTTTTCTTTGCCTTCCAGTTTCTGAGCCTGTAGGATGCACTTGCTTCAAGTTTTCAAGCTTTTCTCTGCAACTAGGGTTAGAAACTCAGTTTCTCTGTTTGTTTGATAAAAGCTGAGATTATTTTCACACAAGTTCTTGATTTCTGCACCCACAACTTTAAGGAAAACTAAATATCACAAGTCCTGTGATAAAATCAGGAGAGCTGGCAACCTCAGAAGACAAGAAGTTGGTAGGAGCTCACATTTGTTTTCCAACAGACACCCCAGTTACATTTCACATGTACAGTTAGGTTACAGACTTGTAGACATGCATCTGAAGAAGTGAGGTTCTTACCCACGAAAGCTTATGCTCCCAATACTTCTGTTAGTCTTAAAGGTGCCACAGGACCCTCTGTTGCTTTTTACAGACTTGTAGACATGTAGCTCATTAGTTTTACAGCCATGTGCTATACATTTTCTATAAGACTTTCATTCAGCTAACCTCTTCTGCTCCAGAGAGAGGAACAATGGCAGATCTTAGACACTTGGGTGGATAGATAGCTATGTACAGGTTTCACTTCATTCAGCACTGAAAAGCAGCCATCTATGTGGTGGAACATGACAGCTATTTATTGGTAGCAGCACAACAATACACAGTGACCACAAGGGAGCACTTTTATTAGGCAACATACTGTCTTGAGACCACCTTAAAATATCCCCACCCTTACTCTGTTCTGATCTGCTCCCTTGCTATTAAAAGACCATTCCTATTGAGCAATCAATTTTGCTGGGCCCTTGCCTGGTTAGTTAAGACAGTTTATGTGTTATGTACACACACACACACACACACACACAAAGAGTCTTCCTCAGTGTGTGCTGATTGTTTCCACATATATACAGAGGCCTCCTCTGCTGGACCATGATCTTTTTACCACGGCTAGGATCACCTTCTACCTTGTATCTTGTCCAAGCTTGGATGAGCCATTTCCAGTATCCTGCAGAGAACACTTGTGAACCATTAAAGTATCCCACAATTAACATCAGCACTGGTGCAATGTCATTGTGTTAGGCCTTTTGTATCCTGACTGTCAAAGGGTGGACTGGTCAGTTCCCTTTAAGAGGGAATGGTCCAGCCCACCTGTGCCTCATTAATTGCCTTGTGATGGGGCCTGATAGAGGCCAGATGATCTCTATAAAGAGCCAGAGGGGAAGCTGTGGCAGAGTAAGCTATAGAGAGCAGAAGGCTGCAGGAGAGGTTGAGGCTTCATGAACCAAAAGACTCCAGCCAGGGAGGGCAGGGAGTGGCTGGCCAAAAGCAGGGAGGAATCCCTCGGGCAGCTTTTGGTTTGAAGTCTATAAATACATTTAACACAGAAGGGAAATGTTTTAAGGGCTCTGGACTGATGGAATTTATTGAACGAATCCTGAATAGGGACACCTGAGGCAGGGAGCCCCCCAGCCACTGTTACAACAATGGTCCAAGGCCCTGGAGTGAAACCGCATTGTAGTGTGAGAGTAGGTTAGGACATCATGGTCCAGATATACGATGTGGGGCCCAGTCCCACAAACACCCCACTACCCTGCACAATGCTCGCTATCATGAGATTTCAGTGGTATGGTGAAAAGCAGGACATGTCTGTAAGACTGGGCAGCTGGGCCCAGGAGCGCCTGGCGGCGGAAGGTCCCGCCCCGAAATGCCGCCCCCCAAATCGCGGCCGCCTAATGGGTTGCGCCGGCCCTGGCTGGGCCCATAGAGAGGCAGCACACCTAAAAGTTCACTTGGTACTAATGACTGCCAGCAAATCCCCTGAAAGCCGTGTGATCCGTGCACTAGGATTTAAGGGAGTAAAGCACATTTCAACAGCTGACCCACTTTCTTATCAAAGCCCATCTGCGGTTAACATTGAAACAAAGAGTGCCATCTGCTGACTAAATTACTTCATTATCTAGTGCAGACCTAGGCGAGAGTTCTGGCTATTTATAACGGGTGATTCAGAAACCATCGTGCTCTATTGTCACATTTTTTTTAAAGAATTCCATTTGTTAGTTTCATTTCTGGAGTAATTCAAACATCAGAAGGATCTTGGGCTATCGAATATTTAGGGAGTTATAGTGGTAGATTCTTTGCCTTTTTAAGCAAATAAGGAAGGCGTGGCTCACGGATGAGTGAATTGAGACTGCAGATATTTTTCTCTCCTTGGGTTGAGGATGATTTTATGGCTTCATTTTAAACACCTGACGGAAATGCCTGTTATTTAATGGAGTTGGATTGCAAAGACCAACGCTAACTCAGAAAATCAAATCAGTGCATAGGTGCTGCCAAAAACAAATAGTTGTTTATTTTTGTTGTTCTTCTGTAACATGAGTGAGGTGAGTGTTGTCATAAAGTTACAGGTCCTTATATTCTGGGGGGGGGTTTTGCATATACGTGGTTGTAAGTAACACTAGAAAATGGTTTACAAACTCAAACCTTGTCTACACTGGGGTTTAGTCCTGATTTCAGCCATCGGTGATCAGCTACTTGCGTAACTGCTTCAGTTCAGAACCCTAATGTAAGGATAAGACTTCTCTGCCAGAGCCCAGGGGAAGCTGCACCACTGCACATCACAGCGTTCCTTGTCTACACTTGGGTTGTGCCCCAGCTGCCGAAATCTGAGCTAAGCTACACCACAGACAAGGCCAAAAGCCACACTGCTGATTCCGTCAGGTGGGTGAGGAAGCCTGGGACCGTCTTTCAAAAGTAATTCTATCAGCACCTTGCCACAACAGTGCCTGGCTAGACACAGACTGTGTCCCCACAGACATTACTGATGTCTCAATGCAGTCACACAGTATGTCCTTACTGATCCATAGCCTTCTACGTAAGCTCGTTGGTGAACTGCATACATGTAACATAACACTTAGATAGTAAGCTCCTTGTGTTTGTACAGCACCTAGCACCATGGGGTCCTGGTCCATGATAAATAAATAAAAATAATAAGGATCAAAATTGACCTTTGGCTCCAAAAAAAAAAAAAACATAGTCCTTTAACTGAGATAAGGTTGCAGCTCTACTACACTTTTAATAGGGACGCTGACAGCCTGAAGACGAGCTCTGTGTAAGTTTGAAAGCTTGTCTCGCTCACCAACAGAAGTTGGCCCACAAACATATATTACTTCCCCCCAACTTGTCTCTCTAATCTCCGGGGACAGACACAGCTACAACTACCCTGCATGGCCACACTTTTGACATTCCATTCAACAGAGGGGAATGGTGCACATGACCACATACACACACCCACACCCCAGTTCACTGCAATGTCCTAGATATCACCATATCCCAACAGTCAATGAATGTCTTAATTCTTCATTAACATGCGCGTGACGTGACTTTGATTTTTCCCATCTACAATGTTTTGGGTGTTTTTTTTTTCAAAATCCTTAACAATTTTCCCTACAGTTCTTCACTATGCATCTTACAGTCCTGGCCCTTTAAAATTCCTCCCATCTGGCAGGGTGAATTCCACTGAATAACACTGAGTTCCTGTAAAAACAGGAGGCATTTTAAAGAGCCAGGACTGTATTAAACTCTTGCCTCCTGGACTACTATAAAATGAGTCCTTGTTTTTTATGCCAAAGTTTGCAAGAGAGAAATGTCTTGGCTGTTTTTTAGTCTGTGTGCGTCTGCTGCATGCCAAATTTAGAATAATTTTAACAAGCTGGCTAGAAGAAAACAAATGGCTCTCGATCTGAGCAGCCTGCTGTTCTTGCGGGCATCCCCAGAGAAGACGGAAAGCCGAGACGATAGCTCCTTATTTTAATTGTTGCATTAAAATCCTTCCAGGCCAGTACACAACTGTTAATAGGCAACTTAATTAAACATCAACCCAGTTCATTTTTATGCTCTCTAGAGGCTCTTGTTTCATGTTTCTCTTATTACTACAGTAACTTCTATTAAAACCAAAGCCATGGGGAGTTTTGTCCTTATCATGTACAACACGCTTAGGAGCTACCAATGGGCATCTTCATTTAACTACCTCAGCACATTCCCCAGCCTCTTCCTGCCCTGCGAGCAAGGCAATGTGCCTGATTTCATACACAGCACTACACTGTCTTGCCCTTAGACCCTCGTGAAAAAGCCCTGGTCTAGGCTTCCAGAGAGTTGGGTTCAATCTCTGGCTCAGCCGCAGACTCACTGTATGACCCTGGCCAAGTCACCCTGTGCTTCGGTTCCCTGTTTGTAAGATGGAGGTAATACTCTTGGCGGGGGAATTGTGAGGATAAAAATCCATTGATGATTATGAGGTGCTCATGTACTATGGTGAATTGGGCCATGTAAGCACCAACCTAGAATGTGCCACTGCTCGTTATACTGGGTTCATTAGTGTATTTAAATAAAAAAACTGAAACCACCCCGCTCAAGTCTACAGTGCTCCTGTTATCCACTGGTCCCCGCTCTCCCAGTGCCATGGAAACCCTGTGCATCAGCACCTCCTCATTCAACCCCCTGCTAACAACCGACAAGAAGTGGGATGCTTCAAAAACAGTCCCTGTGGTGTGCCCTTTATATGGGAAGCCCCTGACAGCTCCATGTAATTTAGAGAGGGAATTTGCCCCATATGAAAGCAACAAGTTATGATCACCTTTGGGCTAGTCCCTAGGAGAGGTTCAGTAGTCAGTAAAATGGTCAGGCAGAGCAACTGTTGTATATAAAGTGGGGAAGCCAGCTTCTCCATCTTGCCTCAGTTCTCTGGAATGATGCCATTTTGTAGCCCGGCTCTCCAACTGTATAGGGTGTTCTCAGCTAATTTATCTTTTTCAGCCTAAATGCCAAACTCACTTAGGTGGATTTGCCAAGGAGCTCCTAAATCCCACCGTTCTTGGACGCATTTGGCTTTTTGAGGCCTGGTCGGCTTAAATCAAGACTAGGGCCAATTGCTGCCTTGGGGGAAGTGACAGATTTAATAGTCGCGTGAGCAAATATTGGAGTTCCCATTGCAGGTGAGTTATGAGCCATTTAAGCTCCAAAACAACTGAATTTCGCCCCTGCCAGGGACACTTAAGATAAGACTGAGCAGAGGGCAAGATTTCATAGGAGACAGCTACTCAAACACTTACAGGCTGTCGGAGCTCTCTGCCTGTGATAAATGAACACGAAGCTTCCGACTCAAGGAGAAATGGTCTATTTGTCTGAAAAACCTTGGCTAGCAATGGGCATGCTGCCACTACTCAGTGCCCAAGCTCCGGTCATGATTTTTGATTGAGCAGAGACCCCTCTGGGGATTTTCCTAGGTGAAAAATAAGCACCGGCTCCTCTCGTAACATTTTCACTGGAAGGGCAACGAAAAACTTTATGGCCCCCAAATGCAGTTGGAGAATGCCTCCAGCTTGCTAATATTCTTACTACTCCAGTAGCACTACTTGTATACACAGGGCGCCAATGCCTCAGCTGATGTAAAGTGGGATTGTGCCATTGAGATGGTGTTGCCCCAGTTTACACCAGCTGAAGAGCTGGCCCCAAAAGCTTGAGTCGTACGATGCTATCGATGGCTAAGCAAAACTACCCATTGACTTCAATGGGTGTGACACTGAGATGCCCTCAATGCCAAATGGTAGAGGGCTCCCTCCCCCCCGAATACTGTAACTCACATCAGGCCCAACACACTTATAGGGCTTGTCTACATTACCCGCTGGATCGACAGGCAGCGATCGATCCAGTGGGGGTTGATTTATCGCATCTAGTCTAGACGCGATAAAATCGACCGCCGAGCACTCTCCCGTAGACTCCGGTACTCCACCAGAGTGAAAGGAGCAGGCGGAGTCGACGGGGGAGCGTCAGCCATCGACTTACCGCAGTGAAGACACCGCGGTAAGTAGATCTAAGTACATCGACTTCAGCTATGTTATTCACGTAGCTGAAGTTGCGTAACTTAGATCGATTCCCCACCCCCCACCCCCCAGTGTAGACCAGGCCATAGCCCCAACACGCTTTTGCCATAATATGTAGCTCCAAGGTGTCGTGTAAGGTACCATGTGTAAACTGGGGACACGCTGGTCCCAGAAGTCATTGCGTGCTGTATGTACTTGTTGTGTACAAAGAGCTACAGATGTGTGCTGGAAATATGTTTGAAAAATGCGTTTGGGCAGCAGTGCATAAAGCCAGCCGACCCTAGACAAAGGAATGTGTATTTACCTGTCTGACCAGCTTGACTACTGGCAGAGGATAATGAAAGTGCATTTACATAAAGCCATCAAGCTAAACACACAGGGAAGATGCTGGCTAATATACTGATTATGTATTAGTTATAGTGATGAATCAGAAAAGCCAATTAACACTCCGTAGTTCAGCAGGGTTCTGCCTGGTGATCAGACCCAACAGTATTTGAGTTATGACGAGGACCCTGTGTGCACAAGAGAGACAATCACACTTAGGAAATCGGTTCTGGCCTTGTAATAGTTTTATTAGCACAGGTAGCAAAAGCACAAACATACCAACCCAGAAAAGTAGACAGAGATAATACAGAATGGTCAAAATGTCCCACCTCTGAGCATCCATGTACTCACACCAGCCCTTGTGGAAAAACCTGATGTGTTAGTCATCATTCTCAGCACCACCAGCAGTCGGCATCCTGGCGTCTCCCCAGGCACGCTGGTTAGGACACAGCTTTTATAATGTGTTACACTGACCCCCACTATGCCAAATGTATAGTCAGTCCCTTTGCCCTCTCTGCATTTCATCACCCGACTAGTGTTGGGGTGACCTTCTCCCATAGGTAAGGATACGATTCTGTCATGGAGGTCACGGATTCCATGCCTTTCCAGGCCCTCCGTGACTTCTTCTGGAGCAGGGCGGGAGCAGCTGTCAATCCCGGGGCCGACAGAGCACTGGCCCCAGGGCTGAAGCAGCAGCTGGGGGTGAGTCAGCATTCCTGGGGCTGGAGCAACAGTGGCCAGCCCCTGCCATAGAAGCAGCAGGACTGGAGCAGCTGCAAGCCCCCAGCAGGGCTCTATTTGTCTCCCCCCCCCCCCCCCCCCCCCCCCCCCCCCCGCTTCCCAAGATATTTTTAGTAAAAATCGGGGACAGATTACGGGCTTCTGTGAATTTTTTATTGCCCACGACCTGTCCCTGACTTTTACTAAAAATACCCATGTCAGAATCTTAACCTTACCCAGAGGTTACTGGGCCTTTCACCTCAAGTTTATTAGCATATACAGTAGTTAGTTACTATGTCATGCTTGTGGTCACACATCTGCTGATGTTCCTAACTTAACACAGCTACCGCTGATACCAAATGACAACTTGTGGTTACTGGTCAGCGGTTTAGCAACACTTACTTATAACCTCACACCGTGCTATAGAGTCAAATATGAGTTACTCATGTCAAGTCATTAGGCCTTTGTCCTTAGTTAGTTTGGCTAAGCTATTGTCTTTACAGGCTTGGGACCCATAGGCTTTTTGCATTACTGCCTTAGGGTACGTCTACACTACGAGATTAATTCGAATTTAGATAATTCGAATTTGGGAAACAGATTGTATAAATTCGATTGTGCGCGGCCACACTAAGCACATTAATTCGGTTTTTAACCACATTAATTCGGTGGTGTGCGGCCACACTACCCCATTAATTTTAACCACATTAATTCGGTGGTGTGTGGCCACACTACCCCTAATTCGAATTAACAAAATCGATTTTGGTGCTACTCCGCTCGTCAGGGTGGAGTACAGAAATCGATTTTAAGTGCCCTTTAATTCGAAGTAACTGGCTCCGTTGTGTGGACGGGTTAAGGATTAATTCGGATTAACGCAGCTAAATCCGAATTAAAGTCATAGTGTAGACCAGGCCTTAATCTGTACCTATATCTTACCTATTTATACCTAGGTTTAAGTGAGTTTAACACTCACTCTAGGGGACAGAATCTGCACCCTAGGAAGCCTTCCTGACTCTTGCAGCAGAGACACTGGATTTTGGGTAATATAAGGAGAGCAAAAGGACCTTTTAGTTATACAGCACTGAGGGGACACTGAGTCTATGAAAGTTGGATCTCCTAGACTGGCAGGCTAGGGCTACTGGTAACTTGATGTCAGTAAGAAAACTGCTTAGGCAAAGATTGTAACTTGCTAAGATAAAATTTTAATCACTAGAGAGTGTGCTTTGGTTGATTTTTAACCATACCTGTCTTTTATTCTTGCTTGGTATCACCTAAATCTCTGTTATTTGTTAACAAACTGATTCTTATTTTATTACAAAACCATCTCAGTGTTGTGCATTAGAACATGCGAGTCTTCAGCTAACCTTATAGGCTGATGAGTGCTCTGTCTCTTTGGATGCAGCAAACTTAATCATTTCTGTGCACGTTCAGTGAGAAGGACTGGACGCTGCAGGGAGACATCTCTGGGGAACTCTGGCTCACTGATTATTACCGGCAAGGCCAGGTTTAGACTGACAGAGTCTTGAAGAGTTTGCTGGCAAGGCAGATAGGCTGGTGTGTCAGGGAGCTGACACAGAGTTTAGCAGCAACAAAGTGCTCCCTTGAGATGGTAGAGGGGTAACATAGTGGCTCTCACAGTTCTGGGTGTCCTGAGCATGACGTCACAGCGGGGAGTCAACATGGAGATATACCTATCTCATAGAACTGGAAGGGACCTCGAAAGGTCATTGAGTCAAGCCCCCCTGCCTTCACTAGCAGGACCAAGTACTGATTTTGCCCCAGATCCCTAAGGGGCCCCTCTCAAGGACTGAACTCACAACTCTGGGTTTAGCAGGCCAATGCTCAAACCACTGAGCAATCCCTCCCCCATATATAATGATATCATCAGAACAGCAGGTTTCTTCCTGCCATAACTCTTGCAGTAACATGCTGGACTAGAACAGAAGTTGGCCTTGTGGCACCATCTTAAATGATCATATGCCCAACGTGGTAGAAAATGCATTCAGAAATAGAGCTGGTTGAAAATTTGCCATCAAATTTTTCTACCAAAATTAGCCTTTTTCCCACCTCCCCATGGAAAATTTTCCAATGAAATAAAAATTTCCATTTGAAATTTTCATTTTTGGGAAGGTTTTTTGATAGACAAACAAAAAAACTGTTTTTAATTGTTTTTCAGAGTTTGGGGGAGGGCTCTTGCCTTTTCTCTTCTTTCCCTCTGTTTCCCACTCCCTGCTCTTCCTTTTTTCATTGTGACACTGGCAAGGGGAGGAGAGGCAGAAACTGACAAGCAAAAACCAGAAAAATTTTCACTTTTGAGTTTTCTCTGAAAAGTTGGGGGGAAATTGTGGGAACTTTAAGGAAAAAACCCTAGTGTTTAAAAATTTCTCCATGAAAAGCCAATTGGCATTTTTCTACCAGCTCCAGCTAGAAGACTTCACTTCTCCCTGCTGTCACCTACTTTTGGTATCTAACAGAGACCCATGTGGGTCACGCAAGAGGGACAATTTCCCATCAATGCAGGACAGGGGACATGCCTCACTCTTGGCTACTATATTTAACCTGTGGTAGTCTGCTATCAGTGTCTGTCTTTCTACTCATGGAGCAGAAGAGACAAAGTAAAGAAGAATGTGATCAACTGAAGCCAAGGAGTTGGCAGGAAGTAGCTAATGCAGATTGGAATCTGAGCAGGACTCCAAGGCCTTGAAAAGCCTTATTTTTGGGAGGTTTAGCAATTACAAGTGCTTAGGATCTTCATTTTACATCTCAGTCTTTAGTCCTTCAGCAGCAGCCTGTCTCCATACTGGCTCAGTGTATGATACCTAATTCAGCTATCAAGGTCATTGCTTTCTACCGCTGGGATTTCCCTAAAAGTGTCTCATCCAACTATTGACCCTGCTTAGTTTCTGGGATCAGACAAGATCACAACCTGAGGCAGTACGGCTGCTGGCATGGAACTGGTCCCTCTCTGATCATTCATTCCCAGCTGTCCACAAGTTAATTTGGATGGCAATTAACACAGATTCATCTCCACGTGATGATTTGTTGAGAAAGCACTTGTACGAACATTGAGCATGTCCTATCACATGTCAGGTATTTGGCAAAGAAGCACCCAGTAAAGGGAAGCAAGACATTTCTCACCCAGGATTATAACTACACTAAAACTGTGCACACAAGAAAAAAAATAACACTGATTTGCACTGAAATATTATCACAACCTTACAGGGACACAATCAAGATAAAAGAAATACTTCGAAAAAAACCACTCATCTGAGTTTTTATGCCTTGGATAAAGTGAATTTAAAAATCTGCGTGGCCGGCTTTTTCAATGTTTGTTTTTCACTTTTGTTTTTTTCCTCAGCTTGGATTGTGTAATGATGAGACTGGTTGGTTTCATTGCCTATTTCTAGTCAGTTTCACTTGCAGGTTCTCAGGCACCTGCACCGCATTTCGGTTTCCAGCACTGCTGGGGAATATTTAAACAAGCTTTATGCCATTTAGTGTGGCTTAATTACTGTTTTCACCTTCAAAAACATTACAGAAATACATTTGAGTTACGAGGGCTTGGCAGCATCTCGTCAGCATCAGACATACTGCCTGGCTGGAAAAACTCTTGGTTTTCCTGCAGTTTCTAAGGGAGGTTTCAGAATTTTTGTTTCCATCAAGAGGCTGAACTGTTACTTCAAGTGCTTTAGTGAATACTTTGTCACAATATCATTACACATTATGGGCCTAACTCTGATTTCATTTCAAAAAACGCTGAGCACCGGGATTTTACATGGGCGATCTACAAGTGGGTTGTGGAGGATGGAACTTTTTTCTCCATCATGGAGGCAGGGTGCAGGGCACTTGTGCATAATTATGTTTATTTGCAGTCTATTGTTTAGCCACTAGATGTCTCTGTGTGTTGTACTGAGATCCAGACAGAGTAAGTCCCTGGTAAACAAAGGCAGACTGAGCTGGAACTTGAGCTATGAACACAACGTATTGTGAATGCCTGTTTGGTTTGTGTCCACCTTAGCGGTTTGCTTTAAACACCTACCACAGGAAGGGCTATGATTCCATGACCCTGTACTCTCATATACTGCACTGATCGGCGCCATATAAGTAGACAGACCAATACTATAGCCTACGGGCAGGCGGTTCAGCCATGCCCGTTTGCATGCACACACCTCCATAGGGTTTTGTCTGCAATGCTGTGCAGAGATCTGCCACAAAGTAGAATACTCCTATGATGTTTCTTAACACCTCTCCAACTCCGAGTACAGGGAAAGGCGTGTCTATGTATTTCAAGCCAGGTGTGCCCATGGTGGGTGAGGACTGGGCTTGGCTCTGAGTTTAAAGGTTAATTAAATCAGTTACACTACTGACAGAGACCAGACAGACTGAAGGCAACAGAGCAAATCAGGGCTCTGAAGCTTTTATTAGCTGATCAGAAACATAGGCTCATCAGCATAACAGTTAACGTCAGCAGTGTCTTGGCAACTGGAACCCAAGAATTAAAACCACTGGGTTTTCACAGTGATAAACCAAAATGTATAAAACACTCCAGTTATTGTCTCCTCGAATGATTGTTTCAGCAAGGCCCGGACTGCAAAAGCAAAAGACTTCACTTTTGAGATTTGCTCATTATCAGAAAAATTGTTCACAGATGGAATGCTCCTGTCCCCCCACAAAGGAAAACAAAAGCTAAACAAAAAGCCCCCTTCCTTTCACTATTTCCAAATGGTTATCAAAGGCTCTTCCTCAATCCACGTTCATTTTTCAAAACGAGGGGCGGGGGATTAGAGGATTTTAAGGTTGAATGATTCTAACTGTCACCATGTAAAAAGTTATTATTTTTAAAAAAAGTTGGTCTTAATGCATTTTGGTGATGGGCTCCGTCTCCCTGATGAGCCACTGGAGAGCCTCATGTCGTCCTTGGCTCTTCAGTTCTGCCCCGATCACCTCCCTGCATTTCCGGTGGTAATCGTTCACCCAGTCGCACTAGAGAAAGGGACAGGAGCAACGTTTAATGCAAATCAAGAAGCGGGGGAGCGGAGGTTGATCTGTTCATCCTGCACTTTGCATGGGCAACATCGTCAGCTCTCAGTGGGGAACTGACCGGCTCATTAGAGCAGAAGGCAAAAGGGCCAGGCCCATATATTCAGGAATGGCTTGTAATTGTGGGTGTCAAAACTGAGGCACCTAGGGCCTGATTTTCAGAGGTGCTGAGGCTCCTCCCTTTGCCTTCAGTTGGACCCGTGGCTACTTTGGCGTCTCTAAAAATGAGTGTCTCCAACAAAGTCAGTGGCCACTTTTTAATACTTGGGCCTGAGAGCCCTGCAGTCATTACATACACTGCCTTGAATGGGACTATACACCTAGGTAGGGGCTACCATTCTGGGCCCGAAGGCCAATGAAGATACTGCACGGGAAACACATGCAGAAAAGGGAATGTGGGTAGGGCTATTGGTCAGGAGAAGGTAGGAAGGAAGAGTGGAGAGGGCGTGTACTGGAAAAGAGATGGGGGGGGCTATTCTAGGTGTGGGGGGGGCAACATGACAGAAGGGCTGAAGCAAAGGAAACAAAGTGGGGGTAGCAACATGATAGGGCTGCAGGTAGCGTAGGGAGTAAGAGGAGAGTCAAGCAGAGATTAGTTTAGGTGAGCTGCCAAAGTCACATCACCGTCAGAAGGAAGGTAGCCCGACGAGACCAGGATCCTTCGGCCCTTTAGAATGAGTCTGCTCCCCTCCATCTACTACTTCCCTTACCTCTTTGTGTGTCAGTAAAGGGATACTGATCATTTTAGTCTGGATCGGAACCAGGGTTAGTGGCTCGAAAGTCAGGCTCCCTCTGTTACTGAAGTTGTACTGCAGGGGAACGAGGAAAGACATCCTTAGTCATTGGAAACTGCTCCAGCTGCGTAGGAGTGTTCTGTACAACCCCGGTGCTTGGCGTGGCTTACGCACGGTTCAGAAGGGAAAACAGTGGGACGTAAAGCCCACTGAAGTCAATGGAAGTCTCCATTTGGGCTTCAGATCAGACCCCTCAAGCCCAAAACTGAGATCGTCTTGTAGGGGGGCAGCTACCTGGAATTGCTCATTTTGGCATTTCTAGTGACATTTCACCCTAAGACATTTAGCAGACAATTAAATGTTCCTTTTTGAAATCACCTGCGTTTAATGAAAGCATAATCCCCCCAACCAGGCAGGTTTTGGTGTTGAAGCAGAGCTCTACCCCAGCTGGAGACTCTGCCATGCCTAGGAATCTCCAGCTGGTGGGGGGGAACCCATTAGCTTTACAACCCTCCAGTGACACAAAGAGGCTAGACTGCAGAGACTCTAGCCCCGGATCTCCGGAGCAGAGAGAGGACATTTAGGAGGAGTGCTGTGCAGATTTCAACCTTGCCTGACCTTTTCTAGTGAGCGGCGCAGATCACAGCAGCACCAGCATTGTCCTCATTATATCTGTTTACAGGAAGAGACCAGGACTCGGTCTTCGTTACAGAGAAAAGTCCTCCTACGTTTTCCCTGAGTGAAACACTTGCAAGTGCAGTAACCCAGCCCCGTGGGAAAACTCGACCTGTGGGGACAACTACCTGCAATATTGACCTGCTTCCAGTTCCAGGCTTTTCATTCAAAATCCATGAGACGTTTGTGTTTTTACAACCACCAAGTGATAAGGTGCTTCTTGAGCATGCTCAGAAGTCACTCACCTTGGTTTTGGCAGGGATCACGAGTACCACATTTTCTATGCGGATCCCAAAAGACTCATCTTCATAATACCCAGGCTCTGCAGAGACAGACAACAATCAGCCAATCCCTGCCGTGTAGCACAGCCACTTATCACAACAGGTGAATTTCCTCCTGGGGCTTTAGTTCATCTGCATAGCTAAATAGTCTGGACATCTGGCACCCACTGAGGGGAACAAATTTCCCATTCCGTCTAATCTGCATGCACAGCCCGAGCAAGGTGACAGGCTGAGTTCTCTCCGAGAGACAGACTGCCCCAGTTTAGGGAGTCACCTTCCAACCTCAAGAGAAGAATACAAAGTGTGTGTCACGTCTGTTCGAATCACTGGAATTCTGCAAACACTACTAATCCAGTTACCACGGGCCAAAACATCCCACTCTGTTTTAAGGGGTGCCCATTGTACAGAGTGCCCTCCATGTAAGGATCTCAACTTAACAAACTTGAAAGAATTTAGTTTCACAAACCCTCTCACCCCCGTGGGCAGGGTAGCTAAGTATTATTATCCTCATATTTTACCACTGGGGAAACTGAGGCATAGAAAGGTTAAACAACTGCCCCAAGGTCACACAGACAGTCAGTGGATTAGGTCCTACAAGTCCTGCTGCCCATTCCTATGTGGTCACCATAAGACCATCCTTCCCCTGAAGAATGGGAAAATATGTCCGAGGCTCTGGTTTGCCAGCAATAGCTCCATTGACTTTAACAGTTATACTGGTGTACACCAGGAGGAAGTGAGAGCAGAATCAGGCCTGTAGTATCACAATTGAAAGACGGGGTCTTAAGACACCTGACCCCAGGTATAACCGGATGTGGTCTCTCTCTAGATATCTTAAACAAGGAATTACCTGGCAACTGGAAAGGCAAGAAACATCCCTCCACCCCCATTGCTTTTCAGATTTGTTCCCTAAGCAGCTTGTTAACACAGCGGTCCTCATCTGACTACAGAATATAGTCAAGGACACTAAATACCATCAGAAACGATCATGCCAGCTTCCAGGGGTTCATCTGCAAAGGTTTTGTAGCTGATGCCACATGGACCCTCGTGCACATTAAGGAAACACCCAACTCCGTGTCCTGTGCCATGCAGATAATCCAAACCACAGTCCCACAATGCAGAGCGGGCAAAAGAATCCAGAAGGTGACCTGCAAAACGGTGAGAGACATTTAGAGAGGGCCCCAACCAGCTGCGCACAGTCAGTCTTTGACGATCGCACCTGCAGATCTTACTACGGGACACCGGAGCATACATGAAAGAAAGAACCAAGTCACCGGCTTATAAAACAGACCTGTAATGGAGTATAATGGCTCTTTAAGGAAAAGAGGAATGGTGGATGGGGTCCAGGCTATTCCGTTCCAAATACAGTAGTCTCAACCAAACAAAGACCCTGTGGGACAGCAAAGGCCAATGTGAGGAGAGAAGAAATGCTCCTGGAGGAAGACTGAGTCTTGGGGAGAAGAAACGACTATTTATTTAAGAGCCCGAGGTGAGCTTTTACTGGCGGGGTGGGGTAAGGCTCCTCTCTCTCCCAGTCAATCGGTCACCCAATCAATCAAGACAAAAACCCTGGAGAGGGGGACAAAATGCTCCCTGTTCTCATTATGCGGAGGTGACAATACAAAGGGCATGTCTGCCAGTAGACCTTCAATATTGGGAGGAAAAGGGGTGACCCGGAGTGCCCTTCCCAGGCTGGGGAAGATAGCTAGAAACCACCTCCTTGCCCCCAGAAGAGTACTGGGAGGAAGGACTTTTGCAATCAAGGTTTTTTGCATTTGAGGTAATTTCATTGTGAAAGATCTTTGCGGCCAACCTAGGGGGAGCTGGACCAGGTAAATATAAAGGGCTTACTGTGAACTAGTAGAGTGTGTCTCAGGGCAGTGAGACCACCACCCACACCATCAAGGGTAGCAAGCCAAGTCTCTTCCCAACTACAGAATTCCAGGGTCAACATCCCCTGGCCTTTCAGAACAGCGTCTGTCTCATAAAAACAACCCGCAGCAGCCCCCAGCTCTCTCAGTAGAGTATCCAGAGGCTGAATGCCTCTGCAGAACGCTCATCCTCAGAGGTGGTCGCTCCAGGTACACTGGAGGCAGAAGAATTGGGGATGGGATTAAGAGGACAAAATGGCCTTCCCTCACCCTGGTACACACATGCCTGGTACACACAAACCCTGGGGTTTGACTGCCCAATGACAGCATCCAGGTGCGAAAATCTGACCTGTATTTGCATCAGAAATGCAAACTGAGCCCAACTGAAAAAGAGACATCTTTGTTGAGTATCTTATGTGGGACAGAACAACACTGCAAGGAACTGGCTGCTGTGTGTGTGCGCCACTGCCCTCTACTGGATGGAATCAGAATAACTTATTTGTGTGTCATAGGCCCTATACTGCTAACACCTAAAAGAGATTCTCCTTTAGCTTGAGATGAACACCTCTGCCTTTGATGCAGGCGATGTGAGATCTCTGCTTGCTAAGGCTGTGGCCATGTTATACAGTACCCAGACAACTGTAAAGTTCTAGGTGGCCAGTGATTTGTTCCTATGCAACTCAGCAATAAAAATATTACACCCGTGGAACTAGAGAGAGATACAAATTCCCTTCACTCCAATCCAAGAGTTTCATTGCCAAACGGTGTTAAAGGAGCTAGATCAATAAATATGATGCAATGTAAAGGTTATACAAGGAGACACAACTAAAGACAAAACTTCTATGTCTGCCGACTTCACTTGTATCTGTCAAGCATAATATTCTTGTAAATGGTCACATGATTCTCCAAACACATCAGTCGTCTGGGCTCCTATCTGCTCAGAACAATCTGCAGCTGCAGAACGAAGTGAGACAAAGCAAGCGACCAACCTTTGGTTCCGTTAGGGAAGATGGCTGCACTCACAGCTATATGACCCTTCAGGACGTAGGTGAAGCATTCCTGCCAACGAAAAGCACCCGTTGAGTAACGTGAAGATAAAAACCAACTCCCTCTTTGCTTTGAAAACACGATTGCATGTTCTAGGTCAGCAGAGCGTAACAGAAGCTCAGCAAAACGCATAAAGTAGGTGATGCTATAGCAAAGCATGAGAACAAAGATACAGACTGAGAGAATCAATAATGACTAGGGCCCTACCAAATTCATGGTCCGTTTTGGTAAATTGCACGGACATCGCATTTTAAAAATCTTGAATTTCACGGTTTCAGATATTTAAATCTTAAATTTCATGGTGTTGTAACAAAACATGGCAAAATATAAACATGTAAAGCCCTTAAGACTCAGCATTTCTCAAACTGAGGGTCCCAGCCCAAAAGAGAGTCGCAAGACTATTGTGGTGGGGTCACAGTATTGCCGACCTTACTTCTGCGCTACCTTCAGAGCTGGGCAGCTGGAGAACCATGGCGGCTGGATCGGTGCCCAGCTCTGAAGGCAGCGCCACCACCAGCAGCAGCACAGAAGTACGGGTGGTAATACTGTGACCCCCCCCACCACAATAGCCTTGTGACCCCCTTTTGGGTCAAGACCCCCAGTTTCAGAAACACCGTGTACTTTTGTATACTTTTACCCTATGCAAAAGACCGTATTTCATGGGATAAATCAGATTTCACGGTCCGAGACGCATTTTTCACAACCGTGAATTTGGTAGGGCCCTAATAATGACTGGACTAAAGCCTTCCAAACCGAGTGCCAGGTGGACACCAGTCTTACGAACCACCAGTTATACAAACCATTTTTCCCAACAGCAGGCAAAAAAAAAAAATCTCATAACAGAAAATGATGTCAAAGAACAAGTCGACATCCCCTAACAGTCCTATGCCTTCAGCGTGTTGGAAATAGCTTTCCAGTGGTTTGAAAGACAAGAAGTGATGCATTGCACCCATATGGCAATTTATGCACCGTACCCACTGTAATTTTAAGATGTTCTATTTTAGGAACTTTTTGATTATATGACCGCCTGAATAGTTTGTAAACCAGGAGCTCTACTGTAAGTACCCAGACAGACAGGCCTGGTATAAATGCAAAGTTGCATTCATTTTACCTAACGATGGGATTTTAAACAGATTTAGTGGCATCGCTGAAATCCCAGTGTGAATTCTCTGATATCGGTTTAAAACTGGCTTATAACAGCGTACGCCAGTTTTAAACCAATATAAGACCCTCTGCAATGGGGGCCCCAAGCCTCCATGGATGGCAGGAAGGGGTTAATGGGTTCCAGAAAACTTAGTCAGCCCAAATGGAGACATCTGGGGCAGGAGTCAGGCTTCCAGGGAGGGGTTTAGAGCCAGGCTCAGCTGGGGAAGGAACAGGCAGAGAGAGAGCAGATGTGGACAGAAGGCTGGCTAAGGCCAGGGACTTGTACCTAGAGCTGTCTCCAAGGGGACTTGGGTCGGCTTACTGACACCGCTCAGGGGCATGGATTTTTCACACCTCTGAGCGACGTCATTAAATTGACCTAATTTTCTAGTGCAGACCAGGCCTAAATCTCTGCCCCCCAAAAGGCGTTGGAGGCTGGGCGGAGCAGGGGAAGACCAGCTGGGAATGGGAACCTGAGGCTGCGTGGATAGTGTGCCGCACAATGCTGAAAGGGGGTGCTCTGCTGAGGATGTGCTGTAACGGCATGCACACAGAGAGCTGATTTTTAAACCGATTTAAGTGAAACCAGTGGGACTCCTTTGTTAGACAAGCCCTTGATGCCACACCTCACCGTTTGAGCTTTGTTTTTGTAGGGTCAGTTACCCAGCAAGGTGGTTTGAGCTTTCGGCACATTGCCACTGAACTTTTCTGGGGGAAGCCAGATCGTTTCCCAGATGGGAAGTGTGGATTCTGAGATGGGGAAGGTGCTATTCTTTATATTTTATTTTCTTAGGTTAAATTTTGGCACTCTGAATCCTGGCAGCTTCCTTTTTAACCAGGAATTGTTTCCGGGGAGTCCTATGGCCTATACAGGAGGTCAGACGAGATGATCACAATGGTCCTTTCTGGCCTTGGAATCTAAGAATCCTCATCGATTTTATTAGCAAATGGATGGTACAAAATGAGCCACTTTGACTCCACAGTTACTACTTTCATATCATTTTTACCTTTTTTTTCCTTAAAAAGTAATGATCATTTAAATATCTCTAATGCCGTGAGCCTGCTCTCCAAACACAAGATGTCCAATTACCTTTTCGTAAGCCGATGGGGTGCCGAAATGCATTGTCCGGGTCACATCCGTCGTGCCATCCCTTCGAAACAAGAGCAAATGAAGTCACAGAACGCAAGCTCAAATGGAGAGAGTACATCTTACCCCAATAATAAAGCTGTAACGCTAGTCACTTCCAAGCGTTCAACACCCCGATTTATGCAGGAGGTCACACTAGAGGATCATAGTGGTCCTTATCTATGAGTCCCCAAACACACTGATGCCCCGTATGGAACAGTATTGACTGACATTCAAATGTCATCTTTCATCCCAGAGCATTTCGCAAATTATACATCTGGAGTGCCACGAAAATGCAACTAATTCTAGAGTGGACAACTCATGCACAGCATGATGCTCAATAGTGCTGAGAAGGGACCATTACACGTCATTTGTATCAAGGGTGGTTTTGAAGCAGACTAAATCCACAGCTGCATTCTTTAAGAAAAACAGATGCATACATGATAGCTAATGGCTGCAAAAAGACACGTAAATCCCCTTTGACCATGGGATAAATACTTGGCAGCCCCGATCATTACTCACTTCTCAGTTTGAGACCCTCAAACGACCCTGATCTTTCAGAAAGCGCTGAAGTCCTGCTCTCTGAAAATGAGACCCCATAAGGCATCTCAAGTTTGGCATTCAACCCCAAATCACTAGTTATTTCTGAAATGTCAGTTCCTGCGCATACATTTGATCCTGGCCCACACAGGTCGTACTCCTAAAGCATTCAGGATTTAACTTCTCAGCAGCGGCAAACTCGGCATCTCTGCCCCAGTACTGTGCTAAATACCATCAATGTCTAACTCATATTTTATTCAAGGGGCTGCTTTTCACTGTGACACTAAAGGAATGGTTAATTAGTCCGCCGCGGGGGGGAAAAGAACTCGTAAAAATCATATCAAAGTATGTTCAAGCGCTTCCTTTTCAAAGCCCTTTATAAATGACTGTAACAATAGCCAAAGCGCCAAAGAGACAATTCCTCTCAAAGGAGAGATCAGGTCCACCCCGCTCCCTTGCTGAACAAAACGTCTTTAATCTATTTAGTTAGTGCTTGTGAAAGGTCCCGGTGGAACAGCCGCAGAGTCGTAGTCCACCAATTTGATCTATCAAACAAGTACAGCACGCGCTGAGCTTCCCCAGCAGTATGGCTCGTACCTGAGCTATCTCTAGGGAACAGACAGGAATTCAGTCTCCATGACTCCACGGGGCATCAAGAGGCAAACATTAGGTTTCAGAGTGAATGCACAATTGTCCTGGACACGGCCCTCTGTTGGCATCATCTTAACAGTGAGCAGCATGGTTACTTGGCCAACATGCCCTTACTTTGCTGCACAGGATGCCGGCATCACTAGTTGAAGTGTAGGGGCAGGTGGGCGGGGCTGTACCTCCACCCTCCCAGGCATGTGAGTGGGGAACGGACAGGGATTTGCTTCTGCCCCCAGGGCACCAGCTAGCAGAGCTGAGACAGCTTGGAGGGTGAAGTAACCTGCTGCTGGCCAAGAGCATTAGCAGATGACATCCTCGCTGGGCCTACGGGGGAATCAAAGATCAATTGTAACTAGGAGTCACATCTCTCTCCCTGGTCTGCTCCTGAGCTGGCACAGCCAGACTATACTGGCATCTTCTGGGCAGGGAATCCCTCTTTGTCCATTCTTGTGATGGGGTACATAAATCCCACATGGGCTGGGGAGGGTTAACGAGCTGTGGCAAGCACAATCGGCCCAACCTGGACTGCAGGAAGGGGCTGGAAAGGGGAGAGCTCGCTTGGTTGCTGCTGGCTAGGAAAGAGGGCAGACCAGCCGCTCTCACCTGGGGAGAGGAATCTAGCTGAAGCCAATAACGGAGTGGGACAGCTGGGAGTCTAACTCCTTTGGGGAAGGTGACTTTAGACCGTGCTATCCAGGAAGGGGGAGGAGGGTTGAACTTTCACAGTGACCCAGCCAGAGGGCCGAGCCATAAGCCACCAGAGCATCAGGGACACGGAGGCAGAGCGACAGCAGCACCGCGCCCTGCCGTGAGGCGGCGACCTGATGACAGTTCTGTAAACATCATACCAGCGAGCCCTAATAACGATAATGGCCCATTGAATCCTTTGCCCCTTTACGAATGCCAGCAAGGCCACCTGTTCCTTTCACAGCCCAGTGACCCTAGCTAGAGTCACAGTGGTGGCCTAGAAACTATTTTCTTTTTAAACATTATGGTGCAATTTCCCACCAACTGCTACACTCAGGACACAGAGACAAGACCTGCATTACAGGTGTTCTTTAAAAATAACAGCTCGTCAAGTTGTTTAGTCAGCACCAAATCTAGCCCTTTGCAGCCGTCACCAAAGCAATGGAGATTCCCGCCCTGCAGTTTACGCACTAAACGTTTCTTGATTCTAACTGAAACAAGAGTTACAGCGACCCTGCACCACTTACTTGTACTGAGCGCCAGAATCCAGGAGGTAGATCTCATTCCCAGACAAAGCCCTGTTGGTCTCGGGAACCGGCCTATTGAATTAAATGAAAAATGGTTTGTTCCGTAATGTCAACATTTCCAGCCCAAGGCGGCTGTTGAGCGACCATGTCAGGTGCAAGTTCAGATCGGTCGGCTCCAACTTCTTCTCTGAATGCTGGAATTTGCACAGCGCCTGAGCCGTGGGATGTGCCGAGTGAACGGCACATGATCCTCTCTGCCCATTCTTCAACATGCGCCCCCGGCCCCATTTCAGCACAGTTCCCCTGCCTCCCCCACTCCTTCCCCTCTTCAGAAGGAGCAAGTTCCTAGACACTGCAGGTAATCCATCTCCGCGCACTCCTGAGCAGTCAGAATGAACCCCTCCCCTCCCCCCCAAACACACACACCTTCTTCCCTGTCTGTCGTCAGGAGCCATCCCGCTCTGCAAAATAATTAGCAATTTCCTCACAACACAAGGAATCCAAATCATCCACCAGGAGGAGGCAGCCAGAATTGGCCAACTCGCCCTCCCCTCAGAAAAAACTCTGCAGACCAAGGTTTGGCTGATGCTATGGGGGAAGCAGAGGACCTCTTCATTGCCCCAGCACAGCCATGATGACTGATCCATTCCATGGGTTAAATTATCTATTGCCTTCACCTCCAATTCCAACTCAAACACTGGAGTGGAGCCAGCTGGCTAGGCGGAGCCAGCCACCACCTGGGATGGTCCTCTGCTGGCCATGAAGTCCTGGTACAACATTGGCATCAAAGCGCCAGCATCCCAAGTGGTGCGCTGGGATCCGTATCTCCTGGGGAAGGAAGCTGGGCCAATATAAAGCAAAAAAGGTGAGCGACGGGGATATATTTTTCCTTGTCTGAACCAAATAATCTCACTCTTCTGTCCTCGGCTGTAGCTCCGTGGGGAAGCAATGCAGGCTATTGGAAGTGCGTTTGCTGAAGAGCACAGGGGCTGCGCTTCTCTTACTTGTAGTGAATGATGGCGCCGTTCGGACCCGTGCTCGAAATCGTAGCAAAGCTCAAGTCGACAAAACCGTTCTGTTGGCTGAAAGGAAACACCGTGAACACGCACATGTGAGTGAGAGACACGCACCAGAGCAGGTGGGTGTCCCCAGCACAGCTCAGATAACAAACCAGTCTCTAGCTAGCCAGCCAACCTCCTCCCCCCCTCCATTTCACCTCACCCCAAACCCTTCCCCTCCATAAAAAGATCAGGTCAGTCCCGCAGCCATCAGGACAAGCTTAGAGGTGGCTCTACTGTGAGACAGGAGTCAAGTAAGTTCAGCCCCTAGCCTCCCATCTAGCCTTCTCCCAAATCGCCTGGCCTCCGCACCTCCTAGGGAGCCAACATCCTCCCCAGCTCCAAATCTCAGCCTTCAGACGCCACGCCTGCTTCTTACTCATTCTTTATTTTTATAGCACCATCCCTGAAGTATCCAAGCACCTGGCAGACATTAATGGCCCCGATTCTCCACTATGTGCATGTTGCTTACAAGGCACAACTTGGCCTTAGGAGTCAGGAGAATCCAGCCCTAACGAATTTCCCTTCCCGACTCCCCTGTGAATTGGGGAAGTATTATCCTCTCCATCTTGCAAGTTCACAAGAGCCTCCTGCCTCCCCGTGCAAATCTCATGACCCAGCCCGCCTAAGGGAGAGGCCAGTAACCAGCAGCAGAGGAAGGCAGGGAAAGGTGGCGAATGGGATCCAGCAAGGCAGGAGTTGCTCCTCCCGAGAGATGCTAACCCAGCAGACACAAACCCTCTTTTTCTAGTGCCCAAATAAAACCCTGGGAAAGCGACTTGTCCTCAGATAACAGGCACCAGGGAAAGGGTAAATTCACACAGAATAAGAATCCAAAAGCCACCCAGAAAACGTCCGGATTGAGGTTTTGTTTCTTTACCTGCGAAACTCCTCTGCTTTGTCCGCAGCTGATACTTCAGTAACCGATCCCTTTGGAACCTAATGGACAAGATCTTGGCTAAGTTATCAGGCCAACCATAGGCCCCGACTCTGTGGGTGTTCTGGGGCTGGAGCACCCCCAGAAAAAAAACAGTGGGTACTCAGCACCCATCGAAGCCCCGCAGATCAGCTCCTCCTGCTTGCCAGCAGCCACGCCAATCAGTTCATCCCCATCCCTCCCAGCGCTTCCCGCCTGCCACGATCAGCTGTTCAGTGGCATGCAGGAGGCACTGGGGGCAGGAAGGGGAGAAGCAGGGGCAGGAAGAGGCAGGGTGGGGGCGGGGTCTTGGGGGAAGGGGCAGAGCGGGGATCAAGCACCTCCCAGGTACTGGGGAAGTCGGCGCCTCGGAAGCCAACTAGCAAAGGAAACCAGTAAACTATGAAAGAGGCTCCATCTTTAGTCTTTACACAACCTAATCTTACAGGGACATTCACATTTTGGTGTTTTATTTCACTGTCCCCCTGCAGTGATAGAAACCCAAATTCAGCAGCATTGTGCTAAGAGTGCCAGAGCCAGGAAGTGAAACTGACCAGTGCAGAATCAGAGAATTTTAGGCCCCAGTTTGCAAACAGCTTCTACAGCATGTCTTGACTTCAATGAGATTATGCATAGGAATAATGTCACACATGGCAGCAGCTGTTTCTGGGATTGGACACTACGCTGAAATGTACAAATTCAGAACAAATAATGGTGAAAATCAAACTAGATTTAACCAGTTCTTTCCATAATCTGTATTTTTTAGCACTAATACTTATTTGCATCTAAGATACTAATACTACACTTATGGAAATATTATTAAAACATACAATACTTATATATAAAAGCTAGCCATGCTCAGATAGTGCCTTTAGCCACAGATCTCAAAGCACTGCACAAAATATATGGTCACTTTTATTTTAACCATTTTAGTGAGGGGGAAATGGAGACACAGATGCAGTGATTTGCCGAAGGTCACACAGTGGGCAAATGGCAGAGCAGGAGACCAGTCACATGACCTAGGGCCAGGTTTACAAAGGTCTTTAGGCATCTACAGATGCAGAGAGACACCTAGTGGGATTCACAAAAGCACCCAAACAGATTAAGTCAGTGGGACTTAGACACCTAACCTGCCCTAGCTACTGGGCAATACAGATTATCTCGAGAATGTCCCTGTAACACTGCACTGTAACATGCGACACTATTCTACGATCTACTACACTAAGTCAGCAGGCAGACAGTATCTCCGATATTAGACCTGGACAGATCCTTCCTCACCCACTTAGGCGAGTTTGCCTAATCTGCCTTTTGATCACATTTAATAAACGTGAGCATGATTCAAAAAGCTCATTCCACCTTTGATGGAAACCGGAATCAAATCCACAGCCTGAAAATCAGAGAAAAACAGGCGCTTTTTCTTCCTCTCCTAGCAGAACTACTCAAAAGAATATTCATAGTATTGAAAAGCTTATGCTAATGCAAAATGTTGTTATGTAGTAAAATCCCTACATTAAAACATGAGAAATCAATACTATACCTCTTTCTCTAGCCAATTAAAGAGCTCACACAGAGCGACAGCATCTTTAATCTATATTAAAATGGGTAAAAAAGAAAAAGTAATTGAGTGCACGTACGATTTATAAAGCTGCAATGGAAACAGTCTTTTTTATGCAAAGACAATTAGATATTAACGCAGGGTACACTGACAGGGAGATCAGGTATGTGATCTCTAAGCAGTCTGTCTAGCCCGATGCCTGACGGTTATAGATGAGAAGGCGAACTGGAGAAACAAGAGCCCATGATTTTCCAAAGCAGCTCCAGCGATTTTAAGAGCCCAGCATGAGACACCTTAAAGGGGGCCTAGTTTTTTCGAAGGCGGGGAACTCGGCACTTTCAGACAATCAACCAGACGTTTCAGGTGCGTCAACTTGCCAAAAATGGAGGCATCCAAAATGATTAGCCCCTTGTAATGGTCTGGGCCAGAGTATTCAGTACTAGGGTTTAGAGAGTATACTTTTGGTTCCTTATTTCTACCCCACGATATTAGTAGTTCATGGTTGTACAGCAGTAATGCCTTAAGACCCCAGTACAGATCAGAGCCTCATTGCACTGGGCATTGTATAGACATAGCAAAGGGACAATCCATGCTTTGCAGGGCTCACCTGCTAAATATGGGTCTGGAACGCTGTATAGTTCCCACTGAAAACATGTATGGTGACTAGCACTGCTATACATGTTGTTCATAGCTTTAAAGCCTTCACTGGGGCTTTAAACGTGGTGGGAAGGCTTGCGTGTTCCAATTATCCTGAGAGCTCTGCCAGTGGGGATTTCAACACCTGGTAGGGTCCCCCAGGACAAAGGGAAGGGACCAGACAAAAAGCAGTGCACTGCTCTTCCGGGCTGGGGGTTGGGCGATCAGCCAACGCCCGGTCCTTGTAAAAAGTTAGGGGACAGAAATGCACCAAGGCAACCATTGCAGCAAAGAGCAAGATAGAAAGGGATGGCAGAGCCTTGCTTGTGTCCCAAGCAATGTCTGAGAGCACAAGAAGGATTCAGATTCAGAAAGCTTTAAAGAGAGCACCAAATAGGCAGAAGACCAAGTTAATAGCAGCAGGAGTGTGACAGAAGGTTAGGAAAGAAAACATCCAAAGTACTATTTGCTTCTTAATCCCAGACATGAGTCCAACTGAAACACTCCCCCAACCCTGAAAAGGAAATATAATCCCCGGCTCTGGGAGATGATCTGAAACGCACTCGGTGCTTCACTTACATGTGCTCTTCTCATGCCTTCTGTTTCGGCTGTGTTCTTCACGGCTTTCGCGATGCATATGGGGGTATACGGGGTGAGGTAGCGGTGAGCCTAGAGCACAAAGGCAGGGATTACATCCTGATTATTCAAACTGCACGATCTTGCATGTTGAATATCTTGGACTTTAGCACCAGTGCAGTTTGTACTTCTACAATAGCCTTCAGCGAACGGTCTTGTTCTGTGCCGATGGCTGCGGGTTTCCTAAGCGCTGGCCAGAACACGGCAGAGGGCTGGTCCCTGTTCTGAGGAGTTTACCACCTTCATTATAACTCAGAGAAAGAACGAAGAGCCATGACTGCCACATGCAGTACGTCAGAACCGTTAGCTTTGAGCTCCACATGGGAAAACTAAAGCACAAAGAGGCTTAGGCCCAAATTTTCAACGATCGCCTATAATCTTGGGTGCGCCAGTTGAGACACATAGGACCTGATTTTCAGAGGGCTGAGCACTCGCTGCTCTAACTGAAATCTATGGTGAGTTGCATTCCTAAAAATCAGGCCCTAACAGTTCAACTCTCTGGTCTTGTGCCATAAAGTGGCCTTAAAGCAGACAGAGGTGGCCAGTGGAGAATCCCCCCTTGGGCAGAACTTTCCGCTGGCATAAAACTGATGGAGATGGCTCCATCACCTCCTAGCCCAGCTGCCACCCATCCTCAGAGAAGGGGAGAGGCATGTTGAGGGAGACTAGAAGATGGAGAGGGTTAGGGTTGCCAATTTTGGTTGGACGTATTCCTAGAGGTTTCATCACATGACATCATTTTTAATTGAAGATTAATCTTTGATTAAAATAATAATATAATATATGGAGATATACCTATCTCATAGAACTGGAAGGGACCCCAAAAGGTCATTGAGTCCAGCCTCCTGCCTTCACTAGCAGGACCAAGTACTGATTTTGCCCCAGATCCCTAAGTGGTACCCTCAAGGATTGAACTCACAACCCTGGGTTTAGCAGGCCAATGCTCAAACCACTGAGCTATCCCCCCTCCCCCAATGCTCTTCAGGGCAGGGGCTGTCTCTCGCTATACGTTTGCACGGCGCCTCCCACAACGGGGCCCTGATCTCAGCTGAGGCCTCTAGGCGCTAAGATAATGTAAGTTAATAATCAATAATCATCATCCTAAATGACTTATTACGAGCCAGATCCTCAGCTGTATAAACTACCATAACTGCACTGCCTTTGCAACAGGGGGGCTGTCCCCTTTAAGTATAGTACAAATTAGGGTTCAACCAACCCCTGTTCCAAGGCATGTCCCTTTAAGGTTCCTGGGATTTTGGAGTGGACCAAGTCCTATGGAAGGGCAGAGGCAGGTACTGGGAGAGAGGTGGTTTGACCTAGGGGAACAGCTAATGCTAGGGGGAAACCCAGGATACTGTTTCTTTAAGGGACCAGGACCCTTGTAGTGCAAGGTGGGGCAAGGATCCCCTCTCTCCCAGCCAACCAGGACAAGCCCTGGGAAGGAGGGCAGCATATATATGCTGCCTCCTCTCTGATAATAGGGGAGACACCGGCAGGGGAATGAGTGCCGCCTACTGACTGCTCCCAGCCTAGCGAGGAAACGGGGCCAGCTGGTTTAAGGCTGCAGCTGACTGAAATGAGCACAGCCTTGAGAAGGGACGCTGCGGGACACCTCAGCCCGGGAGGAGAAGCCTGCCTGAACAATCAGCCGGACCCCAGAAGGAGGGCTGTGGGACTCCTGATCAAAGGAGAAGAGGGATGGGACTAAAAGGGTTAAAGTCTCTGTATTTGGAAGAGAACGAATGAAGGCCCCACAAAAAGGCCTGCGTACTCTGGCCTGAGTCTCAATCATTGCAAAGAACTAAAGGGGGAAACTGAAGGCAAGCTCCCTGCAGGGCCATGCCAGGCCATGGGGAGGTGCTCTGGGATGGCACCCTGCTACAGATTTCAACTGCGCTATTTCAATTGATCCAAGCTGAGGTTCTGCTCCGCTGTTTGGCAGAAGATATTTTCACTGAAGTCAACAGAGCTACACTGGTTTGCACCAGATGAAGAGTTGACCCCTTGCTTCTAATGCCCAAAATTAATAAACCCAATTATTCTAAGAAGAGGTGCAGGAGTGAGTTTTAGTACTTTGCAGCAGTTTTTCAGGGCAGCAGCGATAGGCACAGAGCAATGTATCTGACGCTGTCGGGAGGCCAGGTTTGACTAAGGAAAGAGGCAGAGAGATTTATCTGGGTTACACATGTTCTACATCCCGATGATTTGTTTTTGTATCAGGCAAAGCACACATGTTTCTTAGGAGTTGGCAGAAAGATACAAAGAGCTCCATCATATATCGAAGAGATTTGTTGCTGTGTAAATGATAAAGCTTTACAATCTCCCCATCTGTACTAACGCACAAAGAGCCAACATACATAATCAAATGTCATTGTTCGAGAAACAATAATACACAATACCTGTTCTCTTGGCCGCGGGAACTGGCATGTTGAACAGGGCAGATATTAGCTTGTCTATATAACTAAATAGACAACAGGCGGATATATAAACAGCCTTTGCAGCTGGAGAGGTTTCTTTCAGAAGACATAAAACCTAGGCTGTTCTTAAAAATCCCATGGCACTTTTTGCAGGAAAAGGGCCCTCAACCCTGGTGTCTCAGCCAAACTGCAACTTTAAGCCCTACCCTGAAAACGCTCACTACACTGTGTAGTCCCTTTAGAGTCACTGGGAACAGCAGAGAGTGGCTGCAGGACAAGAATTAAAAATGACACCCACCCAGAGTGGTGGTTGTTGAGCACAACGGCTCAGCGACACAGTGGTCAACGTAGAGCTGCCTTGTAGATTATCCCGTGGGATTAGTTACAGGAAGGGGATGGCTGGGACCTAGACGTCTACGCGATTCTTTTTTAAAATCAAGTGATTATGTTGGTGAACGATGCCCACCTCAGTGATTCTGAGCATCTCTCTAGCCACACAACAGTGACCGCTTCCCTGTTCCAAGCCTGTTCTGAAGTGCTGGGGAAACGATTGATTTCAACGGGAGTGGAGAGAGGCCAGCACTGAGCACTTCTGAAAATCCCACCCAAGGTTTCACCCAGGCCCTCCACGAGGGACCCTTCCACCCAGCTGATTATTCTGACGGGGACAGGGCCACAGCCTGTCCAAGTGACAGCCTTAATAAGGGAGAGCCTGAGCACAGTCGTTTTAAAGGAACGCAAAGGCTGGGATGGGGTGGCAATGGAGATTTTTCCATTCTTGGTCACTAGCACAAATCCATAAGGGCTCCTCACTGTTGCCATCAGTGGCTGTTTGGTGGCCTACGTGCAGTGAGCTGAGGGTGTCTTCTCGTACTGATGGGCAAGAGCCTACATGGCAAATCGCCCTCCCCATTGGCACCCTTGTTTGCAGACTCAGGAAAGGGGGCCAAGGATTTTGTGGGCCTGTAGAGGACTGAAGTACCCTCTGACAGGTTTAAAGCACCTCCAAAGGTTGGGTGGAGGAAGCTGCCCTAGCTCTATGGATATGTAGGTGCTCAGCCTCTCTGAAGATCCAAGTCCTAGATGTCCTATATTGGTATCTGTCACCATCATGAAAATTACTCTTCTTTAAATCTTCACCCAGTAGTTTAGGTCCCAAAGGTCCCTTACTGTAATTAATCCAACTGAGTAAATCGATAAAAGAGCTTTACACGTCCCATTCTATCCCTGATTCTTGTGTTCTTCCGAGCTTTTTACACCCACTCTTTGTACTGGTTGGTTATGACACCTGTGACAAGGTCTTCAGCTAAGGTCCAGCTGAACTTTCGATTCTCCCACCAAGCACAACCCTCCCCACCCCCTGGGTTCTATCTACACCTGAACAGTTGGGTGTATTTAATCTATGCCATGCATGGGACATTCGCAAGATCCATGCGCAGTGACCCTAATTTATCCAGATCTCCCCAACCCTCTGCCTCCCCTGTTCTTGTCTTACCCTGAATCTGAGAATTCTTTGGGTAAATCGGCTTAACAAGCTGGAATGCTTTCCCTGGGGACAGCTACCCCCGCATTAAACAACCCTCTGATAGTCTGGCATTCTCTTCAAAGCCACCCTCCAGCAGAGAACGAGACCTGCAGCACCCAGCACTGCTGGGAAACTGAGAGCAGGTGCCCTAATTAAAAACACTCATCACAGGACTGGGTTTGAAGGAGGAGTCCTTTTCCCTGCCAGGACACACCAACCTTGGGGATGACCTCGGTCAGGGCATAGCTGGCTTTGTCGCTGAGCCACACTTTCTCCTTGGGGGAGAGACCCACACAGATAGCCTGCAGCTCCGTCAGGACAGATTCATATGGCACCACCTGGATTTTAAACTCAGCCTCCAGGGCGGAATCAAGCAGCAGATGTTCCCTCGTGGACGGGTCTGCCGTGCGGTCACCACTGATAAACAGCCTGCAGAAATGTATCAGCAGAGAGCACGTGGGTGTGACTTGTGCTTCAGCCTGGTGGAAGTGGGAGGGGGTGGAAATCACACTGTTCTAATCACATTTAACAGAGAGGCTATTATTAAGAATAATACTGTGCACTGATCCAGACCATTTTATCCAAGGTTCTCCATTGCACTTTGCACCCTGCGTTGAAATCCAGTCTCACAATCACCCTGAGAGGTAGTTATCCTCAGTTATACAGAGGGGGCATGTCATCACTAAGGCTACAATTTAGTCATGGAGGTCGCAGAAGTCATGGAATCCGTGACTTCCAGCGACCTCTGACTCCAGCCTGCGGCGCTCGGGAGCTGTGGGGTCCCCTGCCGCCTCTGGTGGCCCCCGGAGCTCCAAGTCACCGTAAGCAGTGGGGGTACCCTGCAGCTTCCATCCCCCGCAGGTGGCAGGGGACCCCCAGAGCTGCAGACGGCAGGGGTACCCTACAACCCGCCAGCTGCTGCAGGCGGCAGGGGCCCCGCAGCTCCCAGCCATGGTTGGCGGGGGACCCTGGAGCTCCAACACCCAACCCGCACTGGGGCCTCTGGAACTCCTAGCCACTGCACAGCTGCCCCACTGCAGGTGGGGAGGGGACCCGCAGATCCCCATTTTGTCATAGATATTTTTGGTAAAAGTCAGGGACAGGTCATGGCTTCCGTGAATTTTTCTTTATTGCCCGTGACCTTTACTAAAAATATCCGTGACAAAATCTTAGCCGTAGTCATCACACAGCTGAGAACAGAACCCCCAGGCCTGTGTTCCACCCACTAGCTCACACATGTTTGGCTAGTAGCTTTGTGTGCCTCGATTCTTGTGTCCTACCGAAGCTTGTTGCACCAAACAAAAAGAGAAGGATCTTTGGCACCCAAAGCCCCAAAATCCCAGGGCACAGCAGCAACTGTTACTTGTGGTTTCGGAGGGAATCTTCAGCTAAGTTAACCCCTCGATAAAGTTCTCCAGCACCTGCCCCACTGCTGATGCCAAGTCATCAGCAACTCCTTATAGCACCTTTGGTACAAAGATCTCAAAGCATTTTACATGATCCCAATTTTACAGAGGGGCAAATTGAAGCACAGAGAAGGTGAAAGGACTTGCCCAAGGTCACACAGTAGCAGACCTGGGAACAGAAGCAAAAGCTCTTGACTCCACCACCACAATGATGAGAGGGGAGCAGGGGGAGATAAATGGATTATCGTGGAATATAAAAATGCTAGGAAGGGACATTAATATGGCCGAGGCACACGCAGTTTAAAAGGACACACACAACGCGAGAGCCAGCCAGTCTCTCAGAGGAAACACGCCTGGAACGTCAGTGCAACACTTGGTAACGATAAAGAAGGGGCGCGGTAAAGACCTGATTGTGTCGGTTCCTATGACAGCGTAAGCAAAAAATACTGGATTGTATTCAACGTCTGAGCCTCGGAGGTTAAACAGCCCTAGGAAAGAAAAGAGAGCCCAGAATCAGTGTCTTGTTTCATCATTTAAATTCAACAATATTAGAGAAGAAAAACAAAACCAAATTCAGCTGGCTCGAAAGCAGGTTCACACAAGGGCTTTAAGCCAGAGTCCAGCTGTTGCAATTCCCCAGAGCTTTACTGGCAGTAATTTGCTTTCTCCACTAGATGGCACCAAAACTGTGAGTACTAAATGATGCCAGAAAAATCTCTTCAGGCTCGGGCTCAGTAGCTAGACTACAGTGGAGATACCAGAATGGCAAGGAAGTGATTTTCCCCGTCTCTGCCGTGACCGCAGATCACCCCTCGCTCTCCAGAGAGTGCTCAAGTTTTAGTACTTTGCTCCCACAGAGCCCTGTCAGCCAGGGGACCCACGGGGGAAGGGAGGCACAGAGAAGTTAAGGCCAAAACATTACAAAACGGCCTTTGATTGTCGCTGCTCGGCCTTGCTTGTCAAACGCGCAGGTCGCTCACGACTCAGGGGGATGCCAAGCGGCGCGGCGGGCGCTCGGCCTCTCTGAGCGCCGGGTTTCAGGAGTCAAGCTGAGCCCTCCGAAACCCAGGGACTCACTCCTGGAAACGTTCGCGTGACAGAGCAGCTCCCGGTGACGTGGCGAGCCAGCCGGTGGAGGTGGAAGAGTCTGGGGCTGGGTCCACCGGGCCTTGCAACATCAGGTAGGACACTTGTGGGGTATGTGCATGCTTCCTGGGAAAGACCCTGCTTCTCCCAAGTTACAAAGACCCATACGGGGCTTCCAGGAAGGGGCTGTAGAAATCTGCCAGCTAAGCAAGATTAGGGTCTCCATGCTGTGGAATGGTGCTGGCCTCCTCTTCAACCCTCCCCCCAGATGCCCTTTCAGATTTTAATAGAGCAACATCTAGTGGCCAAACATAAGATGAATGGGTTTTTCCATGTATAGTAAAGGAAAGGGGCACCACATGTACACCTAGCAATAAACATCTCTCACGATCTCTCGCTGTCCTTCGCCCCTCCTCACCCCTTTGTTCATGGGTCACCCCTTGCACTGGTAGGTGTACTCAGACTGTAACCACCTGAGAGCCAGGATCAAGCATTGTTTTACTTGTCTGTAAAGTGGCGCACACGCCGCGGGGTCTGTACAGATAAGGACAGAAAGCCGCCATCTCTGCTAATGCTAATGCAGGTCTCGCTGCTATTGGATGTCTTTATTTCATGAAACAGGAAGCGCTGTGCTTGGTTTCACAATTGTAGGAGCGAATACCGAGGACCCTGACTATGCCACGTGGCTGGCGCCAAGTTACTGATTTCCAAACTGAAGCTGGGAATTTGTCAAGATCATTTACATTCTGGAGCAGGTGATGCAGATTCTACAGCGTATGCTAATCATACACCCAAGCCTGGCCTGCACTCAGATTTCCTGGGACATCTCCTACACAGGCGCAGACCCACTGGTGCAGCAGCAGGAGTGCTAGTGCACACAGGCCTCTGGTGTGGTCAACAATGGGTCATCTGGACCTACTCTGAGGTTTAGAGCAACCCAGATCATATCTATCTTGAGCCCTGGGGCCGTTCCATGAGCTCTGGCCTGACCTCCACCCACCCTGGGAATGCCTACTATGCTGGGGCGGGAGGCCAGAATCACAGGGCTTAGAGCTGGCTACATTGGTTTTGCTACTTGGGAGACTCTCCTGCGGGTTGTTTAAGCTCCCTTGGCTGCCAGTCGAGTGCAAAGGGGAACGGGTGGGGACTAGGATGAGGTCCATTGCAGTCTTGTTTTGCTACGGGAGTTTGCAGACTGTCGGGGAAAGGAGATCGGGGGACTCCTTTTAATAAGTATGAAAACTAGAACCAGGCTTGTGGAAATCACAAGCACATACACACACATGCTTAGAAATCACAAATGTTGCATACGAAATGGTGGTGTGTCTATTTGTGTACCTAGAGCCACATACAGTACTGCTTCAGTGATGGCAAGGTTTCACGGCTTAAAACAGCCTTCCGCTTCCCGGTGGGGAGGTGGGAGGGCATAAGGATATTTTATGCTAGAACATTTTGTCTGTCAGTTCTTTCCTCAAGCTGCCGCGGTTTTATACATCACCTTCCTTTTCCTTCTCTTTGCCTGTTTTTCAAGTGTGGTGATTTGTTGTATACACTGGGCCTAAATCTGCTCTATTGCTCTGGATTTTCACAGATGTAAATGAGAGCAAAATCTGGCTCATAGTAAAGAACGGAGACTGCTCCTGACCCTGTCCCATAGCTGCTTCTGATACAGGTTAATCGACTTATAACAAACCCCTCTGGTGTACCATGTGCCTCTTGGCACGGGTAGATTTCCCATTTCCCAGCCATGAGAGAAAATTCTGTTGTACTGACAGGGAGATCTGATAACCCACCCAGCCAGGATACTTACAAGATACCTCATCCAGGGCTGTAACCACAAGCCAAAGGACTTTTCTCTCAACCATTTTCGCACGCAGAGCTGCAATCTTCTCTTTCCAGCCTATCCCTGTGAAATACAATACATTTGCTGACTGTGGATGGGTTTGGTTCTTTAGTTGCAAATGTTATCACCGCCTAATTTATTGACTAACAGCAGAGACATACAGCCATGAAGCCCTAATGTGATGAGAGTAGAATTTCCTAGAAGCCAAACACGCAATTTCTGGCTTGTCTTCCTTACTGCTCCTTTATGACATACACCACCAGCTTCAAGCTTTTTCTCCTTTTTCCAGAAACATACATCTGTGCATTTATTATAAACCATCGCTGTAGTATCTAGGCACAATCAATGCTTATGTCTGGTTTCCAAAACAAAAAGATCATTGAATAGAATAAACAGAGTCTAATTAGATCCTTAATTTAATCAAACAGCACATCATGCTGGGCTGCAGTTATATTTCTCCTGTCACTTTATAAAGGGAAAGGAAGAGAGAAGAGAGGAGTGAAAATGAATCCACTCAATTCAGGGCCGGATCCCACTAACCTGTGTAACTCAGGTCCAGGGTCATCAGAGGTTTGCAGGGTCGCTGGGGCCTATCCATCCAGATTGCATCGATCAGGTTCTCTTTGACCGGCACGAGAACATGGCCGGCACTTTTCAGTGCTTTAGACATCCTCTTCCACTGATCTGCCAAAGGGGAGAGAGCTAAGAGCACTGGCCACAAATGTCTGAAACACAGGAATTCCCTCTGTGCTAGGGGATGCTGGAAAAGTCTAAGCTTTCTTCTCCACCCCGGCCCCTTCCACGTGGTCAGCAGCAGCAGGAGGAGGAGAAGAAGAAAAGCAACATCCAGATGTAACAAGCCATAGTGACATACTGACAGAGGTATCACAGTCACCAGTGGGAAATGAACCAGAGATCTGGCACCAAAAGCACAGGCCTTAATGCTTGAGCTAAAGAAGAACTCTCTTAGCTGTGTAGCAGTAATAGGCTGTAACATGGAAAGCGAAGAAGGCTCCTCTGCCCATTTGAAACAGCGTGGGGAATTTGGGTAGGCAGAATCTCATCACCCAACCTGGAAAGCATAAAATAAACTAACCAGCTGGAATAATGAAAGGGTCCACTCCAACTTTCGAGCCCTCTGGGAGCACACTCACTAGCCAGTCCTCCTGAGTCGGCGTATCCTTCAGACCTGGATGTGGAAAAGGGGATAAACTGTAGTTCCAAGAGCAAAGAAAAAACCATGCAGAAGAGGTTTCACGCAGACCCTTAAATTACAGCACAAGCTAACATATAAGTCACACTTAAATGCAAGTGCCCTGACATATCTTAAAGCAGCAGCATCTTGTGCAGATGCCGATCCTCCTATTCCTTTTTGATTTTCCTTTTGAAAGGCATTCTCCTGATCTTAGTTCATTCACATGCCCTGGCAATTAATTAACCAGAGTGCATAGAGCACCCCCATACCCTGCTATTTAGTTCTCTGTATATTAGTGGAGCAATATTTTGGACGGCCACCCACCCATCTTCATGAGCGTCCAGTTGCTATCCATTTGCTGTGCTGCCTGCAGGAAGTAGCGTCCGTCCGTCCACATGGCTGCTTTTTGCTCGGTTATAATGACAGTACCTGGCCAGGAGGCAAAAGGGATAAGTCAGTTTGTGGTTCATCGGAACACAGAGGGGCAGATACAGAGGTATTGGATGCATCACAGTTACATGGACTGCATAGGGTTTGGTTGAAATGTACACAGATGCCGGATAGTCCGTATGAAAGCTCAGGTCACAGTTCTAACGTCACTTGGGTATTAATGGAGATACTAATTGTTCCCCACAACTAAGAGGCAAACTCCTTTGCAATTCTGGCCAGGCCATTCTACACCAGGAACCAGGTTTGCTGAACTTGCTTTTAAATCTCCTCAGACTAATTCAGTTTAAACACAGCTCAGCCAGCCAGCCTGGAGGAGCTGAAGCCTGGCTTACAAATTATCATTACTAGAGAAAGAGCCAGAAGCCCCAACTGATACCAGGGCCCCATTGCGCCGGGAACTGCACAACAGAGAGTCAGTCCCTGCCCCAAAGAGTTTACAATCTAAACAGAAAAGACAGAGTGAGAGAAGGGAAGCATTATTATCCCCATTTTACAGTGGGAAACTGAGGCACGCTGGCCCTGGTTCAGCCAGGTATGTAAGCAATGGGAACGGACATCAATGGGACTACTCACATGGTTAAGTTAGGCATGTGCTTACCTAACTTGCTGACTCAAGGCTAGAGGGATCTAATGATTTGCCCAAGGCCACCCAGAGTGTCTGTGCCAGAGCCAAGAATTGAACCCAGATCTCCTGAGTCCCAGCGTCATATCACATGACCTATTTTCTCTCTTACAATGATTGCAGACTGTGACTGCAGCACAGCTCGCAAACTCCGGTTCAGCCTCCTCTCCCCTGGCCAAACACACACTGACATTGTTGGAGCCGGAACCCATTTAAAAACGGAGTTTTCATTCAGCAAACACTGCTTGAGCCCAAGCCTGGGCAAATCCTGCCACGGTCTGACGGTGGAGCCACCGCCCTTCTGACCGCAGGGTGAGGCGCCAGGCTGAAGAAAAGAAGGCCGGGATGCAGGACTCGTGTTCTAGAGCACCGCTGCTCTGCATTTCTGTATAGAGCGTTTTCCACAGGAGGCTCTCAAAGCACTTTACGGAAATTGACCCACGAAGCCTCACAGCATCCTGTGTGGAAGTCAGTATTTGTTATTAACCCTGATTTCCAGCTGGGAGATGGGAGGCATAGGAAGGTTGAGTGACTCGTCCGCAATTTCACAGCAAGTACATTGCAGAGCCTGGGATAGAAGTCTGCCTTCCCAACTTCCAGTCCTATGCTTCAGCCAAAAGAACATCCCGTGCCTCTGTGAGATAAGCAAACTTTTCCATAAACTCAGCTTCACAGTTCAGTATTTTTGGCACTAGCTTCATTCTAAGATGATTGAAAGTGGCTGACAAACATTGTTTACCATTAATCCCAGCTCTGTTGGGCAACGTACAATCTGTTCATAGTGGCCTCCCGTTAGGCAACATAAAAGCAGGCTGCGAGCACTGCATTAAACGGTTAACAGGATTTGGCTTTATGGGAGGTTTGTTCGGGGGTCAATCTTTTGTGAAAGCCCATTACTGCATCGATCTTACATAATTTTCAGCTGGCAGCCAACACGTAATTTTGCAGATGCTGATATGGGAAGGGAACAGTCCAAACATTTTGGTTAGGTTTTCGTCATCCAGCATACATGTTGTGAATCTGATCCCTTCTTTTCAGGGGAAATATGGGTTCAGACAACAAAAGAGGTTCTGGTAATGTACCTGCAGAGCCATCAAATCCAGAGATGAATGCCCGTCTGCAATCACAGGGCGCGATGTACTCACTCTGGAATACAGAAGACGCAGCTAATTATTTACATCAGCAACAACAAACGCAGCTGATGACAAGTATATTGAAAAGCTTCGTTTCTCTTGAAGGACACTGTCAAGAGAAACAGACAAGTTATAAGATTGGGCTCTGCTCCTCTGGAAGTCCTAACAAGTGTTTAAAAATTGTTCCTTTGGGACATTTCAGTATCTGTGATTACTTTGTATTTATATCTGCCTGTTTTTTTAAACCTCCGGCACTTTTCTCCCACCAACTTCTGTAGACAGTAAAGTGCTGCAGTTTGCTGATATTTATTTCACACTCAACCTCCCATTTGGCAACAAACAGATCCTGCCTTTGAAGCTGCAAAGTGAGAAGAAGAGAACACACAAGCATTCCTTGATCTTGGAAACGAAAGTATACGGGCCATTAAATCTTTAAATGCCACTATATTTATTTATGTCCTCCAACTGGAGTTTACAAGAAGCCTTTTTAGAATTTTTCCTCTACAACAATGCCATTAAAAAGGAGAAAGTCAAGGTTGTTAGGCCATAAAACTTTTAAACCTTTAGGAGATTTGTAATTAGGTACCAAGTCTTTTACTTCTACTTTACCTGTTCAAATCCAGCCCAGGTCAGAAGTAACCAGAAGTTATTGGTTACCATTGGATGAGTGCTCACTTCCCTATGTGAAACAAGTGGGAGGGGGAAGGAAGAGAGATGGGTAACTTCTAAAGTGCCCACATCATAAAACTATCTTAATTGGCACCTTTGTTGTCAGTCTCAGCAAAAACCCTAAATAACTGAATAGGCTGGGGACACAGAAACTCCCGACGTCCACCATCTGTTGCCAAAATGGAAGAAGAAAAATTGTTAGCCAAGGTGTTCCTGTGTTTTGAAATGGCCAACACACCCTGTTCTGGGATCTTGTTCAACCAAGGTCGGAGGTCAGGATTGCTAAACTTGCCTCTAATTATCAGCACAATTCAGCAAATCAACTTAATCCTGGCCAGCCTTAAAAGCCTTGGCTCAATAGAGTACCAGGCAAATGATCCAAGACAAAAGTCTGCAAATCAGCATGGGATTATTCCCTGCCTCCTCGATTCTGCTGCAGCACTGAATAGCCAGGAACAAATCAGAAACACTGAAGGGTTACAGTCAAATTAAATCTCATGGGCCCGATCCTCTATTGTGTCTAGCTTCCAGAGCGTGCAGCAGAATGGAAGGCGATCATTGAGCTCCTTGGGGCTCCTTTAATCTCTGCTTGGAATCTGCCCATGTGTTTATTTTTTAAAATCCTGTACCATGTTTCAAACATTAAATATAAAAGATTTTTTAAAAATCTGGATCTATTCCTCTCTATTCATATGGGGCAGCTCCAAAACCACCTGCGTGATTTGGGAGCATAAGTCCCATTGACTTGCAGTGCTCTTAAGTCACGTACACTTCTGAAGATCCCACCCATAGTTTATTTACTTTTCTCTTCCCTCTCTCTCAGCCCCCACAATGAGGAAAGACGTCAGTCTGTTTCACTTACATAGGCAGGTATTATCTAGTTAATTTCACTTTCCGGGTCTTACGCACTAACATAATGCTGAAATGTCTGGGTGACAAACACAACAGGGGGAGATTTAATGGCTTTACAAAACATAACAGTGATTTTTCTAACACCCCTCCCCCAGGGGAATATTTCTATTGGTCTTAGCTTTGGTAAAACCTTATTTAAAAAAAATAAGAATCTTAATTTGAGGAAAAAATCTTCCCTGACAGTGTCCCATACAGGGAAACATGCCGGAACCATTTAAAGGGGGAGAGAGGGGAGAGTTGAAACTAAGCAAAGGGATAGATGGGCCTTAAAGTACAATTAGTGGCTTTGAGCTGCATGGGAAGGAAGATGACTTAAGCAAAAGCCCTTTGTAGCTATCTATCTATTTAGGTTCTTACAGAGCCGCATCATCACCGTATCTGAGCAGCAGTTCATCTCCTGTTCCATACAGCAATCCCTACTGTGCTAAGATTACCCAGTGTTTTGTGATAATCATACCTGTGCTAAAATTAGCACTGTGCACCTGTGAATGCTGCACAGAGCGTGAGCCACTGCACGGTCGAAACAACCCATCTAATTGGAGCTCCGCTTGCAACTGGACTGGATTTCATCCCGGCTCAGACCCTAAAGCGGCTCCCCACCACACCTGCTGGGCTGCTGTCCAAACCTGTGGAATTTTAGGGTCCCATCCTGCAAGCCCTCAGTCAAGTGAGCCGTCTTTGCTCAACTTCTTTGAAGTTAATGGTGTTACTCATCTGAGTAAACGTTTGCACGGTCGGGCCCTTTAACACTCAAATCTATTGTGTTGAGTGCATTCGGCAGCACTGCAGGTGCATTCCAGCTGTAACGTACAGCAGCAATTAGGTGGGTAGCCCATTGGTTTTACAGGGGTGACCTTGATCCTCTGAGCATTTCAAACAAACCCGGCCACTTACTTGGCAGGTGCATCAGGAGCCCCGGCAGTAATAATACCTGCACTGGTCAGAGCTGGAACAGGTCAGGTGGATGCTGTGTAAAATTCCTCTCCTCCATTGCTCTACAATTCTGCCCATTCATCAGTCCTAAACAACCACACCTCATGCTGTTCCAGTCTGGAGCAGAGAGTGGCGATCCAGCCAACCCAAATGTGGGGGTATGAGCTGGGCAGACATTTACTAGCTGTGAGAGACCCGTCTGAAGTGATCACACCTCACTGCGCTACCTTGTTCACAAGAGGCCCTTCCATTCCCTCTGACTTCCTACCACTGGTTTAGAGATACAAGTCAGGCTCAGTGTATAATACACTGTAGGAAATCAATGTAAGGCCTTGGCTACACTGGCGCTGTACAGCGCTGCAACTTGCTACGCTCAGGGGTGTGAAAACGCCCCCCCCGAGCGCAGCGAGTGCAGCGCTGTAAAGCGCCAGTGTAATCAGCGCCGGCAGCGCTGTGAATCCCCAAGTGTAGCCAAGGCCTAAGTAGCACAGCCAGTATTCAGCACTGGCTAAAGCAGACACCAATCCAGGGTATTGGCAGTCTCTGGAAAGGATCTAAATTGGATTCCGAGATTCTAGGAAAAGATGGTTCTGTTTAAGAGCTCTGCAATGCGATGCTTTTGTGAAAAAGGCAAATATCATTCTGGGATGTATTAACAGGAGTATCGTATGTAAAACACAGGAGGTAACTGTGCTCTATTCGGCTCTGGTGAGGCCTCGGCGGGAGTACTGCGTCCAGTTTTGGGCACTACACTTTAAGAAAGAGGTGAGCAAGCTGGAGACAGTCCAAAAGAGCAATAAAATGTTATAACAGGTTTGGAAAATATGACTTACAAGGAAAGAACTGGGCAAGTTTAGTCTAGAGAAGAGAAAGCCGAGGGGAGATCGGATAACTGTCTTCAAGTACGTAAAAGATTCTTATAAAGAGGATGGTGATCAATTGTTCACCAAGTCCACGGCAGGCAGGACAAGAAATAATCAGCTTCGTTTGCTGCAAAGGAGATTTAGGGTCAATATTAGAAAAATCCTTTCTAACTGTAAGAAGAGTTAAGCGCTGGAACAGGTACCTAGGGAGGTTGTGGAATCCCTGGAATTGGAAGATTTTAAGAACAGGTTAGACAAACACATGTCGGAGGTAGTCTAGGGGGACCAGTGCAGGTGGATGGACTAGATGACCCCTTGAGGTTCCTTCCAGCCCTCTGTTTATATGCTTCTGTGCATCTCTGTCTATGGAACTGAAAGGACAAGTAAACCTGGAAAGCTAGGGGATCTGATTAGGTCTATAATACAATGGGGGGGGGGGAAATTATGTTAGCCTTGGTACGGAACCTGACATTAAAAGCACTGCAGGGATCTTAGAGCTTACATGGACAAGTTGCTGCAACCTACTGAGAGACCTCAATTCACACCAAAGCCCAGGAGAGGTAGGGCACTCAGCATGTCACAGTATCAGGGCCCTAAAATGTCAGCAAAATGCAGGTACTTTGAGCAACCAAGCAATGGAATAAAATTCCCCCCGTCTTAGGCCTTGTCCACATTACTGATTTGCTTCTATTTCAGTCGCTGGTGGTGCTGCACAAGTGCGAGTCCCGAATGTAGAAAAGCAAAGCTAGTATTCGCATGGATGCTGTGAACCCCTGCTTGACTCAGGCTATACCGTGCTGTTGGAAACTGCAGCTTAGGGTGGTTTACCTGGTCTGCACTGGGGGTTTGTACTGGTGAAGCTCAACAATGGCTGAAATTGGGGCAATTCCCCACTGCAGACAAGACCTTGCGGAGGCAACCCACCATGACACATGCGAGTCATGAAGCTGTATAATTAGCCGTTTTCATGAATCAGTTCCATTCAGACTGTTTTGTTCTGTGTCGAAACCTGATGAACTTGCCCAGCAGGAAGCAGGGTTGTTTGCATTACTGCATTCACTGTAGCAAAGACCAAAAGAGAAGGGGGAAAAAAAAAAATCAGGAATCCTGCAGGTCACATTCCTTAACTCACGTGACCACAGTTCCAGGGTAGCAAAATGTAACTGGAGTTACATACGGACAGAGAGGTAGCTTCAGGCGCAAAATGTAGCAGCTGCAGGGGAGCCCCTCACCCAGCGCACAGAACTGAGGAGTTGATCTATTTAAAGGGAAACGTATGACGCACGTGTTCCCGGGGCACAGCCACGTTCACCACTGCCTTGCACCTTGTGTCCTCACGTGCATCTGTGCAAAAAGGGTGTGAAACACTCTGATGCGGCAGCATTTCACACCCACTTTGCACAGGGGTAAATTCCAACCCCAGGTATGGGAAGGTGAGCGGTCAGGCCCTCTATCTCCGAAAATGGCTGAGAGAAGAAGATCCCCTTCGCCCCCCAGGAACTCTGATGCTCTCTAAACAGAGCTCGGATGAAGACTGAGGACACCGCATATACACATTTATGCGGGCAAGAGGGGGTTCAACATTTTAAAGTTGCCCTGGGCTAAACAACTACACCAGATCAAGACAATCTTAATATTCTGGAGAGAGCCAAGTATCACCGCAGCCAGGAAAATTAAACACCCAAGCAGCGGGCCCCAGGGTCACCTTCTCCGGCTGGCGCAGAGAGGAGTAACTCTGGGCACACAGAGATCTGGGCACAGATGGGAGAGGACCTGGGCCTCTGCTGCATGCTGCCTTCCCTACTGCTACCCCAGAAGCCCCTCCATGTGAGAGCTCCAGGTTAGGGCTCTCTAGCTCTAGAAAATATACTACAAGGGCCAGGATGGGAGCAGCCATTTCTTTGGTACGCTCCCCTTTGTAGGCCATGGGCTTCCCTGGAGAAAGCAGAACCAGCAAAGTTGACTTCCTACAGAAAAATAAACACTGACCATCAGAAAAAAGACTCTAGAAACTCCATCTACAGCTCCCCTTTGCATCATTCCCCGGCTCACCAAAGCTTTTATATTGGAATTATTGAAACCAGCAAACCGAAAAGTAACCGTGGCCATCTACAGACTTTTACTTTTCCTCTAGAAGGAAACATCCTTACTACTGAAATCTCTACCTGGTGTGCATCTCCAGACGGCACGATATAGGCTTGGATGGGCTCTGCGACGTACCTGGAGCTCTTCATCACCTGTCGCAGCTGCCTGAGCAGCTCTGTGGTAATCTTGGGACTCATAGTCCTACCTGCAATACAAATTAAGCACACTGTCTTAGTACTTCTGCACCAGCCCCTGTGGATTGCAAGGGCCTGATCCATTTCCCATTGAACTCAGTGGCAAAACTTTGGTGTCAACAGGGCAAGGATCAGGCCCCATAATTCCGGTTTCCAGCTTCTTGCCCTCTTGTTTTCCTTGTTGTCTCCCATTTTGGTTCTTTGGCCAATGTTAAGGCTGAGAGATGAGGCTTAATCCTTTAGGGTCAGATCTTGTAAACACTTGTGCAAATGTCTTCTCACATCAGTAAGTTACTCATGTGTAACTGTGCGATACACTGGCCTAGCATGTATCATCTGCACTCCTTCTAGGAGCTGGCACCAGCCCCTATATACCTTCTCCTTTAGCTCCAGTGGTAGAGTTCGGCAGTGCTGATGTCAACGTTTCCAGGTTCAATTCCCAGTGTGGGTCGTGGTGTCTGCACGCAGCCATGGTTTGTTACATATGCAGGAATGAGCTCTTACTCCTTACCTCACCCTGCTGTGCACAGACATTGTAGTTTATATTCTACAGGAGCACGGACTGCCCTGAGTGGCTCTGTCCATTTGCTGCACCCATATGAATCACCTAAGGGTGCAGTTTTCTGGCTTGAGCTGCAGCGCAGTGGTGATAGTCAGAGTTTGTCTGGCATTGGACCGTGAAGGAAACCCTGTCTAGTCTTTCCTTAACCAGAAGCATAGTGGCTGCTATACAGGGTCTCAAATGGGGATAGCAGGACAAGAGAGGGGCAAAGAGGGGGGGAATGGGAGATGATATCTTGCCGGTCCCAATCAAGAAGTAGATGAGGGTACAGACCATTAAATATAAAAAGGTTATCCACCAAGGCACTCACGTTGGTGCGTTATTTACTCTCACACTCTATTTCGTGCAGCCCTATTAAAGGACATTTTAAAAAGAAGATTTATCATCCAAAAAACTAGTAGCTCAGGATTTTTTATATCATGGGCACCCGTCCTTTCTGGCACGGACGGCCCCGTTGCCAACTTGCCATGAGCATTTGTCATGCAGTGAATCCCCACCTGTTGTATTGTGTTAGCAAAAATAAACATAGCGCAGCCAGAAGTTATGGGCTTGAGGCAGAAATTAGTGGGTGAGGTTCCCTGGCCTGTGTTAGGCAAAAGGTGAGACCAGGTGATCATAAGGGTCCTTTCTGGCCTTGAAATCTGTGGGCAGGTCTACACTACAGACGTGCATCGGTGCCGTTGTAGCGCTTCTGGTGAAGAGCTCTCCCGTCAACTTAATAAGTCCACCTCCGTGAGAGGCGGTAGTTATGTGGGCAGGAGGTAGGGTTGCCAACTTTGTAATCACAGAAAACTAAACACCCTTGCCCTGCCCCCTGCCCCACCTCTGCCTCAAGGCCCCACCCTCCGCTCACTCCATCCCCCTCCCTCTCTTGCTCGCTCTCCTGCATCCTCACTCACTCGCTCATTTTCACCAGGTTGGGGCAGGGGATTGGGGTATAGTTGGGGGTGCGGACTCTGGGGTGGGGCCGAGGATGAGGGGTTTGGGGTGTGGGAGGGGGCTCCGGGCTGGAACAGGGGTTTGGAAGAGTGTGAGGGCTCCGGCTGGGAGTGCAGGCTCTGGGGTGGGGCCAGGGATGAGGGGTTTGGGATGCATGAGGGGGCTCTGGGCTGGGGCTGAGGGGTTTGGAGTGTGGGAGGGGACTCAGGGCTGGGGTAGGAGGTTGGGGCACAGTGGCGGGAGGGGTGTGGGCTCCAGGAGGGAATTTGGGTACAGGAGGGGCCTCAGGGCTGGGGCAGGGGGTTAGGAGGGGGCGAGCCCAGCGCTTACCTCAGGTGGCTCCTGGGATGCAGCAACATGTCCCTCTGGCTCAGGGGCGGCCAGGTGGCTCTGCATGCTGCCCCTGCCCACAGGCACCACCCCCCTCAGCTCCCATTGGCCATGGTTCCCAACCAATGGGAGCTGCGGAGCCAGTGCTCGGGGCGGGGGCAGCGCGCAGAACCCCCGTGACCATCCCCAAGCCAGGGATATGTTGCCGTTTCCCAGGAGCTGCGCGGAGCCGGGTAGGGACTCGCCTACCAGCCCCGATGCACCGCCAACCGGACTTTTAACGGGCCAATCAGCAGCACTGACCAGAGCCGCTAGGGTACCTTTTCGGCCGGGTGTTCCGGTCGAAAACCAGACAACGGCAACCCTAGCGGAAGAAGCTCTCCCACCGACATAGCTTTGTCTACACGGAGCAGGGGGGTTAAGGTTGGTATAACTACATGGCTTCAGCATGTGGATTTTTCACTGAGCGAAGCAGTTATACCGAAGTAAGTGGGTAGTGTAGATCTGAGCTATGAAACGGACACAGACGTAGAATTCTGCATAGGTCATTTCTGTCTCTAACTTCAGTTAGTTCATACAGTGCATCTCCCTAGGGCCAGTACAGGTAGTGTCGTGCAGTGCAGGTAGTGGCGTGCCGTGAATCCCTGCTTGAAAATAATGGCACACGAGAGATGGATCTTAGTTAGTCACATTTTTGTCTGCCCAATCTATTTTTAAAAGTCCCAAACACTTATTATTTTAATGTACAGTTTCTACTGCAGTAGCGCTTAGGAACCCCAGCTGAGTTCAAGGCGCCATGCTTGTCACTGCACAAACACATAAGAGGGGCCAGTCCCTGCCCTAAAGAGCTTACAAGCTACTTAGAAAGACAGGGGGAAAAGGGTGGGAGAAATGAAACAGTATTATCTCCATTTTACAGAGAGAACTGAGATTAAGTGATTTGCCAAAGGTCACACCGGAAGTCTGTGGCTGAGTCAGGACTTGCCCCAAGATCTTCTGAACCCACTCCAACACCTTAATCACGTGATCATCCTTCCTCTCCTAACCAATGGGAACAAGCCACACGTGGTGCTTGTGAGCTGTTCTTCTGCCTGTCTGCAGCAAGGCACAGTATTTTTATTCTACAAATACATTTTGGAAGGAAAAAAGAGAAAACAAACCCCAAATGCTAATACGTACCCTGGGTGAAATCCTGGCCCCAACAAAGCCAATGGCAAAAATCCCATTGACTTTCAATGGGGCCGGGATTTCACCCTCTAGCTATTTCCACAGCAAACTTCCAAGGCTATGTACTGTTTGTACGCAATGGTGTACAGTGTCTTATTCTGATCACTCTTTTCTGTCCCATATAATGAGCTGATCATTTCCCTTCACTGAGGATAGATGTCCACAAGAAGACAGAAACAATCTGACGGACAGTTAGAAAAAGAAAGGAAACCCTTCCCTTAACTCTTAAGGACACAGTTCCCTTTCTAGGCATGTGCTTTGTCCCCACAAGCCTGAAATAGAAACTGATGGTGATACACTGACTGCAGAAGCAAAGAACAAGGGTTTGATTAACTGCTAATGAATCCTGCAAGTGACAAGCGAAAGATTCGGAAGAAGGCAGGAAAGACTGTCCCCAAGCACAAGCCTAATAAAAAGTCTGCAGTGCAATATTAGAAACTCAGATCTATTAGCAGTGAAACCCATATGAAGGATGTCATCAGTAACTCCTGCTTTCTAAGTAACCATTTTAAAGTATCCCCAAGGTTTCCAGTAGAATTATTTTCATTGTTTCCTTGGAGGGTCATTTAACCTGGTCAGTCTGTATTTTTAAGAGCATAGCTGACCTTTCCCCTCAGCAGTAAATATCATCATGTGTTAAGTTAAAATCACTTCTCTGTAATTATTTACTCACTCAGTGATTAAAACCAAGCGGCACTGAAATTAAAGTAATTGTCCCACTAGTGAAAGATGCAACCAAATCCTCCACCTTGACGTTTCAAAGCCATCAAATAACCATAGCCACATTACCTGCTCTCTGTAGCTTTCCCCTCAAGTCCTGATTCCTCTGGCCTTTGATGGAACAAATACCAGTTGGCCCTTTGCTCTCCCTTAACAAGCTCAGCCGTGCCTGAGAAAGCAAAGGGCAAATATGAATGGTCTACCAGACTTTGGCCACAATAAACTTTCTTATCCCACAATGCACAGCTTTGAAGGCACGAATGTTACAGTACAGGAAACTTCCACCTAAGATTCTAGACCAGAGATGCTCATACTGTGGCCCATGCACACTGGTGGTCTGCATAGCACTTGATGGTGGTCCATGGACAGCTGGAAACTCAGAAGATGCATCCTCTTTAGATCCATCTTCTATTATACTACAAGAAAAGCAACTAAAAATACATTAAGACTGGGATTTTCAAAGGAGTTTAGTGAAACAAAGACACCCAAAACCACTGAATTTCAGTCTCAGCTTCAACACTTTTTTCATACTCCTTTCCCATGTAAGTAACTGCTGCAGTTATTACTTAGATGTTATATGATTGTGAGGAAGGAAGGAAGTTCACATCCGTGAGACATGAGCTCTATTAAGATGGTCTCGACCCGATGAAAAGTATGACATACCCAGTGTTCGCGATCTCTCTTATACTTCTCTTGTGTTAATCTGTTGTTGGATACACTGTATACTGCTGGTGCAGCATGTAATGTCAGTGACCGCACAGATAATGTATTCAGTCATCAAGCTATAATAATTTAATCCTCGGCATTCACATATAGCTTTACACATTCGAAGCACTGTATAGACATTAAGCTTCACAGCAAGCCCATGAGGTAGATTAGTGTTCCCTTCCCCATTTTACAGTGGAGAAACTGAGGCAGAGTTGCAGTAACATCAGTAGGGCCAATCAGCGAGTCAGTGGCAGTCAGGACTAGATCTCAGGACTTCCTAGTACCCAATGCAGTGTGCATTCTTCTAATTTAAATCATCAAATAGACTCACGTCTCTTTTATCAAAATGCTAAACCTATATCTCTAATCCATGTTCAGCAGCAGATTTCTGCTTTATTAAGCCTGCTCTTGTTTAGAATGTGTGTGTAAACATGCACTGACAGCTTAAACATACAAAGCAAGTTTCTGTGCAGAAAAATGGCAGATCAGGTGCTTGTCCTCTATGGAGGGTTATATCATACAGCTTTATTTGGGAAATAACTCATTTTGGATGAAAGGAACAAAGAAAATTGGGACAAATCATATTTTCCTGTCATAAAAGATTTTAGTCTAATATTATCCTTGGTCAAGTCATCTATAGACTTTTCCTATCTTGACAGAATGGCCTTAACTGACAGCACCAGGAAACCATTCATAAAATAGGAGACAGTAGCCAATGGCTCTATTGTGCAGAGATAACTTATCCTACCACATTAAGCAGGTAATGTTTGGATTGCAATCTTGCATGTCTAGCCCCAATATATGGATCATGTAATAAATCTAATATTATTGGAGATTTGTTTTTAATTTCTATTCAGCAACTCTGATTTATCGAGTATTTTCCGTGTGCAAGACAAAATGTAACAGTATCTGTTTGCACAAATGCACATGATACAGCTGGAAGGTCTGTCGCTATGACTCCAATCCTGTAGACATTTTGTGCACGCTCAACTTTAAACATGTAAAGGGTTGTAGAAGCAGAGGATAAGTTCTCCTGTGTCTACAGAATAGCACATAGGTTAGAGGTGGGCCTAAATTTTCAAAAGTGATAAGTGATTTTGGGGTGCCTTACTTAAGACCCCTTACAGGGGCCAGATTTTCAGAAAGCACTGACCACCAACCCTCTGAAAATCAGGCTTCTTTAAACCATCTCAAGCAGGGGCACTGGAACTAGGGGTCAGCACTTACCTCCACCCTGACGTAATAATAGCAACCAAATGCCAGGCTTTCAAGCACCCCCTCTATAAAAATTGTTCCAGCCCCCCCGATCTCAAGTTGTGCACCCAAAAATTTAGGCAACCCAAAATCACTGGTCACTTTTTAAAATGTACACCACGCAACTTACCTTTTATTATTGTTTTATACCAATGCATCTGAAATTAAAAACAAATAGCCCGCTCTTACCAGTTTAAAAACCATGTATGTTTTTTTTCCTGAGTAGCCATTTTATGTTAATGAAAAGCTGTGAGTAGCTGGGACATGGAAGAGGGTTAGGATTGTTGATAAAACATGATATAATCTGTGTGTTATAAAAAAATGAAATGCACACAATATATTGACATTCAGATTCCAAGGCAGACTTTGTCTAAAAATAATAATTCTGGGACTATTACCATTGTCAGTTCAAATGGTGTATTTATTCCATGCCCTAGATATTCTGTCTTTTTATTCTGTGTACAGCCCTGCTCCATGACTGGGGCTTCTAGGCATTATGGCAATACAAATAGTAAATAAATAAATAATAACAGTAATCATAATTAATCATTCACACCACATTCATCTCCATGATAGCTGAGCCTCAGGGATAGTGTTTGTCACAATCTAAATGAAACGCTTCTATTCTTCCACGGGGCAGGACATACTTGGGATCTGCACTGACTATAGCCCTTTAGAGAAAAATCGATATCTAGCACTAAGCTTACAAAATATATGTATCAGCGATGTGTGATTATTGGTGCCAGATTGCCCAACTATGCCTAACATTTACTTTCATACCGATATGCACATGTGAGGTCTAAAACTTTGGTATTAAAAGGGGCCATATATTAATAAAATGTAGCAATCTCTTTTCAAGGACAAAAATCTAATATCCCTTCTCTGTTCTATAGAACGTTGCTAAACCAAAAAAAGGCTAGAGCTGAAACTGACCAAGTTATCAGCAACTCTTACAACACCTCCCTCCCCTCCCCCACACATAAACCCTATACACAGAGACATAGTCCAGACTTCCCAAGGCACAGCATCTGCTTTCTTAAGCCATACAGGATCCCATACATAAAGACTTCATGCTTCAGCGCCTCTTTCCTGTTACTCAGTGTCTGGGGAAATGAGCCTGAAATGCTGCAGTCTGAAGTAGGCTCTGTTTGGGTAAGACACACAGAAGCTGGATTTATCTAGCCAGCTGTGCAAACATGAAAAGTCGAAAGCACCCCTGGGGCTTTTTGCACACATCTCCCTGCACTGGATCTTGTTTGTAACCTTTGTCACCCTGTTTAGCACCATCAGATTCTCCCCCCAACCCCCTGCAGCCTTCTTAGTGAAGGAGCTCCCCCAATGTGCACCTGGCGGAGGGCTCCAAAAGGTGCCCTGTCTCCCGCGTGCAAAGGATGCCGCTGGGCTCTGCACCCCTCAATTGCCTCACCTGGGATTGTCACTGCTTCCTGGAGGCTGCCATGCAAAATTGACGTCCCCGGCCACGTGGGCAGCCCAGGCTGAAGCAAGGGGTGGGGCTAGCGTCTTCCAGTGACATCACCAGAGCCTCTGCAAGCTTCTGCTGACATCAGTAGCAATCAGGCAGGCTCCCATTCATTCCCTCCATTAAAGATTCAGGCAGGAGACAGGCAGAGGGGCTGGGCTCGTTGCTTGCACAGAGCAGCTTTAGAAAGGCCACACCTAGACTGCAGCTCTTCATGGCTGTGGTCTCTCTCTCCAGCAGCAGTATTTTGAAATCCTCTGCAAATTGTGTCAAGTATCAGAGGGGTAGCCGGGTTAGTCTGGATCTGTAAAAAGCAACAGAGAGTCCTGTGGCACCTTTAAGGCTAACAGATCTTTTGATCTGCAACTGATCTGCAAATTGTGTCTCCTCAAAGGGAGGGACTGTTGATAAAGCAGGAGAAAAGGAGAGAGCTGTTTTAAAAAAAAAAAAAAGCCTAGCTTGGGGGGCTGAGATTTATTTGTGCTGCTATGCAACTAGGAGAGGGAAAACCCAGGCGGAGATAAAAAAGCAGCAGGGCTGTTCCAAAGAGACCTGCTGACTTAGTGCCAGCAGTTGTCCGTATTGTCACTTTACATTATTTTCATGCTTGCAGCTAGTCCTGGGTGGAGAGAAATAGTGGCTGTGAGTTAATCTGGGGTCCCAGCCCCCCCACTCAAATCCAAGAATACCATGAAAATTAATTTTCAGTAAAGATGCCCAGTTCTGCCAAACTTAGTGTTACAGCCATCCACAGAAAAATTGCTATGAGCGATGGTCGCAGGGGTGGATTAAGGTCAAAGCAGTCACCATAATTTGGGGGCTATTAGAAAGACTGGCTGCCCATCCTCCCTGGAAACCCTTCTTTCTACCCCTGGTCTCCTGCTATCTCTTCAGCTTCCTTCCCTCATGCAGCTTCTCCCGCCCTGTGCCTTGAATTTCCCTTGTGCCTACATCCCGTAGATTCTTGGAGCCTGAATGCCCTGTGCTCACTGAACGGCAATGTTCTGTGTGAAGGATTGGGAACTGGGTTTCTAATTGATTTATTGCTGAATTTGGGTCCCTATACGGGCCATACCTCATGTCCAGGTCTCAAAGTTCCTTCCTTAGGCCCTTTGTACTCAATGAGACTATTTATTTGCTTGAGTGCTTTGCTGGATCAGGACCTGAATGCTCTCAGCAGCTTGCAGGATCGAGCACCTATTCACAAAGAGCAAGGGACAAGTCCCCTGAAGTCAATGTGGGTTGAGAACTCAGCATCTTTGTAGACTGAGCCCTAAATTAATCCTGGCCATCCATCTCAGAGTTTCCAGGGCCATCTGGATTTTAACAGAACAATCTAATGCTTGGATCTTCAGCTCACTTATGGAACCTCTGAAGCTCCGTCCTCTCGCTCGGTGTTGTGCATAGAGCACATTACAATGGCTGGGCTTTGTCCCATTAGAGAGTGGGAACTCTCAGGCAAGTGCTGGCTGGAAAGTAAGTGAAGAGTACACGTTCTGGCCTTGATCCTATGCAGTGGATCAGATCAGTAGGGACTGACTGGATCTAGAACCTAGGATTCTAACCTCGGGTTAGCCGAATTCTCCCTCCCCTCAACCTGATCTCCCTAGTGATTGCCTCATGAGGATGAGAATGGCTGGGGAACTCACTGCAGCTGTTGTTAACAAAGGCCACAACAAACAGACAACAGTTCAGCATCTCTTCTTTCCCTTTCACTTGAAGTTCAACACTTACAACCAGTCTTCTTACCAGAAGCACCTCATCCCCGTCCTCTGTGCTTCCCTTTACTTGCACAGTTAGCCTGTTTTTAACCAGACACCTGCAAGCATCTCTGTGCTATACCAGAGGGTTTAACCCCTTGTTTACATACTGCTGAATAAACTGTACCTCATTGCAGAAGCGGCCTGGTGGAATGAGCAGGCACACTTGGGATGGAGAAGGGGTCCTGACTGTGTTGTTGTTTACTGCACACGTACCCTGGAGAGCCAGGAGAATGCTGATACACAGGCTGCCTGGGCCCATAACAGCCACCGCTGACTTCATCATTTCTGAGTCGCAGGAAACAGTGCTTGCTACCTTGTCTGTGGCATCTTTTTGGCAGCCAGATAACAATACCTAGCTCTCATACAGCACTTTCATCAGTAGCTCTCAAAGCACTTTAAACATGCAAGTAATTCCATTGAAGTCAATACCAATAAGTCTCGAGCCCCACTGATTTCATGGGAGGTGTCCCCAGTGCTTTCTGAATAGGCACTCGATCCTGCCAGTTGCTGAGAGCATTCTGGTCAAGATCCAGCAAAGCACCTAGCTTTAACCAATAAGGGGTCAGTATTATTCTCCCCATTTTACAATCAGGGAATCTAAGGCACAGAGAGGCAAGTGACTTGCCCAGGGTCACTCAGTGGGCTAGTGGCAGAGCCAGGAATAGAACCCAGGTCACCAGAAACCCCATCAAGCACTCTACCCACTAGGCCATGCTGCCTCTACTGCACTGACATGCTGGGGCCATTGGCAGCGGCCATGCAGCTCGTTTGACTTTATTAGGTGGGCAGAAGGAAGGGGTGAATGAGAATGAAGAGCCATGGGGAGGGAAGATGAGTAGCAAGAACCTCCTAGTGTGGGGGAAGCAGAGGAGGTAGATTGATGAAATTGGTGCCCACATGGCTGTTCACCCCTCTCTTCTAAAACTCTGTCAGCCCATGACAGGCTACTGTGTCCACTCTCTGCCTTTCCTCTCATCTCCTCCCTCCTCTATTAACAGGGGTAAGACTCACAGGTTAACGAGCTAGGCCAAGGCTTTCTGTTCCAGTCCCCTCACTTAATTAGAACCTTTAAGGGACTTTAACTCACGGTCACTACCACTGAGTCCCCAGCTATTTTGCCTACTGGGCCTGTGAACAGCGCAATGACGGCATTCATGACAAATCAGTTATTTATCCCTCTGGTCTTTTGCTACATTCTCTCCTTCCTCCCATCCACCCTCCTCCTCTTCCTCCCGTCCACCCTCTTCCTCTCGTCTTAACTCATATGCAGAATTGCATTTTGAGAGGCTCAAACTAGAGCTGGTCAGAAGATTTCCAGCTGAATAGTTTTCTGTCAGAAAATGCCAGTTCAACAGAGACACGCAGATTCCCCAGGCAGGGAACCTGGAAGCTCTGATAGTCCAGCTCTGGAAGCCCTGAGAGTCCCAGCTCAAATCAGGGCTGTCAGGGTTTCAATGACAGCCAGTCCCCTGGCAGTGCAGCAGGGATCAAAGCAGGGCTGTTGGGTCTCCAGGCGGGCTGATGAGTCTCATCTGTTTGGGATGTTTTCCTAAACGTGGTTTTGGAACTCCCATTCTGTGTGGCATTTTGAAATCTTGAGTTTTCGTTTCAACACAGAATGACATTTTTTTGACATTTCAACATTTCCAGCAGAACAGGAATGCCGGGTATGGACCAGCCCTAGTTCAAACATTTGAACACTCAAAAATGTTTTACTTTACTAGCATGTGACAATTACAGGGGGAGAGATAGCTCAGTGGTTTGAGCATTGGCCTCCTAAATCCATAGTGGTGAGTTCAATACTTGAGGGGGCCATTTAGGGAACTGGGGCAAAAAATCTATCTGGGGATTAGTCCTGCTTTGAGCAGGGGGTTGGACTAGATGACTTCCTGAGGTCCCTTCCAACCCTGATTTTCTATGTTCCACATCCTGGAACCTCTCAGGAATGTTGCCATTTGCAGTGTCAGGTACCCATTTTTGTGTTCAGCTCAGGGCAAAGGAGACACATGCTGTGTGCTCTTGTAGCCATCCTCCTTAGCTGGAGGGCACAGAAATACCTTCACCACCCTACAGGATCATATCACTTGGCTACACATTAGCAGACTAACCAGAATTATCAGACAAGCCCAGCCTAGGTTCTGGAAACACTGCTGCTAGTATGATGTTGATTTCCTTGATCATTGGCTGCTTGTCAGAGAACGGGGCCTGCAGGAGAGTCAGTCTCCAGGCAACCCAACAAGTGCAGCTAGGGCAGGAATGGAGTGAGACCAGTAGAATAAGGACAGTGGACTTCAAAAAAGCAGACTTTGGCAAACTCAGAAAAATGGTAAGTAAGGGACCATGGGAAGAAAATCTAAGGGAAAAAAGAGTTCAGGAGAGCTGGGAGTTTCTCAAGGAGCCAATGTTAAAGGCACACCTGCATACTGTCCTGGTGCAAAGGAAAGAGGAGAAGAACAGTAAGAGGCCAATATGGCTCCATCGGGAGCTCTTTAATGACCAGAAAATCAAAAAGAAATCCTACAAAAAATCAAAACATGGACAAGTTGCTAAGGAGAAGTACAGACGAATAGCACGGCATGGAAGACAAAATCAGAATGATTAAGGCACAAAATGAGTTACACCTAGCAAGGGATATAACAATTAGAAGAGGTTCTTTAAATACATTAGGAGCAAGAGAAAGATGAGGGAAAGTGTAGGTCCTCGATTCAGGAAGAAAAGAGAGCTACTAGCTGGCGACATCAAGGAGGCTGAGATGTTTAATGCCTGTTTTGCATCTTCTTCACTAAAAAGATTAATGGCGAACAGATACTCAACACAATTAATATTATCAATAAGGGGGAAGGAACTCAAACCAGAATAGGGAAAGAACAGGTTAAAGAATATGTAAATAAGTTGGATGTATTCCCTTGGGCACAGCCTGATGAAATTCATCCTAGGGTACTTAAGGAACTAGCTGAAACAATCTCCAACCCATTAGCAATTATCTTTTGAGAAGGCATGGCGGATGAGTGAGGTCTCAGAGGGCTAAAGAAAGGCAGACAAAGTACCTATCTTTAAAAAGCGGAACAAAGAGGACCCAAGGAATTATAGATCAGTCAGTAACTTCGATACCAGGAAAGATACTGGAAAAAATTATGAATCAATCAATTTGTAGCACCTAGAGCAGTGTTTCCCAAGCTTGGGACGCCACTTGTGTAGGGAAAGCCCCTGGCGGGCCGGGACGGTTTGTTTACCCGACGCATCCGCAGGTCCGGCCAATCGCGGCTCCCACTGGCCGCAGTTCGTTACTCCAGGCCAATGAGAGCTGCTGGAATCGGCAGCCAGTATGTCCTTCGGCCCGCGCCGCTTCCAGCAGCTCCCATTGGCTTGGAGCAGTGAACCACGGCCAGTGGGAGCCGCGATTGGCCGTACCTGCGGACGCGGCAGGTAAACAAACCGGCCCAGCCCGCCAGGGGCTTTCCCTACACAAGCGGCATCCCAAGTTTGGGAAACACTGACCTAGAGGATAATAGGGTTATAAGGAATAGCCAGCCTCATTACTGTGAAGTGGTGCACGACAGGTTGAAAGACCGTGCTCAAAGAGTAGTTATCAATGGTTCACTGTCAAACTGGAAGAGCGTATCTAGTGGGATCCCGCCAGGGCCAGTCCTGGGCCCAGTCCTGTTCAGCACTTCCATTAATCATTTGGATAATGGAATGGAGAGTATGCTTGCAAAATTTGCAGATGATACCAAGCTGGGAGGGGTTGCAAAACTTTGGAGGACAGGATTAGAATTCAAAACAACCTTGATAAATTGGAGAATTCATCTGAAATCAACAGGATGACATTCAATAAAGACAAGTGCAAAGTACTACACTTTGGAAGGAAAAAAATCATATGCACAGCTACAAAATGGTGAATAACTGGCACTGTGGTAGTACTGAAAAGGAATTGGGGGTTATAGTGGATCACATCTAGTGGAATATGAGTCAACAATGTGATGCAGTTGTGAAAAAGGATTGAGAATATCTGGGGTGTATTAACAGGAAAGTCATATGTAAGGCCCCTAAGTAATTGTCCCTCTCTACTCAGCACTGGTGAGACCTCAGCTGAAGTACTGTGTCCAATCTGGGTGCCACACTTTAGGAAAGATGTGGATTAATTGAAGAGAGAGTCCAAGGGAGAGCAACAAAAATGATAAAAGGTTTAGAAAACTGACCTACGAGGAAAGGTTAAAAAAAGAGGCATGTTTAGCCTTGAGAAAAGACTAAGGGGGGACCCGATAAGTCTTCAAATATGTTGACGACTGTTATAAAGAGGATGGGGATCAATTATTCTCTGTGCCCACTGAACGTAGAACAAGAAGTATAGACTTAACCTGCAGCAAGAGAGATCTAGTTTAGATATTAGGAAAAAAACTTTCTAACTGCACGGGTAGTTAAGCTCTGGAATAGACTTCCTAGGGAGGTTGAGGAATCCCCACTATTGAAGGATTTTACGAACAGGTTGGACAAACCCCTGTCAGGGATGGTCTAGGTTTATTTGGTACTGCCTCAGCACAAGGGGCTGGACTTGATGACCTGTGGAGGTCCCTCTTCCTGCCCTACATTTCTATGATTCTATAATAACATGCTCTTCAGGAATGATTTATCTAGGTGTTGCTAAGCAAACTAAAAATGTGCTGTGACATTTAAACTACACAGCCATCTCGCAACTTCTCTGGTCCCCACATTGACGGTATCTTATTCCTATTGCCTGATTACCCCAACTGCCATGGGGACTTTGGGAACACCCACAGAAGATCAACTTCACAGGCTTCTAACTGGAGCTGTGTGAACATTAGGTTGGCTGCCTTTAATGGTTACTAACTTTTAGCCCCATCTCAACGTGCTCTGTATTACTCGTACTCCCCTCTAACCTTGGCCAAGACTGTTACTTCTAAATAATCCTCATTTTCCTACCGGAGATAGCTAAACTGGGATCCAAGCTTCAGTGGAGAAGGGGAGAGAGGAAAAAAATGTAAAAAGACAGAACTGCAGTATAACATTTGAAATCATAGCTACATATAGATGGGTGCATTCAGTTTAGTTGCGGGGGGGAGCTTTACTTTCGTTCTTTCTTTCTAAAATAAGGGTCACTGTCTGAAAGTATCTGTTTGCAACTTGTGTGTGGAGAAACATAATGCAAACTATAGTCTGGGTCCAGATATTGCTAACTACACACACCTTTGAAAACCCCCTTCCTTGCTTGCCCAAGCTGGATCATAATGGTAGAAGTAGCATAGTGTGCCATGTTAGGATGAAAACAGACACCTGAATACAGATAGACAGGGTTTTCATGGTATTCAATATTGCTGTTACATTTTACATCACTATTTCGAGGCCAGATTCTGGCACAACTCAGGGAGCACAAAGGTGGCTCTAAGCCACCTGTATATTGCCCTGATCCCATGGTAATTGGACACTAGGATGGTCTCAGGCACAGGACAGAGCAAGCTCACTACTATTTGTCCTGCTGCCTATCATCCATATGGGCCATTCCAGTAGCTGAGGACTGGCCAGAAGTTCTGATTCCTTCACCTTGCCCCCTTTTCCCTAGCCATGCTGCCTATACTGACCCTCAGCAACTTGGGAATTCATATGCTGGGTAACATCAAGATACATGTTCTCTTGTGGACACGTCCCTTTCCTCCTGACTCCACACTATTCCTCTCAATCCCGATCTCACAATTCCCTGAGGCAAATACAGTGTTTGATTATTACATGAAAAAAGTATTAAGGAGACAAGGTGAAAATAAACTCACTTTCATGCAATAGGAGTGATTGAATCCCACTTCCCTCCTCTGCCATTTTGTATCTCTCCTGTATCCTTCCTCTCAGTCTTCTCATTCATTAGGACTGAGTATCTCTTCGTTACCTGCCGTTTTGTTTGTTCTTATGTCTCTAGGAGTCCGGGTCACCTTGCAATTTGGTCCTGTCCCCCTGTATGTTTCTAACTCCTCTAGTGATGATGTCACCTGAAAATTTGATCATGGCTGAAATTACACAAAAGGAACGTCTCGTGAAGATATGAAAGGACTGTGCAATGTGTCTTTCACTTCTGATGGTCCAAAAAGCCTCTGGTGAACCTAGAAGATCCCTGAGTATGTTACAACTAGCAGGAAACATAATTCCTTGAAGGATGATGTATGCTGCCCCAAGGTGACAGGCAGTTCTAAAGATTACCTGGCACTGCTTTGCAGACCACACCCTGAGGACCTCTGCTTCAGCTTCTATCCCTGGTTCCTTTGGTTCACTTCACTAGGAGCATTCTGAAGCTCTTGATGAGGATTCACAGCAGCCTGTCAAACTGTAGCAAATGGGCCTGAGTCTCCCTTCATTTGCTCTGGTTTTACCCTAGCATAGCTCATTTGACTTTAGCGGTGTTGCTCCCAATTCAAACCAGTGTCAAGTGAGAGGAGAATGAAGCTCCATGTTGTCCCTATGGATGGCAGATGTTTTCGTAGGTTCTGGTGACTTAAATTGATTCCCTCTGTAATGAGGGTCCCTCGTGGAGTTTAGCTGCAGAATGACCTCATTCTTGGACTCTAGCTACCGAAATATGTCACCATTCCATTGCTTCACTTAGTGCCTTCACTTAGTTCATCAGAAAAGTCACGGTCCACTTTTCTGGATAAATTATCAATTTTCAGTTTCAATTTTTTCTGGATTTGTGTAGCATAAAAAGGACAGGATCAATTATTATGAAATCTGATCCCTTTCCCCGGATCGCTCCTGAGTGGAAATTCTGTCTGCCAAGTTACTTTGCCAATAGCAAATTTTTACAGGTGCATTATAACTTAAACCCCAATGAAAATATAGGAGCTTGCTATAGAAATGCTGAGCTGACGGCTGCTATAGAATTGTGAAGAACAAGGCTACAATTTAAGGCAAAAGTTCTGGTTTTCAGTTGCTTCCAGTCTGTAGTAAGTTTGCTGTAGACGGTGTCTCTCCAGGGGACTCCCCAAAGTGGCTCACACAGGGTAATATAATAAAGTGGCCTGTGGCACTTTAACTATCAGGGAACGACACAGTAGATCTACATGTTTTCACTGAGAATGAACTCAGCCTATGAGTAATTTCTGTTCATCGACCCTGGAAGATACAAATACGAGTGAGTATTACGGTTGTGCGAACATAGGGCCTGATCCCAAGCCTCTGAAGTCAGTGGGAGAAGAGGAGTCTTTCTGCTGACCGCTTTGGGTCAAACCTTTAAATTGTATTAAAGAATTAACCTCTACCCTGATATAATGTGACCCAATATAGCACGAATTCAGATATAACGCGGTAAAGCAGTGCTCCGGGGGGGGCGGGGCTGCGCACTCCAGCAGATCAAAGCAAGTTCGATATAACGCGGTTTCACCTATAACGCGGTAAGATTTTTTGGCTCCTGAGGACAGCGTTATATCGGGGTAGAGGTGTATATACATTTGCCTACAAACTGGGTGCCACCCTCAGGCTTTTGGAATGTTGCTCATGAGGTCTTCCTTGTTGCAGAATCTGGGCAACTTTGATGTATTCTTACCTAAAGGCAAATAAGGTTCAACTGATTATATTACATTATAAAACTGTAACGGGCAAGGACCGTGTAAAGGACCATGCACACTGAATCTTTACCGCTGTGAAGATATCTGATCAATACAACCTAAGCCAGTGGTGGGCAACCTGCGGCCTGCGGGCCGGATGCAGCCCGTCAGGGTAATCCACTTGGCGGCCGCGAGACAGTTTGTTTACGTTGACTGTCGGCAGGCACAGCCACCCGCAGCTCCCGCGCCACTTCCTGCAGCTCCCAATGGCAAACCGCGGCCACTGGGAGCTGCGGGCAGCCGTGCCTGCGGACGGTCAATGTAAACAAACTGTCTCGCGGCCCACCAGCAGATTACCCTGCTGGGCCATGTGTGACCCTCCGGCCGCAGATCGCCCACCACTGACCTAAGCTAATAAATATACTTACTGAGCAGCGTTATTGTTTACAGATTTCACAAGGGCAGACTGGAGTATGGAGAGGTGACATGTCGGGCCCAGCGTCACACAGGAAGTTGATGGAGGAGCCAGGAATACAACCCAAAACTCTTGACTGGCAGTGGTATGCGCTAAGAGACACCACTTCCTTCTTAAGTATTGTAATGAATAAGGTGTTACACAAACTAACCAGTTATGAGGCTATAATTTAGGGCAGCACCGTGATTCTAATAACTTTGGGTCATTAAAACGTGTTTCCTGGAGTTATCCTGCATCCCTAGAAAATTCTTTGGATGTGGGTTCTTTTGCATGAACCCGGTGGGGCCGGGGCAGATGCAGCTAGCTATTTACAGCAATGAACTGGCAATGCTGATCTGCGCCAGCAGCTTCAGAGTTCACACTTGCTAATTATCCTTTCCTCTTTTGGAGCAGCCATTCCACATCCTGACTGCAGGCAGATTTGTACTGCATTCCACCAAACCCTGCCATGGGAAAGTGCAGCTCCTCTGTAGCCTCATAAATTAAAGGTGAAAAAGAGAGAAAAGAGTGAGATGCTTGATACCAGCCGCATTGCAAGACTAAGATCTTTCTTCTCTCATTGATCTCCTTGGCTGAAGCTAATTGCTCTCCCCCAGTTATTCTCTCCACAGTTTCCTGTCTTTGCCCGGAAGGAATACGTGTAATTGTAGTGCTCAGAGCTGAACAAGACCTCTTAGATCATCAGGTCTATGTCTCTGCCAGGGTAGTATATAGCTTAATGTATGTGTTCGTATAACAGAGTGTATTACACTCACCATGCAAACTATTTGCTGAGAAGGCTAATTTATTGAAAACATGACAAAACTGAGTGACAAGGGTGCCATTTTTAAAGCACATGTTATGACATTTTAAATGCACTGGAATATTCACTTAACAGCCCTGGAGATAATTTGCTGATGTTGAACTGTGGAACAGAATCCCATCAGCATCTGAAAGCATCAGCTGATCTGCATTGTAAAATGGCCTCTTTCATCTTCCTTTCACTCATAATAATGCAGGGTTAGAGTTGGCATTTAGCCACAGCTCACAGTAAAGGGCTGTTCAGAGTTGCACCTTCCGGAGCTCTGTCGTTGCACTGTGGGGAAGCACACACACAGTCAGAAACGCTTCTTTAAGGGGCTCGTCATACTCCCCCATGTGACTGTGCAGCTCAGCAAATTGACAAGTCCAGCAGGGAGCAGAGCCTTGACTCTGCCTTCTCCCTATCTGCTTTCAGGTGAGTTGTTCCCGGGGAGGGGTATTTTGGTAGCAGTCTCTGTGCTGTGATTCTGACTGACCATTACACAGACTACATAAGGTGGAGTGAGGCTGCTTATTCCCTCCCCCAGGCATAGCATGGCCCCATATCTAGCCCACATTATGTAAAACATACTGGGCATAAAAATATTGTTCTGGTGGGAGTCACTGGATGGCTCTGTTACACGTGGTTATACGAGTTCTTTTTCTGAGCATTTGACCTGTGTCCAGACTTTGAAGAAATGCTGAATTGGTGTTAGTTTTGTAATGCAGATTCTTTTACGGGGAGCTGTTGCAAACATCCAGAGTTTATTTTCTGCCTCTCTCTCTCTAACTGGAATCAATTCATGGGGCATAGGTGCTTCTTGGGATGCAGGTATTGGTGTTCGAGCAGAGATTTCTGAAAGAGGGTTTTGCCTGCATGCTGTTTGTGACCATGTCTGTTCAGGGACTGGTGTTTATAGTGTAAATAAACAAATTGCACCCATAAAATAACCAGGCCCTGCAGCGCTCAGCTTTCCTCCTACAAAAAGTTACTTGCAAAGCCCTGACATCATTGCTTGGCAGAGGGGAGACAATAAAAATGTTCTATTGTTCTAAGAGCATATGGAATGCTAATGATGTATGGCGATTGTTCAAAGCAATGACAGCAACAGAATATTAATATATTTGCTGTGTATCCGACATGGAAATTTAATGAAATGTATAAATATACTATATAATATGGATCCCACTACCACTGTTAATTAGCCATTCTTGGGTAACTGGTGAACAGTGACAGCACATAGGATCAAAATTAACAATGCTTCAGAAAAACAAATACAGAAATAAAGGGGAAAAAATAAAATTTATTTTCCATCTGGAATAGCAGATAGGGGAGCAGCCATAGAATTAAGTAACCAGATTGCTCACTGAGCTAAGGGTACTGGGCTATGCAGAAGGACTGAGAATGAAAATCCTGGAGCTCTGTACCACTGCTTTGATCTCCAGTTCTGCAACTATAAGGGTTAGAATCATGTATTGTATATTATAAATGGAAGTTTAGTTTCTGGAGCACAATTCTGAGGCATGGGGTAGATTCTGCATCAAGTTCTGGGATAGACAGGGCCCCGGTTATCAAATTAATCAACTTAGTTCTATGTTTCCTCTGATATCACATACAAGACAATGAAATAATGAATCTGAGGTACGTGTTCTCATGGATGTGGATGTAATGAAGGGAAAGAGAGCAAATACCTGATAAACTATAAATAACGTGGAAGCAGGCAGAAATCAAACCTAATTATACCTCATTAATTCTTCCAAGTTTGCAAACACTTAGACCCACATCCACAAAAGGACTTAGGCACCTAACTCCAGGAGATAGATGGGGCTTAGGGCGTACCCTCCTCATGAGCATCTCCCATTGGCTGGCTTAGGTGACTCCCCACCTAGCATGCTGGCTTTTTTGGATCTCATACTTAGGTGCATATCTCTCCCCATTAATTGTACAGAGAACCTGGGTGCCTATGCTTTGTAGATTTTTCCAGACGCCTAAAAGTTTGGCACTGTGACACTCAGCTTCGCAACTCCTAAGACCCTTTATGGATCCAGTCCTTAATACCATGCCTGTCACTAAGAAGTATAAGAAGCTATGACAAAAACGGGGAGGAAATATTTTGAGGGTGTAAACACAGCATTTAAGTTGGTCTAGTCTGGATGGTATTGCTGTTTATACAACCTGCAGATCCTGTGGAGCAAAACGATAAGTAATATCAGATTTTAATTAACTAACTTGCTCTATGTTGATTTTTGCTGAGTAAATCGTAATTAATGAGCCTCACGGCAGATATAATATCATCATTTTATTGATATCTCTGTAATTTAAGATGAAAGAAACTAAGCCACCATGGAAAGCATCTTAATACATTGTTTGGTGACCAATATGTGCTCGCATTATTCTTGTGTCTTCCTGTTTAAGGTCTTGATATAATAAAAGAAAAATGTCTGGACTTTCATGCCCCATGAAGCAGCTCAAGGAAGCAGAAGACATAAAAAAATCAATGTTTGTCAAAGTTTCTAAATCCATTCAGGGCTGCATCCACCATTAGGTCCATTATGTCCCAGCTTATCGTCCTAAAATACCACGCCTTGTGCAGGCTTCTATGTCTAAAAGTGAGTTTTAAGTGTTTCTGATGCATTGATTGGTAATGAGGCCAATTTCCTTCCCTGCCCAGTGAAATTAATAATGATAAATTGATGTGGTTCTTTGGTTAGGATCTTGTATGTCATTTCCAGGGGACTCAACTACAGCAAACTGTATTTCATAAGAACATTTATATAAGAATCTGAAAATATTTTGCAAATATTAATAGATTAAGCCTAAAATCATCCATCTGAAGTAGGTAATATTATGCCCTTTTTACAGATTGAGAAACAGAAGAACAATGTGGAGTAATGTGTTTTGCCCAAGACCAAGGCTACGTCCTCACTACAGGGGGGGTTGATTTAAGATACGCAAATTCAGCTATGTGAATAGCGTAGCTGAATTCGACGTATCGGAGCCGACTTACCCCGCTGTGAGGACGGCGGCAAATTGACCTCCGCGGCTCCCCCGTCGACGGCACTTACTCCTACCTGCCCTGGTGGAGTACAAGCGCCGATTCGGGGATCGAATGTCGTGTCCCAACAAGACACGATAATTCGATCCCCGAGAGATCAATTTCTACCCGCCGATTCAGGCGGGTAGTGTAGACGTAGCCCAAACAGGCAATATAACCTAAATCCAGCAGGCCCTGATCCCTAATCCCCTGTTCCAGCCACCGGATGACAATCCCAGTACTGGATGAAGTCATCATTTTTGCCATGCAGAAAACACTTATGCATGTGCTTAAACTTTAAGCAAAGTGACCAATCCCACTGCCATCAATGGATCTACTCACATGGATAAAGCTAACCATGTGCCTAAGTGTTTGCAGAATCAGAGGTTCACTTAGAGCTCACACGTAAGCATCAGGCAAAGGGACATCGGTAGTTGTACAATGATGAACGAGACCCGGGGAGGATTGTTGCTCAAATGGACACACTGGCAGATGGCATTGCTATTTATTTTATTTGAATAATACATGGATAAATTAAATAACAGAAAGTGGGGTTAGACTTCAATTAAATTAGAAATGTTTGATATTGGTTCCTGCGCATTTAGAGCCTTTGCTCATCCTTGAACTGGCCTAATGAACTATCCAGTGTGTATAATGTAAAATACTTAATAATTAATTTATCAAACAGCGCTTTATATGATATTTAATCTTAAATTATTAAAAATATGAAACTGTACTTTTAAGCAATGATTTGATCTTGACTCAAGTGGCTGGGGGGAAGTACCATTGAAAGAGATATGTCGTGAATGTAATCCAAAGTGTGTTGCTTTTTTAGTTTGAGCTGTATTCGTTTGAATTGTCTTTTTTAATTCTTCTTATAAGTGTATCTGATTTTTTTTTTTTAAAGGAGGGGAAGATGTAACAGAAGTCACTGGAATCAGCAGAAACTAATCCCTGTCATGTGACGGGGTTATAAACCTTTCGTTAATCCTCACCCATATCAGATGTTCAGGGCCTGGGAATAAAAAACAGCCTATTATCAACACACCTGCACGTCACACCTTTATTATCACTGTAACTCCCATTTCCCTCACCCTCACTAGTCACATCATCACATTTAAAATGTAGACCTTGATCACACAATCTACTCCTCATGGGTGACCCCTGCACCCGTGCAGAACCCCATTGACTTTTAATGAGATTCCATTCAGATATAAATTTCTGAATGCCTGGTTCAGATTGCAGGGTCAGGGCCTGAGGACAGGTCTTCACTACGGGGGGGGTCGATTTAAGATACGCAAATTCAGCTACGCTATTCGCGTAGCTGAATTCAACGTATCGGAGCCGACTTACCCCGCTGTGAGGACGGCGGCAAAATCGACCTCCGCGGCTCCCAGTCGACGGCGCTTACTCCCACCTCCGCTGGTGGAGTAAGAGCGTCGATTCGGGGATCGATTGTCGCGTCCCGACGAGACGCGATAATTCAATCCCCGAGAGATCGATTTCTACCCGCCGATTCAGGCGGGTAGTGTAGACCTAGACTCTCTGCTCTTTGAGGAAGGTGTTTAATTCTGAATGAGAGTGTCCACATGGGGGTTTAATGCAGTTTAACTAATCCACTTTAAATTCACACCTTTAGCTCATTCAGATTCATTTTCCTGAGTGTCCTTGTGTAGACTAGCCCATAGTTTCAAGTTGTTCAATGCTGAGTGGAACAGAAACTTTAAAAACTTATTTTAAAATAGTAAATTTTTGAGTGATTAATAATAATCTTATGTTTGAAGAAAGAAATATATATATATATATATCACTGCACGTTTTTTGGGGAGCGAGGGGAGTACCAGGCTAAGGAAGAACAAATGTATCTAAAGATCTTGCCACCAGAGTTTTTCTTGAGAGTACAAGCTATTCCAGCCAGCCCTGGAAACTGAAACTAAGTTTTTATGTGATTCCCCTGTCTGTATTTGTATATTTAGGGGAGTGTTTCTAGATGATTTTTTGTTAGGAGTAGGTTCTTTTCAACTGACTACTGGATGTGGGGATTTAGCTCCTAAAAAGATAATGGCAGTGATTAAAACTAGTAGTTTACTGAATGCTCTGCCCAGCTCTGATTTCATAGAGAACAATGACAATGCACCTCTGCTCACCTGTGTTTTGTAATTGAAATGTGAGCTTGGTGGTAATTTCCAGGACTCTTTTAGCTTTCCCAGGTTTGCCAGATGGAATGCAAGGATAGGAAAAGCCCACATATAATATAAGTAAAATGTTTTTAAAAAGAGAACAAGGTTGTCACTGCTTCTATAATGAGCCACTGTAGGGGATAATTTGTTCAATTATCATAAAATTTAGAACTGCTAGGGACATAGATTCTTATGGATTAGATATATTGTGTCTTTAGAATTTAAATACTAAGTTATGCTTATTATATAACAAAACCTTCTATTCGGTCCAATCACGTCACCTTTCCTTAAGTGTTTGTTAGCACAAATGTAAATAGCCTTCATTGACATGCATGCCTGTGTTTTGTTCTGCACACCTGGAAAGCATTCTTATTGCATGAGGTTTCCTTACCTATTGTGGATGGAAAACATAATCGGAACAGACAGGAGAATAACAAAGTGGAGGTAGATGCAGTGTAATGGCCCAACCAGGCTCCTACAAACACTTAGGCACATGAGTAGCTTTTCACACATGAGTAATCCCCCCAAAAAACTGTGCACATATATAAGAGCGGGCAAGATCAGGGACTTAACTGCATCCTACAGTGAGAGAGAATCATCAGCCCCAGATTTTGTTTGAAGTTATTATTAATCCTTGTATTTCAATAGCAACTAGAGCAGGGGTTCTCAAACTGGGGGTCGGGACCCCTCAGGGGATCACAAGATTCTTACACGGGGGGTCGCGAGCTGTCATCCTCCACCCCAAATCCCGCTTTGCCTCCAGCATTTATAATGGTGTTAATTATATAAAAAGTGTTTTAAATTTATAAGGAGGGGTCGCACTCAGAGGCTTTCTATGTGAAAGGGGTCACCAGTATAAAAGTTTGAGAACCACTGAACTAGAGGTTCCTACTAAGGTCAGGGTCCTAGGCTCAGATACTACAGTGAGGAGCACTATAAAAACCTATATAGAATAGTGCAAGGCATTGCATGTACACATAGTAAGAGACAGTCCCTGTCCCAAAGAGTTTACAATCTAAGGCTGTGTCTACACTATGAGCTAAGAGTATAATTCCCAGTTTACACACACCTACTCTCACTAGCTCAGTGAGAGTTAGCGCAAGCATAAATATCTGCATAGCCACAGTAGCACGGTTCAGCCATGCTGCCGCTGCTGCCCATGCTACTGTGACGACACTAGTATTTATACTCACAGGCGCTCTCATCAAGCTAGCGCAAGTACATGTATGGGAGCTGGGAATCACAGCCCTAGCTCATAGTATAGATGTAGTTTAAGGGCCTGACCCAAAACCCACTGAAGTCAATGGGAAGTCTTTCCATTGACTTCTCTGGCCTTTGGATTAGGCCCTAAGTAGACAAGACCAGCAAAAGCATGGGAAAGGAAACAAAGTCACACAGAGGTGGAGTGACTTGCCCAAGGTCACGCGCATTCAGTGGCAGAGATGAGAATGAAAACAGACCTCCTGAGTGCCCGTCGAGTGTCCTATACACTGGACCATGCCTCCTTTCACATTCCCAATCATTTGATTTAACTTCAGGAACTAAGGACAGAGTCTGCAAACCCTTGCTCACGTGTTTGGTCCCATGCGTAATCCCATTGAAGTCACAGGCCTACATGTGCGAATAAGGACTGTTCACCCCAGTAAAGTTGACGGGGACCTAAATTTGTCAAAATAACTTCATTCTGTATAGAATTTTGAATGAACCCCATTATTTTAAACAGAGGTTTATTGTAATACACACACTATATATACATACACACACACAACTATATTATTCATATGAGTGAAGGCTCATGGGAAAACTCTGGCCCTTTGACCATCTTGTCTTTGATTCATATTCCCAGCTAGGGCCCCATTGTGCAAAATAAGCTGTAAGGGGAGCCAGGTGGCAATGTGTGGGTTTGGTGAAGTCTCAGACTGGAGGGGATGGCCAAGGAAAACAAATAACCTTAGGACTGGGAAATGAATGGATAAATATTAGAACCAAAGTCAACAGTTCAGGATAATAGAAATCTAAGCCCCTATTTCTCAACAGTTTCAACATGTGTGAATTGAGCTTTGAAACTATGAAACTTCTTTTTTAAGACACAGTCACAGTGTTGCGTACCATCAGGAAAAAATTCCAAGTGAACATAGAAAAATAGAAGCTGGGCAAGAGTATTCAGTACAGAATAGACCCATACGTGACTACAAAATTTGGCCCCCGTCCTGTACTTGTATCTACGTAGGCAGACTCTTGCAGCCCCAAAGCTGTGATCGCTACTTATATTATGCTAATCATAATCATCTCACTATTACCTTGTTCTCTGCTATCCGTTGCTGAATCCACCTGTTGTCTCCTGTCATATACTTAGATTACAATCTCTCTGGGGCAGGGACCATCTCTTTATTAGATGTGTGTAGAGTGCCTGGCACAATAGGGCCCTGATCCTACATTGGCGTCTTGGGTGCCACAATCATAAGAATACATTCAGAGCTGCTCCTTGGCTTTAGCTGCATCCATGGGCCTCATTCTTTTCCTGTTGTGTGTTTGTTCTATTAGGACAGTAATGAGAAATCATTTTACATCATTTATGTGGGATCATTTTTTAAAACAGAATTTAGCAGCCTCAAATGCTGGCAGATTAAGCGCCTGATCCAAAGCCCGTTCAAGCCAAGAGGAGTCTTTCCCTTGACTCAAAAGGACTTGGATCAGGCCCTAACGCCTGGCTAGTGAGGGATTTTGAACGTCATATGAGAGCAAAAATAATTCAGTGAGGTGTTTCAAACCATGGCTTAAGGCAAATACTTAGACTGTAAACTCTTTGTGGCCAAGACTGTCTTTTTGTTAGGTGTGTATAATGCCTAGCACAATGGGGCCCTGATCCCTGACAGGAGTCCTTTGGCATTTCCAAAATACAAAGAATAAAAAAAAATTAACTAAATATGATAACTAATTAGACAAAGAAGTAGTAGGGAACCACGAGGGAAGTCAAGAACTCCTAACTCCTAGTCCTGATTCTGACATTGATTCCCACTCCAGCCTGGGTTAAGACCATCAAATAGGGACAGGAATACTTAATGGCTGGATTCACAGGGGCTCTGCGAGGGTTAAATAATAATAATAGTGTGGGTAGTGGATGAAGCACTGGACTGGGAGTCAGGGGAACTGGAGTCTAGACCTAACTCTGAGACTGACATGCTGTCTGACCCTAGGTAACTCCGTTTGCCTCTCTTTACCTCTGTTTCCTCCCCCACCCTTTGCCTGTATAGATTGTAAACTCATCTGGCTAAGGAGTGTCTCTAACTATGTATGTGCACTGTGCCTAGCACAAATGGGTCCTATTCTCACTTGGGTCCTCTTGGTTCTACTGTAGTATAAATAATTAATCAATAATAATTGTAAAGCAGTGTAAAGATTAAAAGATCCCCCGCTAAGTATTGTCACATTTGAAAACTGTAAAGATTAATCCCATCTGTGGCTCTCTTCCTTGGTTGAGAAATAATTTTAGAAAACCAGTAAGCTCCATATAATGTACCAATTCGGGCTGTCAAGCAATTAAAAAATGTAATTGCGTGATTTAAAAAATGTCATCGCGCTGTTAAACAACAATAGAATACCATTTATTTAAATATTCTTGGATGTTTTCTACATTTTCAAATATACTGATTTTGTTTACAACACAGAATACAAAGTGTACAGTGCTCACTTTATATTTATTTTTTATTACAGGTATTTACACTGTAAAAAAAACACAAAAGAAATAGTATTTTTCAATTCACCTAATACAAGTACTGTAGTGCAATCTCTTTATCATGAAAGTTAAACTTACAAATGTAGAATTATGTACAAAAAACCTGCATTCATAAATAAAACAATATAAAATTTTAGAGCCTACAAGTCCACTCAGTCCTACTTCAGCCAATCACTCAGACAATCAAGTTTGGTTACAATTTGCAGGATATAATGCTGCCTGCTTCTTATTTACAGTGTCACCTGAAAATGAGAACAGGCGTTTGCATGGCACTGTTGTAACTGGCATCGCAAGATATTTACGTGCCAGATGCGCTAAAGATTCATATGTCCTTCATGCTTCAACCACCATTCCAGAGGACATGCGTCCGTGCTGATGATGGGTTTTGCTCGATAACGATCCAAAGCAGAGCGGACCAAGGTAGGTTCATTTTCATCATCTGAGTCAGATGCCACCAACAGGTTGATTTTCTTTCTTTTTTTGGTGGTTCAGGTTCTGTAGTTTCGGTAGTTTCCACATCGGAGTGTTGCTCTTTTAAGACTTCTGAAAGCATGCTCCTTACCTCGTCCCTCTCAGATTTTGGAAAGCACTTCAGATTCTTAAACCTTCGGTCGAGTGCTGTAGCTATTTTTAGAAATCTCACTTTGGTACCTTCTTTGCGTTTTGTCAAATCTGCTGTGAAAGTGTTCTTAAAATGAACAACATGTTCTGGGTCATCATCCAAGACTGCTAGAACATAAAATATATGGCAGAATGTGGGTAACATGGAGCAGGGGACCCCCAAGGAGTTCAGTCACAAATTTAATTAACACACTATTTTTTTAACAAGCATCATCAGTACGGAAGCATGTCCTCTGGAATGGTGGCTGAAGCATGAAGGAGCATACAAATGTTTAGCATATCTGGCACGTAAATACCTTGCAATGCCAGCTACAAAAGTGCCATGCAAATGCCTGTTCCTACTTTCAGGTGACATTGTAAATAAGAAGAGGGCAGAATTATCTCCCATAAATGTAAACAAACTTGTTTGTCTTAGCGATTGACTGAACAAGAAGTAGGACTGAGTGGACTTGTAGGCTCTGAAGTTTTACACTGTTTTGTTTTTGAGTGCAGTTATGTAACAAAAAAAATCTACATTTGTAAGTTGCACTTTCACAACAAAGAGACTGCACTATGGTACTTGTATGAGGTGAACTGAAAAATACTATTTCTTTTATCATTTTTACAGTGCAAATATTTGTAATAAAAAATAATACACACTTTGATTTCAAATACAACACAGAATATAATATATATGCAAATGTAGAAAAACATCAAAAATATTTAATAAATTTCAATTGTTTAACAGTGTGATTAAAACTGCAATTAATCACGATTAATTTTTTTAATCATGATTAATTTTTGAGTTAATTGCATGAGTTAACTGCAATTAATCGACAGCCCTAGTATGAATTAAAATCCGTGTAAACTGATAGACCTCCACTTGTGTGTAGTGTTTGTCTGCATGAATATGCTTTCTTACAAATATTCATTAATTATCCTCCTGTCAGCAGTGTCCCCTGATGTGGGAAGCTGAGAGATTGACTCAGAGAAAAGGAAAAACTGCTGCTTCTTTCCTGTTCCTGTTTGCATCTAGGAGCTACACTTGAAATATGCCATATCCTGTTTTACGTCTGGCTTTTTATTTTTAAACAAAAATTTCCATTGTTTGACTCTTCAGTTGTGAATGATGCTCCTTTGAAGAAATGTGGCCATTGTTATGGAAAAATTAGAGTGGCACGGAGATTGCATCGGATATCCATTGTGAAAGGCAGTAAAAGGATGAGTGCTTTATAACATCAGAATGAATGAAACTACAGGCAGGCCGTATAATGGACAGAAGATACACATTTCTGGGAATCCCTCCCAATTTCTAATGTAGTACAAACGTAATGTACACTCCATTACCAAAGATACCCTACAGTACTTTAGTATCCATAAAGCCTTACTTGCTAAAATGCCTATGTTGCAAATTATAAAGCTGCTCATCTAAACAATGAATGAACTTCTTGGCTTCAGTTCTGAACTGTGTCAAAGCAGTACTTGGGATAACTTGGGGTTGGAGGCTAACGTGGCTTTATATCCCCATGATTCTAGGGACTGTGCCTGTCCCAACCTAAGTTTGAGCAACTTTAGAGCTGCTCTAACTTACATCCATTGCCCCAAGGGGCCACCCCAGCAGCTAAGAGTAGATGACTAGCCACACCCCTTTTTACCTCGACATGTCTCCTACACGGGGGCACAGAGGGGAGTGGCATAGGAGCTGCTACAGTGGTTTTATGCCACCTGGGAATGCCTCAACACTGCAGCAATCCTCCACCTGCCAGTTAATTCAGTGTTATGTGGCTGCCTTGTGCCGCTTGTGCAGCACAAAGCAACCAGAGCTGAGGCCAAGGATATTGCTGCTTGGCTAAATCTACATGTGAAGGGCCAAATTTCATCTTTCTGTCTTCATCCTCGCCAGGGACGTTCTCAGACTCGGAATTTTAAGTCATTATTGCAGAACATTAATGGAAAGCCATTTTCAAATTTGTAATCACAACGGTTAGCACTAGAAACCTGCTTTCTTTAAACATTATGTTCTTCCAAACAGGGAACAAAAACATTGTGATGTTCATGTCCAGTCAAAACGGTATGCATTTTGAAATGCAAATGCCGAATCATTGGAGCAACATTAACAGAGAACAATTTGTGAGTGGCCAATGGCTCAAATGTGCTGAGGAATTTTGGACAATGAAGGAAATCATGATCTCTCTACGGTCAAACAAACAAACAAACAAACAAACAGAAAAAGGGCTTACCACGACTAATAAATTGGTTGGTGCAAATAGTTCACCCAGATCTACTTTTAATTGACTTTTAGTTGTTTCAGTTCCTTTATTAAAGACAGTCATGACTTCTAAAAGGAATCTAGTGGACTTCTATGGCTCAGATCATGTGACCGCATTCAAACGTCTTTACATTAGGATTTTTTCTTAATATTTGTTCCCAGTAGTTCAGCCCCTGTCATAGGACGTGGCCCCTCTACTGCCTTCTGTCTGCAAATACTTCACAAACTTCCTTTGGTTGTGCTTTCACTGCATCTATTTATTTTGTGTTCCCTCCACTAATTTAATAACAGTCCTTGTGAAACAGCCTATTTAGAATATTCAGCTCACTTTTGGCCCTCTCACCAGAGGTCAAGGGTAACAGAGCCTCTGTATGGCTAGGCTCAGCTAGCCCTGTTCCACCCTTTCTCTTCCCCTCTGCACTTCCTTCCTGTGCCGCCTGTTAGATACAGTAATTGGCTCCGCCACGCAGCCTGATTGAGTGATTACCCCCATCAGCTTCCTAGTGGGGTACTAATTAACATTGAAGTGATCAGAGTGCAGGCTCACCTGTTTGCACCCTGTACTCTGTCACAGTCCCACTGGCATTAGCAATGGTGGCAGAACTAAGGTAGAGAAGGCGATGGGGGCCACTGACATTTGTGTCATGCAGACCTGATTTGAACAGCGTTACACAACACAGGGCTTAAAGCACCAACAGTCACCAGGATCTCTGTCTACACTAGAGCTCCCACCTTTGCTACCACTGCGGGAGCTGCATGAGCATTAGTGACGTGGGAAATTTCACAGAAAAGAGGCTAGCGGAGACACTGTGTAACATTACCCAGGGTACAACCTGGACCATGAACAGCTGTGTCCCTCAGTTCTCCAACATGGGTGCCTTTTACACGGCTCTGCTGTAAGAGCTACCACTACTGGTCTGCTCACACACAGCTTCCAGCATGTAAATTACTCCCAGTTATCCTGCAAGAGTGTTCTGGCCAGCCACCCTTGAATTACACTACAGAGCAACACCAGCAAGTTCCCAGTCCCAGACTTTCCCCCAGAAATGTGTGTCTTACACTGCCCAGCCCTCTCCTGGACATATGAAGTCCGTCATTTTATTACTAGTAAATGATATGCACAAATCCTGTTATCCCAAATGGAGTTTCCCAAACACTTCAGTCCAAGCACACTGGTTTAGATAAAACAAGTTTATTAACTACAGAAAAACGGATTTTAAGTGACTACAAATAATGAGGCATAAGAGTCAGAATTGGTTACAAGTAAATAAAAAAGTATAACGCAACTAATACCTAATTTAAACTAAGGGTATGTCTACATTTGCCGAGTTTTTGCGCTGTAAGTTTCACCAGTGATAGGGAACTGGTGAAAGTAAAGTGCTGGTTTGTGTACTCAATTCCTCAGGCATCAGAGAGTGTTTACGTTAGCAGCACTTCCAGGGCTGACGAGAGCAGAGCTTGAGGGCAGCTATCCCACAGTGCGACTCTCTCCATTTTGACAATAGGTCTTGTGGGAAGGGGGCAGGTGATTGCGGGGCATCCCGGGTCCATGCACAGGCTCCTCTCCCCAAATGCAGATCAGCTCCAGTCGCTCAGCATTGCTTCAAGCAGGGGATTGTTTGCTTCATGTAGCCGGCATTGTCACCTGGCCAGATGATAAGTGAGCACTTCCCAAGAAAACAGGAAGGGGAGTTTCAAAGTTCCCAGGGCTTTACAGGGAGAGGGGTAGATGTCTGTTTACCTGACATCAGAGCCCGGCCAGAGTGGTCACCTAGGCACTGTGGGATATCCTCAGGAGGCTAAAAGCTGTGTAAACAGGAAGAACGTGTCTTCACTTGCATATCGCCGCAAAAGCATCACCGATAAGATCTGTACGCCTCTCGTGGAGGTGGTTTTCTTTTTGCGGTGAAACTTCTGAGTTTCACCGCAAAAAGCATTGGCAAGTGTAGATGCTCCCATGGTTTTTGTGCAAAAAAGGGACTTTTCCCACTTTAAATGACAAGTGTCGACATGCCCTAAGTGAATTCAAAGCAAAGGTCTCTCTCACCACAGATTTTAGCAGTCTTTCTGGCTGAATTCCTTTCAGCCAGGATCCCCCCCCTGTCCAAAGCTATATCCTTTGTTCTTTAGGTGTTGTGGATGCCTTGGGTAGAGAGAAGGGAGGAATAACTTGGGGCATCTGATACTTTTTCCTCTTCTTTGAGAATCATCTTCAGCTGGGGTTGAGGACACAAAGTCTGTGGGGATGGGAACCTCCAGCTGTTTCTTTGCCAAGATGTCAATTTCTCGCTCACACCCTTTTTTCTGCCAAAGAATGGCCACTAACCAGGTGATGGTCCATTTGATTTCGTTGACACCTGGCTGAGTCAGTTTGCCTTTTGTCTCTGAGGAACTGGTTTGTGGCTGCTTTTCTATAATTGGAATATGTCTCAGTAATATCATACAGTAGAATTTTATAACTTTACATACAATGTTGCCATACATATTTTACCAGGACAATAATGATCAGTGAATTATGAGTTTTCAAATGCATACTTTGTACAAGAGTTATCATAGTCCTATAACAGGGGTGAACATAGGGGGACAGACTGCCACATACAGCCATAAATTGCCTCTTTTGTTCTCCTTCACAAGGCTCTCATAATACTGACTGATCTGGTCAAATGAGATATTTCCACAAGCTAAAGCTTTCTGTGTCCAGACGAGGGCAGGGGAGAAATCAGAGGACAGCCACAAAGGGTCTGATCCTCTGAGAGATGAAGCACTCTCAGAAGATGCTCAGCATCCTGCAGAATGGAGCCCAAAGTTTAGAAGGCTCTTGGGAATGCAGATTAGGTTGCATGAACACACTGTGCTACCAGATTAAGCTTTGTACTATATATTGTACACACAGACACTTAGGCTTTTGTTTGTTTGCCCTCTATTCAGCATCTGCAGCACTGGCACTCCCATTGTTATGCTCTGCACTGCTTTACTCTACTATCCATTGAATTAATGACCCAAATTGGCCATCTAGCTCCTTCCCATTTCTTTGATTATTTAATTATTTGAGGCTAGTATATAAATGGGATTCACATAATACAGACCCAGATCATCTAGGAAACTAACAGTAAAAGTTACTGAATTTAAAGCAGAGAGATGAGTTTTATTGTTAGTAGTTGTCCTGGCAACCTGATGTGCTGGAGAGTAATTCATGCTGGGCGCACATTGTTACAGACTCTGACAAGTTCAAGGCTGGTGACTTGCTGCTAAATCTTGTTGCCACGGCAATGCAACATAAGGCTAGAGCCTAGTGAAGTGAATACCACTGACAGCTCATGCCAGCAGGATCTAGCTGATTAAAAGGGAACTCTTTAAAAAAAGAAAAGGGTGTAACCTAAAGAGATTAACAGTAGAACAGGAAAAAGGGGGACACGGAGATGGGGAAAAGAAACCAAAGAAACGGTGGGTTAATGACAAGAAACAGGTAAAGAGAAACATTTGTTTTAGAGGAAATGTTACTGTTTATAATGCTCCAGCCTGTCGTACTTATGAAAACTTGCAATGTACACTGTGAGGATGCAAAAATTCCGATATCCTTACTCAATTTTTCTTCTTTTTTTACTTGACTTGAATGAGAGTTGTAACTGAGTAGGTGCATTAGGATTTGTCTCGTGGCATTTTTAACAGGGGGAAAAACATTATCCTTAGTCTAGTTCTCCCATGACATGGGTAGTTTTGGCTGCTCTAGTCCACTCCATGGAATAGTTTAGTTAACTTTCAATTCCAAGTTCATTTCCAGTCTTTTTACCGTATTTAATGGCAAAATATCAGCTAGAAAATGTTAACGCTTGAAAGCTGGTCAGATCCTCATAATTCATTAAATGTTGACAATGTGTTTATTACAGAGTAGGAGAAAAGAGTTCTGTCCCAGGCAAAGTAGATAAGCAATAAACAACAACTCAGAAACAATATACATTAATCTCATCTACTAGTATGAGACTTTACTATATAAAACCTAGAGCTAAGATACCAAGAAATAGGTGTTTCAGAAATACCTGAAATAAATAGTCATCTCAATCTATCATGTTGTCTTATTTTTTAAATTTGTGATGTATAGCATAATGTTACTTATATGGGTGACATAGAAGGCATTTGTTTGGCTCTGACTTACATCCCATGTATCATAGGTTTTCATGGCAAGTCAAGGGAACAAAGTGACACTACATAGTTTTTTGCTCAGGAACATTTCGGCTAAATTCTGACATCAGAGTCATGTGCATCTTGCATTGAAATTGTAATGGGATATTGTGTATCTGAGGACAGCATTTGGCCCACTCTCGGTATTTGTTTTCCTGGATTTTGCTGTGCATTGTGGGCAACTTGTCAAGTTTGCAAGCATTTTGTGCTTTTTAAAAATTGGCTGGAGAAAACAGGAAATGGGAAGAAACGTGCCAATTGCGATGAAGGTTTTTATGTAAGATCACGAACTTAGTTGACACAGGTTCATCTCTAGTTGTTCATTTTAAAGAGGCCCTTCATAAAGCTATCACTAATATTTAGATATTGAAACCTTATCTATGAACCAGAGGTTCCTAAACTGTGTTCCATGAAGCATTTGCTGATGAACTGCAAACAGCTGACTGGTCACATGCTACTGGCTCTCCCTTTTCCAGCTGTTGACTTAGAATCATAGGGTTAGAAGGGACCGCAAGGGCCATTTAGTCTAACCCGCTGCCAAGATGCAGGATTTGTTATGTCTGAACTATCCAAGACAGATGGCTATCCAGCCTCCTTTTGAAAAGCTCCAGTGAAGGAGTTTCCACAACCTCCCTAGGCAGTCTGTGCCATTGTCCTACGGTTCTTACAGTTAGGAAGTTTTTCCTGAGATTTAATTTAAATCTGCTCTGCTGTAGTTTGAACCCGTTGCCTCTTGTCCTGCCCTCTGTGGCAAGAGAAAACAACTTTTCTCCATCTTTTTTATGAAAACCTTTCAGGTATTTGAAGACCGCTATCATGTCTCCCCTTAATCTCCTCTTTTCCACTCAAAGCATATCCAGTTCCTTTGCTCATATGGCTTGCATTCCATCTCTTTGATCATCTTTATCACTTGTCTCTGGATCCTTTCCAGTTTCTCCACATCCTTTCTATACATTGGTGACCAAAACTGGACACAGTACTCCAGCTGAGGCCTAACCAGTGCTGAGTAGAACGGTAATATCACCCCCCATGACTTGCATGCTATGCCTGTGTTAATGCAACCTAAAATTACATTTGCTTCTTTTGCATCAGCATCACATATCTGACTCCTGTTGAGGTTGTAATCCACCACAACTCCCAGATCCTTCTCAGCAGTGCTGCTGCCAAGGCATTCTGTATTTGTGCATTTGTTTTTTCTTCCTTAAGTGTAGCAACTTACATTTGTCTTTGTTGAATTTCATTTTGTTGACTATAGTCCAGTTCTCCAAAATTATCAAGATCCCTCTGAATTTTAGCTCTATCCTCCAAAGTGTTGGCAACTCCCCCGGCTTTGTCATCTGCAAATTTGATCAGCATGCTCTCTATTCCTACATCCAGGTCATTAATAAAGATGTTAACACCAGGCCCAGAACAGATCCCTGTGGAAGCCACTTGAGACCTCCCTCCAATCTGACATCATTCCATTCATAGTTACTTTTTGTTTGCAGTGGTTTAACCAATCATGTATCCACTTAATGGAAGTTCCACCAAACCCCGCCTTTCCCCAGCTTACTTAGCTTTCTTTACTGCAAGGAATGACATTCTGATACAACACATTCTGTTCTTTCCTACTACTACATTTCTACGTAAGTGATGGCTGTAGTTGCCACAGGAATGTTATGTGATTGTAAATGGGAGAGAAGGTGGTTCAAGAGAATGCCTTTATTAGGATGTGGTCCACTCTATAATGAAATTTGAGAACCCCTGTATTATTAACATTTTCTTTGATTATTAAAGCAGAAATGAAACTATATTTTTCGTCTCTGTTGTATTTCTGTACTGGTGGTGTCACTAATGGCATCCCTTTTTCTTATTTCTCCGGAAGAAGGTTTCAAAGTATTACAGAAGATGTTTACTTGACTGAGGATAGGATATTCAAAAGCACTCAGCAAGCATTGACCTAACTTTCTGCTCACACTGAAGTTAATGGTAAAACTCCCATTGACTTCAATGGGAGCAGAGTTATGCCAAATCTGAGTGCTTTTGAACATCCCATCCTGAAGGCCTTATCACTCTAGCATAAAAGGTGCCTTTTTTAAAAGGTTCACCTTGAGCATGGAATATCTGTTTAAATACAACTGCCCTGTCTACACTAGAATTCTGAAATGTGTTAGTTAAAGCATGTAAATCTACTGTTTTAAAAATTCATCCTAGTGTAGGCAGTCCCTCAGCTGGATAGTATTATAGTTGAAAGATTGGAAATTTAGTTAGTATTTATAATATTTTTTTCCTGAGAGTTTAATTTTGATGCTCTTTCTTCTCACATGTAAATACCCTCAGGCTGTGATGATAGTGAAAAGAACAGTATAGTGACTACACAATACTCTCTTCTACAAAAATGTTTGTGTAATTAGTCATGGAGGCTGTTTTTTCAGTTAGCAAAATTGTGTTACAATTTATTTTAAAAAAAATTCCTCTTCTGATTGGAGACATTTTGAAAGATAAATGCACCAATGCCCAATGCACTAAAATTTGGATGCCCATTGGGCATGTGTTTTAAAGTTTAACAGGTCCAAAGTGTTTCTGTGCAGTAGTGGATTCATACTTTAATTCCTCCATAAGGTCCCCCTTACCTGTTTTTCTTTATGGCCTCTGTGGAATGTAGCAAATGGTTATAGGGGAATTACTAGATCTTGGCAAGACTTGTTAACATATTAGCAAAGACTTGTTAGGGACCGCGACATCAATTTCAAGCTATTTTCTCTGACACCTGATGGCATGTACGGTAACTTTTCAGGCCTGTGTCAACAGAACCTCTTTGACTGACACAAATGAAAGCTACATACAAAGAAAAACAGCTATGAGAATACAGTTTTTAGGATTGACTGCTAGGGAGCTTTTAAAGAAAACGGAGGCATCACAAATATTTAGAAAAATCAATGACAAATCAATCATAACATCCAAATCTAGTGCAGGATAATGGGACAGAAGAGTACAAGAAGTGTCAGACAAGAGTATCAGGTACTGCATTATGACTCGAAAGTTTTTCTTTGTATTAAATCAGTGTGGGCATCAGGTGCTCAGTACCTCTGAAAATCAGCACATAGGTGTCTCAGAATGTGCACCCAAGTCAGTGGACAAGATTTAGCTAAATGACTTGCCTATGGTCACATAGGAAGTCTGTGGCAGAGGTAGAAATAGAATCCAAGTTTCCCACATCTATTCCAGTTTTTCATTTTAAAACTATCTTTCCAGTACCATTGTAAATTTGAGAGTGGGCATCATATCTGTGGCTAGATTTGTTTGCTAGGCAGCTGGTTGCATAGCATGGAAATACTTTTGCTAGCATGTTTTGAACCATTGATAACAATGTCATAGGTGAAGTGTCCATGTGCTGAAATAGGAGTAATCACAGCTGCCACCTTTGTGTACATAGGTCCTGATTCGCCATTCACATGGGTGTAAATCAGGAGTTGCTCTATTAAAATGTCAAAGGAGTTGCACTGGTGAAAGTGAGAGGAGAATCATGTCCATAGGCGGCAGACCATGAAGCAGATTCATCACTGTGCTGGTGAAAGAAAAAAGGGCAGTTCCCCTAGGGGAAAAGAGGGCTATTGGGGCAAGCTGTGCAGGTGAGGGCAGCCTTGAGAGTTGCCCAAACTTATGCCCATGTCCCAATGGTTCTTTTGGGACACTGCAGGGATACAGAATCACTAGGACACAGGACCTCCCCACCCAGGCCTACTCCTGTCCCCCGTCTGCCTCTCCCTCCTTCAGCCTGCCCTCCCCTCCCTTAGAATGGTCACTGCACTAATTGGAAGGGCCTCCGCAGAGATGGAGTAGAACCACTAGAACTGGCTGCGTGCCTGATGGGATCAGGGGCCCTGTTACACAAAGAATTTACTAGGGAGGGTGTGTGTGTGGGGGGCGGGGGGAGATGCAGTCCCTTTCTGGTCACTTTGCACCATCTTTGCAGTACAGGGGTGAATTCCCCCTTTCCCATTATTCTACCATAGGAATATTATTCTATGGCACACAATCCAAGCTAGCGTTCCAGGACACCTGGACAATCTCTTTGAACCTCGTAACTTGGTACAGAGTGAAGTGCAGCTGAGAGAGACTAAGCAGTTTTTCTACCCGGAAATGCAGTTTGTTGTGAGCTGCAGCAATGCTTCTTCAGACACCAGGTGTGGCTGGAAAAACCAGTTCTAGATAAGAGTAGCAGGCAGACATTCAAAAATTCCCAGCGGACTAAGAGCCCCTTTGCTGGCCTGCACCCTGGCCCCTTTACACTATTCTGTTGTTGTCAAGGGGGAGGAAACCAACCAGAACTTCCCATTGACGTGAGCGTGACCCCTCCTTACACCAGAAGTGTGCAAAGTCCCTAAAATGCAAAGATGGAGCTGAGCTGCAAAGTCTGGATCTGGAATCAGATCTAGCCTTTCTGAAAGTTCAGGAAGGAGTTTGGATCTGGGGTTCTGGGTTGGCTCATTATAGATAAGGGACCAGCTGCAAAAATCCAAACTTGCTCCAATTTTCCCGTCCCCACTGAAAACCCACTGCATGTTTCTTATGTCACTTCACATTTGTGTCCTGCTGTACGTTCTTAGTTGTATTTGTGTAGCTACTGAAGCCTAATGTCTCTTCACGACGCTATCTAATTTCTGTTCTAAGGAGTGGCAGCATAAACTGCAGTCTTGTACAGTACCATTTGGTGTCACCCTACTTCACACTTTTGGCACTGGGATCTATACCCAGGTCCCAGTTCAGCAAGGTACTGAAATCCCATTGGGACTACTCACATCCTTTAAGTTAGGCACATGCTTAAGTAACACTGAATCCAGACTTAAATGTTTAAATATTGATAAGTGCAAGTGTAGAAATAAGGAGAACCAATTTAAACAAGGGTACACAAATAGACAGGTTCTAACTGGCTGATTGATAATCCTGTGGATACATGCAACAAAGCCACAATAAAATTCACTTTCCTGCTGAGAAAAATAGGGTCATCACCTCTTGGGAAACAAGCATTCATGATCAAAGAATCTCTGTAAAGTAAGCAAGCAAACAAAAAAAATGGTGTGTATATAAATATATATACACAATACACATGGATTTATGTGACATGTTGCATATGTTCATGCCACTCCATTCTTGTGTGTGGAAACTGAGGGTGAAACCCAGGCCACAGTGAAATGAATGAGAGTTTTGCTATTGGCTTTAGTGGAACCAAGATTCCCCCTCAGAGATTATCAAAGACAAGCTTCTTATGAAGCCTGCTAAGTATCCACTAGCTCAACCTTTATCACTAATCAAATCAACTGTAAATATATGCACATTTTCTATTTTAATCTAGGACTTTAACATCTTTCTAGATAGGTTACAAAACTATAATGGGCCAGATGCTCAGCTGATGTCAATCAATGTAGTTCCCTTGAAATCAATGCCGATATTTACTATCTCTTCACCTCCCTTCTTTAGATAAACATCAGGAAATTCTGGATTTTCCTGCAAAAATCAGTGTTTGTTTCTCTGTACATTTTTGCCACCTCCCCTGCTACGCTGAAATTATGGTTTTTTTTTAACTTTTGTCAGATGACATATTTTGTAGCATACAAATTATTCAGTTTAATACTGTCATTATTGTTATGGAAGGTATTTAATTCCCCCCCCCTCGCCCATATCTTATGTATTCTACTTAGTTAAATGGCTGCATCAGTTATGTCTGGTGGGTAGATTTGTGTGTCTCCTCCAAATGGGAGCTGTGCAGCTCATTTGAGTTATGGCATCTTTAGAGCTGGATTAAGATCACTGTTCTACTCCCAATGAGGGAAAGGACTAAGTCTGAGCGTGGGTAAAACACATTTTAAGAAATTACCTGGACTTGTTGGACAAAGCAGAGCAAAGCATTTTAACTCCCTCACTGCACACATACACCTTAACCACTGATCTGCTCCGTTGGAGTTTCCCTCTCCCAGCCCCTTAAATCGCCTGTTTGTGGCCACATTACCCTCCTCTTCCTACTGCCTGAGAGCAAAATGAAGACGTCACTCAAGGAGATCCCAGCATCACTGAAAAGTTATTCACTGTGGGCTTGATCCTTCAAAATGCTGAACTCTCTGGCTCTAATTCAGTAAAAAAGTCAAGTGCAAGTACGTGAGCACTCCCATTGACTTCTTGAGAATGACTTTGGATGGTTATCTGAGTGTGTGCTCAGTGACTCCTAACATCTGGAGCTATATTAAACTGATCACATGCTTAAGTGTTTGCTGTGACGCTCAGCACCTAACAAGACTGAGACCTATTGGTCTGATCCTGCACCTCATAGAATTTTAATGACAAATCTGACTTTGGCGGGATAGGTTTGAACTCTAACTAGCTGAGAAGGAATTCACCCCTGACATTGACAGTCACTGGGCACATACTCAGTTAAACCCATCAGAAGTCTGTTTGGAGATATAGGGCCCTTGAAACTGTGATGAGCTAAAGATCTTAGGTTGTGATTAGTAGATTGTAAAGGAAGCTGCAGCTCTTTCTATGGTACATTACCAGTTTGTTAGCCTCCAAAGAATAAAGGATTTAATATCTCTAAAAAGTGTTTACTCTTGTCATTGGAAATCACGCTAAAATATAGGCTTGAATTTTACTTACTTCAAATAGACTCTAGGAGTAGCATTTGAGTTATATGTGCAGAATCTGAAGTCAAGCATTACTTCTCATTGGAGCAAAACACTGCTATACATTGTCTTAATGACAAAAAAGAAGCAAAACTTTTCTTCACTATGAAAATAACATTTTAGGCAATACATCTATTTCTAAAAGCATTTCGCATATACTTATTATCTTTGATGTGTCACTTGATGAAAATAAGAATTAGCTTACCCATAGGGCATTGTGCTTAAATGTATGCTCTAAGCTCAGCACAGTTTGTGCAGTGAGGTGTAACATCCAGGTCCCTGATGTATCCAGAGTAGGGCTGTCGATTAGTCACAGTTAACTCAGGCAGTTAACTCAAAAAAATTAATCGCGATTAAAAACATTAATTGTGATTAATTGCACTGTTAAACAATAGACTACCAATTGAACTTTATTAAATATTTTTGGATGTTTTTCTACATTTTGAAATATATTGATTTCTATTACAACACAGAATACAGAGTGTACAGTGCTCACTTTATATTATTTTTGACTACAAATATTTGCACTGAAAAATGATAAACAAAAGAAATAATATTTTTCAATTCACCTCATACAAGTACTGTAGTGCAATCTCTTTATTGTGAAAGTGTAACTTACAAATGTAGAGGTTTTTTTGTTACTTAACCGCACTCAAAAACAAAACAATGTAAAACTTTAGCGCCTACAAGTCCACTCAGTCCTACTTCTTGTTCAGCCAATCGCTAAGACAAACAAGTTTGTTTAAATTTACGGGAGATACTGCTGCCTGCTTCTTATTTACAATGTCACCTGAAAGTGAGAACATGCGTTCACATGGCACTTTTGTAGCCGGCGTTGCAAGATATTTACATCTCAGATATGCTAAACATTCCTATGCTCCTTCATGCTTCAGCCAACATTCCAGAAGACATGCTTCCATGCTGATGATGCTTGTTAAAAAAAATGTGCATTAATTAAATTTGTGACTGAACTCCTTGGGGGAGAATTGTATGTCCCCTGCTCTGTTTTACCCACATTCTGCCATATATGTCATGTTATAGTAGTCTCGGATGATGACTCAGCACATGTTCATTTTAAGAACACTTTCACAGCAGATTTGACAAAACGCAAAGAAGGTACCAATGTAAGATTTCTAAAAATAGCTACTACCCTCAACCCCAGGTTTAAGAATCTGAAGTGCCTTTCCAAATCTGATCGGGATGGAGTGTGGAGCATGCTTTAAGAAGTCTTAAAAGAACAACACTCCGATGCAGAAACTACAGAACCCAAATCACCAAAAAAAAAAAAAATCAACCTGCTGGTGGCATCTGACTCAGATGATGAAAATGAACATACATCAGTCCACTCTGTTTTGGATCATTATCGAGCAAAACCCATCATCAGCATGGACACATGTCCTCTGGAATGGTGGTTGAAGCATGAAGGACACATGAATCTTTAGCGCATCTGGCACATAAATATCTTGTGATGCCGGCTGTAACAGTGCCATGTGAACGCCTGTTCTCATTTTCAGGTGACATTGTAAATAAGAAGCAGGCAGCATTATCTCCTGCAAATTGTAACCAAACTTGTTTGTCTGAGCGATTGGCTGAAGTAGGACTGAGTGGACTTGTAGGCTCTACAGTTTTACATCATTTTATTTTTGAATGCAGTTATTTTTTGTACATGATTCTACATTCGGAAGTTCAACTTTCATGATAAAGAGATTGCACTACAGTACTTGTATTAGGTGAATTGAAAAATACTATTTCTCTAGTTTTTTACTGTGAAAATATTTGTAATCAAAAATAAATATAAAGTGAGCACTGTACACTTTGTATTCTGTGCTGCAATTGAAATCAATATATTTGAAAATGTAGAAAACATCCAAAAATACTTAAATAAATGGTATTCTATTATTAAGAGTGCAATTAATCATGATTAATTTTTTTAATCACACTATTAATCATGATTAATTTTTTCAATTGCTTGACAGCCCTATTCCAGAGTTAGCAAACCTGACTGCACTAGAATCATAGAATCATAGACTATCAGGATTGGAAGGGACCTCAGGAGGTCATCTAGTCCAACCCCCTGCTCAAAGCAGGACCAATCCCCAACTAAATCATCCTAGCTAGGGCTTTGTCAAGCCTGACCTTAAAAACCTCTAAGGATGGAGATTCCACCATCTCCCTAGGTAACCCATTCCAGTGCTTCACCACCCTCCTAGTGAAAAAGTTTTTCCTAATATCCAACCTAAACCTCCCCCATTGCAACTTGAGACCATTACTCCTTGTTCTGTCATCTGCTACAACTGAGAACAGTCTAGATCCATCCTCTTTGGAACCCCCTTTCAGATAGTTGAAAGCAGCTATCAAATCCCCCCTCATTCTCCTCTTCTGCAGACTAAATAATCCCAGTTCCCTCAGCCTCTCCTCATAAGTCGTGTGCTCCAGCCCCCTAATCATTTTTGTTGCCCTCTGCTGGACTCTTTCCAGTTTTTCCACATCCTTCTTGTAGTGTGGGGCCCAAAACTGGACACAGTACTCCAGATGAGGCCTCACCAATATCGAATAGAGGGGAATGATCACGTCCCTTGATCTGCTGGCAATGCCCCTACTTATACAGCCCAGGTGATTTCAGCTGTCTCCTATGTTGAGTTTCTACAGAAGGCAGGATTAATTTACAGCAAACTCCAATACAAGCATGCTGGTATGAACCTCCTCATAGAGCCACTTAATCAACATACATTCCAATGCTCTGCTCATGACTTTTTGCACCATAGGCTTCCCACGGGCACCCTGCTCCCCAGGTGCAGTACTAAATATGGCACACCCTTATTATGGGTGTTGCCTTCGTTCAGAATCATAGATCTCTTTCGATAGGTAACTGCGAAAATGGTTTACTGTTGAACTGATATGAACTTTTGACTGAGTTTACATGTGCGGTGTTCATGAATGCGGATTCCTGGATGCAGAAAGAAGTATTGTGCTCCTAATACATTTATTGAATAATCTGAATCCTGGATTAGAGTAGCCTTTAAAAAATGTACTTTAAAAATGATTTTTTTTTTGCCAAAAATAACTACTATTTTGCCCGCATTATTAGAACAACAGGATGTTCTGTCCTGCCCTGAAGGGACAAAGAGGAAATGAGAACTATGTTTTTCTTACATGATCTGAGATACTATTCTTCTGGGCCAGTGCTGTGAACTAGTGGTACTGCTTTGAGAAAGACACAGGCTTGATTTTCCCCCCCCCAATCTTGGTATTTTACTCCCTACGGGTCTGTTTCTGATTCTGCTCATACTGATGTTACACCAGTATAACTCTTTTTGATTTCAGAAGGATTGCTCCTCATTTACACCACTGTAAATCAGATCCTAATTAAGACAGGAGGCATTGGAAGCACTGTAGAGGCAGCATGCTATATCCTTGCTTGGAGAGAATACAGAATAGCTGTTTCAAATTTATAAAATGCAATTGATAGGCAACAGTGGAAGCAAGGGGGCATCCTTCCTGTCCTCTTTATCCATAGGAAGGGGTCTGTGGTTTGGAGAAAATGTGAAAGTAATGATTTGTACATTTCTGGTCTGTTATACTAAAGTTTGACAGGAAACACTTAGGACTTGATTTGGGAAAAAGTAAATCAGCTCTCTATGGTACTTACATAGACCCCATTAATGTAGTATCTGAACCCCTCACAGTCCTTAGTGTATTTATCTTCACCACACCTACGTCTCCCCACAAGCCCAGGAAGAAATCTGGGCTCTGCAGGAGCAGGGAAAGGGAGAGCCCGAGCAGCAAATTCCAGAGGCAAAGGGCCTTCACCAGAAATATCCTGCTAGCCGCTATCTTTCTTTTAAACCAAGAAGACTCCAGATAAAGGAGACGCCATAGATCTCAGCTGTGGCAATGTACGATGGGGAGAGAGGCAATCCCTCAAGCAACCAAGCCCCTAACCATTTAATTTTATAAATTAAACCCAGCACCATGAATTCCACCTTGAAGCCTGTTGGAAACCAGAGCAGTGTGTAATATGCTCTGAGTGCGAAACTTCATTTAATAAGTGATCTACCAAATGCAGCACTAGCTGTGATTTCTGAATGGCTTCCACACGGAGCCCATCCATAGCGCATTACAGCAATCTGGTCTCAAGGTGACAAAGGCATGGATCACTCTGGCAAGATCTCATGCCGGAAAATAGTGGTTGTATACTTCTCAGCTATAGCTATTGCTGGTGCTTGGGTGTCTAGTACTCCGCATCCAGGAAACGTAATTCTGATTTGGCTAAAAGAACATGCACTGGTTTGTAGAAGCTCAGTGTTCACCTGAGAGACACCTCTCAGATCCCCCTGACGATGGCTGCCTTTATATGACCATTAGCAATGACGTCAGGAGAGGGATCATGCTTGGGGAGCTTTTGAGGTCATTTGTGCAGGGAGAACACACAGCACCATTACTGTTTGGCAGTTTGCCATACGGCTGTTGAAGCTGTAATGACTTCAAAAGAAACCAGAAAACAGAAGAGATGGATTGAGGACACAATGCCCTTGATTGGGAAAAAAAGGCACCCAAGAAACCTGATAGTAATTTCTTTTTAATTGTACTAGAGTAATTCTGCAAGAATGTCCTCTGAGCTGCCTCCTAAACCACAGCTGTGTGAGGAATTATCCTGCTCTTTGCTGAAGTAACTCTTTACCAAAATCCATGTAGGTCATTAAAGTGCTAATTTTTTTTTTTTTATGAATCTCTGAGTAATGCTCTGATTATCTCTCCATGGGGAATGAAGAACTCAACATGAGATCCATGCCACTCCCTCCTCCTTTCCTGGAGCACTCTCCAGACTGGCTTGGCATAAAGCAGAGAAGCAAATGTATGTGACCTGGCCAAGTTTCTAATGAATAGCTCAGCTACGTCCACTGATTAGACACGTGGGTTGTACAGCGTAAAAGGGTTTCAGCACCACATAAAGTGGCAGAGTGTTCCTAAGAAAGGTGAATACTGTAATTGCCTTTTGGATTTTTTTAAATACATTTTGCTGAATACAGAAAATGTGCCAGGAAAGAATGTCACTGACAGCAAAAAAAAAAAAAAGGAGTTAACTCCCAAGGAAGTCTTACAGCTGTATTTATTTCTGACTAGATTATTACTGGACTCAGTGGTGATATGCTGCTATCTCAGTCTACAATGGTTTTGATTTGTTTCACTTGTCAAGGTTTTTGAACTTTGAGTCTGAACCTCAAAGAAGATCACTTCTGGCTGGAAGACTCTATTACCAGTTCCTTTTATTCTGGATCAAGCTGTTGCATTTCCCACACAAAGCCTAAACAATTATTTTTCCTGGTATAATACATTCCTTCTATCCTCCAACTGGACAGAGATAGCTATAAAAGATCTCTATTTACTGCATCACCCAAAGGATTCATTGCATAACATGGAACTTGCTAAACTAGAATGGGTCAAGTTTAGCTAATCTGTGTTGCCCTATGACAAATCCTTATATGGAAGGAGCAAAACCTCCATAATATAACTAACTGTGAAATTCTATCCCATGCAGGGAAAGTTTCTTCTTGGGCTCTGCTTATAATCAGCCTATGTCCTGAATAATTAGCATTGGTCATCCCTGTAACTTTGTTCCCCAACTAATATAACTGCAGAAGCTATCTTATGCACAAGAGATGCAATTTTGTCCTACAGTAAAAACCCAAGCAAGGACCTCCACAATACTAAAGCCCCGCTGTGGGGCTGCCTACATGTGAGAGGGATGCCTCTGAAAATCAGTTCTGGGGGACTTGATCAAGGTCACACAGGAAGTCTATGTCTCAGACTGTAATATAATCTGATTCCCAGCCTACTGCTTTAATCACAAAACCATCCTTATACTCATAACCATGATTGAAGTTTTGCATTTCTCAAGTTTTTCATGGTCAAAGTTGGAATTTTAATATTTTATGAACATAGGAATTTGCAGTTGATTTATTTTATTTTTAAGGACAAAATAAAAAGGGAGGAAATAAATGTGCAAGATGCGGTGATATTATTTTGCACAATTCCATAAATTTTACACTGCATTACTCGATGAGTATGCAAAAACCCTCACTACTTCAAAACTGTACAGAACAGCAGGTGAGCTCTATATTGTATATGTATATATATTTACTGTCCATGCCAAAAGTTGATTTTAATTGCTTGTAACTTTAAAATATGTAAATGTTTTATATTATTTTTTAAATATATAAAGTTATTTTAAACGTGTTTCAAACTTCTCTCTACATATTCATTGTACTTATATGCCCCATTAATGCAATATCTTAGCATCCCATTGGGATCTAGCCACATGGGAAATTAGAAGTTTTTGTCCTTCATCCTACAGTTTTGTATGTGAGTAATTTTACACATGAGCTGTCCCATTGATTTTAATGGGCACTTGTGCATGTTTGCAAGAATGAGACCTTTAAGAGCAGCTATTTTTATGTCCCATGTATAAAAAGTCTCATTTTTTAAAAACATGAAGAGTATATATTTTCCACCACTCAAAATGGCTGGTGGATATTGCTCAAACTTTCAAAAAACAAAACAAAACAAAAATTTAGTTTGAGAGACATCATAGACAATTTCAGCCCCAAACTAGAATTTTGAGAAAGTTATAAACTGAAAATGGGGTTATAGTAAAGGCTACATTACCATTTCAACTACAGAGCCTTTTCTATAACGAGAATATTCACATATCATGCACATTCCTTATACATTTAACCACTCTGTCTTTTTTGTGTGCCTCCCCATAATGTCACCACTTTTGGTGCCAGAGCCTTCTCCTCCGCAGCTCGTTCCATCTGGAACAGCCTTCGGCTGTCTTTCAGCTTCATCAACTCTCTATCTCGTTTCAAATTTCATCTCAAAACTTTTCTCCCTATGCCTCTTAATGTCTTTCTCTCTTTATTATTGTGTAACACACTGTTTCTCAAAGACCGGTCCGTGGACCGGTGCTGGTCCATGCTAGATTCCTTACTGGTCCCAGAGATTTCCCTGATACAGTTTAGGAAGGCAGCAAGTGAGACTCTGGTATCAAAAGGTTGAGAAACACTGTAGCATATTGCAGATCACACGTATATTACGTAGGTAACTATTTTTATTATTAAATCTATAATTGCTTATGTCCATAAGTAGGACCTTACCAAATTCACGACTGTGAAAAATGAGTCACAGACCATGAAATCTAGCTATTGAAGGTGGGGGGAGGGCGCAGTATTGCCACCCTTATTTCTGTGCTGCCTTCAGAGCTAGGCAGCCAGAGAGTGGCAGCTGCCAGCCAGGTGCCCAGCTCTGAAGGCTGCACTGCCGCCAGCAGCAGCGCAGAAGTGGGGATGGCATAGTATGGGGGGGGGGTCATCACTTTTGGGGAGCCCTGGACCAGCCTTATGAGTGGGTGATGTGGGCAACCGCCCAGGATGCCTTGGTGGGGGGGCACCATGGTCATCCCCCCCACACACAGCTAAGGGTCCGTCCTTTAACCCCTGAGCACTGTGTCTGGAGCTAGGGAGGGGCAGGGCTGGGGGCAGCCCGGCCGTGGGCTCTGTCCATGCACTGGGCTCCAGCTGCTAGTCCTGGCTGGACTGGGAAGGGACAAGACTTCCTCTTCCCCTGAACAGGTTACACCCACATCCGGGAACTCCTCCCAGCTGCAGGAAGCTCTGCGGCTGCTGACTGGGAGCCTAGCTCTGAAGGTAGCACCACCACAAGCAACAATGCAGAAGTGAGAGTGACAATATCATATCATGCCACCCTTACTTCTGTGCTGCTGCTGGCAGCAGCACTGCCTTCAGAGCTGGGCTCCCGGCCAGCTGCCGCTATTCTCTGGCCGCCCAGCTCTGAAGGCAGCACCACCATCAGCAGCAGCGCAGAAGTAAGGGTGGCAATACCGCAATCCCTTTACAGTAGCCTTGCAAGCCCCCCACAACCTGCTTTTGGGTCAGGACCCCCTCTGTTATCACATCGTGATATTTCAGATTTAAATATCTGAAATCGTGAAATTTAAGATTTTTAAAGTCCTATGACTGCGCAATTTATCAAAATGGACTGTGAATGTGGTAGGGCCCTATCCATAAGGCAATTCATTCACATGGAAGATGCTACATATTATTGTTTATTGTTACTCCCTGGAACTGCATTGCACTGTCACTATTCTTTCCCCATACACAGTATTTAACAAGTAAAGATGACAAGGAAAATATTCAGGCAGAATATATGGCAGTTTATAACATTTATCTGAAGAGTAGCAAAGATTCTTTTGAAAGTGGGCAATTCCAGCTTTTCACTGAGTCATGGTCAAGCTTTTACTCAATTACTCACTTAATATTAACCTTGACCTCCTCTGTTTATGCCATTTTCCCAGTCCAACCTCCTACTGTTTCCCGTATTTTGGGAAGAGGCGACAGGGGCGGGAGGAGCGGAGGAGAATCATGTCTCTTTAAGAAAAATGCTTCTTTGCTCCTGCCAGCGCCTAGTGGTAATATAGAGCCTCTCTAGTAAGTAACACACTTTACTACCCTCCAGCTTTGGAGCTGCTGCAGTGTGTCTGTGCAGCACTGCAGAATCCCCACCTACAGAAGGAAAAAACACACACACACAGACATTGGTCAAACAGGAAGCCCTGGACGGCCGTTTGGTAAGTAAACTAGCAAATCTTGTATCCATTTCTTAAACAAATATGCAAAAGGTGGGGCGGAGGGGGGATGGGAAAGGTTGTTCACACACATTTGAAATAGATTATGCTGCCGCTCTCCCTGGGTCTCTCAACTGCTGGAGAGACAACTCCCCCTTGTCTGCCCTCAAAGCACTTTTGGCAGTGTTGATCAGCATAAACTTTCATGCAACAAGGAATTTGGCAAGAGGGAGATTTTTTTAAAAGAGAGAAATATCCAGCTTTTTCCTCCGATCGCAGAGCCAAACATGGCAAGTCAAACGACATAATGCCATCATGTGGCTGGCAAAATCCCCGTGTCCTGAAGCATCAAAAGGATGTGCTGATTTTTTTTTCAATTATCTGAAATAATCTGGGGGTGAAGGAGGGAATAAAGGGGAGTTGAGCTCTACACTCCCAGATCTTTGGGTCAGCAATCGGAGGGGCGGGGGGAGAGAAAGAGAAACTGGGGGAAGATCCGTGTGCCAGGACAAGCCTTATGCTTTCCTCCACCCCCCAAAATACAAGAGGGTTGGGGGAGTTTGCACCATCCTGTGCGGAAGGATGGAGCGAGTAGTGAGTGCTGGGGGAAGGAAGTGTGGGTGTGCCGGTGTCTGTGTGAGTGGTATCTGTGCATGCGGGAGATGGAAAGAGTTGTATATGGAGGAAATGGAGTGCAGTGTGTGCATGCTGTGTGAGGAGGAATAAAATTGCGAGAAATGGATTGAATTTGGGGGAAGGCAGAAAGGTGCCTGGGGAAATCATTCGAATTGTGGGCAGGGGCTGGACGGTGCCGGGGTCAAATGGGTTGAATTTGGAGAGGGGAAATGAAGTTTGTCTGGGGGAAATGACATTAGATGGGGTGGAGGGATTGATTCAATATATGGGGATAGAGTGTGAATCGGAGAAATGGGAGAGAAATTAAGCGAATTGACGGCAGGGTGAAAGCTGGATTGAGGAACTGAGTTGTGTGTGGGGGAAATGGGGTAACCGTGGAGTTTTTAGGGGGCATGGAGTAAGCGGTAGGAATAAAATGGGTTGGGGTAATTGAAGGCGGTGTGCAATGAGGAGTAGGAATTAACTGGGTGGGGGTAGTTGCAGGGCCAGGGGGAATGGAGGGGTAGGAATTGACATAGGGGTAATGGATGCATAGGAATTAAGTGAGGGGTGTGGGTAATGCAGGGGATGGAGGGGCAATAGAAGGGTAGGAATTAACTGGTGGTAGGGCAATGGAGAGGCAAGAATTAATTGGGGCATAGGGGCACTGCAGGGGTGGAGAGGGCCTGGAGGGGCAATGCAGGGGCTGGGGGGGCATGCAGGGGTGGAGGGGTTCAGGCAATGCAGGAGCTGGGGGGCAGGAAGAGCAGTGTAGGTGGTGGAGGGATTGGGGCAATGCAGGTGCTGGGGGGGGACTGGAGGAGCAATGCAGGGGTTGGACTTGGAGGGGTTGGGGCAATGCGGGGGCTGGAGGAGCAATGCAGGGGGTGGAGGGCCTGGAAGGGTGGGGCAATGAAGGAGTAGGAATTAACTGGATGATAGGGGCAATGCAGGGGCTGAGGGGGGGTCTGGAGGAGCAATGTAGGGGGTGGAGGGATTAGGGCAGTGCTGGTGCTGGGGGATGGTCTGGAGGAGCAAGGCAAGGGGTGAAGGGCCTGGGGGGTGGTGGGGCAATAGAGGAGCAGGAATTAACTGGTGGTAAGGGCAATGCAGGGGCTGGAGAGCCTGGTGGGGGACGGTGGGGCGATGGAGGAGCAGGAATTAACTGGTGGTAAGGGCAATGCAGGGGCTGGAGGTGGTGGGGCAATGGAGAGGTAAGAATTAACTGTGGTGGAGGGGTTGGGGCAATGCACGGGGCTGGAGGGGCAATGCACGGGGCTGGAGGGGCAATGCAGGGGCTGGGGGGCGCGAGGGGCACTCGGGGCTGGAGGAGTAGGATTAATGAGGGGCAGGGGTAATGCAGCTGGCTCAGGGGAGGACGTGCGGCCCCCAGGAAGCCGCTCGCCAGCCGGGTGTGGAGGGGCGAAGGCCCCAGCGATCTGCGGTGTGTGTATGTGGGGGGGAGGCTGTGAGAGGTCACAATTAACGGGCTGGGTAGGGGCCAGCGAGGGGGGGGGAAGAGGCGGGAGCGAGGGGCGGAGCAGCCCCGCCCCGCAGGCTCCGTCATTGCAGAGCCCCGCCTCCCTGCTCCCCCGCCGCCGGCCGAGAATAACAGACAGCCCCTGCGCCCCTCCCCCCCCAGCTCGGCTCCTCAGCCCGGCCCGGGGCGCTGAGCCGGGAGAGATTCAAACTCGGCCGAACGTTGGCGGCGCCCGCTGCGGGGAGGGGCGGGCGCGAGCGAGCCAATGGGGGTGGGGCCGCTGCCAGATAGGGAGCCGCCAGCGCGGGCTGCGGGAGGAGGAGCCCAGGTGTCCCTTCCTGCCACATCCGGAGCTGAGCCGCCCCGCCCCCGAGGTGCGCTGTAGCCGAGCAGCGGCGGGGGACGCACAAAGGCGCGCTCGCTCCTGAGGTAAACAAACGTCTCTCTCCTGCCCCCGGTCCTGGGGGGCGAGTCAACACCCGCTCCCCCCCGCTGGGCTGGCCGGCCGGGGCGCCATGTGACCCCCCCCCCCCGCGCATAGACTGTTATTTCCCTGGGGGATGCTCCCGCAGCTGGGGGCTGTGTGGGGCGCCGTTGGGAGGGAGCGGCGGGGGGGTGCGGGCGGCTGCTGCATCACTATCACCGCCCCGTGCTTATCCCTCCCCCATCTGCGGGGGGGCGTTCACATTGTTACACGCCCCACGTGGGAGGCGCTGTGCCCATGCTCTGTGGCGCTGTGGGGGGGTTGCCTGGGAAGCCTGTGGGGCTGGGGGGAGCGTTTCAAGGGGGGCGCCTAGAGAGGCACTTCACATTGGTATATCCCACCACGTGGGAGAGGCTTCCCCCCCATTAGCTCTGTGGGGTGGTTGCCTGGGAAGTCAGCAGGGCTGGGCTGAGGGGTTCATAGTGTGTACGGGTGGGGTGTGATTTATCGGGCATCGCATGTGGAGATCCCCTTAACGAGGGTGTGAGTCAAACTCTTCCTGTGTCTTTTCCATCATTCAGTCTTGGGAGCTGGTTACCCTACAATCCAGCTGGGCTGTGTGTCCTGGGGGTGTTTTGTTTTTTGTTGGGGTGGGTGCTTGGGTGAGAAGGATGTTTTTTGGAGGGGGGGAGAGGAGAGAAGTGGGACTTCATGGCTCATCAAAATTGAGTTCAAAACATTGGCTCACAACCCCACTTTTGGTTCAAAATTAATGTGAACAAGGGTGGTTTGTTTGTGGGTATTCATCTTGGGGTGGGTGGAATTGTTTCTGGGGCTGTTGCAATTTGAATGAGGAAATCCTAAATAAAAAGGAGGTATCTAAATGTCTGAAACATACCTAACAAGCTTCCTTTGCCTTCCTTTATAAAATAATCTAAAGTCTGTTTCCCTCCTGTTTCTTCCCAATTGAGTGTTATGTCTGGATAGATCTTATGCAAGCATGTTGTGTTTACATGTATATGTGCACCCTGCTGGGGCTGTTGGGCTATGTAAATAAGTGGACTGAAAGGATTACTTGATGCCAACAGTATTTAGGGGAAAAGAGCGTATCACTGTGAATTGGCTGATCTAGGTTCCCTTGCACCCTCTGTAATTGTAAAACCTTTGCTCGCTCTATTGCTTCCATTGAGGCACCTTGTAAGTATAAGAACCTAGTAGTTGCCCATGGGCCATAGCCATCACTTTCACAGGTGTGAATGAATCATTCTCCATCCATATTCAGAAAAAGAAGTGGTATTCATGTCGGTCATTATGTCAGTAATATGCTAGAGGTTGAAATGAAGTTGTTACTTTCATAGATATGAGTGTTACAGGGCTAATGTGGAACTTTATCTCAGTGAGGGAGTTTTCCCAGACAGGAGCTGCCGATGGAAATGTCTTTCTCTCTTTACTGCAATGCTGATCTAAAAAAAAGTTTAGGATTTAGATAAAATATCATCTGTGTTTGGAAAAAATGCTATATCAATATGTTGAGAGGCTTTAAACTATAAAATATTATCTTGAAAATAACTATAGTGATGGGTAACTTTGGTGAGTAGTAGTTCTTATTACTTAAACTTAGCAGCAACTTTTTCATTGGCATGGATACAGAGATCTTAAAAATTCTATTATATATAGGTTCTTATACTCATCACCATAGTATCTGAATGCCTTCCAGTAGTGCATTAAGTGACTAACATCTGTAATGTTTGGTTCATTTTCTCTCATCCCCCTCCCCAGGGGGAGAACTGTGTGTGTAGAGCAGTGTTTTGGTAGGGTTTGGCCTCTCATTTATTTTTAAACAGAGAAGGAAAGGTCAAAGTATGCCTGACATTTGGAGTGCAAGGTCATGAGGTTTATGATGGTCCTTGGTTCCTGTAGGGGTTTGTTCCACAGTCTCAGCTTGGACCCCAAGAAAGCTCTGTCTCCTCCAGGCCAGAAGTTTCACTGTGCCTGAGGAGTGGATATGTCAGCCATGGTCTTCATTGCAGAGCTCTAGGCAATCTTTTAAATATGTTGGGACCACCAGCCCATTGAGTACCTTTGAATATAAGTACAGAGACTTGAACTTGACCAGAGATTCTGTGGAAAGCTACTCTAGAGCACTCCTAAAGTAGGAACTGAATTGGCCAGCTATGGGTGTGTATCTTCAACCAAAGGAGACTGAATAGTTTACGATTATGGTGCAAAATGCTTTCCTCTGCCTACTAGCTCATGTTGTCATACTCAGCTCTAGCTTCTACCAGCTCTTTCTTCATCTGTAATCTGATCTTGTCCAAGCACTGAACTATCTTGGTGGTAGTGCTACGGTTGTGTGGGGGTGAAAGAAAGGTAGAGCTGTGTGTAATCCACTTAGTGCCAGTACTGTAGTTTATGGCATTTTACCTGTTCTCCTAGTGGCTGGATATAAATGTTGAATAGGACTGGAGAGAGAATTGATCCATGTGGGACTTGACAAGTGAAGGGTCTAGTGGCAGAGGCATAGTGACCCATCATGATTCTTGGATTTAAATTATTTTAGTGTATTCTGCTAGACCTCTGCCACCTCTCTTAAGTAGGACAGAAGTTTCTTATGGTCAGCAGTGTTGAGTGCTGTAGAAAGGTCCAGGAGGATGAAAATTGATGGCTGCCCATCATCCGTTAACAACAGGAGATCATTCTTCAGTGCCACTAAAGCTGTTTCTCTCCCATGTCCTAGCCTGAATCCAGATTTGTGCCAGTTCTAGGATATTGACTTCAACTAACTGAGCTTGTAGTTGGCCTTTGGCTTGGTCCTCTGAGCTTGCTCAGAAATTAGTTTGATCCCGGGCAGTAGCTAGCTAGAACTGATGTGTCCGTGTGGGTTTCTTCGGTGTCTGTCATGCTATTGCATGTTTGAAGGAGGAAGGGAAGATTGTTTCCCTAAATGAGACATTGGCTATTTCAGCCACAAGTGCCATTGATTGCTCATGACTTTCACCTTTTAGGGTATTCACAGGTCTTGGGTTGAGACTCCTTTAGTGAGTCCAGTATTTCACAAGGAATATGAGAATGCAGACAAGTTGGTTACTGGCTGGTAGGCGGAGTGGAGCCATGCTGTTTGAAAAGCCTTCCTGTGTGTGTGATCTGTTCAGTGAAGTAGCACGATAGATTCTGTTGTGGGCTGTAGGCACTCAGGTTTGGTGAACCGGTTTATCATCCTAGGATAGCTCCTTAGGTGGGATTTGGCAGCTTCAGTGGAGCGATAGGAAGGTTATGTTGGCTGCTGTAATACAGCCTCAGCATAGGCTTCAGGAAATGTATATTTCAACCTGATTCAGCCTTTGATTTCAGTCCTTGAGTTTCTGACCCTCTCTCTTCACCTGGTGCAGGGTGTCAGAAAATCAAGGAGATCTATGTGGGAAATGGTGAGGGAGGGGCTGTTTTGGGGGGCCAGTGTATTGATGGTTGAGGCTAGTGTAAGTGATAAATGATTCACTAGATCCTTGATTCTTTGTCCTACAGGTAGAGTTCTTCCTGTCCTTTAGTATGCTTTGGAATTTGATGAGTGGCTAAGAGCCTTCATGGTCTAATCCGAGTCATTGGTCTTGTTGCCTGTTTGCTCAGAGAGCTCTGACTACTGTTATTAATGAGGTGAGTCCAAGACAGTGTGCGCTGTTGACATTTAATCCAAAAACCAGGTCCAGACTATACTGGCTGTGTTGGCTGGAGCAGAGGTAACCCATGAAAGTTATAGGGAGGCAGTTGAGTCAGTGAGTTGTTGGGTTTTTGCATCTGCAGTATTGGTGTGAATGTTGAAATCTCCTAGGATGACAAGCCTGGGATATTACCTTGTCAGCTATGGACATGAATCAGGGAGCCCCTTTGTGAACACTTTGGTGTTCTGTAAATGAGCACAAAAAGACTAATCTTAGCTATGGTTCTGTTTCTGTTGTTCAAATGGATACATTTGAATGAACTTGTCTTACCTGAGGCACCTCTTTTGGATGTTTGAAGAGAAGATGAATGCAGTGATTCTTGTCTTTTCTGAGTCAGTGATAGGCTGAGCAGCCCAATACTATTCAATAGTCATGAACTAGCACAATGATTCTAGCCTTGAATTGCAAATGATGCAGGGGAAACTTTTTTAAATCCAGATGTAGTCACTGATATATATATATTTTTAAATTTCATTAGTGGATTTTTCCCCCCTAAAAGCTTTTTTTAAACAAAATGAAAATTTTTATCTTAACCTACCCAGCCGTGACTCATTTCCATTGAATCCAGCCTTTAAATGTACGTGTGACTCACCTGCTGGTGCACCCTCTGTTGGCTAGGCAAGGTGTAGCATGTTCTCCTCCTTTAGCACACCCTGCTGACAGCCCTTCCAGTGGTCTGCCGCTTCTTGCAAGTTGGCCTTCTCTCTGGATGTCAGAGTTCCATCCCTCCTAGCGTACCAATAGTCCGACAAATAGTAGTCTGTCAGCTTCACATTGGCCCTTCAGTCTGAGTCCGGGCTCACTAGTCCTTACCCCCATGGTACTGGGGTGAGGGTGGTTTTCGCTAAACCTTTCTTGGTAGGGGAACCCAGGGCTTCCCTCTCGACTGCCTATCCAAGGTTCCCTGGACAAGAAGACAGTGAAGGCCTGACTACACCAACCCCATCTGCCTCCCTGGACCACTTTCTACCTTGTTTTTTCTTGGATTTTTGCCTTAGCCTGTTTGTGGGCTCCTTGTATGCTCTCTGTACGCCTCTTCCAGAGCTGCTTAGCATTTTCTGCTATCCAGCTGGTTCTGCTGGAGGGCTGTTTTCTCCACTCCTCTCACAAGACAGCCCCTACTCAGCAGGAGTCTTCTGCTCCCTGTATGTCCTTCCACCAGTGTAAAGAATCCTGAGGGTAACTGAGCGACGCTGATTGTGGCCACAGGCTCCCATTAACCTCTTCAGGCCTAGTGTGAGGTTGGTACACCCCATCACAAAACTGTTCAGTTTTGTGTAGCAGGAAATGATAGGTTAAGATAGTGCCTTATATCCCAAGATACACTACAAATGACAGATATACAGGAATCTTTTCAGATACCAATGAAATATAACCACTTCTGGAGGAAAATACTGCAGTTATTTAACATTTTCCAACACCACTACATAACAGCATACAGCAGAAAATTGAGAAATCTATCCATTTGAAGTTACAAAGGAAATTAGGGTCCCACTCCTACAAACTGACCAAGTGGCCAGACTTGAGTCTATCACAGAGCTTTTCTGCTGCACCATGGGTTTTCCTTGCATTATGTTTTGTAATGCCAGTTGCCTTATAAACAAAATAATGTGTTTACTTTGTGCCAAATGATACAGCAATGAATAAAAGCTATACCATGACTCCTAGGGAATGAAAATTTATTACTTGAACCATTAATGTGCTTAGATTAACCACTGTGGCATATGGTCTTGGTTGTGTATCTGCTTCATACAGTAACTTTCAGATAAATGGAATGTAGAGGAAATGCTTCCATTTTTCCTCCCCCAAAAAATTTCAAATGCACCAGTATTGTATGTTATCTAACCTCTAATGAAAGTTTAAAGTGTTGTTTCTTTTAAAATATGTCTCTAAATATCTTACTCATGTGTTTTTTATGGACAGTTTGTGGCTTGGATTACTAGTTAAGTGTGAAAAGATTAATAAACAGGAAAATGCTTAGAAGCTAATGGCTTCCCCCCCCCCCCATTTAAAAACATTAACTCTTATTCTTGTACTAACTTCTCAGTTTATACCTGAAAGCTTCAACCTGTTTGGGTATCAGGGTTGGATTTCCCCCTCCTCCTCACACCTTCACAATTCAGTATCTTCCACTTAATCAGAATAGCTGTTTTATCAAGACATTGTCCTTGGAATTTATTTAAACTAATATTAACGAATGGTAATGACTGCTGCTTAATTGGGATGGTATTAACATAAATGCTGCTTATTGGAGACATAATCAGCTGGTATTAAGTGATGATGGTTAAACACATTACAGAGGTCTCGTTCTCCACCTTGGTCTCCTAAAGGCCTTTTCTTCACTAGGAACAAAGCTAACATGGGGAAGTAAGAACATACTTATCATGTGGTAGCTAACACAGGGTAAAATCCTAGTGAAAACAAGTTGGGTTATGGCCTTAATATGTGTCAGCAAGTTAAGGTAAAGACTAGTGGGGGAGTCTGGGTTTTACCTCAACCTTCTAACTCATGTGAAAGCTATAACTTGCCTTGTCTCCACTAGGATTTTACCACGTTAGCCACACCGCCTTCCTAGTGAAGGTAAGGACTTGTAGCCTGCTACCGTTGAAATGAATGGGATTCTTGTGGCTTACTTGGGTGAGTGCAGGATTGTCAAAATGATTCAAATGAAGAAGAAATCAAGATGAAATGCAGAGGATCAAAAATTTCCTCCCATTTTGTTTCACTTTGATTCTCAATATCCTGCCCTGAGCATAGAGGGTGTCCAGTTTTAATTGTGGAAAGCAGTTTTAAACTGTCTGTTGTGCTGGCTCAAATAAGAGGATTCTATTGAATCACTTCTAAAGTTTGCTTTAGTTTTGTCTTTCTATTTCATGGAAAAGTACATTTTAACTCTAATCAGTCAAATGTAAAGGCAATATAGACCGTGTGCATAGTGATGCATATTATTATTTATTGCATACTCTTTGTGATATAGGTCAGCGGCCAACCAGGTCTGGGACCCATTGTGCTAAATGCTGTACAGATTTATGGTAAATGACTGTCCCTGCCCCCAAAGAGTTTACAATCTAAATGTGGTTGCATATGTATTTTTCCTTATAAATGGTATGATCACTACCTTATAACCCTCAAAGTTGTACTCTTTTGGTTCAAATTTGGTATGCTTGCTCTTTAGCAGGAAGGGGTTTCTTTTAAGTTTAATCAAAAACAGTCAAGCCCTTTTTCAATATAAGGTAGTCCAGAAAATGCATATTTTCTTTGCAGAACAATACTTTTGAATTTAACAGCCCTACCATATCAGTGGAAGTTCATAAACGTGACATTTGGTAGTGATATAATCCCTAGGATGTAGATTTGCCTTTTGTTGGTCTGGGGATGATTTTGCCAGATTATAAAGGCATATAAATGTTACTTCATGTATATTCATTGTTACTCTTAATATTTGACATAATTCAGTCTCCCAAAGTTTCTTGGCAGTGTGTATACATATGTATATTAATGCACAAAATATGATGTATAATTTTTTTTTAAAAATATATGGAGATATCCTATCTCCTAGAACTGGAAGGGACCCTGAAAGGTCATTGAGTCCAGCCCCCTGCCTTCACTAGCAGGACCAAGTACTGATTTTTGCCCCAGATCCCTAAGTGGCCCCCTCAAGGATTGAACTCACAACCCTAGGTTTAGCAGGCCAATGTTCAAACCACTGAGCTATCCCTCACCCCCAAGTGTAAGGTTGCTCTAGGCCAGTGGTTCCCAAACTTTAACAGCCTGTGAATCCCTTTCACTAAATTGTGAAATCTCGTGAACCCCCTCCTAAAAATGAATATTTTCAGGGATTTAAGTTTAAATTTCCTCAGTGTGATGGATGCCCCAGCTGCCCGGCCCCGCTCTTCCTGGGGCTCGGGCTGGGGTTCGGGCTGCCGGCTCCCCCGCTGACCACCAGGACTCGGACTGCCAGCCCCAACTGCCCCGCCCCACTCTCCCTGGGGCTCGGGCTGCCAGCCCTGGGTGGGGAGCGCTGTGGTTTGGGCTGCCGGCTCCCCTGCTGACCACCGGGACTCGGGCTGCCAGCCCCAACTGCCTGGCCCCGCTCTCCCTGGGGCTCGGGGTGTCTGCCCTGCAACCAGGTCCCACCTGCTGTCTCCAATGCCCGGGGTCCTCTGTCCGCCTTTAGTGAAATTTTTCTGGCGAACCCCCTGTAATGTTCTGCGAACCCCAGTTTGGGAACCACTGCTCTAGGCATAACATGCCTAACACACAACCACCAAAGCAAAGAAATAAAAAAAATTTTAAGGCATCTAACATGACATAACTTACTCCTTCAGCCAGACTCTCACTTTAACACTAGAATAACCATCATGCAACATCAACAATAAACTGCAGCTGTAACTCTGTTATAGTAGGGATGCCAGCCTTTCAGCATCCCGTATCCCAAACTGCCTATCACCATAAACAGCCAGATTTCTCTTAGCCTTCTCCCCTGTTTTGCATTCTTCTGGAAAATCACACTTACACATATTTGGGGAGGGGATGGAAAGCTGGCATTCTTACTCGGACAGCGTTCAGGTATGTTCTAGTGGTGACTGCTCTCTTGGAGCTCCTGGTCTCTGACAAACCAACAGTTACCTCAGAGGGGACCATGGTCACTTTGAAATTGTTCAGTGGGTCAGGAGCCAGCAGAGGATCTCGGTGAAGTTGTTTAACCCATTCAGTAGCACATCTTCTAATTCAGTTGAATGGTTTCCCGTAGATCCTGGTCTTCAGTAAAACAGCTGCTGTGTTGAAGAACCTGGTCTCATGGACTGAAACTATTCAAATGGTTCAGGAGCACTACTGAACTCGCTGAACAGTTTCACTGAGCTCCTGGACAATGATGAGCCAACGGCAGCTGCTTCATAGAAGATCTAGGTTGTCGTAAATCATAATCTCCCTCAGCTAAGCGTGACACAAACCAAGTTGTGATGTAAAAACCTAATTATTTTGTTAATTTATTACATTACCCCAGAGAATCCACCAAATTCTCACAATGTACATTTTTTTTAATGCTTTACAGTTTGCGATTTTTTAAAATTAGTGGGGTTCAAAAATTTTGAGACTCAGTATGTGAACTTCTAGGAGGCCAGTTTTTAATTGACTAGAATGCAAACTAATTAACCAATTTAAAAAAAAAAAACTTCAGAAAATGCAAGCTTTACTCAGAGATAGTGGTGGAAATTGGGGGTAGATATTCTGGTTTTTTTTTGTTTATTTTTGTTTTCTCTCATACAAAGATCTTGAACTTCTGCTTTAAATGCAAAACTGAACGCAAGTTGAAATAAGGTGATGTGTTGGTACTGCCATAACAGGAAAAAAATTCTGTTGAACAGATGATGTTTTGGTATAACGAGGTCTTCGATGGTTCTTCCCACAGGGAGGACCTGACCATGTCCAGTTATCTACAGTGGGTGATCCCAGCATAAACCCAATTTACCAAAAGGGGGCGGAGGCAGGGGTGGCTCTGCCCTTGGTGGGCCTTCTTAAGCTTCTCCAGATAGGTGATTGAAATGAAAGTCACAAACACGAATGTATTCAGGGATACTCCCTCCCTGTGGCTCCAGCAAAGAGGGGGGACAGTGAGTCTACACTGCTGCCTACGATTCAGCTACAACATGGGGGGAGATGTGGCGGGTTGTGGAAGTTGCTCTGGCTGGGTCTCTGAGTCAGGGTCAGTGTCCATCTTATCCTGGTAGTCTGTTGTACTGTCCTCAGGGTCTGGCTGAAAATCTCGTGGGTAGGAGTTCCCTCCACAGCTTCAGGAGTCTCTCCTGCGGTCTGCTGCTTAAGACAGTTTTGCTCTCTTTCCCCTGACTACTGCTTCCTCCCATTTAAAGGCCTCCTCCCTATCATACAAGATTGACAGGACCGAGCTCTACCACCAGGGCCTCTCTGGCACCTTTTGTGTCCAGTGGGATCTATATACCCCATCACACTTGGGATTCTGTTGGATGCACATGTGTTAATAAAGTAGACTGAAATTTCAGGTTTAATGGGTATTGTAGTGGTGCCCAGAGGGTCCAGTCAAGATTGAAGGCTCCATTGTGTTAGGTGCTATACAAACACATACTAAAAGATAGTTATTGTCCCCAAAGAGCTTACAGTCAATCAAAACCATGCTGCACAGTTCTAGAAGCAGATGTGATTCTTTGGGATTTCATATAGCAAGAATCCTCAAATGCATCTCTTGACTTGAGTATATATACACACACACAGACAATGTTCTTCTAGTGATTTAAAATCTGTTATTTTCCTAAATCCTGCAGGATGCAATTGAGAAAGTTCACTGTCTACAATATTTGCCCATCTAACTGCAGAAGATACACTCTCCAAAGGTGATTCTAAAAAAATTATCATGCAGAAATTCATGTTGTCTTCTATTCTCCATTATGTAATCTCTGCCCCCATCAAAAATTTAAAATGATTTTTAGGGTATGAAAGAGTATAACTTTTGCATTTGATGGATATTATGGTGAATACAAGTTAGAATTCTTACTGGCCTGCTGATGGTATGGATTGAATATTTAAAATTTGTTGTTAGTCTTGATGCATGGCTGGCTTGGCATTCAAAGAAGGTATTCATATTCTATGTTAAATATCTTTAAAAGACTGAGAGAGCACAGTTAAAATGCTTTGCAGATCTCTCCAACTAAGCACATATTTGGAACAAAGAAAATTCAGTTTGTAAGACTGAAGACCAAATGTGCAAAGTACATCATTCTAGTAAAATTTTCATTATTTTTATAATAAAAAAGGATAGTTAACTCGAGCAACTGATTATGAAAAACTATATCCAGATGTCGTATATTTTCTTCTGCAGTAATCGGCAGTGGTAAGAGACAATTGGTAAGAGACAGGCCAAAATACTCCTATAGCCAGCAAAACATGTTTTATGAGTTTTTTCTTATCAACATAATCAAACATCAAATAATAAACTAAACATTTGAGGGAGGGGAGCAGGGAGGAATCAGCAAGTATATCAGTTTTTTATTTTGTTTTTGAAAATCGTAACTTCATTTATATTATCTTCAATGCATTTATGTTGCTGGACTCCAGATAACATGATGAAGGGATACCTTTTGAAATAAAAGGCATGCTGTTTAGATCCCAAATAAAAGCTTCCTGGTGAGGTTTTGCAGTATGTGGGGTTTTTGTTGTGTATTTAAATAGTGTTCTATGATGTTGTGTACCTGAACACAGCAATATAGTGCTAGCATGAGAACCATGAATCAAAACTGATTAGAAATAATATTTGAAACTAAACAGCGTGGCTTTCTTATCCAAGCAGAATGAAGTGCAAATGATAAACAGCATAAAGTAAATTCAGTTTTTAAAAGTCTAAGGTTTTGGTGTTGCACTATTCAGATCTAAGAATCTTCCTGTATCCTTAAACAGGTGGCATAGTGGGAACGTGGATTCCATTTTTACATCCGTTATCTTCTGAGCCAACATACTTGGAAAAACTGAAATATTTGATTCTGTTCTTCTCTCTTCCCACTTAATATTGACATTTTTGTTGTGCTTTGCTTAAAGCTATGGTACTACTATAAATATTGGTCTGCTACTAATTAAATTTAATCACTAGGGGAAGTTAAATTCATTGAGTCAGGTAATATCTGATCTAGTTCATAAGAGAAAATATAGCCTGCAGCTTTGCATATATATGTTATGACACCATTCATTTTCCAAACTGACAATACTGGTTGCTGTAAGTCTGTAGTACTACTTACGCAATAATCCACCTTTGTAATGTTGTTGCCATTCCCAGGGTTAAATTGAATTTCACTGACTCCCATTTCTACCTGTGCCAACAAAGGTTTTGTTTAAGTATACACGCAAACAATAAGGCTCTCTTATACAAGGTGACCTTTGATATATTTTGGCTTCAGATATCACTGGAACATGTTGTAAAGATTTTAGTTACAGCCCCCACTTAACTATACCATGCCAGTGGTTAGCTGTCAAAACTCGTTTGAAGAAGAAAGTAAAATATGTTTTATTTGCCTATTAAGGTTATATAGAGGTCATTTGTTAGGAGTTTATTCTCCCTATAATATACACGCAGCTCCCATTGATGCTAATGGTTATAACATGAAATATACCTGACCAGGTTTATAATTACAGAAAATACATGAGTTCAAAGTACAGAACTATCAGGTGCAATATTTGTATATCTATCTACTTTTTAAACTGATCTGCTTATTGATTAATATGGGGCAATGTGTATGATGCCTATATTTTAAATGAAAAACTGTCAAGGGTGACGTAGCACAAAATGCAACACTTCGATTCCCATCTCTAACTCCCTTTCCTTTCCCCTCAGTAAAAGAAACTAAACAAAATTAATCCTATTAATTTTTGTTCCAGAAACTTATTTGCTCTCAGGAACAGAATGGGCAAAGAGAAACTTGAAAATGAGATTCACAATGTCAATAACCCAGATTTTTTTTTTTTTTTAAAGTTGCCCATTTTAATGCTGGAATTTCAGCAGTGCTAAAGCCCTTCGCTGAAAGGGCTGTTAAAGGTTTTTGTATCATCATTGGAGCCCGGAAAGGTTTATTTTACCAGTTTATTTAAAAAAATATTCATTCTACCAATCTTTAGACTATACCTCTAAAATTGCTACCCTATGTCCCCTTCCTGAAATCAGATACACACAGGCACAAGGATCTGTCTGCATAGATAAGATTATAGGAATGGGATCATAGTTTGTGAATTTAAGAATGTAAAGAGATCAGTTGCTTAACTGTAATAAAGATTGAGTCCTTTGTGTGAAACCCCTTCATAATAAGGAAACAGTCATAGCTGCATGTAGTTTGGTAGATTTTCAGATAGGAAGGGCTTCCAGTAATGGAAAGGCCTGGCCACTTACATGAGGCTTTGAGATGTAATATGGCAGTTGTTTAGTTGTTCTTGGTACAGGATGCTGACAGGCTGTTTTGGTGGCGGTAAAAGCACTTTTTGGTGGATAAAAGAACCCCCCCTCCCCATGCAGAGGTGGCTTAATTGATTTCCCCATAGCTTGAAAATGCAGCATGGTGACAGGTTTATCAGATTAGTTACTTTGGGACAAATGTGACACCGGTGAATCTATGAAGGTTGAGATTACTAGAGGAAAATCCACAAGGAGACGCATGGCAGCTTTCAGGAGGCTGAAAGAGAGATGGCACTCTCTTGCAGAGTTTGAAAAGCCAATTCTGCTGTCTGAGTTTGTCAGGGCTTGGAGAGTCCATTCCCTTGGAGCACTGGGAATTTAGGGGGAAAGTGTGAGAAAAGTTTTGGTTCTCCTGCCAAATACCAGGACTGGCTGGGCAAAAGAAGTTTCAGGGACTGAAGAACCTATATGTATTAGCACCAATGTGGGCAGAAGATAAGGAGTGGTAAAGCTGCCATATCTATAGTAGTAAGTGAGAGCATGTGTACTGGCTTTATTACAGTTCTTTAGCAGTTGTATCTTTTAATGGTTGTCTTTTTGTTTTGAAGTTTTCTGTATTTCTAAAGGACTTGAACCAGGAATAGGATCTGAAATATATTTTGTTTATTCTGGAAAATGTTTGAAAAGAGAGTGACGTCTTTCTATAGAAAATGAGCTACAGTAAACTTTCTCCAGGGTAAGAACACCATCCTCAGTGGAGAAATCCATCAGAATTTTTGTAACTGTACCATTCATTCAAATCTGTCTCTACAGGATCTCCCTTCATCCTGGTTAGTATGAGGACAGGTAATAGCACCAGAAAGTGGCAGTAAAAAAATCAGTCCCTTCTTACTATGAAATACTGTAGAATTGAAGTGTGTTCATTACTATCATAAAACTGTATAACTTGTTAGTGATCCTGCATTTCTTGAAAATTCTGCCTGAGTAGATGGCAGAATCAGACCCTCATCTGACTGTTACTTTGCGTGCTTGATATCTTCGTTTACGTGTTTGTCTTGAAATTTTGTGTCCGGTTATAGCCTGCTGACATTTTCTGCAATGACACTTCAGAATATATTTGTGTTTGGAAGATGATGCGGAGAGATATTGAGCTATCGCATGTAGATGAGCAGCTTAATAGCTTGCATTAGAACTCCATTAGACACTTCAAACTGCACAGGAGTTAAACTGACATGAAATTATAAATATACATTTTCAGATTCCTTTCCTAACAGATTGCCTAATTCTAGTGAAGAGCCTGGATACCAGAAGTTGTGGTTTGCAGTGGGGATGGTCATTGTCAAAGTTTTTTACAGTTCTGGATGATGCAATTGTGAGAAGTTAGGATTTAAAGTTTTTGACTATTATCACTGGTGTTGAATTTTGCCTTTTTCATAAGTAGGTGTAATTCCACTCAAATAGTAGGTTAATAGAGCATAGAATCATAGAATATCAGGGTTGGAAGGGACACCAATGTCGAATAGAGGGGAATGATCACGTCCCTCAATCTGCTGGCAATGCCCCTACTTATACAGCCCAATATGCCATTAGCCTTGGCAACAAGGGCACACTGTTGACTCATATCCAGCTTCTCGTCCACTGTAACCCCTAGGTCCTTTTCTGCAGAACTGCTGCCTAGCCACTCAGTCCCTAGTCTGTAACAGTGAATGAGATTCTTCCATCCTAAGTGCAGGACTCTGCACTTGTCCTTGTTGAACCTCATCAGGTTTCTTTTGGCCTAATCCTCTAATTTGTTTAAGTCCCTCTGTATCCTATCCCTACCCTCCAGTGTATCTACCACTCCTCCCAGTTTAGTGTCATCTGCAACCTTCTGAGAGTGCAGTCCACGCCATCCTCCAGATCATTAATGAGTCAAACCTTGCTATAAAGAAACTTAAGCTCCTGCAAAGATTTATGCATGTACTTACCTTTTAAGGAAGTGAGTAGTCCCATTGAATCCACATCTTGGCAGGATCAGGGTTATTATCTTTATTGCTCATTTTAAAGTATGTATAATAAGAAAATATAAACAGTTTTGGAGACTGGAAATCCAGTGTAAAAAGAGATGGTAAGAATGATCTTTCTCCTTTCCATCTTCCCCTCCAGCTTGGACAATGAAAATTAATGAAGCTGGTTTTACATCATTTATAATTTGATTTAACTATCAGGTTCTTCGTGCAATTTTTTGGTTGCAAATACTGCAGCAGAATGTTTTAAGAATTGTTTACATTGGATTTTTTTTAAGTTGTGGAAACATTTCCATCATTCTTGCATTTAATAGTAGCTTGTTCTTACCTAAGTTAAAGGTAGGGCCAATTTTAAGTTGACCGTATCCCTCAAGGTTTTTAAAAGTTGTCAAATTTGTCTTTTGTTTAAAGGATACTGACCTCATGATTTTTTTTTTTTTTTTTTTTTTAAGGTTTGATTGTTTCCTTTTAAATATTATTTTCTTTTATTTGTAGAGGTATTCTGCACCTCCTGATGTTCATAAGGATCTTTTCACAAAGGGAGAAACAGACTTCACAGGTGACACTGCCTGTGTCAAGTGTGCAAAGCAGAACTTGAAAAATAGAAGGAAAAATTTCTTAACTCCTTCTGATTATACTAACCTTTTATGATACTTGTAACTAATAGGCACAAAATTTTTAGACAGATGTGATTTTTTTTTCAAGTTGATAGTCTCTCTTAATTTAATATTAAAGTCCTGGGGTTTATAATACTGTCAGTAATTGGATTGCCCTATTAACAAATGTGGGTCTACTCATAAAATCTATTACTTGCTGACTCATACCTTGGAAAATGAAAAATCTTAAGGGGAAAAAATATTTGCTGGCCTCTATTTTCTCATCCAGGCTTTCACCATTTGCCCTCATTGCTGTGGAATGAAATTAAATATATAATTTAGATAGTTTTATAACCTTAGGGTGTTTCTTTAGAGAGCCTTTACGTTTTAAGCGCAGAGCCTGTTCAATATTTAGTTATTTTGTTATAACATTTGTCAGTGTTAAACAATATTGCATGAACAGTGAACTGCAGGTTGACTTTTAGGATGGGTTCAAATCCTAAGCATTTATGTAGAGCAACCAAATACAGTAATGATGATGAGCAAATTCCTTCCCTTTTTATAGAAAAGGTGCGGTTACCAAATGTGTGCGTTCTGCAAGAGGATCTCAAAACATTTTTTAATAAAGAGGTGAAGTCACTTGCCCAGATTCTGTGGCAGAGCCACGAATAGCACCTAAGTTTCCTAACTGCCATCAGGCCATTTTAAATTTCAATTTGAGTAGTTGCTGTGGGAAAACAGGAAAAAAATGTCTGCTAAATGCTAGCAGTCAAAGGTGGGAGCAATCAAAGTTGTGGACTGGTCATGTCACTATTCCATGTAGTTCAGTTGTTTCCTGTCTCCAGCATTTGGATGTACCTCTTAACAGAGTATGGATAAGACTATTATTCATTATTTAAACATCAAGGATCTGCTATAATTTAGAGCCATAAAAATGTTAACTATTACCCGAGGCAGACAATATAATTACACAAATTGGAATTAGTTCAGGACACCAGGGTTAACATGTTGGCTCTTGCAAAACGTTCTGCGACTAAGGTAGCAGCTGCTCTTTTGAAATGGGCATAACTCATTCCTCAATCATACTGGACAAAACCCATTTCAGAGCAGTAACTGAACCATTCCCAGAAATGCAAGTTTTGGGGCTGGAATTTAAATGTTGTGTTGGACCACTGATCTCACGGAAATCACAAGCCAGCTACCTAGAAGTAGTTCTTTGAAGTGGTGATTGAGTTTTGTCCTCAGTAAGCATGGAGAATTAGTTTCGTCTTCTGATCTAGTTCATTCAAATATCTGAGACCGTGATTGGGAGTTGCAAATAGGAAAGCTAGACTTCCTGTTCTAGACAATGGACAAAAGGCAGGTGGAAGATCTAGATATTCATGTTCTAGAAAACCTATTAAACCTCCACTGGAGTGCAAAGGACTGTGAAGCTCTCCTAGTGCCATCAAATGGAGATTTGGCAACTATTAGCAGTACTGTTATAGTCTATCTTCTCTAGCCAGTCTTTTATATGCTGTTTAATAAAATATTAAAAAGTACAAGTTTCATGATAGTTGCATATGCAGCGCATGAGACAGATCTCACATTGAAAAAACTTTTTCAGTTTGAATCTATATAAGCATAGTCCTTGAGACAGAAAGTTTTAACTTCAAATAAGTTATAAACAAGTCTAACTTTAAAGTTAAAAGAATTTTTTTGAAAACCAATGGCTTTTTAAATCCACTCTGCATGCAGCAGAGAGTAATAGGCAACAATGCCAGTGGGAGCAAAATAATCACCCACGAAAGCTTATGCTCCAATACATCTGTTAGCCTATAAGGTGCCACAGGACTCTTTGTTGCTTTTTACAGATCCAGACTAACATGGCTACCCCTCTGATACTTTTCAGAAAGTAGGCAGCTAGGACACCTGATAGGCAGAGCACTTCACGTGTACTCAATATTTATAGTCTTTTGAACACACCAAAACTTAAGTGCCTAGCAAAGCAAGCAGATATACACTATTTGTCTCTACCCCAAAGAGTGTGCCAACTAAATTAAACATGATAAACGAATTACGGTCATAAAAAACCAATTGGGCTAGTAGCACAATGACTATCACATAGTTGCTCAATAAGGCATGTAACTATCTTGTTGGGGGTGTGTGTGTGTGTGTGTGTGTGCACGCGCATGTGCACATGTGACTGTCTCTCTCTTCCTTTGCTCTTGCCCCATTTATCATAGGGGAGATGGCAGGTTTGAGTGTACATACATGCAGGAATAAGGGGCACAACATGAAGAACACCTCTTTTAATGTACAGAAATCTGTCAACTCTTTGAGGTCAACTTACTGTTATAGCAAAATAGCTTTAACTTATTGAGACATTTGGTCTAAGTACAATGGTCCTGCCCAACCTGGAGGCTGGTGAGTTTTCTGTAGAAGAGTGGATCGGGTGTAGGGTGAGGGAGGGGGACTGAGAAAGCTGCATCACAAGTATATGTGTACTCCTCACTACTGGAAATGTAATCTCATAGATGAGGGTAAGACAGCAGGTGGTTCTGTATTCTGTCCTTCTGTTGCAGCCAGCAGTGATAGCAGTTCATGTGCACAGGGCCATAGACTACATACTGGGCCAAACATCTTTTTTTCCACAGAACTCCGCTTTCTTACAAGTGTGTTTCCCAGCTCTGTGGAGGCACCAATGGATGCCCCTCTTGAGCAGCATGTAGCTTTCGGGCACGTGAGGAAGTGAAGATTAAATAAAATATATGGAGATATACCTATCTCATAGAACTGGAAGGGACCTTGAAAGGTCATCGAGTCCAGTCCCCTGCCTTCACTATAGTGGACAAAGACACTCAGAGCTACCAAGATGCAACAAAGTTTCGCTACAGCAATAGTTAGCCTGTGCTTCTCACAAATGAATGTATGCAACAGAGAGGAAAGAGGACATATGTATTGCTCAATAAAGAATAAAAACAAATCTACAAAAGGAAAAATAAATTACATACACTGGTAAAGACAGATATAGTAAGCTAAGAAAGCAAAGAATGGGCTATTTCAGGAAGAAAATTTACCAAGGCAATCAATTATTTAGTTAGACTGTACAGTCTTCAGTGTAGTTACTTAAGGAATATGTCCAAAATAATACTGGTTCAGTCAAACAAACAATGCTTTAGTTAAATAGACTATTGCTGTGTCTTTAAAAATAACAGCTCTGTCTGTCAGCACATTTTACAGCTTTGGACAATCTGCTATTGACTTCTAAAGGCCAGAGCTTCTGAAAATTGTTTTATGTTCTGTCACGTGTATTACCTACAGTAAGCATGAACTTGTTTTCTGTTGGTAAGCATTTGGCACTAGTTGAATCAAAAGGGCAGATTTTGAAAATTCAGACACTGTTGACCCACAGTAGCTGAAATATGCCAAGAACTTGACTAGATTGATATAGATGTGGCCTAAAAGAAAACAAGGAAATGCCAAATTATAAACTTAATACAGTGACTTAATACACTTTTTTTTACATGTTGCCTTTTTTACATTAAATTAAAAAAGTTGATTTAATAGTCATTTTCTTTATGGTTAGGTGTAAGAATTACTTGCATTCTTGAAAGCATAATACTGAGAGGAAGAGAGCATAATAAAATACAAGTTAAAAAGCAAATTTATTACATGTTAACTAGCTAATTAACTTTAACACAGTGAGCCACAGTTGATTTATTTTTATAAAGTGAGATAAGCTGAAATACCTTTCTAAAACCCAATTGCTTAAAAGGTCAACAATTCTTAGTAGAGTGTTGCTTTGTACAAAGATACTGTAGATCTATAACCATAAAATACCTTTAAACTACAATTGACAATATTTTATTCATCTTGCATGCTAGAGGATTTCAGTTTTTGAAGGTGTTTGACTAGTGTTTCATAAGCAAGAGGAAGACAACTAGAAGAGTATTTATCATTTTACACAAAGAAGACTATTTTCCTTTTTGAGATCTGTTTTCTTTGATAAAATACTCGTATTTGTATATAACTGGATGGTAACAAGCTATAACCTTTTTAGATGGAAGTCACTGCCATTGTTTTCACCTAAAATTGCATTTTTAAAGAAGTCTGGACACTCTACTAAGACAGCAATTTTTTGCTTTGGTTACTAGACTGAATGTAGCCCTGGGAATGTTGATAGAGCCAAGTTTTAGGGTGGAAGTTCTATTTGCAATGGAAGGTCACCCAATCAAACAGTACAATACTCTCCAATAAATATGAGAAACACACATACTTTGTATCAAATCAGTAAAATATATTGATAAAAAGTTGTGTGAAACAAGAGGCCAGCATTAGCAGCAGAAAGCCTGCCAAACAGTCAGTGGGTCCAGTGGATGATTGAGGCACTAAAGGAGTGCTCAAGGAAGACAAGGCCATTGCGGGAAACTAAATAATAATTTTTTTTGATCGGTTTTTACTGCAGAGGATATGGGGGAGATCCCCACACCTGAGCCATGCTTTTTACGTGTCGCAGCTGAACAACTATTCCAAACTGAGGTGCCAATAGTGTAGGTTCTGGAACAAATTGATGAAAAGTAATAAGTCACAAGGATCAGCTGGTGTTCACCCATGAGTTCTGAAGGAACGCTAATATGAAATTGCACAACTGTTATGTAACCTATAATTTAAATCAGTCTCTGTACCAGATGACTAGAGGATAGCTAACATAATGCCAATTTTTAAAAAAGGCTCCAGAAGCAATCCTGGTAATTACAGGATAGCAAGCCTAACTTGAGTTTCAGGCAAATTGGTAGAAACTATAGTAAAAATAGAATTATCAGACAGATAGATGAACAAAATATGTTGGAAGAGTCAACATGGTTTTTGTAAAGGGAAATCATACCTCCCCAATTTATTAAAATTCTTTGAGGGAGTATATGTGGGCTTTCAGAGAGCCTTTGACAAGGTCCTTCACCAAAGGCTCTTAAGCAAAATAAGGAGTCCTAAGATTAAGAGGGAAGGTCCTCTCATGGATCAGTAACTAATGAAAAGATAGGAAACACAGGGTAGGAATGAATGGTTAGTTTGGGCAATAGAGAGCGGTAAATAGCAGGGTCCCCAAGGATCTGAATGCTACTTATTTGTAATACAACATGGTTGGTGGGAAACCCAAAACTGACTAATATTCTCCATGTTGTACATAAATACAAACCACTTTCAACGTAAGTAACCAAGAAATGAACTTCACAACTCTAATATATGCCACGCACTTACGATTATCTGGCTTCTTTGCCACTCTGTAAGTGGATTCACATTTATTTGATCTTATGTGTGATTTGTTTAGTATTTTTCTCTTCTTTTATTCTCTGTTGCTTTCCACGGTCTTCCCTCACCCTACTGCTCTTCTTGACAGTGGCTATAGTATAGACATAATGTAGGTAGTGATGCTGCCTGAGCTGCTGTTTTTCTTATGGCCATATGTTTATCTTTCTACTAGGGTGTGGGTGGTGGTAGAGGGGAGGGTAACAGTAGATAACAAATTTTCTCTAGGCACACTTAGTGTACGGTTTAAAATATTTTATTTTAAATATTTATAAATAACTCTTCTGCCTGAAAGTTATTTGCTTTTCAAATTAAATTTTGATAGCTGTGTAATAGTACTGTTAAAGGGGTGACTGGCCCTTTTAAGGAGAATCAGGGCCCAATCTGTCTTCTCAAGGCCCACCTGGGGGTAACTGACAGCCCAGGTGGCTACTCAATGGTTAATTGGTAAACAAGTACCCTGGACTTAAGAAGATTACCTACCTTAACCGACCCTAAGGTACTTTCAGGGAGAAGGTGTTTCTAGAGAAAAGGTTTTGAAAGAGGGAAGTTGTTGGTGCCATAGGGCAACGGTCCCCAAACTTTTAATGTCACGTACCTCCTTACCCCTAATGTAATCTGGACTTGTTTTTTCAAATTGCCATACTTAACCGGTACTTATTTATGATCTTCTTGCTTTGTTCCTGAAATTTTGGGCTTACATTTCACATTTTTCTATCAAGCAGTAGTGTATTACGGTCACTACTATGAAGTAGCTTTTTATTATCAAAAGTAGTTTTTCTTCTTGCCCAATGCAAATAGAATGATTGGCTACTGTTGGACTTTCCGGTAGTTTATTTTTAGACATTCATTGACTTTGTTTTAAGTGTAGATTAAAACCGAAAGCAGTGCGAGTGCCTGCACTAAGTTATTGGGGGAAGTCCAGTGGCAGCCAAATCTAGCATTACTCCTGGCAGTTTATGTGGCATCATTGTATCATGTCTTCGATGCTTGTTCATTATACTCTAATTTCCATCTTACTTGGGAAGTCTCTATCATGTAGATGCCCAAGGAGCAGTAAATTCAACAGAGGGCATTCAAACTACAGTAATACCTCCGTTATGAACGCTTTCAAAATGTAGGTTGTTCGAAACTCTGAAATGTTCATAACTCTGAACAAAACTTTATGGTGGTTCTTTCAAAAGTTTACAGCTGAACATTGATTTAATACAGATTTGAAACTTTACTATGCAGAAGAAAAATGCTGCCTTTTAACCATCTTAATTTAAATGAAACAAGCACAGAAAGTTTCCTTACCTTGTCAAATCTTTTTTTTAAACTTTCCCTTTTTTTTTTTTAGTAGTTTACATTTAAGACAGTACTGTACTGTATTTGCTTTTTTATTTTGTCTCTGCTGCTGCTTGATTGTGTGCTTCCTGTTCCAAATGAGGTGTGTGGTTGACTGGTCAGTTCGTAACTCTGGTGTTCATAACTCTGAGATTCTGTTGTTGTCACAATGATTGCATATAATTGAAACCAGCCTACAGGATACGGCTATGTCTGGAGTCTTCATAAACTTACTCCCAGCATTCCATTTGCACTGGACAAGAAGAAATTCTATATTCTAGAATAGCATTGTCTAGGAGTTCAGTTGCAATAGAGTCCTGCTTTATCTCTCGTTTGTTATAGATGTCAATAAGCCATTAAATCATCTCTTCCACTGTAGTAACACACTATCATATTCCAGTGCATGTTTTAAGATAAGGGTAGAAACATATAAATCATACTTCAGGGTGTATGGAAGGGATCAGTAAAGTGGTGTTAGGGGTTTTTTTGGTTTGCTTTTCCCTGATGTAAAAGCACTGCATTCCACAGTAGGCTAAGTGCAATCCCTTCCCGTCCCTTCCCACCTTCCTCTGAAGCATGGGATTGGCCACTGGTGGACGAAGGAGGCTGGATCAGTTGTCTTTGTTGAAATGTTCTTCTGGCATTGCAGGAAAACTTGACTTGCTAAAGTGAACAATGTGTGTCTTCAGCCTCTGTGGTGGGGAAAAGTCAATTCCCAAGAGAACTTTTGAGACAAAGATTTTATGGGCCTAAGCAGCTATGAACTGGGATGGACTTCAACTAGATTTGAGTAGAGGATGTATGAATTTTAGAAGCACAGTAAGGCTGTTATAGTTAAAATCACTGGTGCCTTTCTGTTCATGTCTTTCTAATGTCCTTTAAATACCATCCAGAATTTCCTTTTGGGTACAACATTTCTCATGTTTAGTCTTAATCCAAAAGAGGCTTTTGTGTGCATGTTTCAATAAAAACAAGTGTAGTATCTTCATTGTAAAATGTATACATTCAGATCTCAGATCCATCCTCTGCACAGAAGCCTCAGTGGTTTCCACCACTGAAAAGTCTAGCCAGTGGCTTTGCTGATCCTTTTTTTTTTTTTGGTCTGTGTCAAACTCCATAACTGCCTGCCCTAAAAAGCTGAAACTTGGAATAACTCAATCCTGCAATGAACACTGTGCAAGTGTGTGATTCTGCCTACATGGAAATCACTGTAGGATGTGGGTCTGAGTTAAGAGAAGGCAGTATGGGGATAGGAGGGGAGGGTCAGTATGAAGACAACATGTGGGTCACTTATGATAGTGCCTGTGCTGATGGTTACACAGATTTTTATAGCTTTTTAACTTTTTTAGTTCTTTTTAAATTTGTAGTTTGCCTCTTAAATTATGGTGCGATCCTGAAAACATGAGTAAATTAACTCACTGGAGTAGTCTCATTGATTCAAATTAACAGATACTCTTAAATGTTTGCAGGATCTTGCCCTCTGCTAACAGTCGATGTGAATATGTTCTCTGGGCATAAATTAAATTAATATGCTATTGATGCAAACAAGATTCAGCTTTTATTTAGCTTTTAATTAACTTGGTTAAAGTGTTGCTATATACGCTACACATCTTGATTAAATTGGTTTGTAAAAATGGAACAGTAACTTTAACTTGCCTGTTAAAAATAGGTGTTGGATGTTTAAAGAACAATGGAAGAAAGCTATTGTCTGACTTTTTTCACAACTAAAAATAGTTATACATCTACTGGCTCTAATTTTGAAGTATTCTCAAAACTAGGCTGTTTAAAGTCCCATCTTGAACTTTCTGTTCACCTAGAAAATTTCTTGTGGGATGAAGAGGTCTTTTTAGGACCACAGCAGTGGGAATCTTAGAAAAGAGGATACCCAGTAGGGAAAAGAATTCCATACACAAATAGAGAGAAGAAAATTCTATGGTAATGATAATATTCAACAATACAGGGTCAAAGTTAAATTAGTGTAAAAAAAAAAAAAAAAAAATTGTGTGTGGTGACATTGTTAGCCTTTCAAATGTAAGACTGACCTTATTCTTCCAACTAATTTTTCTTCTAATTATTTTAATATTGGCCTTTTCTTCCTGGTGCTCATAGAAGTAGTTTTTATGTAATTAAATTATTTAAAACATTTGCTTTGATCCTTAAAAATAAAAAGCTGATCCTTTACAGCATGCTCTTAGTGATTCACTTTAAAAAGGTTACTTAATTTTCTTCTTTAAAGGCTCAAATAAAATATAATTGCTCTTGTTTTAACTGCTAAATTAAGTGATGTAGTTGTGGCAATTTACTGACTTAGCTGCAATTATCTTAATCAAGTTAATAGAATAAATACTGGGCCAAGGCAGTAACCTCAGGAATACAACAACCTTCTCTTTATTTTTATTTTTTATTAAGCATTTAAAACTGTCTAATCCAATTTGGAAGTGCCCTGGTTTCAGATAAGGATAACAATCCTAAATATTAAGTACCTGAATATCAAATATAGTGAAAGCCTTCTATTTTTAGCTGTTAAACCCTATATACAATCTTACTCTGCTGTCTCTAGCACAGGGGTCGGCAACGTTTGGCACGTGGCTCGCCAGGGTGAGCACCCAGGCGGGCCGGGCCAGTTTTATTTACCTGCTGACGCGGCAGGTTCGGCCGATCGTGGCCCCCACTGGCCGCGGTTTGCCGTCCCGGCCAGTGGGGGCCGTGATCGGCCGAACCTGCCACGTCAGCAGGTAAATAAAACTGGCCCGGCCCGCCAGGGTGCTTACCCTGGCGAGCCGCGTGCCAAACGTTGTCGACCCCTGCTCTAGAATGTTGTCAAGGCATAATATAATTAATTTATCAAACTTTATTAATGTTGTTTGAAAATAATTGCTACAAAAATTGTTGATTGGTCTGTGAATGTTTGATAATTACTATATAATATTAGAACATGGTTTAAAATCAATTTCAGAAAGAATGTTTATGTAATAGTTTCCTGTAAGAAAGATTAATAGGGACAGGTTAACCATTTTTAGGACTGGTCAGGTTTTTTTAATGTTATTTCATAATCCAGAATTCAGAAGAAGAAAGTAAACCAAGATCATATTTTGAGTTATTTAGTTTATCAATTAATCAAATTTTTTCAGTTAGTGTTAATCAAATTTTATCATAATTTTCTTATCTACAGCTAGCAAATGAAGTTTCATCATGTGCTTAAGATTTACTGTTGGCTTTTTTCATGATCACTGATGATAACTGGACATAAGTTTTTAAGGGTTACAAGATTTCTTACTTTCTATGTTTAATTAGAAAGATTTCTGTAGGAAGGGAATTTCCAGCCTGTTACTTCAAGGTTTCAAATCCTTTACTTATTTTTTTTAAATAAAAACATAGACTTATTTTAAGAAAAAATATTTTAAATATTCCATTAAATGGTATGGAGATTAAATAAATATTTATTTTTAAAAGTCCATTTTGACCTTTGACTTCCATATAGACTGAAACATCTCCTTGTCGTAGTTGATGATCTGAACTGCAATAGAATGTATTTCAGAAGTGGCATGCTTAGCTTTTCATAGGATGGTGTTTACTTCACCATTTACATGCTCTTTGGACTGATATATGAAATGGCTGTTTCTTTGACTTGCCTTTAATTGCAGGAAATTCACTGTATTTTTATGTTTAAGAAAGAATTAAAGAAGATGGGGAAGAGTGAAGGGATTATATTGAGTGAATGCTTTGTAAACACTGGATATAGGATGTAGACCACATTTGTAGTAATGTTCTTAGAAATCAGTCCTATTTTAAATCAAATTCTCTGCCAACAGCATCTGGTTGTACTTTATATAAAAGTGTGTTTTGTTTTGTGGAAAAAAAGCAAACCATATGACACAATCATTTTTATCTGACTGAAGTTTACAATAATATTTCTGCATTTATTTATGCGGCACCACAAGATGAAATAGGTTATCATCCGAACATCTCAAAGTGCTTTACAGGGGTGAGCAAGTAGTATATCCATTTTGCAGATGGGCAATCTGAGGCACAGAGATTATGCCTTTGCAAAGCGACATTCAGTTAGTTCAGTGGTTCTCAAACGTTTGTACTGGTGATGCCTTTTCCCATAGCAAGCCTTTGAGCACTTTAAAAATATATTTAACACCATTATAAATGCTGGAGACAAAGCGGGGCTTGGGGTGGAGGCTGACAGCTTGCGACCCCCTGAGGGGTCCCGACCCCCAGTTTGAGAACCCCTGAGTTAGTGGCAGATTTGGAAGTAGAACCCAGATGCCCCAACAACTAGACCAAGTGAAACAAGTTCTTAAGTAGCTAGTGCAGTGCTAAGAAGATGCACGAAGTGTCATGTGGCCTCAAACAGTAATCTTTCCAATGGCAAATTTTGCAAATATTTGTGATAACTTTTTAGGATTTACAATAAACCCCTGGTTTATTACTTATTAGAGTTGGGGGCAGTTTCAGAGGCTGTAATCTGTTTTTTAAAGAGATGTAGGTTGCAGAACAGTACCTCAGTGGATTGACGTTAAATCCAGGTTAAATATTTAATCTTAGTTTTTCCCATTTTTATTCTGCGTAGTTTGCAGTTTGACAGCACTCTAGACAGTGAGAGATTTCTCCTTATCCACAGATACTGGAGCAACACAAACAAAGTTTGTGAGGAGACCCAGAGCTCCTTCACCCTTTGAGACTGAAGCAGGTGGCAGCAGCAGGGGGAGAGGGGAGAAAGTAACTCATATACATCAAGGGAAGGATTCCTGTGGCAAAAGTGCACATGACTGTGATGGAACCAGGGAAAACCATGTTTGTCAGCACTGCACTTCTGCAAGATTGACCATCTCTACCTTCTTAGCATACAAAACATGAGCAGGTCATTGTGTGGTATGGGTTGGAGCCAAATCTTTTCCAACTAGAGAGTAGATCATATACATTAGAGGAGAAACCTGTGAGTGGAGTAAAAAGTCAGGGAATATACAAGATTTGACTTCTATTTTTTTTTTCTACATCAGTCTCTCTACTAGGAGAGGGGTTGAGGGGGGTGGGCTGTGGCATTAGGAAGAGCAGTGAAACTTTTAAATATATGGTTTGTGGGGATCCAAAGAAAAAAACACTTCTAGATCCACAGAGGCTGGAATTGCTCTTGTGTGAGGTTCTACATGCCGCCTCCTTGCTTTTGGCAAGAAAGAGTTATCCTGCTATTGATATTGGAGGGAAAACATGAGGAATTAATACAGCTCCAAGCTATGTTGTTCTTGACTAGATTGTCATGCAGGCATTACAGAGAAAACTCCCTTCAAAAATAGCCAGTTTTGTTCAAGCCTGGCCTCTAAAGGCACATCTACACTGGAATAAAAGACCCTGTGGCATGACCACAGTGGACTCAGGTCAGCTGACTTGGGCTTGTGGGGCTCAGGCTATGGGAGGGGGGGAAACTGCAGTTTAGAAGCTCGGGCTGGAGCTGGGGCTCTAGGAGACTTTCCCCCGCGCCCCCCCCCTTTTGGGGTCCCAGAGCTCGGACTCCAGCATGAACCAGAATGTCTGAACAGTAGTTTTACAGCCCTGCAGCTTGAGCCCCGCGATCCCGAGCTAGCTGACAGGGCCAGCTGTGGGTGTTCAGATGCTGTGTAGATGTACTCTGGAACTCCATGGAGCTCCTACAGAGGGCCTTTTGTGGTGTGCCGAAAGGCTATGTATGGGGAAGGAGGACTGTACAATGGAGCTGGCACTTGCATTCCCCCAGGAAGTCAGAATCCTCATGTAGAAGTTTCCCATCATATGTGCCCAGAATGGGCAATCTGTAACTTGACTTCTAGATGTCATATCTTCTTATGGTTGAGCGTCCTTCTTTCCAATTCTAGTTTTTTGTATATGCTAAAATCTAATCAAGGATGCTGATAATCTGTAATGCTGCACAAAGGAGTGTGGAGCAGTTCAATTTTAGCTAACTGGGTCAACTGCTCAAAAAGAGTACCATATGTCAACTTCTTTTGATCCAGTGTTGGAGAACAGATTTATCTGTATGGGGGTTTTATGTACAATATTTGCATGGTTTTAGTCCATATATTTCAGTCACTACCATGTATGTGTTAGACCCAGCAAAATTTGGTATCCAGAAAATAACTTTAATAGATTGTTTCCATCTGACTGATAACTGAACAATGTAATTCTTTTGAATACATACTCATTATACACATTTTGTAAGATGGCTAGCCAGAGACTTTCAGCCAAGTACCAGCTTTTTTTGGGAGTGGCCACCCTTTAAAATCCTTTGAGACTCCATCCAACTGGCAAGTCCACATTACTGAGTAAATGTGGCTAGTCTCTGGACAGCTGAACTCTGCTGCTCACCCTGTGAATTCTTGAAATGTATAGAGATCTGTGAATCCAAACAAGGAGAACAAATGTAAATATCTTATAAAAGTGATGGTTGTTAGAGCATTTCAAGTTAATTGTTGTGTGTTTTAAGAGACACTTGGCAGGGCTGTTAGGCCTAATATTAGCCTTTCCGGTTTTTACTTGGTTTGTGGGTATGTGCCCATTGTTCTGTCTCTTGGTTTCGTGTTCCATTCTTACAGGTTCACGTGGCATTGAAATGTACAAAAATCATGCTCTCCACGCACTTTGGAGACCAGGTGTGTTGCATAATTCAGTGCACTCCTTGTTCACAAGAATGAAGCAAATAGGGTGGAGGGATGGTCAGGCTTTATAAAAATGCCCACAATTGCCAAGAAACACACTGCCTCAGGTGACTGAACAGGTCGTCATTGCTGAGAGGACAGGATTTTTATTTTGGAAAATGATGGTACTAAAAAAGTAAGTGACATTTTGGGCTTATTGACATTACGTTTCAATAGTACACACAACAGCTGCAGTTTTATCCCCTCTAGAAGCAAATATTTTTTGATGGGGAAGCATGTATAATAATAACTTAAAAGATTAGTGAGCTCTAGACTCAAATCACAGTTGTCAGTTTTTTCCTGGTGGTAGTGTTATCCCTTGTGACCGAAGATGATGTTGACTTATGTCTTGAGAGTGCAATTGCGGCTAAAAAGGCTACTGGATGAGCGGCAGTCCTTGCTGTGTGAGGAGCATAGGTAGCTCGATGCCTAGGAAGGGATTACAGCAGTGGTGGGCAACCTGCAGCCATCAGGATAATCTGATTGCAGGCCGTGAGACATTTTGCTGACGTTGACTGTCCGCAGGCACACCCCGCCTCCTCCCCACGCCCCACCCTCGCCCCGCTGCTCCCAGTGGCTGAGGTTGAACCTCAGACTTTCTTCATACCTTTTGCTTCCTCTTTGAGTTTTACTGCAGGAGACCTACTATTTAGGTCTTGATAATATTTGTCAGGATTTCTCAAGTAGCATTATTTTTATTAAATCTAATAATGCCTCTCATGTGTGAGGAAGGTGCTTTGTTTGAATAAATGTTTCAGTTTGAGGATAAAATCTTCCAAATAGATACAAGAGCCACAGTACTGCAAGAAGACTTGTCCTATCATGAACCTGTAAACACTGTACAAGAACCAAAAGACAATGCATCTGACTGCTTCTCAGGAAAGTGATTGACCAATCAGTTAATGCATCATGATACAGCATAAATCTAGTGTACCAATGAACATGTAGTAATATCTTTGTTTACATCTCTGAAACTGCACTGAAGAGCCAAATACTGCTAAAAATAAACTGCAGTTATTTTTAAATTAGAGAAAGATATTCAAGGTTAGAATGAATTGTTGATTATTTACTTGTCTGGTAGCTGAATACATTTTGGAAGTGGTGAATTAGTTCTGTCCCAAATTTCAAAACACCTGTGCGTGCACACTTTCACGTGCCCGGTTTGATGCATAAATTGCCTGATGTGATAGTATAATGCATTTAAAGAACCTGTATTTTAAAACAACATCCCAGAAAGGTACAAAAACACTAAATATTGAACATGGGCGTACGTGCCAGCCGTATGAGTGGTTTATTTTTATTTTCTATTAAATACAACATTTGTATAATCATATTTGTACTGTATGTGGGAGCTCCTGTTTTTTCACTGCTGGTATTGCAGTGGTAGTTAATTGTTTGCCTAGATCAGCTGGATTGAAGCATTTGTGTGGATTTTGTGGTGCAGGTACCCAAGGAATTTGAAGTTAATGACATAGCTATCCAGGGACTTCCAAGTTCTTCTTCGAGTGATTGCTCATGTGTATTCCACAGTAGGAGTGCTACTACAGGCTAGATTTTCCCTTTGTATAGCTTATTTTTTTCTTATAAATAGTGCTAGAGTACTCTCATGGGATTGCCACCCTCACTTTTTTGCTGTCTTCAGAGCTGGACTCTGAACGCAGCAACTGCGGAGCTTCCTGCAGCCTCAGGAGGTTCCTGGAGGTGGGTCAGAGGTCCATCCCCTGCACAGCTGCTCTTGGGGGCAGGGAGAAGTCCTATCCTTCCCCAACCCAGCTGGAGCTAGGAGCCCCCTTGGCTGGGGCGCTCCTAGCAGCAGGAGGAGATCGGACTCACCACCACAAGACTCTTCCAGCTGCAGGAACTTCTGGGGCTGCTGCACAGTCCCAGCGCATCTTGCAGCAGGGGGAGGCACCCGGAGGTGGGTCTGATCTCCCCCCAAGAGCGGCTGTGCAAGGGATGGGTAAGTCCAGTCCCTCCCCAGCCCATGTGGAGCTAGGAGCCCTCTAGCTGGGGCACTCCTAGCAGCATGGGGAAATCGGATTTTACAGGGAAGGGCTTATTTCACGGTCCATGACGCATTTTTCACTGCCGTGAAATTGGTAGGGCCCTATCTATAATCCAGGCAGGCTGTGAAACCACCGCTTTATGTATATCATTTGTAGTGATTCCCTAGCTTCTTAAAGTTTTGGAAGAATTTTAATCCCTCTGAAAATTTGCTAATAGGAATTACAATAGTAGGCTTCATCATCTATAGCGGGTTTTGTTGTAATAATTATAGATGATGAAGCTATTTGGATCTGTCCTTTTGCCTCCATGTTGCCACATCATCTAGATGAAACTCTGCAAAGTCATTGTGTTTGCACTGAACAGGGCTCTAAACCTGCTTTCATAACCAGTTAGGAAGTTGTGCACTTCTGTTCTTGTGATAGTTGTTTATGGCCTTTTTTCCCTTTGTATTTAATCTGACTCAGGATTGAATTCATTATCTCTCTGCTCCCCATATTAATATTTTCCATTCTCAGGAATTGATTATTGAGATTTTGTTACAATAAAGAAAAAGATATACATACTGGCTCCACTATACCTAGAATAGTGTCTGTAATTATGTGAATAATTTTAGAATTGAATTTCTTTAACTGTTTTTTTATAACTTATTTCTTAATTTTCAGAGAAAAATAGGCAAACTCAGGTATACAAGTCAATAACAAGACTAACGATAAACACAACACCCAATTACAAATAATCATTACTTCATATCTAGTTGTTCTTCAGTGGCCTGTGTATTCCCATTTATGAGCTATGTTGCCCTTTGTATTGAGCTGTGGAGCTTCCTTGAAAAGCTTTGTCCTCTAAGAGGTGCATCTGAGATTCTGTGCAAGGGTGATATCATTGCCCTACTTCATCTAAAAGTGTGCAACCCCCAAGCACCTCATCTTTTTCTGCCACCACAGAGAGAACAGAACTCACTTCCATGGCCTCAAGCTAGATTTTCCCTTTGTATAGCTTATTTTTTCTTATAAATAGTGTGGAGTACTGTAGGATAGTTTAGCATACATAGCATCCTCTTGTCCTAGAAGCCTTCGGCCCCTCACTGGAAAAAGGTTGGGCCCGAGCCCTATTAGGCAATCCAATCATCCCCTAAGAAACTGTCAGGAACTCGGTTGGCTCTGGGCACAGTCACTTAGCAACCCAATGAGCTTGTCTGGGTCCAATAAATGCTCACTCCATGACTGTGCTCCCTGACTTGACAAAGGGGCCAATGGATCACTATTTAAACCTTATAGCAACAGCAGAACTGTGGTTGCTCAATGCATTCATCCCTGCAGATGTGTTCCAGACGTGCTTCCTGCACTGACCCTTGCTCCAACCCATGCCTGCTTCATCTCCAGCCCTAGTCCCTATCTTCCTCACAACTCCTGACTCTGACCACTGGCTTGTCTCCTAATCACGTCTCCAGTTCTGCCCTCTGGTTCTGCTCCGATCACTAGGCCAGACTCCTGTTCTGACCACTAGGTAGCATCACCTACTCCCCGCTGTGTGGCTGCCTGAGAGTAGTGGCAAGCCAACTAAAAACAAAGGCCTAAATAAATAAATGTGTTGCTGCAGTATCATATCTATGATACTATATGTTTGAGGCACTGACTTTGAAGGGGCATAGCCAGTCTATAGGGCATCATCACCTGGCAAACTGCTGCACCTGTTCCTAAAGTCTTAAAGCTCCTTCAGACCAAGGATCGGGGAAGTGAGGTAGCGGAAGATTGGCTGAAAAGGTTCTAATGAAGCCAATGGGAGCTGCAGGGGGGGCAGCACCTGCAGACAGGGGCAGCGCGCGAAGCCCCCAGCTGCACCACCCCTCTCTTCCCCCCCCACCCCACCCCGGAGCCAGAGGGACATGTCGCTGTTTCCTGGGAGTCGCCTGAGGTGCGTGCTGCCCGGAGCTCGCACCCCAACCCCCTGCCCCAGCTCAGAGCCCGCTTCTGAACTCCTCAGCGCCAGCCCAGAGCCCCATCTTGCACCCCAAACCCCTCATCCATGCCTCCACACCAGAGCTCACACCCTCTGCCGGAGTCCCTCATTTCTGGCCCCACCCCTGAGCCCGCACTCCTAGCTAGAGCCTTCACCCCCTCCCAAATCCCAACACTCTGCTCCAGCCCGGTGAAAATGAGTGAGCGAGGGTGGGAAAGAGCGAGCGACAGAAGGAGGGGGGTGGAGTGAGTGGGGACAGGGCCTTGGAGAAGGGGCTGGGGTGGGGCAAGGGTGTTCGGGTTTTCTGCAGTTAACGAGTTGGTAACCCTAAGTGGCTTCCTTTTGGTTTTCACCACTGGCAATCATACGGGGCATTGACTCCTGAAGGCCATCACACACAGTAATGGTCAATTTCTCCGCCGCTGTTTCTGTAACACATTTTTGTTTTTTTACGGGACAGGATTGTTAGCCCTGTGCCTAGCCCTGAACCTGGAGGACCAGGGTGTCTGCTTTGTCAGGCCCCCTCCCCAACAGACCAATCTGGCATGGTTGAACCTGCCAGGAGCAAAAAACCCCACTGGCACAAACTCTGGGGATCATTGCAGCGCACAAACTGTCCTGCCACAACAAGGCACAGACACCAGAGGACAGAATAAATTTGTTAGTCTCTAAGGTGCCACAAGTACTCCTGTTCTTCTAGAGGACAGAAGGAATCTAATAGACTAGTATTGGAAGTCCTCTTTGAAATATTGCATGAGAGAGATATTAGCCTGCCAGTTTTATCTTAGAAAAGAGATTGCTGTAATTGGTACTTTTACCCACAAGGTTATCAACTTCTTAGATGTCACATAACTTTCTGTCTCCCTGACTATTTGAACAGTCCACTTGAAGATGGTCTGCACTACTAGCTCTGACAGGACGCTTGCAGTGTGAACAAGGGAAAGGCATGCGCAGACTCTAGCTTGTTTGCTATTATGTCTTACTGCAGGGACAATAAAATCTTTCGTTGAGAATTTCTAGTCAACTTTGGTTCTAAATATGGATTCTTTTTCTCTAGCGTGCTCCTTAAGGCAATGGGCTGGCTTGTTTTACATGTATGTACAACATCTAGCACAGGAAGAGAGTCTGCATTCTTTCTCTGGGCACGAAGAGGTCAGTAGGAGGAAATCCAGGGGAAAGCAAAAGCCCTGGGATCCTTTCCCTGACAGAAGGGGTTTACCCAGAGGAGTTGCGGAGGAGAGAGCCTGAGAAGTCAGGGGAGGAAGAAGCCAAAGAGCATACGGATTGAGACTGGGTAGACCTTGGCGGCTGCTGCTGCTAAGGACTCTGGGCTGGAACCCGGAGTAGTTGGTGGGCCCATGTCCCCCTATTAGCCACTGGGGAAGTTGCACAGACTGGGAATTGGTATGGAGGACTACCTGGGACAGTGTACTGACAGTTGGTCTGGAGGGTCTTTGATACCCTGAAAGAGGAAAATTTTATTGACCTGGTTGGAGGGCTGAATCATGATAAGAGAGCACCCTGCGTCCTGATTAGGGATTTATTTAGAAACTTGAGAATTAAAGGTAACTTTCTCTCTGTGCTCAACTGAATGTATGGAGTGACTAAATGACCAGGGTGGATTATATCCTTGTGTTACCCTTTTAAAGGCATATATGCATTACAGTACTTTGTGTAGGGAACTAGATGAGTTGGGTGAGTGTTTGGGGTTCATAATTGTTAGAAGGAATGTTTAAGATATAAATACTTGTAAAGAGTATTAATTGTTTTGCCTAAAGGACCTGACTTAATGTCCTTTCCAAGTGTGATTGTTGCACTTTGGGACCCTACCCTACAACCCTAATTCTTGCAAGTGCTGTGTACAACTAATGTAAAGCTATGGGAGGTTTTGTGGTTAGGGCACTAGCCTAGGACTTGGGACACCTGGATTCAAGATCCTGCTCCACCATAGACTTCCTGTGAGATCCTGAGCAAGTCACTTAGCCAGATTTTTAAAGGTATTTAGGTGTCTAGTGGCATTTTCAAAAGCAGCCAGATGCCTAACACCCAGTGGGTGGTAGGTGCTTAGATGCTTTTGAAAAGCCTACTAGGTGTTTAAATACCCTTAAAAACCTGGCCATTAACATCTGTGTGTTGGTTCACAGTGCCACGGGGGTGTTGAGGATAAATATATTAAAGATTTGTGAGGTATTTAGAAACTACAGTAATGGGGGTATGACCAAGTCTTCTCTGTCCCTTGCTGGAGGCGGTGCCACCCTGACTCACCCACCCAAAGTGTCACCAGAGAAAGAGGGGCAGAGAGTTAAGACCTCTGAGCACTGACTGGAGAGGCCATTCAGGCTCTGGTATCAGCAGTACCAATATAAATTGGTCCTCCAGTGACTAGAAGGGTCAGAAGGAGGCAGTGGCCAATCAGGACTCACCAGGTGAGATGGGGAGTATTGTATGGAGCTGGGGCAGTCCCAGACTCAGGGCCTCACAATTTGACTTCACCTTTGGTAAAAGCGTGTGACACAGACAATTTTTGTTGTAGAACTAAACGCACAGGTGGCCATTTTTTGGGTTGAATTTCAACTAACTGTTGAAAGGGGCACAAGGAACATGGCAAGAGGATGCCTTGCTCGTGGTGAGCTATGATAGGGACATATAAGTACCTCAAATAGAAGGCAGTTATGTTGATTTCAAGGAGACTGCTCATGTGAAGGAGGATATAGTCCTATTCTATTTCTTGCCTTTGTTACGAGATACTACATCATAAAATACGTATCTTTTTGCCTGGGAGTACAGTAAACAGAATAAATATCTATAAATTCATATGTTTAAAACAAAAAGCTTAAAAATTAGCTCCACATTCAAACACAGCTTCATCAATAAGCTACGTTTCCATGGTCAAAGTGACTGACAGTGTGTCGGAAGAAGAATAACCACAAAGGAGTAGTCTCACCACTTGTACCTTGCTATTTGAAAACAGATTGTAAAATAAAATATATATCTAATATAGACAAGTTAGACAATACAAGAAAGTAAACATTACTAAAAAGAATGGCTGCTAGAAAAGCTGGACTGAAATAAAAATATCATCAAAAACAATAACAAACTAAATTGAATGTTACTTAAATTCCATCTTGCAAATGTGTCATGGAAACCTTACGGCTCAGGTACAGCCTGCCCTTTACCATGAATGGTGCTGATACCAGGAGGAGGGATATCTTGTATTTTAGTCACCGGTTTTAAAAAAAACAATTCTCCAGGCAAGTGTAAATGGGTAAGTAGTATTTTGAAATCATTCTTAACTAAATATGCACTAGAACATCGACATTGCATTTATTCCTCTCTTTCACTTCAGAACTAGAAAAAGCTGTCCAAAAATGTTCATGTATTTTAGTCTGTTCTTATGTAAGTACAAAGTTGCTATTTAGTTATTCTTAGTGGTGCTGAGTCTGAATTTCTTTGCCATTTGTCATTTAACGTTAATGGTAATTCAGTATAGAAGTTCCTTTTTGTTCTTGGTGGTAGACTAGATTTTTTTCTTTATAATTTTTTTTTTAAATGTTGGATCCTATTCCTGAAAAAGTGGCTTCCAATGGAATTATTGTTCTCCAATGGCAATCTGTAATAAACGTAAGAATATATACCGGATCAGACTTGTGGTCCATATAGTCCAGTAGCCTGGCTCTGGCAGTGGCCGGAACCAGATGCTTAGAGGAAGGTGCAAGAACATACGCCACATCCACCACCAGTAGGAGGATCTGCAATAATCTGCTTCCCATGAAGGTCTCGTCCTAATTCCTAATAGTTAGAAATTGCCTTACACCCTGAAACATGAGGTTTTCTTTCCCTTCCCAAACTCTTTTTAACATTAACTATTATAATGCTATAGCTTGGAAATAACCACAGTAATATGTATGCTGTGAGTGTCTCCTCTCAACAATCAGATGGCAGCTGGCTAAAAGGCAGGATTTCTACATCCAACCCCTCTTCTCCCAGTAGGCAGGCAATCTTCTAGCTATTTTTGCAGTTTTTAAAACTTGGGCTTAAACCTGAGTTTAACTATGAGTAGGTGGCATGTTGCTATCTTTGCCCTTGTCTTTGGCTGTAAAATCATGATCTGCATCATGCTGGTTACCTTGACTCTTCAGTATTTGAATGCTAACACATACAAAGTTTTGTAATGAAGACAAGACCTCAGTGGAGCAGCTGCAGCTGGCACATTTCTTTCTCCTGGAGCGCTGTCTTTGCCTGCAGGCCTTATCTCCAAAGTTTCTGTAGAAAAACCCGAAGAATCTTCAATAAAAGGAAGGGGCGAAAATGCTCAGCTTGTGCTTCAGCCTTCCATTCTACAATGAGTCCCCCCTCCTTCTACGTTTCATTTACTCATGTGGTGATCCTGTAGCCAAGCTCATGAAGTTGGGAACAGAAGCAATTGGGACAGAGTGCTTGCCTGAGCCATGGTCTTAAAAAAATAAAACCAAAACCAATGATCACATGTCTTACTGATTTTCCTCCCCCTTCCCCCCCCCACCCCCCCCAAGTCACATAGCCTATATAGGCTGTGTCATGGTAGAAGCATTGGCAAAGTGGAAATGTCCTGTGAGATTTCCATAGGAACTATCCTTTTTCCTCCTCCACCCGACACTGATACTCTTCTGGAAATGGTAATTATAGGAGTGGCATACTTGCTTTACTTTCTTTTCCCACTGTGGTGTGCATCACTTAGATTGTGTGTTTAATTGCAGTGTATATTGATCCTCCATGCTTCATTGAGTTCTGGAAAATAAAGCTTCGTTTAGTCTGTATTGGGACAAATGCATCAACATCTGGAAGATGGAGCTGATTAAGCTGTGATTACGTATTCATTTTGATGAGCTGTAAGAACTTGCCATAGCTTGAAATGAAATTTTATTGCCCAGTTGAATAGTTTGCATGAACATCTGAACTAGATGGTTGGTGTCCCAAGAAAAGGAAATTCTTTTACACAATTTTATTGTTCATGCCAATTGTTAGCTAAAAAGGATTAGAAGTTCTGTTCATGTTTTTTCTTCAACTCATAATAGCTTGAAAATCATGTCCAGGCAGCCTTTCTTTTCTTTTGATAGTAGTGAAATTCCTCAACTAGTGAATGGAGTTCCTGGGAAATATTATTTTTGATCTGTTGGATTTGCTTATGAAGAATAATGTGTGAAGTATTGAGGCCTTACAGAGTTCCTTAAGCAGAGAAGTATATCTTCCCTGTGCTACAGAACACGTAGTATGTTAACACATGTTTTGTTCACCCAGGTGCTACTTCGTGGGGGGGAAATAAAGTTGATAAAACAAGCTCAGGAACTGGAAACTTACAACTCAGGTGAATGTCACTGCTTTTATTGTTGCTTTACTCTTACTCTTCCAGTCTCACTTCAGGATAGTGCTTTGGATACCTTTACAACCCTCACTATACTATACATTTAGCTATCTGTTTCTTGCAACATTTTTGAGGAACTTCCTCTTCACTTTAGTTTATCTATGGCAGCCTGCCTAGGTTTTGTTCTCTTCCTCTTTTGATATCCTCGCTATTTAGATATTCTGTTCACATCAATAAATCTTTTTTTAAGAATTGCTAACAGAAAACTGATTTTTTGTGTGTGTGGTAATTCCTTATATGGACAAATTTTATCCCATTTTTAAGTTCATTGAGATCTTTGTACTACTTCATTTCCTCTCTTCTTGGAAATAAATCACTTTCTAGAGAGCAGCCTTCTGCATTTGAAGGACTGCACACTTCCAATCTTCCAAATTCTAAAAAGAACCAGAAATGAATAGCAAAACATTTTGGGTGGTAACTCAAATACACACTTTTGGCACATAGAATACACCAGACCCTTGCTAGAACGCGCGTCTATATAGCGCAAATACGCATATAACGCGGTCGTGGCCATGGATCCCAAATTTAATTACTTTAATTGCAATTCATTTTTACGCGGTCCCCGCTATAATGTGGTCCCCATGTTAACGCGGTACCGCGCATGGATCACAAATCCCGCATTCTAGCGAGGGTCTGGTGTACTTTTAATTAACTCAGGGAATTAAATTGGGGAATGAGAATCAGCTTCTTTAAACTTCATTATTAGAAAATTACTAGAAATATTGTAACAATTAATGGAAAAAGCAATGGAAAATAACCAGTTTTTAGAAGAGATGCTATTTTTTTCCAATGGCTAAAATGTGGAACAAACTAACAATGTTGTAGATGTCACTGCATTTTTTTTATTTGAAGTTTTCTATTAACTATAGGCATAAAATTAACATATTAAACTTGAAAATGTGAAAATAGATCAAACACTTGGCCAGATCCTGCAAAGTGTCTCGTGCCCTCAGTTCCTATCTACGTTTAATTGTGTAAACGCACAGGATTAGGTCCATTTAGCGATACTAAGTCAACAACAGGGCCCAATACTGCTCCCACTCAAATTTAATGCAAATCTCTCATTCATGTTAGTAGGAATAGGATCAGGCCATGAAAGTAGTTGATGTAAGAGAAATAACCAGTTACCCCTGACGGAAAGAGACAGCATGATCCAACGCTGTCCGAAATACTAAATACAAAGCTCATTTACCAAATACATCAGAGAGAAAAGTTAAATCCCAGCATAGATAATGCCAGGCAAAAATCAAGCTCTGTTCTAGAACATATAAAGGATAAAATGAAAGCCAATTTCAGAAATACTTTGAAATTTAGTTTTCTGTCTTCCACACAGCTGTATAGTCTTTACTGAGTCTCCTGCATGCATACTGTTGGTATGTTGGTGGAAGCATGGTCAGCCTGGCAGAAGCTGCAGTGCTGCTCTCACAGAAGCATATGTGGAAATTCTGTTCTAGCAGCTGGCAAAGTTACTAGCTAGAAACTACTGTGAAAATAGGTGCAACCTCTGAAATTAATATCAGTTGGGCATGTGCACCTTAATTCTATCTGAGCCTTTCTGACTAAAGGATAATTCCAGGTGCAACACTTCATCATTTTAACTTGCTGAATAAACACTTTCTGATTGATTATTTCAGTTCCAGACTACTCTGGATGCTATTTAGTGTTTGTAAAATCAGTTAGACTAAAAGGACAGAAGCTAGAGAGTGTCCTATGTTGCAGTAGAAAACAACAGGAGAATCTGATGGAAGAAGTCATGTTTTACCTCAGTTGAGATAATAATGAAGGCTCTAAGAGGGTAGCCTATAGGGCATAATAATTCTACTAGGAAAATAAGAACTAATGTAGATAACTGTGCAAACATGACAAGAGGACTTTACTTTTTTTTCATTGTTGATGAGCAAATTTTAACTTCCTTCATATTAAAGTAAATGCAGTCCAGATGGTTGGAGAACACAGAGTCCTAGCTGAAGGGGTGGGGTGGGAAGGGAGAGACGGCTGCAGAATGAAACTTAACAGATAGCAGTGAATTGCTAAGAAACTTGTGGAAAATATAGGTTTAAAGTTAGAATGTGAAAAGTACTATTGTTCTTCCCTGCCCCTCTTCCAGCCCGGGAGCAGATTTGAGCCTTTAGGATAATCTTCAAAGTAAATCCAAATGTATAATTCAGTAATTTTGGATTAGACAAGGTTTGTTTATGTATTCAAATTGGACTCAAAAGAAAGAGGTAATACAAATCTGTTTGTTTTTTTCCCATTAGCTAGGTTGTTGGTGAACAATAAACAAATCATCTTAAGCCTTTTAGCATCTCAAATATATGCTGTTGAAACACTTGTTTTCTTGGAGCACTTCATCATTGAATTTTTTTTTTAAACCTATACACACAATGATTCTCAAGTGCTTTGAAAAAACTAAGTACTGTACTATAAGTGCTAAGTATTAGTCATATTGTCAGTATGTATACTGTTAGTGTACTTGTGTAGCTTCATCAAAGCTACTTTACCCAGAAATTATTACTATAAGACATTGGTATTTCCATTTAAAATTTATCTTGTAAAATGTTTTACAGACATTTCACAGCAATGAAATAGAGACCACACACAGAAGACATTAATATGTACTGCTGGACTGATCTCATTGTATGTTTTGTATTTTTATTTTACAGTTTTAACGTTTTTAATTGGGCATAGAGGTTGGGAGAGGGATGGAGGGAGTGGGTGGAAGAGTTAGTAGGGTGAGAGAATAGAAAGAGGGATAGTCCCAGCTCATCACCTGCCTAGCCACCTGCAGGCAGGTTTTGTAAACATAGCAGAGGTGAGCATTTTCCCTCATGCCTAACACCAGTGTAAGCATGAAGGTATTTAAGAGAGAAGTTGACTAGTGCTCTGTAAATGCTGGCACAGTTGGCAGAGTGAAGCAGGCTTTGACTTTGCAACTGAATCAAATAGATAAGCTATTAGATCAGCTAGAGTGTGAGGCTAATTTATGAAGAACCTTAAGGACCTTGTGTTTGATGTAGTGGTGAAAGGGGAGCAAGAAAAAACATCAAAGTGCTTGGTGTTGTCAAGACAAGACGGGAAGCAAGATCTTGGCAGCAATATTTTGAATGAACTTGAGGGGAACAAAGCTGCAGTAATAAAAGTTCGGAAGGAGGAGGTTGTGCTCCTCAAGATGTGAAATGAGGATTTTGAGTTTTAGCTGTGTGTACAGATGAAAGGTCAGATTTCAGTTATGCTGTGTAGGAAGAAGTGGAAAGATTTACACATAGTCTGTATTGTGAGTCTAGAGAGAGGGCTGAGTCAAATGTGTCGAAGTTAAAGGCTTGAGTGTTTGGGAAGATGGCTGTGTTATCCACAGTGATGGCGAAAAGGAGGATTGGGGAATGGAAGCTTGGGGAATGGAGACTGAGAATTAAATTTTGGCCATGTTGAGTTTGAGATAACTACGGACATCCCTTTTTAAGGATGGCAGAGAGAGGTCAAAGTACTGGATTAGATGAGTGAGGCAGCTTATCACTAGGGAAGTCGTTGGCTTAAAGATGGTAGTCAAAGCCATACTTGTGGATAAAAGTACCAAGAGATAAGAGGGGAGCCAAGGACAGAGCTGCTGGCGACATCTACAGAAACAGGGAGTTAGGATTATGACTTACCAGATAAAACACTGAAGGAATAAGAGGATGAAGTCATGAAAGCTAACGACAGGATTTCAAGAATCATTGACAACTTCAAAAGCTGCCAAGTGGTCTCATATTGAGAATGGAATTTGGAAATGAAAAGGGTAGAGGAGAGATTGTATGGTAGTTTGAGGCTGAGGCGTTGAAGCTTTGTGTGTGGGGAAGGGTATGGGGGGATGGTGGTTATTTTTAGATGTGGGGAGAATACAGAATGCTTGTACTGGGAGAGGAAAGAACCGTTTGTGAGTGAGAGGTTCAATAGAAAAATGAGATGCGGTGAGAGTATGGGTATGGAAGGCGAGGAGATGTGCAGTCAGAGGAGGAGAGAAGTCAGGAAGTCTCTGTATTAGTGACGGGGCTGTTTTGACCATTTTCAGCAGAAATTAAAACCAGAAATTTGTTGGTTCCTGAAAATCTGGCAGCATTGCGTAAAGGGAGTTAAAAAAAATTAGTACTGGGATGCTTCCAAATTTGTTTGGAAGTTTAAAATAAACTTGAGAGCCAAAAGGATTAGTTAGTATTTGTATAGCATTTAGAAGATGTAAAATACTATATAAGAGGTGGTCTCTGTGCTCCCAATTTTACTTATTTAAATATGGATAAATATTTGAAGGTATTTGTTTAAACTTAATGTATTTATATTGATTATTCCCCCCCTAAACTAGAATAAAAGGACACTCAACCAATGCTCTGGGAGCCACTGACAATCGTTACAAAAATACACTAATAGAAGTTTGTATATTGCATATCTAACACTTGTCATCTAGGGATCTCAAACCACTTGACAAATATTAATGAATTAAGCCTGACCAACCCCCTTCCCCCTTGAAATCAGTATTAATCTCATTTTACACATGAGGAAACCGAGGCACGTGATATTCAAATGATTTGGCCAGGGTCACATAGAAGGTTTGAGAGGTGCAACTAGTATCCATTTTCTTAAGTTCCAGTGCTGTCCTCTTCACACACAGGCCTTTTCACTCATTCCCTTTACTGAATTCATACTCAAGAACTGTATTAGTTTGGTGTAATACTGCATTATTACAGAATCTTACTTCAGAACATTTACAAAGGGTCATTTTATTATCCTAGACTTATAGATTATTCAGTCTTCACTTTCATGCCTAATAATGCATAGTGAGAATTATTGAGCTCAGTACACATCAGTAAATTTGGCTATTTTAGAAATGTAGCAACTTGAAACGTTTTCAATATTTAGAGTCTGATTATAAGCTTGACAACTTATATCAGTAATATTTCATTACAACACTGTAAAAGACTCATTTTGATGCAAACTATCCCCACGAAGGGGTATGGTTTCTTGCAAGCCCCCCCCCTCAAAATTTCTTATATTTTGGAAACTTTTTTTGCATCAGCCACTTACTGCACACTTTGTTGTCATAGTGATGTTTCATTACAATTGTCTTTTTTATAAAAAGTGTGGAATTGCCTAATTTAAGATGAAACCTTTTATTCTTTTACTTCAAGATAACTTATCAAAATACACCCACTACCTAGTTTCCATTTTCTAATGTGTGTTTAATTCAGACTTATTCTACAACGTTATCTTTCTGTAGCCCATTACATAGGAAAGATTCAGTTGTATTCGAGAAAATAGTCAACTTGTATGACAGGCACAGTGTATGTTAGATTCTGCCTCAGTTCATGATTGTACTGTGTATCCCTAGAAATGACTGTGTTCTGAATCCATAGAACTTTTTTCAGTTAAATCGTATGCATTTGAACAACTTAAATTCAGTTCATTTTTTGACCAAACCCTTAGGATGTGACAGCTTTAGTAAGTGTTTGATGAGGTAAATCTTCAAGTATTCTGTTCAAAATGAGATAATCTGTTAATGTTTATGATAAAAAATTAACTGTTTTTAAACTGAGACAGAAAAAATAATCTCTAGCAAGTTTTAAAGACTGTTCAGTATCCTTCTATAATTTCAAGCAATTATCTCTCTAAGGGCAAAATTGTGTGGTCTGTAATAAGGAAAAACTTCCATTGATTGCAATGGAAGCTTGGCCTGAGTAAAATTACAAGATTTTGCTTAAGTATATGTTCAAAATGGCAAGAAACTATAACCTGGTGCGGTGGCTCAGTAGAGAAAATAGTGGGGGATGAATTGAAATGAAACCAGCAAGTCATTTTTGCATAGTTTTCCATTATCCAGCCCTCATTACAGAAATATGTGGTGTATTCTAAATACTGCCTTGCTTTAAAGCCTGCATATTTTGGGTAATCTAAAACTGAGTAATCCTCTGTATGGCATTGTAAACAAAATGAGATTGAAAAGCTTTAGTAGATGCTTTTCCTAAGATATTGGTATTAATCGTAAGACTGTTAAGAAGAGAGGTTATAATCAGAGTTACCAACTTTCACGCAGTAAATAAGCACCACGACTTTCACAATAAGCCAAAAATCAAGATAATCCCATTTCAAAACAAGCCAATCCCTAAGAACCCCAACACTCGACTAGATCCCTCCAGCATGCAGTCTGGGACTATGGTGGGTCCACTGTGCACCCCTGACTCTCCCCCTACTTGACACCCCCCTCTTGCTCCTGCTTGCCAAGAGCCGATTTAAAAAAATAAAAAAGTAACAAGCTACAAGCCAAAAACTAGCCAACAAGCAACTCTCAAGCCAATGAAGCCAAAAACAAGCCCAATTTCTGCATTTTTTCCCGCAGGTTTGGCATGTCTGGTTATAATCAGTGGGTTTTGTATCCCTGTACAGTGCTTTTGCAGATTAGGTGGTGCTGTGTTACCTTAACTATATAGGAAAATAACCAGAAAAGTACTGATGATACTTTGATTTGTCATTAGATAGCTTAATAGCTATATTCTGTTAAAGTGTATATTTGTCTCTTGCATTTATTACTGGCTTGGGACCTGTGGTCTGCAGGACAGACACTTGTTGTGGGTTCTTCCCCGCCCCCCTCCCCGCCCCCCCCACTAGTAATGGAATCGGTCCATGCCTCTCCTCCGTTACTGCATAGTTGGCTCAGTAGAGGAGGTTTGACCGAAAGTGGAGCTGGAGGCAGAATTGGGGAAGGGGGAGGAGCTGGGGCTAGAGGCTCAGCTGGCCTGGGGGCAGAGAGGGGGTCAGAGCTGTGGCTGGGGGCGGAGCTATGTGGCACCCTCTCCTCCCCTGAACTTTACTCTGTCCCCGCTCAGTGGTCCCACAGTTTAGGGACCACTGCACTAGTGTGTCTTGATGTTCCATATTTTAATAAAAAGGCTTCCAAACCTTCTAAAGTTTACCAGCTATCTGTGTAACACAGAACAAATTACTGCCCCTCAATTCCTAGGGCTGCAGAACAGGGATCTTCTTCGCTTTCCTTAGTAAATTTCCCTAACTCTAGCAAAGCTGTTAAGTGCCTGGGAAAATAGTAAAATATCAGGGGACAGTAAATAGAAAACGAAAGGTAAAAGTGGACAGAAAAAAACAAGGAGTCTTCTCCTGGGAAATTGTAATCTTCAGGGGCTCTATCAGACGTGATGTGTGTTCTCCTCTTACTCTGGAGATCCAGGTTTGGGCTTTTTGCTTCTTTTAACATTTTTTAATGACACAGCTGCTTGAGAAGGCTGGGAGTCAAATGCTCACCTCTGGCATGCTGTACTCCTTTACAGGGTGAAGTGTTGTCAATCTGTGCTTGTGACTTCTCTCTCTGCACCCACAGATGCTTTCTGCCTGCCTCTCTCCTCTGCTAACAGAATGCCCCGCAATTGTTGTGCTGGTATGGTGTCCCCCTGCACCACCTTAGTTAAGCAGTAGTTTAAAAACCACAATGTAACTCTATATCTGAAGGAATCCCATCAGGCCCCTGCCCTCTGGTGTGAAACATAATAGCTCTACTTGTTGTAATATCAAAAGATCTAGGAGAAAACACACTACAGAGAGCTTTTGAAATTTGACAATTGGAATCTTAAACCAGAATATTACATGCTGATAAAAATTAGTAAACTTTAAATATGGTGAATATACTTTTTTTAAGTCAGTGCTGTTAGAATACAATACATGTTCTTTTGACAGAGGTAAAGAGCAAGAAATCCAGAAGTTTAAACAAATTTCTGAATGTTCAGTTTTCCTTTTAATAACCTCTAGCAAACTGCGTCTCCTATTTCACCATTATTGCATATATGGAATGAATGCTTTTCCTGTTATCCAGCAAATTAGTATATAATGCATCTTTTCATTTGTAATGGTAATCTTTTCTTCCCAAGGCATCATCAGAGCATAAGTTTCTCCCTAGTCATATTTAAACTCTATGTGGAAGCTTGTCCATTTACAGAACATCAGAGCTGCAGTTTCACTTGGTTTTTGGAGAGAGTCAGGAAGAATTCTTCCCTGTCCCTGAACACAGTCAAATGGGGAATATAAAAATTTCATATAGGAGGTTTTAACATTTCCTTTGGCTATCAATTAAACTCACAATCTTTAATTAGATTGGGAGCCAAAACACTTTCATACAACTTACTTTTAAGTAGAAATAGTATTTTTTTGTCGTCCTTTTCTGGCAAATAATAGCTATATAATTGCACGCACGCACACCTTCACATCCAGTCTCTTTCCTTCTGAGAATTGTTTGGGTCTCTTCCTGGCAACTTCTCTCCTCTTATTCTGTTTCCATCATTCTGTTTCCATCTGTTTTCCATTCTGTAACCCTGTGCCCTCTCTTGTCCTGCAGGTGTGGGGGAGTGAATATTGTATATTTGCAGTCCTGTGTCAAGCTTTGGCACAAAGAAGCACTGCAAATCTGTAACAACAAATGTATGTTAAAATACAAACAATACATCTTTCCCCCAGCTGTTCCCTGTCTGAATCCTGATGATGCTCCCATTTGACCCCTATTTACATTCCCTCACTTTCTCCCCATGTCAGAACCAGCACTGAGTGTCATCCTTCTAGTGTAGAGGTGGCCAAACTGTGGCTCTTTCATAGTTAAAATGCAGCTTGTGGACCCCCCCAGATTCTCCACCATGAGACTCTGGGGGTGAGAGGGGAGCTTGGGACCTCTGCCTTGTGGTGGGGTAGGGCTTCTGCCCAGCGGTTGAGGGGGGTGTCATGGCTTCAGCCCTGTGGGGCATGCCTACTGGGGCTTCAGTTGGAGTGAGGCTGAAGCCCAGGGCCCTGGCAGGTGTGCGCCGGCTCTCGAACTTCTAAAGATTGTCCTATGTGGCTCAGAGGGCAATAAGTTTGGCCACCCCTGGATGACAGCTGGTTGAAACTCCCTTTATTATTTCAGTGACATGTATTAATTAGCTTCTAAAAAGACGTCTGTTGAACAGTGTAAGGCACTCCCTATACCAGTGCTCTTTGCTGTTTTTGAAGTGGGGGCCACTTTGGCAAAAAACCTTCAATGTGAGAGCCACATCAACGCGACACAGATGGTTGAACACTCTGAGTTCTTTGTTGGTTGATATTGTAATATTAACATTATTGGTAATATTGCTTGGGGTGCAGGATGGGGCATGGGGGGTTGGCTCTGGGAGGGGGCTCAGGGCTGGGGCAGGGGCTTGGAGTGCAGGAAGGTATATTGGGGGCTGGCTCTGGGAGGGGACATAGGGCTGGTGCACGAGGTGGTATGGGAGGCTAGCTCCGGGAGGCTACAAGTTGGGTGGTGGAAGAGCTCTTCAGAACCTTCCCATTGAAGGGTGCGGCACTTACTTTGGGTGGCCCTCGCCCTATGCCGCTCCTGGAAGGGGTCAATGTGCCCCTGCACCCTCTGGGGGGGCATGTGGCTCTGCGCGCTGCCCCGCAACTCCCATTGGCCACAGTTTCCTGTTCCTGGCCAATGGGAGCTGTGGGGGCAGTGCTTGCAGGCAGGAGTGGCGTGAGCAGACCTCTGCTCCCCCCCCTTACCGCTGAGGCCGCGGGGGAGGGGATGCTGGCCCCTTCTGGGAATGGCATGGGGCTAGGATAGGCAGGGAGCCTGCCTTAGCTACAGCCCCGCTGCGACCCCACTGCACCACCGGAGAACGCGATCAACAGGGAGCCGCACTTGGGGTCCCTGGGAGACGTCACTGGCTCACAGGCCTTGCAGTGAGGAACACTGCCCAATACCCTGGTGGTGGCTGACTTGCCTTTCCTCTACAACGTTTTTATCCCTTGTGTCCTAGTACAGGTATGAGAAATCAGGAGGCTAACCCAGTGTCAAGTCCCCCTGCCCCAACATAAGAATGGACATACTGGGTCAGACCAAAGGTTCATCCAGCCCAGTATCCTGTCTACCAACAGTGGCCAATGCCAGGTGCCCCAGAGGGAGTGAACCTAACAGGTAATGATCAAGTGATCTCTCTCCTGCCATCCATCTCCACCCTCTGACAAATAGAGGGTAGGGACACCATTCCTTACCCAGCCTGGCTAATCCAGTTCTCTTTTAAACCCTGTTATAGTCCTAGCCTTCACAACCTCCTCAGGCAAGGAGTTCCACAGGTTGACTGCGCTGTGTGAAGAACTTCCTTTTATTTGTTTTAAAGCTGCTGCCCATTAATTTCATTTGGTGGCCCCTAGTTTTTATATTATGGGAACAAGTAAATAACTTTTCCTTATTCACTTTCTCCACACCACTCATGATTTTATATACCTCTATCATATCCCCCCTTTAGTCTCCTCTTTTCCAAGCTGAAAAGTCCTAGCCTCTTCAATCTCTCCTCATATGAGACCCATTCCAAACCCCTAATCATTTTAGTTGCCCTTTTCTGAACTTTTTCTAATGCCAGTATATCTTTTTTGAGATGGGGAAACCACATCTCTACGCAGTATTCAAGATGTGGGCGTACCGTACCTTGGGTTTATATAAGGACAATAAGATATTCTCTGTCTTATTCTCTATCCCTTTTTGAATGATTCCTAACATCCTGTTTGCTTTTTTGACTGCCGCTGCACACTGCATGCACGTCTTCAGAGAACTATCCATGATGACTCCAAGATCTCTTTCCTGATTAGTTGTAGCTAAATTAGCCCCCATCATATTGTATGTATAGTTGGGGTTATTTTTTCCAATGTGCATTGCTTTACATTTATCCACATTAAATTTCATTTGCCGTTTTGTTGCCCAATCACTTAGGCCTGGTCTACACTGGGGGGGCGGGGATCGACCTAAGATACGCAACTTCAGCTACGAGAATAGCGTAGCTGAAGTTGATGTATCTTAGGTCGACTTACCTCGCGTCCTCACGGCGCGGGGTCGACTGCCGCTGCTCCCCCGTCGACTCTGCTTCCGCCTCTCGCCGCGGTGGCGTACTGGAGTTGACGGCAGAGCGATCGCGAATCGATTTATCACGTCTACACTACATGCGATAAATTGATCCCCGATAGATCAATCACTACCCGCTGATCCGGCGGGTAGTGTAGACGTACCCTTAGTTTTGTGAGATCTTTTTGAAGTTCTTCACAGTCTGCTTTGGTCTTAACTATCTTGAGCAGTTTAGTATCATCTGCAAACTTTGCCACCTCACTGTTTATCCCTTTCTCCAGATCATTTATGAATAAGTTGAATAGGATTGGTCCTAGGACTGACCCTTGGGGAACACCACTAGTTACCCTTTTCCATTCTGAAAATTTACCATTTATTCCTATCCTTTGTTCCCTTTTAACCAGTTCTCAATCCATGAAAGGATCTTCCCTCTTATCCCATGACAACTTAATTTATGTAAGAGCCTTTGGTGAGGGACCTTGTCAAAGGCTTTCTGGAAATCTAAGTACACTATGTCCACTGGATCCCCCTGGTCCACGTTTGTTGACCCCTTCAAAGAACTCTAATAGATTAGTAAGACATGATTTCCCTTTACAGAAACCATGTTGACTTTTGCCCAACAATTTATGTTCTTCTATGTGTCTGACAATTTTATTCTTTACTATTGTTTCAACTAATTTGCCCAGTACTAACTTTAGACTTGCGGTCTGTAATTGCCGGGATCACCTCTAGAGCCCTTTTTAAATATTGGCGTTACATTAGCTATCTTCCAGTCATTAAACACAGAACAAACATTCAGCTATCACCCAGCCCTCAAAAACTATATACAGATGTTTGGTTTTCTTCGTGCCCAGGAGGTAGTGTTTGCTAATGTGGTGAGTCTGCAGATAGCCTGATACTATAGCTCTTTGAATTCTGAAACCTAATGACAAGTTCAGTAGCAACAATACTACTCTTTTACTGTCAATCATCAAGATAATGGTCTTATCCATTGTAGGATGCATTGGAGATATTTGTATGGGAGTGCTGGAGCAGCTAGCTGCTGTTGAGTTCTGCTGGAATGGAAAACCAGGAATTCAAGTCCCCCCCCCCTCTTCCCCACCCCAAAAAAACAAACAAACCAAAAACCTCTCACCCTACCCACAAGCTAGAAGGAAAGGAGAAACACATCTTCTCACCTATATCATAAACCTCATTTACCTCTTGGGGGTCCAAAAGCCCCATCTGCCCCTACCAAGTTGCCAAAATCTTCAACTTTCTCCTGATGGCTTCTATAATGTTGTGCATTGTCCACAAAATTTGCTGCAAACTAAAAAAAAAAAAAAAAATTAGGAGAGCCTAAATAAATAAAATTAATATTAAAAATAATGCAAGTGAGACTGTACTAATGGTGGGTACCACTTTTTATACTTATTTCAGTAACAATCTATTTTTCATTCAGTGATTCTATTACAGAATTTCCCATCTTGAGGATAAACCAACAACCAAGGAGAAATTGTAATGCAAAAATAAATGTTGCAAAACTATTAGATTAACTTCTCCAGTAATTAAATATAGGCAAGTTCTAGCTACTTTCCTCCTTCTTAAAAACCCCAGGGTATGGTGATGGGGTGTTTTTGTGAGTTTGTAAGTCTATCAGCTACTGATTTGTTTAAGGAAATCTTGTGGCCTTGATGGTACAACACTTCTGTATCCTATTCTATCATACATTCTGTATGTTGCGGGGCTAGGAGTGGAAGAGGATGGAACCTTGTTGGGTTGTTGTCAGTTGTTTCCAATGAAGAAATCTCTCCTTGGTGCAGTTGTTTGCATTTCTGTGGTCAGTGGTATAAGGAAATACCATGTTGTAAAAATTTCCAATTGTTTCCTCAAGGGTTCTTCTCAATTGCACAATCCTTTGATGTTTTTGTTTGTAAAAAAGAAGAAATTAGTTTTTAGCTCATTACTTTGAAACTCAGAATTCTGTAATATCTACAGGTTTTATCTTTGATTTTGTAACCCAATGTCAGGAATCAAACCAGAGGTAATGTCTCTCTTTATACTGATCAGCCATTAAATACCAGTGGCTGTAGGATTTCTCCTCTCCCCCTGAATGTTTCTCTTGTGCCCCTGAATATCTGGCATCATGACAACTCATCATGGTTGCTAAATGAAACTCTAGAGAACTAGTCAGTGTTGCTTTGCCCAGTTTTTATGGGAGAGGTCACTAGAATAGCAACCTCTGTTGCATAAATATTATTCATCAGGAGGAACAGGCTCTTTGACCAACAAATCCTTTCTTGCCATTGAGTGAAGTACTTCATAAAAAATTTCACTTACAGGCTTATTTTCATTTCCACACTGTGCTAATTTTCAATAATGAATTCTTAAATCCACTCCTATTAGAATGATGTGTATGAGTTTTGGATGAAAGTCTGACGTTTCTTGCCCAACTTTGATGTGGATGGTGTCTTTCACAAATCAGCTGATATTTAAATGTGCATCCAAGTTTAGGTGTTAAGTCCACTGGTGATCCAGTGAATGTGGAGAAAATATCATAATTCTGCCAAAAGTCAGTGGCTTTCTTAAGAGAAAATGAAAATATTTAAAGATATTTGCTTAAACTTAGGTCTTATCTCACAATTTCTTCAGACCTTGAATCTTTTTTATGGCTCTTTCCTGTACCCTCTCCAGATTTTCAAAATCCTTTCCCAAATCTCCCTACTCTTACTCACTAGTCCCTTGTCTATGTATCCAAGGCTCATATTAGCCTTTTTTGCCACAGTATTGCACTGAAAGCTCATATTCAGTTGCTTGTCTGCTGTGATCCTTAAATTCTTTTCAGAGTCACTGTTCTCCAAGACAATCTCCCCATTCTGCAGGAAGGGCCTGCATTCTTAGTTTGATGTGTATTTTTTTATTTGACTATATTAAAACACATTTTGTTGGAATGGACCCCACTTACCAAGTGAACCTGATTTCTAGGTGACTGTCCTGGCTTCATAATTATTTACAACTATGTCAAACTTTGTGTCACGTGCAAATTTTACCACCAGTGATTTTTATATTTACTTCCAGATCATTGATTAAAATGTTGAATAGGACTGAGCCTAGTACCGATCTCTGTGGAATCCCAATAGAAACACCCACACTTGCTGATGCTGATGGTTCCCTATTGACTACTACTTTTTGAGATCTGTCAGTTAGCCAAGAATGAAATCAGGCTTATTTGACGAGACCTATTTTCTGTAAAACCACGTTGACTGGCATTAATTATATTCTTTATTAGTTGAATCACATATCAGTTTTCCTATTATTTTGTCCATGATTGATGCTAGGCTAACTGGCCTATAGTTACTTAGATCATGCTGCTTGCCCTTTTATGAAGATTGCCACATTAGGAGTCTTCCAGTCTTCTAGAATTTCCTTAGTATTCTAAAACTTATTAAAATTTAACATCAATAGGCCAGAGATCTCCTCTTCAAACTCTTTTAGGACTCTTGGGTACAAGTTATCCAGGCCTGATTTTAAAAATGTTTTTAAAAGTTTATCACTAGTAGGTATTTTATATCCTCAGTTACTAATGGACTAGCGAGAGTACTTCATTATCCTGGCATGAGAGGAATACATCATTCTGCCTCATTCCAAATACAAAACAGATATTTATTGAACAAACATAGAAACCACAGTAAGCTGTATCAATAGAAACTGCATCTTATAGTGGCTTTGCCCGTCTGCTCTGGGGGCTTGCCCTGATGCAGCCACACCAATGGCTGGCCAACAATTGATGAAGTCCCCCCCACTGTAAATGAGGTCTGAATTTAGAAGCAGGTGAGTAACTATACATTGAAGTAGCACTCTGTTATGTCTTTGGCAATGTGAAGGGATTAGAGAAGAGTGAATTATACTCCCGCCTAGGATAGACGGCGACCTGATAGTCTTCATACAATTTCCTATAATATAGACTGCTCTTTTTAGCATTACATTTCTCACTTGTCAGTCTTACAAGTAGAAAGAGAATAGATGAAGTTTTAAAATGACTATTGCTATGAGATATGCTGTCAGTCCCAATATATAAACATGTTACAAAAAAAACTTCATTTATTTGTTCAGTATCTTGCCGTGTCATTAAGTATGCAGGTGACTGAGAGCGACGAATTGGTTTTGTCCAACTGAATAATTGGGGAAAACATATTTGATTACACACGGAATAATTGAATTTCATAATTATTTAATCACATGTCCTTTTTTAAAAATAAATATTATGTTCTTGTAATAACATGTTAATAGTAAGCTTTACCTGACTCTGTGTACATGGGTTTTTTATATATTTAAATTTTGCTTTCCTGGAAGACCAACTCTTAATACAACTTGGTCAGTCCAGTGTTCTCTAATAATTTTAGAAGTAGTAATGGTGGGGTTAGGGCTGTCTAATACAGTTGAAAAACAGTGACGCAATAAATATGTGTAGCATACCATTGTAGAGATTTAAAAAAATATATATATTCTGAGAGTACTCGAGCCAATTTGTGAAACAGTAAGAAGGAAGAACTGGTGATGGCTGGAATAGGCTGTGTCAGCCTTATGAATAAAAATTCCATGGTTAATGGGAAATGTATATGTCCGGATTGCCTTGTACAAACAGAGCATACTGGTTTCATAATGGTAAACTCTTACATTCATATTATGAATCTATGACTTTATTGCTAAGTTTGAGTCCTATAGATGTGCTCTTGCTGTCTTGTGGGGTTTTTGGTTTGTTTTTCTTTTCCTTCCCCCTCCTCTCCTCTCCTCTCCTCTCCACACCCACCCTCCGCCCCCCATCTCCATTGCAATCTGTTATATATGGCATGACTTCAGAATGTGAAGAATGGTTTTGATTTGTTGGGAAAATGGTAGAAGTACTCTTTGGTTTTTTTTGCCCCCTATATGTTGCATACAGAAGAAGAGATTTTTACTGTGGAAAATAGTTCATGCCAGAGAGAACAAAGATGATAGAGAAACAGGGATTTTTGGGGGTACTTTTTTTCATACATTTTATTTAGGTATTTCACTTTCACATGAAAAGGTTAATTGGAGGCAAAGGGGAACTTAATAGCATCCTGGCTGCCTTGAAGGGCTGGGTTGAAAAGAGGCAGAAGTTTCTTTATGAACTTTGACACTAGTACAGTACTTACGAAGTGGACAGATTTCAAAGAGAAATGTTCCTCTTTCTCTTGCTCCCCACCCAAATTATGGTCTGCTCACTCAGCTACATCTCAGAGGCAGCAGGGCTACTTCTTTTTTGTTGTGCTGAAAGAAGAGTATGGATCATACTTACTTAAAATGGTAGTGATACTTTTAAGTATCTAATATTTTTATTGAATTTTGGATTCAGAATTGTGAGAATTTGGCAAAATGGCAGGATTCATGTACTAACACATTCCTGACTGGATATTTATCAACTTTCCCCCATTTTAAGGGTTCCCCTTTTCCATGACTGATGCAGTATAATTAGAGCCTTGCAAATCTGCGGATATCTGTATCTGCGGATGCTGATATCCACGGACCATGTTTACGGATTGCGGATTGGATGCGGATACGGATTTTGTATCCGTGCAGGGTTCTATGTATAATATATTGTTCATTCATTCTTCTAAATCTACATACATCTTCTCAAATTTCATAGTGAGTTTTTATGTAAATATTTTGAAGAGTTCAAGAAACCTTTCGATAGACTTGCTGTTTTTAGATACATGTTTATAAGTAAGTATGCTGAAAGGTGACACAACACAGTTCCAACAATACAGAAACCCTCTCAGGAGACGATGATCTTTTTGTTTCACTTTACAGGTTAACTACATTAATAGAGCAAGGAGAATTGTGAAAAACATCCCAGGTAATTAAATGTTTTAAATTCTATAGCAATGTATTCTTGGAGGCAGTTTAATATAATGATGGTCTTGACAGTATTGGCTAAAAATGATGGAGATTTATTTTAAACACCTGAAAAATTATTAAAATTGCTTTAAAGTGACAATGTGATATATTTTATGCCTCTGCCTATCGAACGCACTCATATTCTCTTGTTATATAATAAAATACTATGGTAGGAAGCAATCTTGCATTGTCTGAAGATGGACTAGATGATCTAAACATACCATATAATATTCTTATGGCACCTTTTTATATTTGAGGCTCTCACTGTGCTATATAAACAATAATTAAACCTCACAACACCACACTTAATAGGAAAGTATTATCCTATTTTTACAAGTGGGTAACATAAGTCATAGAGCTTAAGTGCCAGAGAACACTTAGTAAGTGTTTTGACCATGATGTGTCACTTTGCTAAATTGAAATAATTATTATAGTCAGCTTTACAATGTGTTAAATTCTGCTATCCATTGTATTCATCTTACGTTCTTTTCCAAGAGAGTCTTTAGGCAGCGGAACCTGAGCAGTTGCCTGTGTTTTAGATACAAGGTGGCTGTTGTCATTCATACCTTCATCCCCTCATAGCCTGATTTGCTGCCTCCTGGAAAGTTGCCCTGTGGGTACATCTAGGGAGGTGGTATGTCATGGGTTTTCATCTTCAGGCCAGTAGGCAGCAAATACTCCAGCAGTGTAGTGGATAGTGACTCTTCCTTTCCCTAAAACCTTGTTTCCACTGAAGGTGCTTCTAATTTTAGATGCCCTAGATCAGTGGTCACCAACCATTCAATCGTGATCGACTGGTTGATCCTAGAGGATCTCCCAGTCGATCGCGATCTCCGGCGGCACAGTATGGCTGCTGCTAAGGCAGACTCCCTGCCTACCCCAGCCCCATGCCGCTCCCGGAAGCGGCCAGCGTGGCCCCAGTGGGGGGTGTGTGTGTGTGTGTCTCCCTCCGCACACTGTTCCTGCCTTCAAGCACTGCCCCCACAGCTCCCATTGACTGGGAGAGCTACGGGGATGGTGCTTGTAGAGAGGGGCAGCACGCGGAGCCATGTACCTCCTGCCGCCGCGCCCCCCCCCCCCAGGGGCTGCTGGGACGCGTTGTCCCCTTCCAGGAGTGGTGCGGGGCTGGGGTAGGCAGGAAGCCTGCCTTAGCCTCACTGCACCCACTGCCGACCAGGAGCCGCTGGAGGTAAGTGCTGCCCGGTGGGAGGCCACACCCCAACCCCCATCCCTGAGCCCCCTCCTGTAGCCAGCACCCTGTACCTATCCTGAACCCCCAGCCCTGAATCCCCTTCCAGACCCAGCACCCCGTATCCCCTCCTGCACCCCAACCCCCAGCCCTGAATCCCCTTCCAGACCCAGCACCCTGTACCCCCTCCACCCCAACCCACCTCCCCAGCCCATAGCCCCCTCTTGCACCCAAACTCCCTCCTAGAGCTTGCACCCCGAGCCACCTCCCACAGTGTGAACCCCTCGACCCCAGCCTAGAGCCCGCACCCCCTCCCGAACCCCAACCCCCTGCCCCAGCCTGGTGAAAGTGAGTGAGGGAGAGCGAGTGACTGAGAGATTTTGGGGGGGAGGAGGGTGAGTGGGGCAGGGCTTTGGGGAAGGGGCAGGGTAGATCCTGGGTTGCCCTTAGATTCAAAAAGTGATCTTGGGTGTAAAAAGGTTGGATATCACTGTCCTAGTTGAAATAAGCCAAAACACTTCATTATCTGTCTTATGTCCTGATGCCTAATGTGCTGGTAAACCAACTACTTTAGACTATATCTTGCTGTAGGGCCTATCTACATCCGTACTCTTGGCCCACTACTCTTGCTTTGTTTCTCAGTCACTTGTGCCTTGAACAGCTTTTGGTTGCCACATGTCTTCGTTCTCAAAATTCCCCCTACTTTCCCAAACTCTCTGCTTTTAGTTACCATTCTTTTGCTAACCTCAGCTCCAGTGCTCTTGGGCCTGATTTTATTCACCTTCCTTAAACCAAAAGAAACTCATGTGACACAACATTTTTAACTTGCTGTGATTTGTCCTCCCCATCCCCAACTCTTTCCTGCCATCACTTGCTATGTTATGTTTTTAATTTAGAATGTAAGCTCCTCTGGGCAGCTTATCATATGCTTCTGTGCATAGAATGCAAATCTGTATGCAGTGACTTACCTGTCCTTCCTAAGCTTTGTCTCCTATGGAGTACCATGCCAGTTCATGGAGAGATTGTAAAACTCATAATTTTAATTATTAAAAAATGTTCTTGGATGATGGATGACTATTGGTACTTTTTAATGAAATCAAATAGTGATGAAAGCTCTTTAAGAAACAAAACAAAAAAAACAAAACAAAAAAACTCCTTCAGTAAGAATACCTGAAATTGTGACTTAGTAATGATAAGAGAGGCATGATTGTTGAGCTTCATGCTGTATGTAATAGTTTTGGATAAGTATTTAGATCTCAGCTATACAGATTGTTGATGCAGATCATACAACAGCAGCATCATGTATGTATGTAAAAGAACCTTATTTACATATAAATAATTTTGTCTAGCATGAGTAATTGGTTTCCATGAGATTTATTTTGGTGACCAGCCTTCAACTCCAGTACAACTGGTATATCTGAAGTGAGTTGGGTATTTGGATTAGTTATGTTTTAGGATGTATGTTTCTTTCCTGCTAAAGTGACATCAAACCAAAGGTTTTTTTCCATATGTTTGGGGTGGGGGTGGTAGGGAACTCCCAATCCCCACTATTTCTCTTCATTATTTAGTAATCTTGAGCTTAGAGTCTCCTTAATTAACAAGCTTCTATACCATTGCTAAAACAGGATTTGACATCTGCATAATTTCCCCATTTTCCTGCTTTCCACCTCTTAGATCTCAGTTCTTGCTACAGTGTGGAGAGTAGCAGTATTAATACTTTGTTCCTGCCTTTTGATTTTTTTCCCCCCCTCATCAAAAGGTGTTTCTCTCTCTGGAACAGTTTCTCCAACGTACAGGAAATCCATAAGAAAAGGCAGACAATCTTATGGCACTTATATGTATGGACTATGCCCAGACTCCTGATCTCTTGGTGGGTGTCTTCACCGAGGCTAGAGGTTATGCAAAGATTTCCTTGTAAGTCACTTGTGTAGACTTAAGAAGTCAGAGGAGAAAATCTTCCCCAGAGGTGGGGAAAGCGTCAAACCCACTATCAATAATATGCTTTTCCACTTCTGGAAGCAATAGAAGTATATTGACTCTGTTTTGAAGTAATTCCTGCTGTCTTTTCCACTTTTCTTGATAAATTCAAACCTTCTGAGATGCCTGAGGTTGTCTGAAATGCAAGTCCTTTTCCTTAGAATTTAAGGGCCTCTGATTCCCAGCACTAACTCCCTTCAATTCACTCTGGAAATTACCTCTTGCACAGCCTCCCGGTAAGATAAGAAGCTGGCAGGAGATCATATAAAGGAATTATTACATCACTGAAAAGAAAGATGCAAGTGAACCTCAACCCCTTCATCTGAATTTTTCCATTGCTGGTGGAGAGGTTTCTGTGTCCTTGCCTAATGTGGAGGAAAGGTATTGCTCCAGAGGCTTTTTGCCCCAGGAGACTGTCCCTAACGGTGCAAAACCCTGTCAGATTATTTTCCTGACAATTCTGCCTCCCATGCTAGTCCCTCAAAAAGACTTCTAAAGAGATTTCCCATATTGCAGAGGAAGACCAGACATGGCCTTTCCTACTTGCCCTGCAATTGAAGCATTGATAAGTAACATGTGTCTGGCTCCAAACTACAAGCTTTTCCCTTTTCCAGCCATTTAAAAAAACACTGTCCAGCTGAAAAGTTTGAAAAGGAGAAAATGTAGGGTTAGTCTCTCTCCTGTGTGATTAATCGTTTTTTGCATAATATAGCTCAATATTAGTAATTCTTTTCTGTCTGCTGTAGAGATAGTATCCGTAATCAAGTGAAGGAGTTCACTATGGCTTTCTCCCTGGTTCATGGGTTAGAAAATTTAAGTCAGTTTCTCTTTTCTGTAGTGTAGAGACTGTTTCTTTTGGGAAATTTCACAAAGCTACGTGTGGAATGCCTGTGAGAGACTACATACTTTACATTGCTTAGAATTGCTGATAACCGTTTATTCTTTATATTTTCAGTTTATTATATCTTTGGGGCTGTAAATGGAAAGCGGATAAGAATATCTTTTAACAGTTTAAGGGGAAAAACTAATAGTAACCCTCTGCGAGGAAAGGTGACCATTACAATATGAGCAAAGATAGGCTATAATATTTGATATTCAAGCAAGTTTGAAAAGAGCTCTTAAAACTTACAGGCACCCAACTTATTAATGTAGGGAAACTGTGTTCCATACAATGGTAAATGAAATGAGAACTGTTCTTCAGGTATTGTAATGGAACAGGGTAGAGATTAATCTACTTTCTAAAACAAATTAGATGGGCAAACCTCAGTATTCCCAAAGAGAATACTATCTGCAACTCCACAACTAGTAGGTTCATACAAGGTGTTTAAACTTGACATTAGAGGAGAAAGGGTAGGGAATACCTTATTGTTTGGGATAGCCAGAGGTAGACACATGGCAGGTCACTTGATACTAGAGGGAAACCTTTGACATGCTGCGGTGATAGAGGATAGACAAGGTCTCTGATAGCCTGAGGGTGAAAAGTGAACATTGTATTTTCTTTATTTATTCTGGTATGATAGGTTAGGGAGCCCAAGAACTATATGCATATTTGTGCCATCTCATTTTGTTGTTTAACTTTTTTTCTAATATTTATTTTCTTTCATGCTATGGGCTCATAGACTTTTCAGGGTATTCATTCAGTGCCTCACAAGAAGTAAATGATGTTTCAGCATCTGAGGAAACTTAATAAAAGCGAGTCTGGAATCTAAACCCACTGAGGGTCTCTGAAGGCATGGACCAGATGGTCCTGTACCATAAAATGTAAGAGTAGAGTTCACTTGGGAGGCAAAACTGGCAATGCACACCCCCCAAAAAAGCCAAGAGGATTTCTCCAGTTCATTCAATAAGCCCAGTCCAGAATATCTCCTCTAATTTCAAATGTGGTGGGAGAGCAGATTGAGTCAACCTTTTGTTCTGTTCTGTTTGGAACAGGCAGTGGGCAAATTGCATAGCAGAGTGATAACCTGGAAGATCATTTGGGCCTGTGTTGTCTAGATTTATTACATGATTTCAGAAGAAATTGTCAAGAATTGGGACTAAACAGAGTATTATCCATAGTTTCTCAACCCAATTCAATAGAATTCAATGTCTGACTATTCACATCCCACAAACTGCAATATCTTTCCTACACGCTTTCTTTCCTGATTTTTTTTTCTACAGTCCATAGAAAGGAGAATTCAGCAGCCTTAAACTACCTTTGAAGCAGTGTCAGTGGGCCCTTTGTCCAAAAGTCTCAGGAGTCTACTCTAGTTTATTATCCCACTTATGTCAAAGTGATTATTTTCATTAGATTATAAACTTTTAGAGTGGTGAGTCTCATAATGTACCTTGTATATAATCAAGCACACCTTGGAGCTTAATAAATGCTCCCAATTATAGATTTAAAATTGCTACATGAATCTCTTGTGAAGGAAAAGATGAAAATGGAGTTGGCAAGAACAATTGCCTAAGTATTTTCACAGTTCACCAATGCCAGAAAGTTCCTCTAGGCTGAATACTTTCTATAGGTGCTAATAGATTGGTGTACTCATGAGTTTCTGAGGTTTTTTTGGTTGTACCCTGCCGTTAGTATTTTTCTCCACCTTGAAGATCATAACAGAAAAGTAGTTGTGGTGGTATCGGCATTGAGACAATGGACATGCCTTCCTTCCAAAGATGGCTGTCATAGCTTCAGTGGAGCTCCTCCTTTTGGACACATACCAGGCCGCTCTGTTTGGATCCCAACACACTGGACCTTGTGCTTTACATCGGTGCAGAGTCCAGGCACTGCCTCTGGTTTTGGGTTTTTAATGCACAGTCTCAGGTGCAGATTTTCTTTCAAAAAGAACAGGAGTACTTGTGGCACCTTAGAGACTAACAAATTTATTAGAGTATAAGCTTTCGTGGGCTACAACCCACTTCTTCGGATGCATATTGAGTGAAACAAATATCGAGGAGATATATATACACCCACATACAGAGAGCATGAACAGGTGGGAGTTGTCTTACCAACTCTGAGAGGCCAATTAAGTAAGAGAAAAAAAAACTTTTGAAGTGATAATCAAGGTAGCCAAGTACAGACAGTTTGATAAGAAGCAAGTGTGAGAATACTTACAAGGGGAGATAGATTCAATGTTTGTAATGGCTCAGCCATTCCCAATCCCTATTTAGCCCTGAGTTGATTGTGTCTAGTTTGCATATCAATTCCAGCTCAGCAGTCTCTCGTTGGAGTCTGTTTTTGAAGTTTTTCTGTTTTAAGATAGCCACCCGCAGGTCTGTCATAGAATGGCCAGACAGGTTAAAGTGTTCTCCCACTGGTTTTTGAGTATTATGATTCCTGATGTCAGATTTGTGTCCATTAATTCTTTTGCGTAGAGACTGTCCGGTTTGGCCAATGTACATGGCAGAGGGGCATTGTTGGCACATGATGGCATATATCACATTGGTAGATGTGCAGGTGAACGAGCCCCTGATGGTATGGCTGATGTGATTAGGCCCTATGATGGTGTCACTTGAATAGATATGTGGACAGAGTTGGCATCGGGCTTTGTTACAAGGATAGGTTCCTGGGTCAGTGTTTTTGTTCAGTGCTGTGTGGTTGCTGGTGAGTATTTGCTTTAGGTTGGGGGGTTGTCTGTAAGCAAGGACAGGTCTGTCTCCCAAGATCTGTGAGATTAAAGGATCATCTTTCAGGATAGGTTGTAGATCTCTAATGATGCGCTGGAGAGGTTTTAGTTGGGGGCTGAAGGTGACAGCTAGTGGTGTTCTGTTATTTTCTTTGTTGGCCCTGTCTTGTAGGAGGTGACTTCTGGGTACTCGTCTGGCTCTGTCAATCTGTTTTTTCACTTCAGCAGGTGGGTATTGTAGTTTTAAGAATGCTTGATAGAGATCTTGTAGGTGCTTGTCTCTATCTGAGGGATTGGAGCAAATGCGGTTATATCTTAGAGCTTGGCTGTAGACAATGGATCGTGTGGTGTGTCCTGGATGGAAGCTGGAGGCATGTAGGTAAGTGTAGTGGTCAGTAGGTTTCCGGTACAGGGTGGTATTTATGTGACCATCGCTTATTAGCACAGTAGTGTCCAGGAAATGGACCGCTTGTGTGGATTGATCTAGGCTGAGGTTGATGGTAGGATGGAAATTATTGAAATCATGGTGGAATTCCTCAAGGGCTTCTTTTCCATGGGTCCAGATTTTCTTTCAAACACCCTCTTATGAGAGCTGAGACTCCATGGTTCGACTACCTAGGCCCTGTAACTAGTATCGACTTCCCCAGAATCCCCAGTCATTTCAGCATACCCTATCCCAAAGCTCTAACCGTATGGGCACTTCAATTTCCAATTGACCTCTTGAGGGACATGTGATTGTTGAAGCAAACAGGCGCAGACTTAAAAAAAAAAAAAATAATTCTGATACAAATTGCTCTTTAATGTAGATAGTGCAAGAGAGTTTCCAGGTCTAGGTAATGTTGCAGAAATCTCCCATGTTGTCCACACTGGTTATTTTGGGAGTCTTTTCCACCAGTAAAACTGGCAGTGTGGGAGACTGTGTGACTTAGTCTGATAATGAATTGGCCCTGTCATAACTATAAAGGGAAGGGTAACAGCTCTCCTGTGTACAGAGACTCCAAATCCTTTTACCTGTAAAGGGTTAAGAAGCTCAGGTAACCTGGCTGACACCTGACCCTAAGGACCAATAAGGGGACAAGATACTTTCAAATCTTGGGGGGGGAAAGGCTTTTGTTTTGTGTCCTTTGTTTAAGGGGTTGTTCGCTCTTGGGACTGAGAGGGACCAGACATCAATCCAGGTTCTCCCCATCTTTCTAAACAAGTCTCTCCTATTTCAAACTTGTAAGTAAAAAGCCAGGCAAGGCGTCTTAGATTTACTTTGTTTTCTCAACTTGTAAATGTACCTTTTACCAGAGCGTTTATCTTTGTTTCATGTACTTTGAACCTAAGACAGAGGGGGGTCCTCTGAGCTCTTTAAGTTTGATTACCCTGTAAAGTTATTTTCCATACTGATTTTAGAGATGATTTTTACCTTTTTCTTTAATTAAAAGCCTTCTTTTTAAGAACCTGATTGATTTCTCTTTGTTTTAAGATCCAAGGGGGTTTGGATCTGTATTCACCAGGAGTTGGTGAAAGGAAGGAGGGGAGAAGGGTCAATTTCTCCTTGTTTTAAGATCCAAGGAGTGTGGATCTGTATTCACCAGGGAATTGGTGAAGGTCTCTCAAGGCTACCCAGGGAAGGGAATTAGCTTTGGGATGGTGGCAGCGGACCAGAACTAAGCTGGTAGTTAAGCTTAGGAGTCCTCATGCAGGCCCCTACATTTGTACCCTAAAGTTCAAAGTGGGGATACAGCCTTGACAGGCCCTTTAAAAGAGAGGAGGAATTTTTTTAAATATGTTGATGTAATAAGACTCATCTTAGGAACTTAGGTGGTGAGCAGGAAGATGGATTCAGAGAAAGACAAAACCCTTTTTGTACTGCTACCTTTTGGTCAAGAGGATAGAGTATAAATCTTCCGTTCTGGGTCGTTACTCTGAAATGCCATTACAGATAATAATTCTTTTCTCACCATAGTTACATCCTGTGTTCATACAATTTCTTCTTTGTAGTTTGAAAAGATGGAATTGTTACAAAGCTGTAAGGACAAACTGTTTTTGTGGTGAGATCTTCTATGGAAAAGGAGAGACCAGTATTTTCACTTATTATATTAGTTTCCTGTTCAGCTGAAGAAATTATTCTGTAACGTAGCCCATATTTGCTAGAGCGATCACAGCCGTTTCCTGTGGTGTGCATGGAAATGATTTTATATCTCTCGTCCATCCACCCAGTTTTCTGTGCTGATTGTGCTTATGTGTTGAACTGTACTATTTACTATAACAAACTATGTCAAAGGATTGGAGCTCTGCCCAGATGTAAATGTAAATAGTAGTTAAATATTGGGTTGCAGACACAACTGAAATATAATTTGGGGTGTATATTGTGCAAGAATGACATTCACATACACCGTAGAAACAAAAAAACAAAAGCAGTATAGGCATTGTTAAGAATGCATTTAATCATTTCTCCATTATGTGCAATAAATAAGAAATGCCCCCTTTTTTAAAATACAACACTGATTAATGTGTAAACTGATTTTACTCTATTAGGAATGTGAAAAATTGGAAAATGTATATTTTGCATCCTCAATACCCCAATTTTATGTAGAAAGGAGGAAGCCTTTAATTAGACAACACATCAGAAAAGCTTCAGAGGAAACACTTTAATGTTTTTATTACTAATTGAAGGAACCACTTTAGAGGCAGGATGGGTCACTTTTTTTAAAGAACCCACCAGTTTGATTCCCAACCTGATTCCAAATTCCTACTACAAGAGAGAGTGGGACTCTTCTAGCAATTGTCCTTCCTTCAAGGAATGTCAGACTGAAAGGTTCAGGGAACAACAGGTCCAGGTTTGAGAACTCAATAGGGTATTCCATTTTTAATATGGCCAGTGTCCACTTGTTCCTCATTATAGCTAAAGCGTCTGTTCAAAAACAAGATGTATCCCCTCTGAGAAAACAGGAAGGGGGGAGGAGGAGGAGATTGCTAAGATGAAATGGTCCAAATGTATTGTCCTGGAATCTTCTATAAGCTGCTTCATGTTGGGACTTACTGAACCAGAAGAGTGATAGAAGAATGGGGTGCCTTCCTTTAAATTCTTGGAAATCAGGGAGGGCTTCTCCAAAGGCAGGCTACATTTTAGGCAAAGAACTATCAGATTTATACATCCCCATTCATTTCCAGTATGTTCTCTTTGTGGTTGTAGGGATTATAATATAGAAGATGAATTTGTGTCTGTCGGTGCTTTTTCACTAAACTGTAAGGGTGTTCTTACTTTTCTCCCTTACCTTTTGGAGGCACGTCTCATGGTTTTAAATTAATCAAACATTGATATTACTCTTCTTTCTAGCATCTGGAGAGTGTTGAAGAGTGTTTTTCCCCCTCCTCTTTCCAAAACCCTATCGTGGAAACAGTTTTCTGGCAGCAGATAAACTTCCATATCACGTTCACTGTCAGATTCCTGGTCTATGAGATAAAGCAATTTCATGCTAGGCAAAAGGAGGAGGATGACATTAATGTAAAGCTTCTCATTGACTTGGGGGTCAGAAAAACTAGGCTGTTATTTCAAGGTGGAATTATGCAGACGTGAGCTGTGCTTGTTATAGTGGGGAAAAGTTCTGGATTTTCACCAAACAGAAAATTGTTGATGCTTTTTCGGGTAAATACTAGTGGCTTGTTCAAGGTTAGTAACACAGATGTGTGTTCTCTTATTCATGTAATTATGAAACCATGAAGAGAAACTCTTAATAAGCAAATATAAAGGATAACTTAGTTGCAGCAATTCCTTGTTTACATACTGAACATTCAAGTATCAGAGGGGTAGCCGTGTTAGTCTGAATCTGTAAAAAGCAACAGAGGGTCCTGTGGCACCTTTAAGACTAACAGAAGTATTGGGAGCATAAGCTTTCATGGGTAAGAACCTCACCTCTTGCATACTGAACATTGTTTCCAACCATTTCTAAATAACAGTGCAATGTATGTAGAAAATGCTGATTCAGAGCTCTAGGCTGGAACACGTTAACTTGTTAACATGGCTGATTGCTTAATTTTGGCCTTTGAAGAAAATATTTACATTTTAAATGTGTATCATGTTTAACGAACATTATGATAATTATCTAAATTGGGTGAAAAATGGACCCATGTGTATTACCACCACACTATATTTTGATTTAAAAATTGCTTAGTGGTTTTACTGTCTGGGAAGCAATTATTTTATGTTTGATTACAGTACTTACAAAACAAATCTGTATCAGTAGAAAAGAAACTGCAGCTTAATATGCAATAGCACAGTGCTATGATATTGGACTGGGGATTGTTTTTTCAACCTATAACCCAGTCTCGCTTATTCAGTCTTATAATTGACAGAATGTGGTGAATGAAAAATAATTGTTTAAAAAATGACTTTTTTCCAAGGTATTGTCATAAGCCTTAAAGCTTTCCATTAAATAAGCTGTTAGTCTGTATTCTTAGGCTTTTTTCCTCCATACCTATTGACATGTCGCTACTAGCGATGACCTCCTTAGCAAATGTTGATATTTAGAAAGGCAGTTTTACAAACATACAGCTTTTTGTGTTTCCTTTTGTCAAAACTGGTTTATCAGCAACAGTTATGCAATTTTCATAAAATGAGGATTTGTGTTTTTACTACTGGCCAATAGCTGTGTGTGGAGAAAAGTTTGTGTTTAACTTTACTAAAAGTGGAATTAGCTTAAATATTTGTTTTAGTTAAATATCTTGGCCTGTGAGCCTAAAATGATGTCATTTTTGTAAGCATTGTTCAGTAGATTAAGTCACTTACAGCTGGATGCCTCTCAGTTCTTGGTTTTCTGCAGCATTGGTTTACAGACTCTTTCTCTAGCTTTGTTTCAGTATTCCAGTGGTGTATTTATTCACTTTTTGCAGTAGAATAATATATCAATCTTGTGGGGTGATATGGAGGCTCTGGTGTTGTTGCAACGTATGATCTTAAGGCTGACGTAACTTTTTTTTTTTAAAGGAAAAAAGACACTAACCTATTACGTATTTCAGAAACACTTGAGTATGATCATGTATGCCTTGTCTACATTCCAGAATAGCCTCATTTCCACAATTAGTGGCCAGCAATCGTTGTTGCTGCATCAGTGCTGACACTCAATATAGAAAAGAATGTGCAGGGGTTGTGCTGATCAGCTCAGTTGCACTGTATTTGAAGTAAACTCTGATTGGCTCAATTGGTGTAAATCTCATCTTGCCCTTGTTTATACTTCAGCGTTAACACTGGTGCAGCTACACAAATTGCTGGCTATTTAGTGCTTAATCAAGTCTATTCCCAATCCCAAGTTCTCCTACGAGTGATTGTGCATGTATACACTCCACTTCAGGTGTATGAGTGCCAAGTACAATTGACTAGGAGACTTCTGCCACCAGTATTACCAGGTGGAAACGTGTGCCTCTGCTCTCTTAGTGCATTGAGCCAGTGTCATAAAATGGGCATCTCCACCACCTCCCTCTCTTCCTTCCCACCACCTGTGGTGAGAGTCAGAGCTTCCCATAGCTATTTGCTTCAGTTAGCCAATGTTTTCTGAAAAACTTTATATCTAGTTTAGATAGTTGTTTAGTGTTTTAGTTAATTAGTTTAGTGTTCTGTGTAGATATCTAAGGATTTACTATTTAAAAAAAAAAAAAGGTTTCACGCAGTGTGCTATGTTCAGGGTGGTTACCGTTGTCATGGACAGGCAAAACAGCCCTTAAACTACCTAGGGACACGTGAGGGACAAATATACAATTTGTACATCCTTTCCTACTAGAACAAAAAAGCAGAGGGCCTGCCACCTAAAAGTTCACCTAATAAAGGAAACCTTGTATCCCGCATCAGAACTGGATCCTGAACGTGAGGTGACAGAAGCTGAGTGATTCCAAACCAACAAAAATACCCCTCCAGCTGCCTACAACTCGAAGTACAAGCCAGAAGAAAAGCATTGCTCTTCCTCCTCACAGTTGACCTCCTTAAAACACCCTAAAGCTTTCCAATGCTGATAAACATTCAAAATCTCTGTTTTCACCAAGCCAGCCTTCCAGTAATTCCTCTGGTACCAGTTCAAAGCATTGTAAACACAAACATGTACTGGCTGTGTCAGAGGCAGCACTGTTGACTCTGGCTCCTCGGAGGCTGTTGAGTCTGGTGCCTTTATCTTTACCAGGCCCTTCTTCATCTGTACAGCCAATCCAGATCATCCTGGCATTGTCAGCACTACTAGCTCCACTGGAGCTGCATGCACTGATAGTACAGCACTTGCATTTCTCAGTGCCTTCATCTCCTTGAGTCTTCTTGTCTGCAAGGGATCTTGTGTCTCCATTTACCAGGTTCTCCATTACTGCTGGATCCAGCTCCAATATTGATTGGTAGAAAGTCTTCGGCACCATCAACACCCTTGATGTAGTCAGGACAGTTGATGCTGGTGTCAGTACAGTTGACGCACCCAACACCCTCGATGCAGACACTTCTGGCACTGCCAGTGTTTTCCCCATACCCGACTCATCAGGCACGGTCCGCTCTGCCAGTGTGATCAGCACCACTGAAGTCATCGGTGTTGTCAGTGCAGTTGGCTTCAATGCTGAGAGTAGTGATTACCTCATTGGCCTTCAGATCTCCTTGTCCTATACTATATACGTACCCGAGGGTGGCTCCCCATCAAAACCCTCACATACAGGAACAGCCCCTCTGTTTCCTGAGGCATTCTAACTTTCCTCTTCAGACTTGGAACTTGAGGGGCACATGTCACCATCCTGATTTTTCAGATCGACTTATAGACATGACAGGGACACAGGTTGTAAGGACTTTGAATGATCTTCCTACAAAGAAGCCACAAGATGGTACACTACATTGTGGGGGACTCAACTGGAGAGTATCCCTCTTGCCATACTGGTCTTGGCCCATTCCAAAAGAGTTGAGACCTCCATCAGAATCTCATATCAGAAGGAAGGTCCCCAATCTCCAGGCCAAGAAACCTCTTATCAAGCTCCGCTGAATGTTTCCTTTCCCATGGGTTTGGACCCTATTGAGGATGGTGAGATACTGGAGGAACCCCTGGATGTCTGTCCACATAAATTCTTCCTCTCCACATGAGGCTGTTATCCGAGTCCACCTGCGGAAGATCTAGTGAGAGGAGTTGCCACTTCTTTAGGAATACAGGTGGAGCTCATTCAAGAAAATCTGCACAACTGCCTCAATATTTTACAAACCTCCAAGCTAGGAAGGGTTGCCCTTCCTATGAATAATGCCCTGCTGGAGCTGGCAAGAACCCTGTTGGCAGACTCCAGCCTCTATACCATATACAGCTAAGAGATCACACAGATGCTACCAAGTTGCTCAATAGAATTTACATTATTTTTCACATGTCCTCAACTCATTGGTGGCCATGGCTGCCAATGACCGCTCCCACCTATCGCATCCCAGAGCCACTCCTAAAGACACAGAGCTGAAGAGACTGGATATGTATGGCAGGAAAGCTTACCTCATAGATACTCTGCAAATGAATGTGGCTAACTATCAAGCTCTCCTTTCCAAATACAGGGCTGCTAATTTTACAGCAGTTTGCAGACAAACTGCCAGAGGCGGATAAGGAACAGCTTTTTACTCTTGTCTGCAAAAGGCACCTTTTGTCAAACACAACTGATTTGGCTTCATGGTCCATGGCTACTGTCATTGCCATGAGACATTCTTCTTGGCTGCAGGCATTAGCAAAATACAATCAAGGACTTGCCGCTTGAGGAGTCTAAGTTGTTCTTTCAAAAGACCGACCATGCGATGTATGCCCTGAAAGACTCCCGGGCAACTTTGAGATCTCTTGGGGTTTACATCCTAAGCTCAAAGAGGGGAAGCATTTTAGATCTCAGCCCTCCTACAGATCACATGTTCATCAGAAATTCCAGGACTCTACTAAGATGATATAGGCCTTCTTGACGTTGCAAGATAGCTTAATCTTAAATCAGGCCCTTCTCACCAAACATTGACAGCCTCTGAGTAGTCATTTTGAATGCCTCCTTGAGATCAGCATACTAATCTTACTCCTTATCCCAGCTTTTGGAAGACCCCCATTGCTCTTTTACAGTGTTTGGAATGAAATAACATCAGACAAGTGGGTGCTCAGCACTATAAAGGAGAGGTCATGTTATCCAGTACACCTCTCTTCCTTCTCCAACCCACCTTACCTGTCCCTCTTTGGGGACCCACCTCACGAGACCATGTTGCTTATAGAAGTACAATATTTTCTGGAATTGGGAGTGATAGAAGAGGTTCCTGGCATCACAGAGGGAAAGGATTCTACTTCTGTTACTTCCAAATTTCCAAAAAGTCTGGTGGCCTATGTCCAATTTTTAGACCTCAGGAAGTTGAACTTGATCTAGCAGTTCAAGATGGTTACCCTCGTTTCCATTATCCCTTCCCTGAAGAGCGAAGATTGGTATGCTGCCCTTAATTTGCAAGATGCATGCTTCCACATGACAATACATCCTTGCCACAAGAAGTACTGTTGCTTTATGGCAGGAGATATCTACTAACCATACACAGTGCTCCCCTTTGGTCTATCAGCCCCAAGGGTCTTTACAAAATGCTTGGCGATAGTAGTGGCCTATCTGCGCTGCCCACGTGTCCAAATTTTTCCTTGCCTGGATGATTGGCTAATGTGGGAACCCAATCTTTTTTTGATGAGTTTATATGTTTGGTTGATAAAGGTGATAGTGTTGATGTAATATACTTAAACTTCTGTAAGGCGTTTGACTTGCTACCACATAGCATTTTGATTTAAAAAGTAGAACAATTATTAAATTAACGTGACACTCGTTAAATGGATTAAAAGTTGGCTATCTGACCGGTCTCATGATGTAACTGTAAATGGGGAATCATCATTGGGTGGCGGGTGTTTCTAGTGTGGTCCTGCAGGGATTGGTTCTTGGCCTTCTCCTATTTAACATGTTTATTAATAACGTGGAAGAAAACATAAAATCATCACTAAAAGTTTGCAGACACACAAACTGGAGGAGTGTTTAAGTAATGAAGAGGACAGGTCACTGATTCAGAGCAAACTTGGTGAGCGGAGTTCAAGCAAACAGTAGCCATATTAAAACTCATAAATGTATACCTCTAGGAACAAAGAATGTAGGCCATACTTGTGATGGACTCAATCTTGGGAAGCAGTGACTCTGAAAAAGATCTGGGGGTAGTGATGGATAATCACTGAAAATGAGCTCCCAGGCCGATGCTGTGGCCAAAAGGGCAAATGCAATCCTTGGATGCATAAGCAGGGGAATCTTGAGCAGGAGTGTAGAGGTTATTTTCCCTCTGTATTTGGCACTGGTGTGACTGCTGCTGAAATACTTTGGCCAGTTCTGGTATCAACAATTTAAGAAGGATGTTGATAAAGTGAAGAGCCACAAGAATAATTAAAGGATTACAAAACATGCTTTACAATGATAGACTCAAGGAGCTCAATCTATTTTGCTTGACAGAGACGACTAATGGGTGAATCAGTTACAGTCTATAATGAAGAACAAATATTTAATGATAGGCTCTTTGGTCTAGCAGAGAAAGGTATAGCAATGTCCAGTGGCTGGAAGTTCAGGCTAGATGAATTTGGAGGCTGGAAATAAGGGGTAAATTTGTAACCGTCAGAGAGAGAAACTATTGGAACAACTTAGCCTTAGCAAGGGCTGTGGTGAATTCTCCATCACTGACAACTTTTAAATGGAGGTTGGATGTTTTTCTAAAAGATCTGCTCTAGGAATTATTTTGGGGAAGTTCTATGGCTTCTGCTATATCAGCGATCAGACTAGATGATCATTATAGTCTCTTCTGGCCTTATGGAATCTATGAAGTTTACAGCAGTATCTTCATTATCAGACGGCTGTTCTCTCATCTAGGCCTGAAACTGAATTTAGACAAAACAAAGTTACAGCAGACGCAGCGTATAACATTCATAGGAGTAAACCTTGACACCATAACCACAATGGCTTATTTTCTGATGGACAGGTTTCAGTTCATAGTCACTCTATCTGAAGGCCTGAAGTCCAACACAATTTTTGTTCCCCTCCCCGTGTCCTCTTTCCATGTGCACAGAGTTTCCATTTGACTTGATTACTTGTAACTGAGGGTCAAATTGGATAAGTAGCAATTGCTTCTCCGCTCTCTCTGAGCTGAGGGGTGAAAACATTTGCTTTCTGTACCATAATGTGTCTATGTGCACTAGAAGCCATGTAATGCAAAGTGCATATTTAGAAGCAAATACAAACTCTCATTAAAGTGCATATTTAGAGACTTCAGGAGTGTACCACATTTGGCAGGTAGCTGATAATTAGTCTGAAGAAGCCATCAGTCTTTTGGGGTTTTTTAAAAAGATATTTCTTCTAAAAGGGGATTGTTTAACGCTGTACATCAGCAGTTCCCCAAATGTGGTCCACAAAACACTTGTTAGTAGACAGCTTGCTGGTTACATGATGCTGTATTTTCTATATAAGTGGTTGATGTAGTTACTGGAGGCTGGGTGTTCAGTTGCTTATGGCAGAAAAATAGTTTTAGAAAGTAAAAAGAAGTCTTCTAGACCATCTCTCCAAGATGTAGTCCATCCTATAAAAATGTCTGAGACTTCCTATTGTAGACGATAATGGTTGCCTGGGCACAACAGCTCTAATCATTTACTACATGGGGAGGTTTATCACATAGATATGCAAGACCATAATGGTTACTTTGGAGCAGTTAGTGTGCCATTGTGCTGTCATATATTCACAGAGACTATGTATTATAATAATGTCCTGTAGTTAGCTGGGTGTCTTTGTCTTATTTAAAATTATATTCTAAAATTCATATGACAAGGTGTATCTGACATTTCAGGTTTATTCTCTTAATCTTTAGGGGATTTACTTAGTGTTGAATGTAGTTATTCACTAATTAGCCAGGCTGTGGTCCATAAACAATTTTGTATTTTATTAAGATGGAATGTCCGTAATTAAAATAGACTATAAGAAATAGTTGCCTGAAATGAATTGTATTACTCTATTTGGGTGTATTTATCTTCCCCAGCCCCACCCAGGATCAATTCTTCCATAAGCTCCAAACTGACATGGGTGAAGGCTCCTTCAGTATTGCTACAGCTTTGATGCAGGAGATTTTAGCTAGTAATTCATCATATCACACTTGGTCAGTATTAGTGAAGAGTGTGACATGGTTAGTACATAGACACAAATAATTAACCTTTCTGCCAAGTTTGAACTTTCTAGGCGCTTCACCCTGGAGTCTGACTTCTTTTGGGCTCTCTGAGTGAGGCTGCCAGATAAATGTTCAACAGCAGTTTAAGACCTATAGTATTCCAAATAAAATGAATAAAGCATGAGTCTTTCTCTTCCCACTGTAAAAATTCTCAGAACAAAGATGATCCAAAAGTAAACTGAGCCTTTATCCAATGTGGTCATAGTTTATAGGGTCTTTGCAAGGTGGCTTCCTAATAAATTCAACATACTACTTCAAGACTGTGTCTAGGTTAAATAAATCATTTGGATTAGGATGTTGTAATTTGTTTCTCTACTTGAGAGATTATAATTATGGAATGAAAGAAGATAAGATATGTGTTTATGTGAAATACAAGATTTCAGTAATGAAGAAAAGAACAGCTGATGAAAGTAAGAGCTAGCCCTATATCCAATCCTGTGTACTTTATTTACATAGCATCTTTCCTCAAAAGATCAATAAGGCTATTTGCTAGAAGTTTTTTTTTTAAAAGTTAATTATCTTACTAAACAGCCGGAAATTGTATTTCATTAATGTATATAAAGCATGATATACCAATAGCATACAACGACATTATAACAGTGAGGAAAGACTACATAGAAGAGAAGGACTGTTTTAAGGTGTCAGGTTTTTCATTGACAAGACATGTTTGACCAAAATCATCCACTAGGCTTCAGTGGAGTTACTCTGGATCAACTTAGCCCATTCTCTTACTATATACAATACAAGATATGCACACTTGTAACCACAGAATTTGCTACTTTGAAGCAAAGATATATTTGTAGATGGATATTATAGATTGGCATACTTTCTAAACAATTCATTGAATGCGCGAGGCATTCTGTAATGTATGTATTCATAAATATGGGGTCTGATTGAGTATTTTCCATGAATCCTGGAGCTAGAACCAAAAAGACCTAGCTATGATTAAGGCTACGTTTTAGTCATAGGTATTTTTAGTAAAAGTCAGGGACAGGTCACGGGCAGTAAACAAAAATTCATGGCCCATGACAAGTCCATGACTTGTACTATATACCCCTGACTAAATCTTGGGTGGGGGAGCGGAGGTGCTGCAGGTGCTCGGGGTGGGGGTGGCTTGGGGGGTGCCGCGGGTGCTCCTCGTGCCCCTCCCCCCTGGCAGAGGCACGGCCAGATGGCTCCGCACGCTGCTTATGCCCTGAGCACCAGGTCCACAGACCCCATTGGCCAGAAACCGCAGCCAATGGGAGCTGCAGGGGCGGTGCCTGCACATGGAGCCATCTGCTAGGAGCAGAGGGAGAGACATGTCACCACTTCCAGGGAGCCCCCCGAGATAAGTGCCACCCAGAGCCCCCAACCCACACCCAAACTCCTGCTGCAACTGGGGGAGGGGAGCAGAATGGCCTGAGACTGCCCCAGCAGCAGCTGGTGTGGCTGGCCCAGGGGCTGCCTGAGCTGCTCAGGTGGCCCCCAGGCCAGCCGCTGCAGAAGTCATGAAGGTCCTGGAATCCGTGACTTCTGTGACCTCATGACTAACTATGATGTAATCCGTTAAAAGGAGCTGTTCTTAAACATAGTTTCAGTCAATGTCTAAACTTCATTTTAATGTGTGTGTCAAATTTTAACATATGGACTAGCCAGTAATTTGAACAAGATTCTTTTATTTCTTTATATGCCCTGGGAGATATAAGTGTCATTTAAGTGGTGCATAGGCCTTGGATGGATTCTCTGCATAGGGAAAAATTTCACGCTAAAGAAGGAAGGGGTGGGAAAACTATAGATGATAAGGTCCCTACCAAATTCACAGTCCATTTTGGTCAATTTCAGTCATAGGATTTTAAAAATAATAAATTTTATGATTTCAGTTATTTAAATCTGAAATTTCACTGTGTTGTAATTGTAGGGGTCCTGACCGAAAAAGGAGTTTGTGGGGGGGGGGGGGGGGGGGGGGGGGGGTGTCGCAAGGTTATTGTAGAGGGGGTTGCTGTACTGCTATCCTTACTTCTGTGCAGCTGCTGGCAGTGGTGCTGCCTTCAGAGCTGGGCAGCTGGAGATAGCTGGGAGCCGAGCTCTCAAGGCAGAGCTGCTGCCAGCAGCAGCACAGAAGTAAAGATGGCCTGGTATGGTATTGTCACCCTTACTTCTGCACTGCTGGGACCAGTGGCATGCAATGGATGTTGCTACCCATTAACTGTGGGGCCACTCCTGCTGTAATATAGTGAGATCGTTTGTGATTACAGGTATTGAATAATTTAAAGATAGATTAAATGTTGCTCTCATTCACCTAGTACTTTTTGACCGATTTGGCTTTAAGGGGATGAGAAGGGAAGGTGATATAAACAATTCATCCTTTTTCTGTGCCCCACCCCATCCCAAGTCAGTTATGGAGACTGATTAGATCCCATGACAGACTGTAAACAAGTGAAAGTTTAAATGATTTTGAAGTTTCCCAAACTAAGGTAGCCCTCCACTATTGAGTGAGACAGTGTTAGTCTTCTGGAAGCACATGTCTGAATTGTACAAAAACTCCACATAAAAATGTACTATTTTAACATAGAATAAATTAAAGTGAAAGTGTATTTTTTATGTTACATTCTTTGTTTCCTCTGGCACAGACACAATGATACAGGCTATACAATTTCTAACAATGGACATCTTTGTCATTTGTATTTGGCTGGACTGATTATCATATAAAGTACTTTCCTCAAGGTGAGTCCTAAGATCACTTGAAACTGCTTGTAACCTTATTTTTAGGTTATTCCCTGTCCCACTTCTGCAAAACATATTCTCAAACCCATTGGCACACACAGATGTAGTTCACCTAACTATGAATCCAGTAAAACATACAAGCTAGTACCTATTGATATTTTAAAATTAAAGGACACTTCTCTCAAATTGAGAGAGCGCATTTTGACAATTACTTCTTACTGCTTGGCATTGCCCCTTGAAATTGTGAAAACGAAATGTTTCCTTACTGCCAACAGTTTGTTCTAGGCCTTCTTCTCATGAGTAATAGCGCAGTGTGTACCTCTCCTGAACTCTAAGAACCCACGCTTGTGGAGATAAAACCCATGCCCTATGGCTTGTGATGGGATTTTAGATGGGGTGGGATCTGAGTACTACAGAGAATTCTTTCCTAGGTGTCTGGCTGGTGAGTCTTGCCCACATGTTCAGGGTTAGCTGATCGCCATATTTGGGGTCTGGAAGGAATTTTCCTCCAGGGCAGATTGGCAGAGGCCCTGGGGGGTTTTCGCCTTCCTCTGCAGCGTGGGGCACGGGTCACTTGCTGGAAGATTCTCTGCACCTTGAAGTCTTTAACCCATGATTTGAGGACTTCAATGGCTCAAACACAGATTTAATACAGGAGTGGGTGGGTGAAATTCTGTAGCCTGCGTTGTGCAGGAGGTCAGACTAGATGATCATAATGGTCCCTTCTGACCTTAAAGTCTATGATTCTATGTTATTAAATAAAAAGGTACACTACATTTAGAGCATAGTGAATTTGTTCCAATAGGACAAAGTATTGTTTACTTTGTGTAACATGTCTGTGTATGCTAACCAGAGAGAACCTGCATTTTCATGGTAAAAGTACTGGTTCCACATAAACTTCTGTACTGTAATGAGATGTCCTGGAATCGACCAGTTTGGCAATGAGCTATAAAATACTAATATCTTGGCTGAATTTAACATGCCATGGACATGTGGATTCCTGAGAATGTTGCACCTTGTCTTTGCCAGTAAATCACAATAGTGTCCATTCTAGACACTTAATCTGACTTTGCTGGCAATTTTCCATTCTTATCTGGAGGAATGGAAGGAAAGGGATGGGATAACTTTATCTTAATGTAGATATGCAATATGTTGGCAAGCTGTAAAGAAAACCAGATCTGGATTTCATTTCTACTTCAACTTTGTGTGATCTAGTGCACATTCCTAACATGTTACAAACAGCTTGTGTCTCTGAAAGTGCAATATCAGTTTTCAGTGGCAAAAGTCCCTAAAGGAAACAGGCTGATTCTTCTATGTGCAAACAGCTGGGCGGTTGTGGATGGAATTAATTGCTGATATATACCGACTGTGTGGTTTTTTTCCTTCTTCTCTTGTCATTTCCTTTGCAGCTGTGAAAGGCAAGTTTTTTAGACTTTGAAAACAACATAGACTTTTTCAGCAGTAATAATTCAAGATTACTGAAATTATATATTTATTTGGCTAGAAATACAACATACAAACATCTCTCCTGAACTCTAAGAACCCATGCTATTAAATAAAAACTGAAAATCTTGGCTAGAGTTTTTGCATTACAAAGGTACCTAGTGACTTTTGGGTGCCCATCTTGAAAAACCTTAAAGAGGTATGACTTGCGGAGGGTGAGCACTCAACACTTTATTAAAATAAGGCAGCTTTAGGGTGTCTTGAGTTGGGCATCCAAAATTAGTAGTTAGTTTTGAAAATCATGCCCTTACATTTGTAGCTTTGAAGCAGTAATAGCAATGGGATGACCCTACTACATTTAGATTTGATAGTCACACAAGTTTAATTGTTTAAAGTCAGGAATGCTCTGTACTCAGAGAGCAGTCAGGGGATTTTAATATTATCATGGGATCGGAAAGCCGCACATTATCAACAACACTGCATGCCAAACCAAAGGCTTGTCAACCCTCTCTCAACAGATCACAAATCAAAAAGTGGATTCAAGAGCAGCTTCCAAACACTGAAGATGTGAGAATCTGTGACGTGCTGATTTAGTGTTAAAATTCAGTGGAAAAATCTGATATGTATTGTAAAGACAATATTTTGCTAGTTTCCACCCTGTAGCTCCCAAAGTCATTTTCCCCACTGTCTATAAAATTGTTTAAATTAATCTTGCAATGGAGGGATTTTTAGGCTTAGTCTACATTACAAAAGGCTTGCCAGTGTGGCTTATTCTTGTTTCCCAAATGAAATAAGCTATACTGGCAAAAACAGTTTTCATGGTAAAATTGCATCTATACTAGAATATCTAGTGTAGATGCAATGTAGTGCTGGTATGAAATGTAATATTTTTTTTAAAAATCACCCCCTCCCCCAACTGACATTTGTGTTCAGAAAATAGTTTCTAGTGTAGACCTGGTCTTATGAATCTGAATAACTTTAAGCTTTATAAGCATTTCACATTAGAATATGTCCCCAGCTGCTTGTGTTGAGTAGCGCCTTGTACCACAGGAGGTCCCATTGGGACGGCTTGCAGTGTGAGGTGCTACTTACTGTGAGTAGGGGTGGCAGAATGTGGACCAAAATGTTTTTAAGATTGTGGAAAACTACAGTAGGATTAAGCATGTCCAGGTTAGTAACAGTAAATAGTAGATAGAATAAAGCTTTTTTAAAAAGTCACAACAAAGTGAATTATCTGTGCAAAGTTAAAGTCCTTATGTAAAACAAGCTTATGTACAGATACAGAATTATTTTATTTTAAACATGCATATATTTTTGAGCCCGCTGTAGTAGATATCTCATGTTAAGTACTTTTTTGGCAGGTAATAAGAGTTATGGAAACAATTAAAATTCTTACGCAACATTGGATCACTTGTTTATTTGGAAGAGTGGGTGGTGTTTGGGAAATAAAGAACAGTTCTTTGCTTTAAAACAAAAATTGTTTGCTTTGGAATGATATGTATCTGGGGAGTTTTCACCAGAAAGCTTTGCCTTCTTTTTGTCTTGTTTTATGCGTTCTGTTTTTATAAACTCCAATCAGACAATCCTGAAAATAAACAATAGTTTGATTTATTATGTATATTTTGTCTGATAAATACTAATACTGTATATTGCTTTACTGGTAAGTATTAACATATAAAAGAACTACTGTATTTATTTTAGTTGCTGGTAACATGTTTGTGTTCCTGTTGACTTGAAGGCACTACAAAATTTTGCAGACAAGATGAAATTTTCATTGCAGCGAAGGGCATGTGAAACCTGGAAAGGCTCAACTTAGAAATGGACCAATTTCTGTGCAACCTTCTTGTCAATCCTTTCCCAGACAGTTTTCTTCTAATGCCCTATCTGCCTACCTTAAAGGTTTAAAAGTGGGAAAATGCACTTCTCCTAAGAATTGATGGAGGTTACGAGCAAAAGCCCACATTTTTAGATGGGGAATTTTCCAGTGTCCTGGTGTGCTTGCAGCTGGACTTTCCTGTAGATCACATCAATACTTGGTAGCATTATTTGCCTGCCAAGCTTGCAAATGAATTTGAATTCTGAGAGTCTTGTAGTAGTGGGTTCTTCTCCTGAAAGTGCTCCACCCTTGCTTTTTTGCATATACTTTCGATAGCTTGAAAAATCATCATAAAGGTCATCTTTAGGGCAAGGTTTCTTCAGAATTGCCACACTACATGATATCAGTTTAAACTGCAGCTCTATTTTTTTTTTTTTTTTTTAAGCAATGGGATGTCTGTTGCAATGTGCTTCTGTATAAACAAACATAGGTAGTATATATTTGTTAATTCTATGGCAACTGTAAACCACACAAATGATTAATACTGTAGTTGGGAGGAGTCTGTGGCTTTGTATCTCAGTAAACTCCTTAGTTTCTCCATGCAAGAAAGTGGCTCTGAAAGAGAGAAGTCTTTTCAGTTAGTAGGGGTGAAGCTCTTGTTGTTTTGGAAAAAAAAATAATAATCAGAAGAACATTGTAAACATTTTACTGACTGCTAAGCATCCTAAAATGCTGGTATCCTTTTAATCAACCACTTGATTACAATTTAATTACTTGATCCAATATAGAAATTTTGTACATACTTCAGATTGCTCTGTTTGTAATTTACCAGAATTAGCAGACTGATAACTCCATGATCTGGCAATACTGAAGCTTGAGACATTGTGTCATGAACTTTGTGTAAGAGTGGGTTCATTCAATAAAAAATGAAAGGAGCATTTAAAGACCCTTTTATTCCTGCCATAAAGATGCTTTTGTGCTGTTGCTGCTGTGTATTTCACAGAGCAGTTGGGGAGGGATGCAGCAGAAAGTTGTTTGAAGCATATTTTGATTCTCTTCTATTTCAAATCTTTTTGTTTTCATCCTCGATGTAGTTAGGTGAATGGTGAGTTGAATTTTTGTATCTGAATTATTTTCCCCATGCAGTCAGTATTCAGTTAATCTATGTTTACCTCTTCTGCTAAGATTTTTCCCCTCTATTGTTACTGTTCATTGTGGGGGGGGTTGGGAACATGGCGCCTGCTTGTGCTTCCATTTCAATCAATGGAAGCTTTTACTTCAGTAGGAGCTAGATGGGGCTCTTGTTTTGGAGTACATTAAGATGTGTATTTCCACACTATATGTTCAGAAAAGGATTTAGTTGTGATATGATACAGTGATGCGTTATTGAAGCTACCTTTAAGATTTACAGTTGAACGATTGATTATAAATCAATGGATGTGTTTAAAACTGAGTAAAACCAGAATATATCATGAACTAAATCAAAACTACGTAATACATGGCACTATAAATAGGGACTTATCAGAGGGGTATGTTTTGATTTAAAACTATAAGAGAAAGTTGTATGTAAGGAGGGTTTTTTAATAGCCTTGAGTGTTGTAAGTAATATCATGCATTTATATTTCCTTAGTTCTTGTGTCGTGAGCAGATTCTAAAAACTTTTTTAATGTCTTTTAAACTAGATTTTTCTTGTAAAACTGCATTTAAAATTACATATTTCTCTTTGCAAAAATATATTCTATTTAAAAAGTGTTTCCTACAGGCAAATCTTGTTTCACCATCTGGAAATAGGTTTTACTTTTTATATTGCGTTTTTTAAACTTCATTTATTCCATTAACTTTTATGAAGTCGGGCATATAAAGCTGAGCCTGGGAGTTTGATACTCAGTTTTGGCATAGTTGTTTAGCATTGTTTCCACAGTCTAGCACTCTAATCCATTTCCTTGCCTCATTGAGCACCGAAAGTGACATAAATTGACATAACTAGACTTTGCTGATTGGTGCTGAGGAAGCCGCCTGAGAGGTGAACTTTACCCTACCATCCTGCCAATACATTTACATGGTTACAGAAGCAGGAATTTACATGTCATGATGTTTGCTGTGGGGTGAATCAATTTTTTAAAATATACAGTGTGTGTGCATTTGTAATTGTAACTTGTAGGATTGCCTGAAAGCCCAGAGTTTCACCATTTGGTTTGATTGGCCATAATTTCATCACGAAAGAAAAGCTGCATAGGAGTGTCTTCGCTTCCCAAAGGTCTGAGGTTCTAAACTGCAGTGTAGGTAGAGGACACTGATTGGGAATCTTCTGTGAAAGAATTTTCTCTGTTATAGTTACCTTTACTCCTGGGGAAATTCTGTGCCAAAAGATTACAAATTCTCCTCACGATATTTTAAAATGCTGCATATTTTGTTTTGTCAAAAAACACAATTATAATCATGTGTGGTTGGGGCTCCTGCTGTCAACCCCGGGTGGAAAAAACAGAAAAAGGAAGAATTTTGGTGGAAATAATAAATTCTTGGGGGGAGGGAAGGGGAGAAGGAATCTGCAGGGAACACTAATTCTGTGCAAATTCTGCACTGCGCAGTGGTGCAGAATTCCAGCAAGAGTATTATCTTGCAGAAAGTTTGCTTTCTTTAGAAGTCCATGCTACATCTCAGGCATGGTGCAATTTAGTTACGCTATCTCCTGCAGTTTATTCTGCCATTAATTGCATTTGCCTCATTCTCATTAAAACTAATGAGTCATGTGTGCATATCAATAGGAGGACAAACCCTTAAAAAAATTTCTGGTAAATTTGATGGAGACAGAGCACATTTTCATTATTACTATATTATGGCAGAGAGTCAGATGTCTTGTTAGCAGGCTGTTAAAGTTCTTGTTAATTGGAAGAGAGTGTATGATGAAAATTTGTAACAAGCAACTTTTTTGATCTTATTATAGTTACTATACTGTTGGATTAATTTGTCTGTTTAGGTATTTATTCCATGCCCTGCATCATGTCTGAGCACTTATGTACAGCATATGTTACTTATAATTTATTACAGAAGCAATGTTACCTACTAAAAAGGCACACCATGAATGAATAAATAAATGCTATTTAGTACCAATAATTTCACTGTAACTTTGATACCATCTAATATTTTAGCATTCTAGAAAGGATAGCAGACTATCGTATAGAAATAATTTTAGGCTGAGAATGATTGTCACTAAATTCTAGAAATAGTCAGGTCTGAGCTTAATCCTGAAATGTAATGTACAGAGGATAACTATAATTGGGGATGCATTTTGATATATTAATTAGGGCTGTCAAGTGATTAAAAAAAATTATCGCAATTAATCGCACTGTTAAACAATAACAGAATAGCATTTATTTAAGTATTTTTGGATGTTTTCTACATTTTCAAATATATTGATTTCAGTTTCAACACAGAACAAAAAGAGTACAGTGCTCACTTTATATTTATTTCTGATTACAATGTCACCTGAAAGTGAGAACAAGCATTCGCATGGCACTGTTGTAACCGGCATGGCAAGATATTTACGTGCCTGATGCGCTAAAGATGTATACGTCCCTTCATGCTTCAGTCACCATTCCAGGGGACATACGTCCATGCTGATGATGGGTTCTGCTCAATAATGATCCAAAGCAGTGCAGACTGACACATGTTCACTTTTATCATCTGAGTCACATTGCCACCAGCAAAAGGTTGATATTAATTTTTTTTGGGGGGGGGAGGGGTTCTGTAGTTTCTGCATCGGAGTGTTGCTAAGACTTCCAAAAGCATGCTCCATACCTCGTCCCTCTCAGATTTTGGAAGGCACTTCAGATTCTTAAACCTTGGATCAAGTGCTGTAGCTATCTTCAGAAATTTCACATTGGTCTTTTCTTTGCATTTTGTCAAATTTGCAATGAAAATGTTCTTAAAATGAACAACATGTGCCCGGTCATCATCTGAGACTGCTATAATATGAAAAATATGGCAGAATGTGGGTAAAACACAGAGCATGAGACATACAATTCTCCCTCAAGAAGTTCAGTCAGAATTTAATTAACACTTTTTTTTTTAACAAGCGTCATCAGCATGGAAGCATGTCCTCTGGAATGGTGGCTGAATCATGAAAGATGCTGAACATTCGTATGCAATCTGGCACGTAAATAACTTGGAATGCCTGCTACAAAAGTGCCATGTGAACTCCTGTTCTCACTTTCAGGTGACATTGTAAATAAGAAGCTGGCAGCGTTATCTCTTGTAAAATGTAAACAAACTTGATTGTCTTAGTGATTGACTGAAAAAGAAGTAGGACTGAGTGAACTTGTAAGCTCTAAAGTTTTACATTGTTTTGTTTTTTGAGTGCAGTTATGTAACAAAAAAAAAATCTACATTTGTAAGTTGCACTTTCACGATAGAGATTGCATTACAGTACTTGTATGAGGTGAACTGAAAAATACTATTTCTTTTATCATTTTTACAGTGTAAATATTTGTAATAAAAATATAAAGTGAGCACTGTACACTTTGTAATTGAAATTAATATATTTGAAAATGTAGGAAAACATCCAAAAATATTTAATAAATTTCAGTTGGTATTCTATTGTTTATCAGTGCGATTACAACTGCAATTAATTGCAATTAATTTTTAATCACGATTAATTTTTTGAGTTAATCGCGTGAGTTAACTGTGATTAATCGATAGGATTGGTAGCATAACTGTAGTTGAATGGTAAGTCATGCAGAATACAATGCAATTTGCATCTTGAGCTGCAGTATCCACAGACTACATATTTTGTTTAATAAACAAAAAACTTGATTTCTTTGTCATTCTGCAATCACAGAAGAGGGCTGCCACTCCTTCTGTGAAGCAGAGATCTTGGCTGGAGTCCTGTGACACACAGTGGGAATTCACTTCCTGTCAGGAAATGCTCTTTTTTTTTCAATGTTTTATCTTGCTGAGGCAACCAAGAGTGAACAATAGGCTATTAAAGTATTAGAACAACAAGTGTCATAACTAACCCAATATGTACTTTGTTCTGAGTATTATCCCGAAAGAAAGCATTGGCTAGTCTTCAGAATTAATTCAGTAATCTGTAGCAATAGTGTGTAACAGCCTTAACCATTGTTTTTCAAATATTAAGCAAAAACTTAGTTTTATGTTGAACTTTGAGAGCTTCCTGTCATAGTTTCCTGTAGTAAAAACGATAAAAATAAACTTAGTAATTCAAGAGTATTGGCAAAGAAAAGTTATTTTTTTTCCTTTTTGACGATCTAAATTCATTATTTTTTAAAATAAAACACTAACTATTATTTTATGGAATTCTCATTGCATTTTGAAGAATGACTGACTACATAAATGGTGTAATGAGATTTCATTTTTGGTGTATGTATCTATGTGTAATTGAGCACATTTGATACAGAAATCAGAATCTCTTCTAATTACCAGCCCCTCAAATTCCACCTGGGATCAGAAAGTCAAACTGAATTCTTTCCGTCTCATGCACCATTACTAGCAATGAAGAGTCTACAAGGCTAATTACTCTTACACTTTTTACCCTGAAGAAGTCACATAATCTTTAATGACTTTGCAGAGACACAAATGAGTGGAATTTAGTAAACAACGCTGATGATGCACCAAAAGGAAAAGAATTCAGTTTGCTCTGCCTATGCAGCCTCACAAGGAATAAAATGTAGTGAAAGCACATTTTAGTCAATACAATAAAGAGACCGGGACTCCATATTATACCCATGTGAAGTGGATCTCTTGAATAAAAAGGTGTCATTTTTATATAGATGCTTTCTTCAGGGTAGAACTGCTCTTTAAAGAAAGTTAAAGTGGAGCTTGTTTCACATTACAATCTCAGATTGCACATAGACACATACCCTTAACTAACAAAAACAAAACCAATCCTCCTGAAATTTCATACCACATCTCCTTCCAGGGTAGAATTTTTCTGCCTGCATTGTGGTGGAATGAACAGATCTAATCCATGAGTAATGTCCAGACCAGTGGATGCCTTCCATTATGAGAAATAAAAATTAAGGTAAGGAGACTAGTTTTCTGTCTTACATTGTGTTTGTTTGGCATACACATCATAAAAAGAAAATTTCTGTTTAATATTTTTTGCAAATATTTTAATATTGTGGGATCGCTAGATGTAATTTGGGTTACTATCCACACACTAATACTAGGTTGCTCATTTAGGCCCTAATCTGAAGTCCATTGAAGTAAGTGGGAGGTGTTTCACTGACTTCTATGGGCACTGGATCAGGCTGTTAAAGATCAGTTCTGAAATCCTGGGACTTTCCCGATTGACTTCATGGGGAGCAAAATCAGGCTCTTGATGCAGGAAAAAGTATTTATTTAAGTCACTGTGTACATCATCTTCAATTCAGTATGGGCATATAAAACAAATCTATAGCGGTAGCTGTACCGTGAGATACAGTGTGTCATGCCTCTGCTCTATTGGGCATAGTGATGGTCATTCTTATTTCATTAGGTGGTTGGCACTGGTTGCAGGCCTTTTTCACAAAGGAATTTCTGTTCAAAATATAATGTAACAAGTACATTCATATGTTAGCAGCAGGTTCCCATGGAAACTTTGTAAACTGATGTTAACAGACAGAAGCAAAGGCTTTACTATTGTGGGAGCCCTTCTATATTTTCTGTACATCTTTCATAGTAATTTTCTGTTGTGCTATTCTGATTCTGCATAATCCTAAGACTTTTTTATTATTTTCTGTAGAGAAAGGGCACTAACATGCTTTTTGAATGCATGGATGATGGATTTATTGTCATTATTGCAAAATAAGGACTAACTTTCAGTTTCTTGCTTAAGACCTCTCTTGGGTATAATACATAAAGTATCATAGAATCTCAAGTTTTGAACTGGTTACCTTCATGTTTCGAAGCGATAATTTAGCAAGATATGGCCAGAAACCTTAGAAATATTTTTAGTTCAGTAGGTATCTGATCTTGTTTGAGGACTGGTCCCTATATACATTCCACACATGAATATGTATGTGCTCCATGCACCTGAGACTGGAGATTTATAGCAAGTAGTGTCTGTTGGCCCATGCATAAGCAGTTGCTCTCCTCATGCTTCAAAACAAGGGCATAAAGGGTGGCACGGACCAATGCCTCTCCAGTTCCTTCTTACCACCACATGGCCTGAGCTGGAATTTGCTGCATCCACTATGATCGTCCTCTACTTCTATACTTGTAAATACATATTGTAAGTAGTTTTTAGTAAGTGTAGACTTTGTGTTTTAGTGTCGTTATAGTTAACATAGCTTAGTCTTCTTGCCTCAGGAAGTTTCTCCCAATGAAGGAGAACGATGCCAAGATTCCTGGGGTTTAAGAACTGTCTCCTGCCCCTGTTTTTTCTCTGTCAGTAACTAACACCAGTGCTGCCTTTATTGCCTTGAGGAGGTTCATATTGCCACCAAGTATAGCGTTTGCTGTTTGTCTGTAACATACCAGGTGTAATACAGCAGGGCCAGAGGGCAGCAGGAGAGTGATAGATGGGAGGTGTATAAGCCCTAGGATGATCAGAGCCTTATTCCCTGTGGACTAAGGAGAGATTACTACAGAGTAATTAGAGCACCTGAAGCCAATTAAGGCCCCTCCCGAGACCTAATAAAACCCCCTGTTTCAGTCAGGGGAGAGGAAGGAGAGTTGACTAGAGTTGGAGGAGTACTGTTGTTAACCGGAGTACCAGGAGAAGGGAAACCTTTCCCAGCAGAAAGAGGGTAAGCAGTCCGTAATGCTGAAGGGGCTGGGCCCCGGGTCCACCCTCTACTCTGGGTCCCTTCCCCACTCCTCTCCCTCCCCCACCGGGGGCAAGGGGTGGCACCCCAACCCACCACACTAACGAAAAGCACGGGACCCACCACAGTAGCGTCGGCCATTTGCCACACAGCGTACAATCCAGACTAAAGAGCAGTTGTGTCACCTCTGCCCTGAAACCTGGGGTTCTTTACAATGCCTTGCTGAAGGAGCTCCCACCTGTGCTGTTCACAAACATCCTTCCAGCATGCAAGCCATATCCTGTGTGTAACTGCAGCCTGCCAGCCACACTTGCGTTACACTCTGGCTCTTAACCACCTGGGTTGGACCCCCAACACACTCCCAGTCTTAAGTTCCCCCCCAGAAATGTATTTCCTATACCACCTAGCCCTATCCTGGACAATAGAAGCTATATTAGGTCCATTTATTTCTTTAATAGAAATAATATGCACACAACTTGCCACCCCAAATGGAGTTTCCCAGACACTTCAGTTTAAACACAGTTGGAGGAAATGGCTGAGCAGGTGGACACCTTGTTTAATGTCCTGTCAGCCTCTACCCTGGCCTGTGTCGCACTACCAGTGCATGACAGTATCCTCAAAATTGCCAAGGCCCTCTGGCAAACTCCTTCATCCATCCCTTCCACCTTTAAAAGGGCCGGAAAGAAATAGTTTGACCCAACCAAAGGGTTTGAGTACCTTTACACCCACCCTCCCCTGGGCTCACCGGTGGTCTCTGCAGCCAATGAAAAAGATAAACAAGGGCATACCAGCTCAACTCCCAAAAATAGAGAGGCCAAAAAATTGGATCTGTTTCTGTTCATCTCCTAGGGAGATAAATTTTGACGTATGATACTCCCTCCGTAAGTTCAAGAGTCCCTCCCGCAGGGGTTGCCCCAGGAATTCAGCGCGCTGGTGGAAGAGGGCATCACGGAGGCTCAGTGTTCCCTCCAAATGGCATGGGACACGGCTGACTCAATGGCTAGGGTGGTTGCGTCGGCACTGGTTATGAGGTGCAGCTCCTGACTTCAGACCACCGTACTCTCCCAGGATATGCAGACCTCCATCCAAGACCTCCCATTCAATGGGATCGGTCTTTTTTTCAGAGCAGATGGATGCGAGGATGCTTGGGTTAAAAGACATTAGGGCCACCCTTCACATGTTGGGCATGTATACGCCACAGTCTGTAAGAAAGCAGTTCCGGCTGCCGCCTAAGCCTTGGCAGTCTCGTCCAGGGTCTGCAAGGAGAAGGGACAGGGATGTTAGTTGCAGCTGCTGCTGCCCTTCCTCCTCCCGCTCAATTGTGCAGCCCAGCCCGGCAATGCATCCCGGGGGCCAGAAGCACTCATTTTGAGGGTGTGGTTGAGAGTGACACCCCAGTCATCTCCCAGGATCCACCCTGTTCTTTCCTCAACTGTCTTCATCCCTACCGTTCGGCCTGGTTGCGGGTCACCTCGGACCACTGGGTGCTGGAGATTTTTAAGAGAAGGTTAGACAAACATCTGTTGGGATAGTCTAGATAACTCTTGAGGTCCTTTCCAGTCCTATGATTCTATTCTATGATCTGAACATATTCATCCCCTGGACAGTATGAGGGCCCACTCTACGAGAGCACAAGCAAGTTCACCTGTAGCTGTTTGAGAAGTTCCAATACTGGACCTTTGTAAGGTGGCTACCTGGAGTTCCATCCACATCTTTATGAAGAATTACTCTCTGGACCAGGCTTCCTCGGCAGATACTGCTGTGGGAACAGCAGTGTTAGACATTCATACCAACTACATTCTCACACCCTCCTCCTATTTGAATACTACTTACCAATCACCAACATGGGGAATTACACATAGGGGTAATTCCCTCAAAGAAGAAATGGAGGTTACTTACCTGCAATTGGAGGTTTTTCAAGATGTGTGGTCCCTATCTGTGTCTTGCTATCCACCCTTCTTCCCCCTCTGCTTTGGATCCTGTCTGATTTGCTGTAAAAGAAGGAACTGGAGAGACATTAGTCCATGCCACCCTTTATTTCCTTGGTTTGGAGCATAAGAGAAGCAACTGCAGATGTGCGAACCAACAGATACTACTTGCTACAAATCTCACTCGAGTGCATGTGTATCCATATGTGGAATACAGATAGGGACCACACATCTTGAAGAACCTCCAGTTACAGGTAAGTAACCATTTCTAGTAATTGCCTGTTCACTCCCACTTGTTGTATACTCCCTATTTTGTTTAACGCTACAATCAGTCCAGGTAGGATTAACTCTTCTAGATCAACGCCCAATGGCAATTGTTGGGAGTTTTGGGTGCTTGTCATCCTTCCGTCTTAGGCCCTTAGAAAATTGAGCAGCTATGCTGTTTACTACAAATATCAGTTGTACAACTACTTTTCATTCACTAAGATTGTCCCTACCAGCCTTAAATTTGTTTTACAGATTTTAATTCCTTCATATATTCCTATAAAACACCGTCTTGCATTAAATTTATGAAACTTTCCCTGCACAAGCACAAAATCTATTAGATAATCTTTATCATAACAATGATACAACCTCTTAGCCATTTTAATGAGATATTTTGGTATCTGAGACACGTTTGGCAGCTGTCCATGTTTGAAAATTTAGCCCAGCATCCTTTGTCGTATGTCAGACTTTATTGCAGTTTCTTGAAGGGCCTTGTAAAAACATGTACTACTTTATTTCCACTGAAAAATATTTTTTTTTTGTTTAGGATCAGTCTATAAAAAAATTATTTCACAAATGGTCCTTATTTTAAACAAAAAGTATCCAGCATTTACAAGTACTCTGTGGTACAGATTGTTGAAAAGGAATATTAGAGATTCAGGAATTAAAGAAAAACATTTGTAATGATTCCTTGAAAAGAATTAGGAAATGGAGTGGTGGTTTTTTTTTGTTTTTTTTTGTTTTTTTTTTTTTTTGAGACATTTAGTTCTCCCATAAATAATTATGGACCAAATTCTGCCTTCAGATGTGTGCACATCTACCATTTATTTCAGTCAGAATTACAGGCATCAGTTTATTATCCTTTTTTACTAGAGAGCTGTGCATGGCTTGTTGGATCATACATTAAAATCTAATGTTATTGCATAGGAGCTCAATAACAAACTAGTTGTCTTGGAGGCAGGTTTTTTTTTTTTTCTCCTCCTACAATATTTAGCAGAAAAATATTGTGGAAAGTTTTATTCTCAATGCCTTCTGGATGGATCAGTTTTGGAAACTTGGGCTGAACTCTGAAGAGAAATTCCATTGCTTTACTCATTAAATTTCTTCATCAGACTTGCAAAATTGCTTTTTTGTTGTAAATTGCCGAGGTATGTATCCAATTTTTTAATCAATCTCAAAGAAATGGACAACTTAAACCATTTCTAGTTTTTAAATGGATTTAAATTAAGTGGAAGAGAGAGCTCACTGGTTTGAGCATAGGCCTGCTAAACCCAGGGTTGTGAGTTCAATCCTTGACGGGGAAATTTGGGGCAAAAATCTCTCTGGGGATTGGTCCCGCTTTGAGCAGGGGGCTGGACTAGATGACCTCCTGAAGTCCCTTCCAACCCTGATATTCTGTGATTCTATGATTGCACTTCAATTTGGAAATGTTAGTGTTTTGAGGCTATTTTTCCTGGTTATGTCTCAAACCTCTTCTGTATATGAAGAAGGTTCTTTGTGATCTATAGATAAATAACTTCCTTAAAGCTTGCAACATATTTGCAGTTGTGCTATTATGTTTTACAAAAGGTCCACCAAGATTTTGTATAATCAGTTACATAAATAGAAATACCACAGTGACAGATGTCTTAGAAATACCTGAGATATATTATCTATAGGTGATATTTTCTGATATGTCTCACCCTTTTATTAAGAACTTCTAACTTAACATAGCTATTAGCTGATATGCTGTTGGGCCATCAGAAGGCCAAAAGACTACCCAGTAGCCCTTGGTATTCTCTGTGATGGAGTTAGGGAGAAAGGGTGTCTTTCCCCTCATCTCTAGTTATTTTTAATGCATTCCCTTTCTGTCTCTTCTTCCAATCCTTTAGATGATTGTTTAAGATGAGGGACGCTGCACCTTAGCCTAATAAACTTTCATATGGCTTTAGTATTGGTCAGCTGCTCTACATAGTGGCTTCAGGAATCACACCTGAATGCGTTCTCTATGACCAATTGTCTGCCTCGTGGAAGGTTATGACAATTTGCAGACCGTATGTATGCAGTTTGCACAAACAGTCCAGACCAGACACAATGTTATGTGTATCCCAGAGCAACCCTTCTCTCCTGCCAACAAAATTAAGTCTAGCTGCACATAAAACTATTGTTGCCAGAATGCCATTTCTTTTTATATATTCATGAGCGAAAAGAAGTTGGAGCTCGAGAATATAATGTATATACCCTGTAATTCTACCTCTTCCTCATGAAAATAGGCTAGACTGAAAATTGTTTTGAGTGCTCTCTCTATGTGCAAATATTTTGAGGTTATATACATTATCCTCACCAGCGTAACTAATATAAGTCACTTCATGAACCTGCAAAGCAATAAAAGCCTTTTTCACATTCCAAATACCTTATGTTTCATCAGGCTTTTGGGGGATAAAGATCTATTCGGAGTCTATTAATTTGAATTAATACAAAAATGAATGACTCAAATACACTGCAAACTTATCAGCAAGTGCCATGTAACTTAATGGTATGCCTACACTTGTGCGGGAAGGGTTTTGTGTACCATGTTTGGAGTGTTTTATATTTGTGATTTCTGGCTTTTGAGGTTAAATCGAAAATGCATGGAAAAATATCGGTCAGTCCACATAGAGTGGAATTTAACAAGCTTCTTCTCATCTCTGTGTGGCTCCTTTGTAATCCCAATCCTGATCAGTTTTGAGTAACTTCTAGCAAAGGAGAATAAAACTGATGAGACAGGTAGAAATCTGGATGGTGCAACTACTACAATTTTAAAAAAAACAAAAACCTGATAACATGTTAGCTATTTCTTTCCAATCTACATTCATTTGTATCCAAACTCAAAGTACCGCCCAATGATCAAAACCAACAATTGTAAACTCCCATTCCCATCCCTTCCAAAAATGAACTGCCAAGCTAGGGACATACAAAATGAACTGCCAAGCTAGGGACATACAGTTTCAAATACTAACACCACCAATGAACCAACAACCATATTCCTTCCAACAGTCTTTAGCTTAACCCGTAAATCAGATTCTCTTTACAGGTTGTTCTTTGGAGTAGACAGTACGTTGTAAAAGCATACAATGCACCCTCATTACTATGAAAGAAAAGCCTACGGCTTCCTTGATTTTATGTGACTACACAGTCTCCCAAAATGCTTTTGGGGCCTGTTATAAATGTGGCTTCTAATTTGGGGTGGTTTTTTCCCTAATAAAAAGACAACTAATATCTTTGGCAGGCATCTGTCCATCTTTTCTACATACTGTAAATGGTCTAATATTTTTTTTGCGTGTTCTTAGGCTAAGGTGGACATCTCTAATTCTATGAAAAAAGTAAAAGCAATGTTAGATTTTTCCAGAAGTACAAAAAACAGATGCATGAATAGAATAATAGAGTAACATAGAAAAGATCAAGCGTGCTTTCTTCTGTAAAGCAGACAGTGGTATGTGCTCTCGAGCTCTGATGACAGAGCAATGTTTTCCTCCTTTATGCTGTAGCTCAGGGGTGGGCAAACTTTTTGGCCCGAGGGCCATATTGGGGTGCAAAACTGTATGGAGGGCTGGATAGGGAAGGCTGTGCCCCCCAAACAGCTTGACCCCTGCCCCTATCTGACCCCCCTCCCCGCTCCTTGTCCCCTAACCACACCCTGGGTCCCCACCCTCTATTCAACCCCTCCTGCTCCCTGTCCCCTGACTGCCCCGACCCCTATCCACACCCCCGCCCCCTGACAGGCCCCCCGCGACCCCACCCCCATCCAATCCCCCCTGTTCCCCATCCCTCCTGTTCCCCCCACAAACCTCTGCCCTATCCAACCGCTCCCTGTCCCCTGACTGCCCCCCAGGATCTCCTGCCCCATATCCAACCCCCTTACCATGCTGCTCAGTGCAGCATGTCTGGAGCTGCACCTCCCAGCTGGAGCCACATGCTACCGTGCTGCCCTGCATGAGCGTGCAGCCCTGTGGCCCAGAGTGCTGCCCCCGCGGCAGTGGGGGAGGGGAGGACAGCAGGGGAGGGGCTGTGGGCTGGCTAGCCTCCCTGGCCAGGAGCTCAGGGGCCATGCAGGAGGGCCGCTGGGCCGCTGTAGTTTGCCCACCTCTGCTGTATCTAGAAATGTCATGTTTATCTGGGATCGGCTACTTGGGTTACTCTGATACTCAGCAACATCAATCATCAAAGACAAGATTTTGTTGTCCCCTTATACTGGACATAAAGTATTTACATCCTACAGCGATTGTAAATCAGTTTGTCCGTGGAGTTACTTTGAATTTATAATGGTGTTATTGAAGGCATCATTTGTCCCTATGTCTGTCTAAGTAGACCGACCCTGAACTCCTCAAACCAATATTTCCCGTCTCTTATGACTACTTTCAATTTAAAATGCACCAGTAATGGTTAGTGCTGATAGGCTAACAAGGAGGCTGAAGTGACTCGTTTCCAGGCTTAGCATGAGCATATGTTGTTTATAATCAAAATAAAAGTAAGAGTAACAGTGACTTTTTCACATAATAGAATAAACATTGAAATATTTCTACATATTTTTCTGTTCTGTTGGAAATTAGAAAACTAAATAACCTGGAAGAATTGTTTAGGGAAGAACTCTTCAGCCGCAGTGACTGTGACTCTCTCTGTGGGTTTGAAAGTGAGCAGGGGCCATCAGTTGTATTTGGTTAGAAATAATGAATTTGTTCAAAACCAATCCAACATCAATGGTTTACAGTTTAACTCAAACTTTTAATGTGCTTGATTTACGTTTCCTTGAGGAGAGACTGTGAAAGAGATCCTTTCTCTCCCCCCATCTTGGCCCCCTAGTGGAATATAAATGCAGTGGAATATAAATATAATTTGTACACTGCATGTAGTAAAGGGTACCCATCTGTGCCACCCTGGCTTTTAGGAGGAGGATTATATCCCTAACACATGGTACAGGCTTCCCTTCAGCTGTGTAGACATGCTTCTGTTGTTGTTTTTTTCCCCCTTTAAATTGAATAAGTCCAGGTGAGAGAGAAGACAGTTTAAATCACAGGAAAAAGGTTTGTGAAGTCAAGCTAGTTTTGCGTCCTGAAAAACATTTGCAATCCCTGCAATGTCCAGAGTGTTTTGCTCAGCGTGTCAGGCATGTAGCTCACGTGGCATGCTATTTGTGTGGCTCATTTCAGAGCATCTTTTGTTTTGCCCAGACATGAGGGAGAATTACAAGAGAAAACGAGATAATTAATGAATCTCGCTGGAAAGCAATAGTAACTTTCACCTGTAGTGTTTAAAATGTGTGGGGAGGACAATATTATTACTTTTCCTCCTTTATAGCTGATTGCTTGTATCACTCATTGTTTGTGTTCTAGCAAGGCTTCTAACAGTAAGCTTTTAGCACTTGTTCAGAATTCAGAGATACGTGTGCTCATTGGTTTGGGCTACTGATCATTCTGTATTCTCCATTCACTACACTGGCTGCCTCTAAACTGATAATTTGACTTTAAATTGCCTTCCTTATGAACTAGGTTAAATGATCTTCTATTATTGAGGCTTATGAGATTCCAGAACCCCCATTCAACTCTTTAGTAGTATTTACATTTGTAATCACTTCAGTGGAAGGTGTTGCCCAGGGGAAGAAACCAGGTCAAGCCCTCTAGTACAATGAATCAGTAGCTCAAAACTTTGGGATTCGTATGCACATTTATGTAAGTAGAACTTGATCCAGAACAAGAAAGGTTGGGACTTTCTTAAGGCATCCTGTGTTGCTTCTGAGCTTACTAGTTAAAGGATTTTTTTTTCTTTTAAATGATTCGAGGAAATCTTAGGAGGTGTAAATCGACCACAGAAGAGGTAGTGTGTGCACTACCATCAACCTTCAGGGATGCCACTAAGGAAGACAAATTTAATTTGCAATAGAAGGCTCAGTAGGAGTCTGACTGGTGAAAGATGGCTCTTCCCTGTACAGCAGTGCAGAAGAGCACTTGTGAGTACTTTGAGCAACTACAAAACCCTCTGAGTGGCAGGTTTCAGAGTGGTAGCCGTGTTAGTATGTATCAGCAAAAACAATGAGGAGTCCTTGTGGTATCTTAGAGACTAACAAATTTATTTGGGCATAAGCTTTCGTGGGCTAGAACCCATGTTGCCCTGGGAGAAGCAAGCCAACCACTTGCTGAGTCAAGAGAAATACATTGCGCACCAGAATGTTGTTACTCCTACTTACCCAACGTTTTTGTTCTGTTTTATTGAGAAGGTAGCACAATGTTGTTCACTGAATTCAGCTGGCACAGGCTTAGGAATTTTATATTTTAATGTCGTATGTGTGTGACTTTTTGTCTTTTAAACAGGATGCTTCTGTTTACGTAGTGAAGCAAGATGCTTTGAACTATGAAGTTATGTCAGTGGTTTTTGAGCAGTTATTAAATGTGTCAGCATGTCCACTGTAAAGCTTGTCTACTATGGTTTGCAACTTACCTATCAAAATCCCGTTCTGTGTCTAAAAATGCATCCCAGTTTCAAAAGCATCTTCTAAAGATCATAGAAATGTAGGTCTGGAAGGAACCTTGAGAAGTCAAGTTCAGCATCCTGCTCTGACGTAGGACTGGATAAACCTAGACCATCCCTTACCAGTGTTTGTCGAACCATTTTTTAAAAACCTCCAGTGTTGGGTATTTTACAACCTCCCTTGGAAGCCTATACCAGATCTTAACTACCCTTCTAGTTAGAAAGATTTTCCTAATATCCCTTGATGCAGGTTAAGCCCCTTACTTTCCTGATGTTGTCCTTCCCCGCTAAGCACAGAGCCTATGCTTTCTTTTGGCACGCTGGTCAATATAAAAAGTATATATGCAAAAAACCTGGTTTTTAAGTTTTTGTTTCCTCCTTTCTGCTGTCTCTGGAAGGAACATTCCTCAGCCCAGCAGAAGGCTAATGTAAATGCTATGAGGCAGAGAGTTCCAAATAATCTACCCTTAAGGGATGTGTGGGCATGGGCAAAGGTCACTGGATCTGCTTTGTAAAAATCTGCTTTCAGGGAATCTACATGTAGGAGCACAAAAGGACTCAACACTGCATCTCTACATCCTGCACTCAGGTGGGGCATGGATTCAGTCCCACTCAACCCTCACTGAGTTCCTTCCTCCAAAACCTTTTTTTTTTTTGACTTTGTGCTTGGAGGAGTAAACTGCATCTCTATGGAAGCAATGGAGAGCATATTGATTAGAAAGGTTCTACAACACATCACCAAATCTCTTTGGGTTCAGTGAGGGTTGTTCATTGCCTTCCTGGAAAATTCTTCACCACCTCGTCTGCTAAATTCTTGAAACGCTCCAACACATAAATAGATTTAAGTTCCATTAGGGCAAATATCCATTTTTACAAAATATTTATGTATTAACATAATTATGGTCTTTCAGTTGGTATTTTAAATTAGTATTTGTTAAAATATGTATTTACAAATACAGTAGTCAGTAATGTTAAAAAATATGTAGAATAAAATGCTTCACTCCAATATAGAGGACAAGTCCAAGTTCACCTGCACCATTCCAAACTAACCATTGGCTTGTGGGGATAGGTGGTGGTGCCAGCACTGGAAGTGGCGTTCAATCACCATGAAATAGTTGTGCCCATAAGGGAAGCTATAGGGTTTGGATCCAATAGCCCAAAAGTAATGTTTTAAACTACAATTACAAACCTTAAGTCATCCTTAACACTCTTGTTGCCACCTTTCCTTTTCTTATTAGTATGAGTTAAGGGCATATAAGTAATCATTTTTACCTTAAAATGTCTTAGCTTTTGGCTAGTTCTGTCACAAATTTAATGTTGTTTAAATATACAATTATTTTGTATTTCATATGTAATTCAACTTCACAAGATTCTCAAAAATATATTTATATTTGCAGAAACATGCTCCATGCACCTGTTTGCAAAAGACTGTGACATTTTACCAGCTTAAATTTAGATTTTTTTTCATGAATTTTATTCATCTTATTTAAAATTTATAATACAGCGGTATTCAGAGGTCCCCCTCAAGACTGGGGACCCATTGTGTGGAGTGCTGTATAAATACACATGAAGACACAATCCCTTTCCTGAAGAATTTATTATCTATGACTTGTTGCAGTTTTATCTTTGCCACAGATCTCCAGTTACAAATGACCCTTGTAGAATACACTGCTGGTTGGGTTTCCAAATCCCTTCTTCGGGAACATTTAAACAGTTGAGTTCTAGCTCTAAACTGTCAATAGGTGGCAGTGTTTAAAAAAGCATTAGTGTTACCTTTAGTTGGGGCATGAGGTTGCTAAACTGGTAACTGTTAAAGGTCAGCATTGCTACTATGTTATGAAGCGGAGACGTTCCAGAGGTTTGGGCTATAAAAAGAATTGGCCGCATATTGCAGTGTGCAAGATCAGTTGTTCGTGTAAACATTTGTAAAATGTACCAGTTGCTTCATGTTTGTCATTTGGATTGCCCACCCGTCACAACTTTTGACCCTTCATTAAACCAAAGGAGCAGCTGTTTCTGCCATCATATTTCTAATGATAATCAAGACCACCATAAAATCAAAAAGACTTCTGATGTGATGTGGAATCAAATAGAAGCTTCCCTAAAACTGGAAGGAATACATCCAAGTAATGAAATACAATAGACAATCTATAAAAGTTTTTCTATCCTTCCTAGTTCAAAATGGTGCCTTTTTAGGGCACATATGAAAATCTGTAGGATGTTTGATTAACTACTATAATAAATGCAATCTTTTCAGCATACCAACTGTGCACATTCTCATGAATATTAAAACCCTCTCTTCTGCTACAGAGTGGACTTTGGGGTGAGCCTGAAAAACTAGATATTGCAAGAGGATGTTAGGAGGCCAGAAGGTACTAGAGAGGATATATTTGTAAAACAGAAGTCTTGGCTTCTAAGAATGATCTTCATAATTAAAACCAAATGTATGGTAAAACTTGTTTCTTGAGCTTGTCATAGTTATATCTCGGTGCAATCTTAGATACATTTCACTGCCCATAAGAGTAAGGGAAATTGTTCTGTGACCGTTTACAGATAGAACGGCAAAGACAGATAACAATGAATTATGTTCTGTTAAAAGTTGAATTAAAGTACATAACTGTTGTCTATCAAGGTAATTTTAGCTACATTCAATTATATAATGCAGCATTGTCAGGTTAAAAATAGTACTTTTTTTTTAAAGACTTATCTTTTAAATATTTTATAGATGCAGAATAAATTGAGTTAACTTATTCTTTCACTAGAGTTGGGTCCAAGAACCCTCTCAAACTGAATCAAGTTCAAAATCTTGGTCTGGATCTTATGTAGGCCTGTCTCTCCTGCTTTCCCTTTTTGCTGATGCTCACTTTCCTATTTCACTCAGTTTGGACAATGAAAATAAGTTAGGTCATGAGAACCAAAAATGGAAACTTTTACAATGCTGCAATGTTTGTGTTGCCAAGACTGCATCAGAGTCCTTAAATCCAAACAAAGAAAAACAGCTCTTTTTATTAAAACGTGAGTTTTTAAAAATGTTTGAGAAGATCTTTCTATTGGTTTGTTTTAAAAAGTTTTTCTAAAATGTACATTTGGGGCTAGAACTACCTGACGTTGTTCTGAGACTTCTTCAGCTTTGACTTACATAAAATAAAAATCACAAAAGTTGCATGATCTATAATAAAGAGGGTACATAAGAAACCCAATTCCTCCTTTGCAGATTTGAATATATCTATTATTAAACCAGTGACAATCCATCAAAATAGCAATAAGCCATTTTGGGGGGAAAAATTAAGGAAACTTGGACATTGTTAATATTCAGTAAATATTTACCTAAATCATTGACAAATTCTGTATGTGAAATATTGAATCATAGTACTTCTGTTGTAGGGATCTCAGTGCATTTACAGGGATGGGTAAGTATTATTATCCCCATTTACAGATGAGAAACCCCTCCCAGGCATTGGGAGGCTAAATAGATTGCCCAAGGTCATGCAGAAAATCCACCACAAGCAGAGTAGATCCCGGCTCTTGTGAATCAGGCCCCTATTCAGGAAGGTACTTAATCATGTGTAATTTTAAGCATGTTAATAATCCTATTGAAACAAATGGGATTACTCACATGCTTGAAGTTATTCCCATGCTTAAGTATCTTCCTTGCGCAGAGCCTGTCTGCTCTTCCATGCTGCCTTAAAATGGTAATGTACCATACATGTGCTTATTGTAATAAAATATTTCTTCAATCATATTGGATTTATTTTTATTCTGTAAAATATAATACCTAGGACTTAACATAGTGTTAGTAAAATGATCTTCTTTAATATTTATTGGGTTTTAATGATAAAAACCATTTATAAATAGTGAGATTTTGATTCCATTCTGTACAAAATCAAGTAGTTAAGTTATCTAAATGCCCGCTGGAAATGGTGCAAGAGAATCCTGCATGAAAACAAATGGCACTGCTGACACATCACTTCTTTGCTTAACCTGTCAACAGTTTTATAAAGCAGAGGGAGAAGACTGCAGCACTCCTAAAAATGGTGCTGGAAACTAGTATCAGAAGACTTACCATTTGATTAATGGACATTTTGTAACAATTCATGCCACAGTGTTTATGTCAGATTCTTTTGAATGCTTTTGTTTGCTTAGCAGAGCAAACTTGGGAGTTTAGCTGTTCAGTATTTGTGCCTGAGCAGATTTCTCTTCACACCGCCATAGTGTGTCCACTTCTTTTCCCAAGCTATCCCAAACTCATCTCCATGCTTTATTCTGCGATTAAAATAATAATCTTGTGTTGACATCAGTGTTGTATAGAAATGAATGATAGAAATCTAGTATTAGGATTTCACTGCACAATTACCTACAGTGGGGAAGAAAAGACGGGTATAGTAAGAGAAAAATGTTTAAAAATTATGTAACAGTCACAAAAAAGAGAAATTGGCACTCAATAAAAGTGTACTGAAAACTGTTATACTGTGAACTTGAAAGTGGGGATGAGGGCAGCAAGAACAGCAGCAGAAAACGGTACAATAGAATAGTAGCAGTGTTGTATGCATTATTGCGAATTACAGTTCTAAATAAAGTTTGTAATTTAGAAAGAAATTAATCTGTTTACCTTTTCAGATGCTTTTAAGCTTTTAGAGAGATGCATTTGAAAATGTGCATTCAAAACAACACTGTGGTATAGAAAGCTATTACATAGCAACAATCACCTTAGCATCTAAGCACTGACATTAATAATCAAACATGCAGCTTAGAGTGCAGTTGCCATATGCAAATTATCTTCAAATTGTTTGTTTTTTTTCTTGTAGTATCCACTGTGTGCCAGGTGCTTTCCAAAAATAAAAGGCAGGGTCCCTGCCGAAAAGAGAATTTTTATTTTTATTTTTTTTAAGAGAAAATTGAAAGTGATGGGAAACAACAAACTAGTGAGGTAGCCGTGTGGTGACTGGCCACTTCCTGTTAAGATAGTTTTAACAACCCAATTTGTTTTGTGTTTAATAGGTCATCCTTGAATTACAATGACATGGTGAAAGGGTCATTGTGATAGAGGGAGGTGTTCAGTAGCAACAAAGAAGGCATAGAGATGTTTGTTGGAGTGGTCAGATGATCTGTTGTGGCTTGAATCTTGGAACTTCCCCTTCCCCTCCTCTGATATTATCCACACTGACCCATTTCTCACCACAAGAACTACATTTTTCCGCTCGTCTTTTCACTGCACGAATACCTGTTTTACTTCAGTATGCTTATGCATTTCAGCTTTCCTTCCTCTTACTCTTCTTCATCTCTGCAGTAATTTTGCCTATATGACTGTCTGTTCTAATCTCCTAAGTGTTTTATATAAGAACATAAGAATGGCCATGCTGGGTCAGATCAATCATAGATCTAGCCCAGTATCCTGTCTTCTGACAGTGACCAATACCAGGTGTTTCAGAGGGAATGAACAGAACAGGGCAAATATCAAGTAATTCATTCCCTGTCATCCACTCCAGCTTCTGGCAGTTGCAGGTTTAGGATATCCAGAGCATGGATCTACATCCCTAATCATCTTGGCTAATACCGTTTGTTGGAGCTATCCTCCATGAACTTACCTAATTCTTTTGGAACCCAGTTATACTTTTGGCTTCCACAGCATCCTCGAGTTCCACAGGTTGACTGTGTATTGTGTGAAGTACTTCCCTTTGTTTGTTTTAAACCTGTTGCCTATTAATTTCATTGGGTGACCCGGGTTCTTATGTTATGTGAAGGAGTAAATAACACTTTCTCCACGCTACTCATGATATTGTAGACCTCTTATCATATTCCCCCCTTAGTAGTTACTTTTTCAAGCTGACCAGTCCCAGTTTATATACCCCTAATCATTTTTGTTGCCCTTCTCTGTACAGTACCTTTTCCAATTCTAGTCTGTATTTTTTTAGATGGATTCCCCAAAACTGCACGCAATACTCAAGGTGTGGGCACACCACCAATTTATATAATGGCATTATGATTAGGGCTGTCGATTAATTGCAGTTAACTCATGCGATTAACTCAAAAGAATTAATTGCAATTAATCGCAGTTTTAATTGCATTGTTAAGCAATAGAATACCAATTGAAATTTATTAAACATTTTGGATGTTTTTCAAATATATTGATTTCAATTACAACACAATACAAAATGTACAGTACTCACTTTATATTATTTTTATTAGAAATATATGCAGGAGTTTGCATGGCACTGTTGTAGCCGGCGTCACAAGATACTTACGTGTCAAATGTGCTAACAAGTCATATGTCCCTTCATGCTTCGACCACCATTCCAGAGGACATGTGTTCATGCTGATTACAGGTTTTGCTTGATAAGGATCCAAAGCAGAGCAGACCGATGTGTAGTCATTTTCATCATCTGAGTCAGATGCCACCAGCAGGTTGATTTTCTTTTTTGGTGTTCAGGTTCTGTAGTTTCCGCATCGGAGTGTTACTCTTTTAAGACTTATTTTTGTATTTTACCTTAGTCTTCCTCTTAAGAACCCATTCAATAAGAGTTGTCACCATTGGTATAAGCTTTCATACACCACTGCAATTTTATTCTTTGTCACATGAAAGGATGACCACAACTTTGTCACATGAAAGGATGACCACAACTTCCATGTAATAGTCTGGGCATATGTAGTCTACTGTGCATGGTCACCTCCCCTCTTTTAATTTGAAATGGTCGTGTCATTTATGGCTAGCTTGCTGAGCATGTTGTACAAGCCAGTATGTTAGCTGTTTTTCAGTTCCGTGGGAGTTGTGCTGCTAAATCCCCATGTGCTGCTCTGAAAATGTAGCCTAGCAATAGCTGCACCTGCAATGGATTGTTGCTATTGCTGAGGTAAAGTGACAGGCACTGGATCCACCACAGAGTGTCTCACTCAAAAGACTAAGAATTTCACACCCTCAATTAAAGGGGCAGATATCCTCCTCATATCCACTAAAGTCAGTTCCATGTTATCTGGCTTGAACCACAACTAGCTAGTCTTTGTGCCTCAATTTCAGCCAGACACTGAGTAAGTCATTCAGTCTAGCCTCTAAAGTAAATTTACTTAAGTTACTGTTCTTGTTTTCAGGGTAGGTTGTCCTGCTAGTTATAATGAAGACAGATAATTTGATTGTTCTTTACTGTAAAGTAACAATGGTTCAAATACTTAACACAAAAACACAGTTCTCCAGGTCCAATTTTTATTAATGCTCTCATTACTTAAAAAAAAAAATGTAAACTGTCATACAGTGTCTGGTCTGTTTTAAAGTGGAGTCTCAAAGGCGAAGAAAATTATTCCATCAGCTCAGTTAGTCTAAGTGGAAAAGAACTATAGGAGATGGATCAAATGTGCAGCACTATATTAAGCTATTCTGTTGGTAAGCCTCAGGCATTAGTTTGCCTCTATTTACCTTTATAAAACCAGATTTCGGCATACATTTTCTGCAAAATATTTGTGGAATTATGTTAGTCTGTATTGACTATATATTGGCTAAACCAGATGATATACTTTTGAATAAATGATAACCTCTCTCTAATATTTCATAGATCTTTCCAATTCCACAAATGATTTGGTAAAGAGATGATGCTTGGACATGTAACTTATTCATCTTGTTGATGTACAAGAGATTTGGTGGTGGCAGAACAGACCTGCTGTAACATGAGAGAAATCACATCACCAGACTGTTGGAGAGAGATTTAGTTCTCAGTTAATTTTTTTCTCTTGGTCAGGAAATCAAAGACTTACTGAATTCCGTACCTTTGCTTAATTAGATTTTGTTATGCTCTGGAACAAAGCTAATTATAAGGCATAAATCATCATGATGGTTAATCAGTAAGATGTGGATGTTAATCTCAAAACACTTTCAAAAGAAATCCAAAAGTTTCAGTAATAGTGGTTAATTTGGGGTACTGAAAAATTTCAGAGAGGGGTTTGTGCTGCATCGAGGAAGTGAAGGTGCCTAATGGTAATGAACAGTTTGATTCAGAAATTTGTTCTACTAGTGTCCTAAAAGGAAAACAGGTTTCAGAGGGGTAGCCGTGTTAGTCTGTATCAGCAAAAACAACGAGGAGTCCTTGTGGCACCTTAGAGACTAACAAATTTATTTGGGCATAAGCTTTCGTGGGCTTAAACCCACTTCATCAGATGAATGGAGTGGAAAATACAGGAGGAAGATTATATATATATATTCACATACATACACAGAGTACATGAAAAGATGGGGGTTGCATTACCAATTCTAACGAGACTGTTCGATTAAAGTGGGCTATTGGTAGATGTGCAGGTGAAAGAGCCCCTGATGGTGTGGCTGATGTGATTAGGTCCTATGATGATGTCCCTTGAATAGATACGTGGACAGAGTTGGCAATGGGGTTTGTTGCAAGGATAGGTTCCTGGGTTAGTGTTTTTGTTGCGTGGTGTGTAGTTGCTGGTGAGTATTGGCTTCAGGTTGGGGGGCTGTCTGTAAGCGAGGACTGGCCTGTCTCCCAAAGTCTGAGAGTGAGGGATTGTCCTTCAGGATAAGTTGTAGATCCTTGATGATGTGCTGGAGAGGTTTTAGTTGGGGGCTGAAGGTGATGGCTAGTGGCGTTCTCTTATTTTCTTTGTTGGGCCTGTCCTGTAGTAGGTGACTTCTGGGTACTCTTCTGGCTCTGTCAATCTCTTTGTTTCTTCACTTCAGCAGGTGGGTATTGTACTTTTAAGAATTCTTGATAGCGATCCTGTAGGTGTTTGTCTCTGTCTGAGGGATTGGAGCAAATGCAGGAAGATACTGAATAAAGACTGGGAGTGGATGGGTCATTTTAAAAAACTAAAAACTTATTTCCCCCCCTACTGTTACTCACACCTTCTTGTCAACTGTTTGAAGTGGGCCACCCTGATTACCACTACAAAAGTGTTTTTTCGCCCCCTGCTGATAATAGCCCACTTTAATTGAATTGTCTCGTTAGAATTTGTATGGCAACCCCCATCTTTTCATGCACTCGTGTGTGTGTGTGTGTGTATGTATGTGTGTGTGTATGTATGTATATGTGTGTATGTATGTGTGTGTGTATGTATGTATGTATATATATAAAATAAATCTTCCTACTGTGTATTTTCCACTCCATGCATCTGATGAAGTGCGTTTTAGCCCACAAAAGCTTATGCCCAAATAAATGTGTTAGTCTCTAAGGTGCCACAAGGACTCCTCGTTGTTCTCACATTTCAGTGTATAGTACATATAGAGCAGGATAAACAAGTCATTGTCTGTATGAAATTTTAGTTTGCGCTGACTTCGCTAGGCTTTTTATGTAGGCTGTTGTAAAACAAGGCAAATATCTAGATAAGCTGATGTATCCCATTTACCCACCCAACTTGGGCTGCATAGCATGGGAAGAAAAAAGCAAGGACAGAGTGAGATTTATAGTTTGCCAGTCTTTCAAGATGGGCTGTTGCGAGCCAGTTTACAGAATAGCTTTGGAGGTGATCTCTGAGGCTAGTTGGTTGGCCAAAGGATGAGTTCAGCAATTTTGGATCTGTAGTAAAAAGAAAAAATACAAGGGAGCAGATCCTCAGCTGAGGATCTGTCCCAGAGTGTGTGTATAGAGAGTCTGATGTAAATCTGTTGTAGTTAACTTTGTGTTGTGGAAGGGATTAAACTCCTATTTTGAGAGGGAGCCTACTGTGTGGTTTTTTTAATCCTCTATTTATCTAGCACGAATATAATACATAAGGATTTTTAGAAATATTAGTTTCTTCTTCCTGAACAAGAGGACAGGGAAGCTGAAATGGGATGAATACCTAGTTCATTGTAAGCCAGTTTGTGCCCTTACACTTGTCACAAGTCCCAACATCCCTCTATTTCAATAATCTCAATCATGAAATCTGGAATTATTTCTTCAGAAATAACACAAAACTGAAAAAACATCACTGAGTTCTCTCCAGCTTGAGGAATAAGATTCCTGAGTTTGTGTCTGAATCTGGATCTCCATGAGTGGTGATTCAGATTTCTGCTTAAAACCAGTTCTACAGCATTTTCACAGATACTCTTTGAGGCTTTTAAAATCATATTTTAAAATCAAGCTTACATGAGGTTTTTTCCCAATACAATTTATCAAATAGTTGGGAATTGGTCCTGCTTTGAGCAGGGGGTTGGACTAGATGACCTCCTGAGGTCCCTTCCAACCCTGATATTCTATGATTCTATGAAATTTCAGCTTGGGCAAGAAAGTATCTTATAAAAACACACGCAAGCGGAAGAAAATTAGCACTGTGTATTTTCTTTTAGTGAATATTAAAGCTGCAGTCCTGGGGAATTGATCACATGATCTTCCCCCCCCCAGTTTCTTAACAGTTTTTTTGATTATAGTCTTCTCAGGGTTGAGGCACCATCTGGAGGGCTGTAGAGATCTGCTGGGAATCTTTAATGCGACCAGAGCTTAATCTTCCCTCTGAAGTTACAGGATGGCTTGGAAATGTTGTAATTGAGAAATGCCCTTACTTCCTTAGTTAAAGTTAAGGCAGTGAGTTATGAGCGTGTAGTTATGTTGCATACAAAGGGTCCGATATTGTAATAAGATTTAGCAGAAGTTCAGTGTGTCAGAAAGTGGAATTACACAGGCTGGTGGGCTGGGGGCCAGAGATTGAATGAATTTTTATAAAATGTTGAGGGGGAGATCTGTCATAAAGTGCATTATGTACATTCCCAACATTAACACTTGTTTTGTTGAAATGACTGGTGCTTTTTAAAAATTTGAATCCGAATGATTGATTATAAAATCATAACTGATGACTTTAAAGGGTTTTTAAATAAATAAATAAATGGTTGTGTTATGTAACTTTTGTTTTGTGTTAATTTTTTTGGTACACAGCTCCTCCCACTCCTGGCCCCCCAATTGCTGATTTTGAAGTTGCTGCATTTTAAGTAATTGTCATTTGTCTTGCTGCTGGGGAGGAGAGAGGATTGTATTTGTCCAGTTTTGTAAGGACTATTTGATGTCTTTTTTTTTTTTTAAATGGCATTAATTCTCTCCTGCCCTCTTATTGTTCCAGGTGACAAGTATAATCTGCAGTATTGAAGCATGAGTGCTGATGCCAGTCAGGGGGTGATCACCACCCCTCCCCCTCCCAGCATGCCTCACAAAGAGAGGTATTTTGACCGCATCAATGAAAATGACCCAGAGTACATCCGTGAGAGAAACATGTCTCCTGATCTGAGACAAGACTTCAACATGATGGAGCAAAGGAAGAGGGTCACTCAGATACTGCAGAGCCCCGTGAGTAGGATTAAGGAAACAAGATTTCCTCCCCCCCTTCCAGAGATTAACTCAAAAACAAACAAAAAACAAAACAGCACAAAACAAAACTTCTAGTTGTGATGCAGTCTGAGGAAATATCTCAAGCCATGAAATTTTTCTTAAGAACAATCAATAAACACTTTTTGTTTGCATAGTTGGTGTATGAACAAACTGCCCATTATTGGTTTTCAAATGATGTTTTCATGGTGTAATGCTTCATTAAAGAAGTACAAAAGTAGCTACCCGGCGACAAGACACTTGATTAAAACTTAGAAGCAGGGAAGAGAGTGACAGAGTCACTAGCCAAATGTGAACAAACTAAGACATTTACACGCACATCTACATTACAGTTTTATTTTGAATATTTGACTTACCAGCTGCATCAGCAATACTCTTACCTTAAATAAATAAATAACATGTTTTTTAATTGTGCTTTTGAGGTGTGTTTAAAAGCTAAATTGTTCTTTGGGTACTTGGAAGGAGTAATGTGCATACTTTACAACACCCGCATTCATGTGCACCTCATGTAAATTCAGTACTTGTACAACTGGGCATATAGCTCTGTTAATTCCATCAGAAGTCCTGGTGAAAACAAATGTCTCCATAACCTCTTGATGGAGTTAGTCTTAATTTACGTGCTACTTGGCATTAACCTGTTGAGTACTCTTGAACATCCATGGCATGTCTGAAAATAGCAGAGGTGCCAAAAATATTCTGAAGCAATTTTTCTCTTTTGAATCCGTTTTGTTTTCAAATTGCTTTCTTTTCTCGTCTGTTTTTCTATAATTTGGGGGTGGGGGGAGGATTTAATTTCTTATGCATCTTTCCATGCTTAATGAGATTGCAAACAGCTGTTAGTAATCACCATATTATAGACACTCATGAATAATAGGATTGTTCACTAAAATGTTACCTTGGAGTGCTTTTCAGATTCTGCATATAGATTTGAATCTACGTGTGCAAACCCCATGACTCAGGAATTTATTATGTTCAAGTAAACTTTGTGCAACTTGAGTTTTGCAACCAAACTATTCACTATTACTAAGGGAGTAATGCATAATCATACTAAGTTGTTAAAAAAATAATTCAGTTCTCAAAGATAATGATTGGACTCTGACCTATACTACTAAACTATTCACAAACAAGGGGAAGTAGATATCCCAAATTCTTAAACAATCAGAACAAACTCACCAAATTTTCAGCTGGTTGAGACGGATAAAATGAGATACAATAAATTACACTGGGACAATATGTTTTCTTACACAGCGTTCTTCTATTAATTTAAATGCAGAAAAAGTGCTGAATCTCATAGGCACTAACCTTAGCCTTATTGGATTAAAGATTGTTTGCCCAATTTGCCAAAAGTAATCAACTCCTGTTTGTTGTGATCACGCTACTTTTGATATGCAAGGTCAGCCTGAGGATTTAGGGAGAGTTCGGGAGATAGTACTCCCAAGTTTAGCTGACTTGTTTAATAGAAAATTGGAAGACACAAGAACCTAGAGCTTACTATCTGCCTCCTGCTGTGGGAGAAGCTGAGCCCATAGCTGGAGCCAGGAACCATTTATAGATGCCAGTATTTTAAAAGTTGGCCAAATAAGCTAGGCACTGAGGGCTGCTAGGCCTTGAGATGCTGAAGAAGAAAACTATAGCTGTGTGTGATCAGTGTCTGACAATCTAGTCAAAAATGAGAAGCTATGCTTGACCTACAGATAATCTGTCAGACCTGAATCCCCTTTCCCTGTTTCATTGTTGAAATGGGGAATATTTAGCTATCTCTGCTACAATTCCTTCTCTGATGGAATAAACAGTTTTTAATATAGCGTCAAGATGAGAGAATGTCCTTAAAGCAAATCTCTTCACAGATTTAGGGACAGTGACGGAATTAAGTTTCTCCATGGCTATATCAAGTGGATTACTTGAGATTTAGCTTCAGTTTCTTTTGGGTCAGAAATGAAAACGACTTGGCCCCTTCTGAATGCATTGTCACAAAAATACCAGAAAGCTTCGGTCCTATTGCCAGTCTGCTCAGTATAGGTCCAAGGTTGGAATGACCTGGGTATTGCAGGTGATGTTTTTGAGATAAGGAAGTTACCTTATGCAAGAAGCTTGCAAGAGCATGCTTGTATTTTGTCTGTCTGGTGTCTCTGGTTATTCCTTTTTGTGAGTACTAAATTCTTTTTAGGAATTTAGAAAAATGAGAAAAATATTTTTTTTTTAAAAGGCTTCTTTGCTGGTAACGTTTTACGCCAATTCTAGCATGTCAAGCAATTAAAATATATTCAGGTTAGAGAAATATAGTCTTTAACTATGAAGTGCATGTAGTGAGAAATTGTCTTTCTTTTCTTTAAAATATAAAGCTTACGTGCGCAGTATTGGGTTGTCCCGATATCCCCGCTCTTTGTGAGGGAGGAATTTTGGATTGAAACACTAACTAAAGGTGACAAGATGATAATCTAGGTCGTGCTGGTAGAATCTCCTATGCAAAACACTACAAAGTTCTAGGGAGCTCAGTTATTCAGATTTTATCTTCAGAACCAAGAAATCTCTTATTGCTTCTAATTGGAGAATCCAATTAATTTAGTAAGAAAACAAATTTAGAAAATGTTTCAGAATCTGCCAAGGATGTAAGTTTTTTGGGAATGATGTAGTCACCGCCACAATGTTTTGTACAATACCTGATACATAGGGACTCAAATTTTAATAGGAGTCTTTGGATGCCATTGCAGTGGAAGTATTAATAAAAGGGGCCTATCCAGTTGTCATCTTCTGTGAGGCTTTCTTCTTGCATACCATTAATTCTCAGACAACGATAATCATTTAAAACTACAGGTTTATGCCAATGTTTGACAGAGGCTAGAAACCTGTAGAAAAGAGTCACTCATGACATTCATTGGCGTAGGTGCAATGTGCCCAACCATTTAATGGTGTCATCATCAGCCAGGTGGAGAACCGGTAGCCCACCATTGAAAATAAGTCAGTGGGCACTCGACAATGATATGCAATGTAGCTGCATCATGGGTCATTAGAAAAACCCCATTTAAAGAGACTGGCCACACAGTTGCCCTGTCCTGTTCAAAACCGGTTCAGAGATGACTACAGGTGCCTTGGCCAATCAAAACCTGGTGGACAGATGGTTGGGCCAGTGATGAGAGAGTGATTAATGACTGTCATTGACCATTCATTGCGCCAAGCAGATTCCAGCGTCATGTCCTGTTATGGTCATTTATGCCACCAAGGACTTCTAGTAGTCAGGCGAGCTGATGGGTGGTCGAAGAGGTCTGTTATGACATTACTTGACATGTTAACCTATGCCATTCCTGCCTGGTGAAAAAGACACCAGATATTCAGTATTTCCTTTAAAGCACTGTGTCTGTGTTCTTGATGCATTATTGCCTGAGTGGTATTAACAACACTAACATTGGATGCAGCCAGCCTCACTAGCTGCAATCTGATATTCAATTTCCAGTTCCTAAGTAAAACAACCGAGAAGCTACTGAAAAGCCATCTTTATTACACCTGCCTTTTCTCAATGTCCTGCACCCATCCTGATCCAGTTTTAGATCAGGAGATAGCACAGAAACAGATTGATTATGCTTCTGAATGATCTCTACTTGGCCATAGACAATGAAGAAACATCCTTCCTTATTCTGCAGGATCTTCGCAGCAGGTGATGCTGTTTTATTTCTGGACTGGCAGGAGTGAACAGCAGTTTGCTGAGAGAGTTCTTCTGCACCTCAGCGTCTATAGCTCTCCTCCATTCTCTTCCCCCATTCTAGTCAACAAATATGTCAAACCTCTAACGGAGACTGGGACACCAATGGCTTAAATATGCAGTTTACACACAGCAAAGTGTCAGATGTCAACACCGTTCCCCACAGACTAAAGAAACTAAGTGGTGTAGAACATACTGACTCACAAGGGTGCTGTAAGTATATTGCTCCAACTACTGCCTTGGCTAGCCGTTACATATTGGATTGGGTGTAAAGTCTTGGTATTTGATTTTGAGAACTCTCAAATAGACTGGACCCAGGATATCTCAGAAACCACTTCTCCCTCCATGGTAGCTGCAATCCTGAGAAACAATAGAATTCTCAATGGCCAGGTTGATACTAGTGAGAGCTGAATTCAGAGTCTTCTAACACACAGCTGTGGAACTCCCTGCCACAAGAATTAGAAACGATCAGAAAAGTGGTCACCTTCAGAAAAAAATGCAAAACACAGTTCTTTGCCACAGCTTTTCCACTAATAAACAGTTTAAAATTTTCTTCCCATTCTTAATGTAGGGGAGTTCAGAAAATTGTAGCTGTGTGGAGTTATGTAAAATTCTAAGATTATTTTGTGACAATCATGAAATAAACATATACGCAACTATGTAAGAAGGCTAGCATGCTGCAGTTGGCATTCTCAGATCAAAATTATTAATCCATATTTGCTAAAGATTGACACTTATTGATGCTACATGGAAGAATGTTTGGAAAGTTGGAAGGTTGAAATTGGAAGGAAGAACTTTAAATTAAGCTAGGTGGTCATCTAGAACCCCCAGAAAAATGAAAGCTCCTCAACAAGCTTCCACTACTTTACATTGCTTTAAAATGGAGAACATCTGCAAAGTTGTAGACCAGGAAATAGGATCATAGTATCCTTAGGAGACATTTCAAACCTACTTGGTAACTGTTTAATTATGGTCTACAACTCAGAGGTTTTGGGGTACAAGTGGTGACAGTATAAGCCATCTGCACTCCACAAGAATATTTAAGGCCTTGAATGTTATCCGCTGCTACCTATTTGAAAGGCATAAGAAAGTTACGATCAGCTAGGTCTCCGTACCCTACTAGCACCTCACTGTACTGCTGACAAACTCTTATTCTAAAACTGTTTGAACGTATTCCAACAGTACCGACAAATTTACCATTGGAAGGTTCAAATAATCTGTGTCATTAATTATAAAACTGCCAGGACACTGTGCTTGTTTGAAACTGCATCTTTATACCTAAACAGATTTTATTTCTTTGTGTTGTATGTGCAACCGCTCTCTTCTATATTACATTAAAAAAAGAAAAAAAGTTGGGGAAAAAAATCTTTTGAAGCTGAAGAGTCAAGTACTCATAAATTAGGGAAATCCAGAATCAAGGTTGCCTGTAGAAGATTAATTTGATCCCCTTGTGCACGTGCATTATAATTACAGGATTGCGTACTATTTTTCCCATAACACACCTGCTTCATTCAATTTTTTTTTCATTCAGTCTGTTGCCTCAAGCCTTATTTAATGCACACCATCCAGCTTCTGCACTGAATACAAAATGTATTCATTTTCTTTTGGGTGTTTCTATGGCGCTCTCATAATATTTTGAGTGCTTCACAAACAATAATGAATTCATCTTCACAACACACCTGTAAGAGTAGGCTGTATTAATGTCTGCATTTTACAATTGAGAAACCGAGGCACAGAGAGTAAGGCTAAAATTTTGGGACCCCAACTTGAAACACCTAGGGTTTTCAGCATATATAACATCTTTATTGTATAATGGAGGATACTGTGTATTTTACATCACTGTGTTTGAAGAAATGCTGAAAATTTGAAGAAAATACTGTCTACGGGAGCTAAGATAGGTGGAATGTATGTGTTTGTATTTGGAGAGATTTGGTCTTGTGTTGAGATGATATGAAGTATTTAGCAACAGAGGGTCCTGTGGCACCTTTAAGACTCTGTTAGCCTTAAAGGTGCCACAGGACCCTCTGTTGCTTTTTACAGATTCAGACTAACACGGCTACCCCTCTGATACATGAAGTATTTAAAATACTTAAAGCTTATTATAAAATGTTACCCCGATGATCTAGTTGAGACGAGAACTAGAGGATATTTTAAAATTAGTATTATACAAAGGTTGTGAGGAATAAATGAAATGAGCGGATTTCCAGGTGAGGTGATGAGTCTAGTAGTATTATTGTATGTAAGCATAACATTGTAGGACTGTATGCAATTTAATACGTTAAGGGGTTTTGTGTTTAGGAGTAGCCAAAAACTATTCTTGTAGTCAGTGAAGATTTTGCTTATCTGTTTGCTTTTCTCTTAGACACGGGGGATTTTTTTGTTGTTGCTGTTTTAAACCAGCACAAGAAGTTTGTTTGTAGGATTTTGCTTTAATTTTATATTGGATACAAAGAGCAGTTATCAAAACATTCCAGATCTGAAGGGCTTGCAGCCTGATTCTGGTCCTATGCTACTGTTATATAACTAATCCAATTTTAGCCCATCTGTTCTGCAAGGGCCTTTCTTTCTCACATGTGTAAAAGTGAAAAACCTGTTTTTTCTCTCTTGTTGTGTGCTTGTATCCTTCTCCTCTCCTTGCCAGCATTGTGGCCAAGGAATGGAGGCAGAAATGTCAGCCCCAAAATGCAGGACAAGCGGTTTTATTTCATAAAGAACAATGTCTAGCTTTTTGAAGTAACTGATCAGGAAAGCCTTGGTAATCCTGTAGCAAGGATTACCCAGTCTGCCTTTGGGTCCTGCCGCTGCCTCAGTTTACTTTCTGTCTTGAATCAAACCACCACACCTGGTGTTTTCACAATATTATTCACCTTACGGATTTGGTTTGTTATCATAAAATAGTAGTCAAAGCCTTCCAGCCCTCTTCCCTGGGCTCAGTTAGACCTCTCAGTTGATAATGGGCTTCAGCATCCAAACAGCCCTACTTCTAGGCTCAAAGGTCTTTCAAGTCCTTTATCAGGGCTTCCCTATGCTTACAGCCCTCCCATCAGGCTCACAGTCCTTCATAACTCTTCTAGCTGGGCTTCTCGTCCAGGAGGCTCCTGCTTTCTGTAGGTCCCTCAGCTGAAGCTTATCCCTCAACAGGCTCCCATTCTTAGGTCTCTCTCCCAAACCTTTTGCCTGGGAGCTCTGAAGAATTGTCTGCTGAAAAGAAGACCGGGCTGATGACCTGGCTTCTAGTCACATGCTCCCATCACATAGCTCTTGGTGTCATTCCTTTCACCTGGGGAGGCAGACTAAATTTGGCACAGGTAATGTTGGGCCCCAGTCCCCTTGCAAGGGGTGACTTACTATGTGATAGTCCTGTTGAGGACTGCAGAGACACTCCTACGGATGCCTCAGAAGCTCAAAATTTAAATCTAAGGAAGTAGTCACCTGGACTGGTGCTGCATGAACCTAAGGGTAGTAATCCACAGACATGTATGTCTTGCAGAACAAAGTACCCAACTATCTTTTCTAGCGGCAATTTCACCAAGGTGGTATAGAGGGAAATGCTCATATTCCTGTCCTGCCACGTGATGCCTCTGCACATGCACATGCAACCCAAAATTGCACTGGCCTTTTTTTGCTGCCTTGTCATGTTACAAACATATTGAATTTGTTGTCCACCATTAGCTCTTATGCCTCTTTCAATAGTGAATTGTAGTTTTACATTTATTTTTCACCAGCTATACTAGCTTGATGTTTTTTCTGTGCTGAGCCTACCCATATATCCCATCCACATTTCTGACGTCTCTACATACTTCTGTATTTCTCTGTCCTCACAGGTGTCTGCAACTCCTCCTCCAAATGTAGTATAATCTATCAATTTAATTAACAAATTCTCCTCTTATTGTATATTATATGGTCTTTTCCTTGTCCCATGTCTCAATTTTCTATAATTTTGTAGGTTTGTCTTCAATGCAAAGTAAACTGGAGTTATTACTTGAATGTTGCTCTTAGCTTGAGTCCCAGCCAAATACTAAAACCCTTAATTTGTGTGTTGTGGTGCTTTTAATTCAAGTTGGCTGGCCTGTCAGGCGGTATAGGCTAAAGCTCAGGGTGGCAAAACTCATCAGCTGTTAACATGACCACTGTACAGTGTAGATGCAGATTAGCTGCACTCAGTGCCACTAGTCCTCCAATTCCTTCCCATAATTCCACTATTGTGCCCTGAAAGTACAGACCAAGTTCTCTCATAATTCACTGGGAAAGAGTTAATAGAGCAGCTGAGCTTCCTGCAGCACAAAGAGCCATAGAATATGCCCCCGGAGGTCTTAGTGCCACACACAAGTGAGTGCAGCACCAGTGTGGAAGCGGCGGCTTGAGTGTTATTTCATAGCATGGCCGCTCTCACTCAAACTAGGCTAACTTAACAGAAGTAACTTGAGTGTAGATAACTTGAATTAACTCTGCAGTGAAGACGTATAACCAGGAAGTATTAGATTATCTATTTTTAAAGGTAGGAATTTTATATTTCTTTCAAAAAGAACTGTGATGAAGAAAAAGACATACAGGAACAGTCACTCTATAAAATGTGTTAACCCTTTGGTGCCAAGATTTTATGATATATATTACATTTTGCATTAGTGCTAAAGTTAAGGGCCCAAATTCTCATCTGGTGTAAATTAATGTAGCTCCATTTACTTCAGTGGAGTTATGCTGACATACTCCAGCTGATCTGACCCAATAGCTCCAAAGCATTTCATCCTGCGAGATTTCATTTTGCTCCCATGAAAATCAGATTCATTATTGTAACCAATGTACCAACATATTCTCCTGTCTGGAGATTTCCAGGTACAAATCTGGTGAGCATTAATAGAAGTTGAGTTCAGAACTCATCTCATAACAGGTGGGTATTTTGTGGGTTTTTGAATGAAAGCTGCAGAGTCGGTCTTCGCCTCTGCTGTAATGGGATGGTTTTCAGAGGATTGTTCATCCTGCTTTTGTGCAAGTCTCTTAAGCTTGTTTTACCTCCTCCTCCTCTAGTAGCTGTTATGGGCCACATTTTCAAATCATGGCTCTCATTTTATATGGAAATACTTGCCTGCACATTTTTAACACTATTCCATGTACAGTGATTAAATCTATAATTTGACTGCAATGGTGATCACACTTTTTTTTAAAAGAGGTGTACATACAAATAGACTAGTTAAAAGATCCTCTGAAACGTTAGTCCAATATATCTGTTTCAGCCTGAAGTACTTTTATAAATTTTGAAGCCTGTAGGGCAGTGGGTCTCAAACTTTTTTACTGGCGACCCCTTTCAGATTGCAAGCTTCTGAGTGCGACCCCCTAATAAATTAAACACACTGTTTAATATATTTAACACCATTATAAATGCTGGAGGCAAATGGGGTTTGGGGTGGAGGTTGACAGCTCACGACCCCCCATATAATGACCCTGAGGGGTCCCGAACCCCAGTTTGAGAACCCCTGCTGTAGGGAATCCTAATAAAGAATTTTCATGTAGGCCAAAACAACTTTTAAATCCCACACTTAAAACATTTTCTTCGTAGGACAGAGTGTTGGGTGCACACAACTTGAATAACATCATTTTTCATTCCTCTGACAATTGCTACTGTTTGTTTTCCTGATTAAGTGTTCTATTGTCAAGTACTAGATCCGAAATGACTCGTGCTCTTTCCACTTGAAAAATGTCTGCTTTGTGCTGTATGCGGAGTGTTTATATCTCTTTTAAAATGTAAACTTGAACATGATATTTCAAAATAGATCAGGAATGGTCTGTAATGTACTCACGAATTAAAACATTATAACAGGTAACTGAAACAGGCAAAAAAAAAGCCACTTGGGCTCCAGTCCTGCATAGGCGAACATTTGCACCTGCAGGGATCCAATTGCAAGATGCCCCAGTCAATAATATTGGGCTAGGTCTTATGGGAATTTGTCCAATAAAAAGACAAAAATGTTATCAGGGTCTCATAAGAAGTATGCACTCAAAGAAGAAAAAACAGTTACCTACCTTTCGTAACTGTTCTTTGAGATGTGTTGCTCACGTCCATTCCATCTCCTGCCCTTCTGTTGGAGTTGTTGGCAAGAAGGAACTGAGAGAGCGTAGGGCCGGCAGCACCTGATCTACCACGGCATGAGGGTGCCACAGCCAGCCCTACAGATACCGCTATGGCAAAAGTTTCCGACAACTGTGCATGTGTGCGCACACACCTAGAATGAAATGGACATGAGCAACACATCTCGAAGAACAACAGTTATGAAAGGTAGGTAACCGTTTTTGTGTGATTGTTTTTGAGTTCTCTGAGATAAAATTATGCCTTTCATTTTAGACAGAGTCAAGAATGATCAGAAATAGCACAAAAACAGTTTTTTGAGTTTATAGAATCTTTATCTTAAAATATATGGCACACCACCACCAATTAAAAAATATTGTAAATTCACAACAGTGGTGGGATCACATGAGAATTATGTATGAGTCCCCACTTTTTGTAGGAGTCTGAAGGTAATGAAGATATCCATAAATATGTATGGAAAAACTTAGTTGAATGAATCATTATAAGCTTGAATGTGCATGACACACAGCAACTTATAATAATATAATGAGATATCCTATCTCCTAGAACTGGAAGGGACCTCGAAAGGTCATCGAGTCCAGCCCCCTGCCTTCACTAGCAGGACCAAGTACTGATTCTGCCCCCGATCCCTAAGTGGCCCCCTCAAGGATTGAACTCACAACCCTGGGTTTAGCAGGCCAATGCTCAAACCACTGAGCTATCCCTCCCTCTTCCCCCTTCTCCCTTCTAGTTTTCTAGTTTACTAAAAGACATGCTTTGATATTGTGCATTATGTACTTGACTGTGAAAATCACATGCACACAATCACCTCTATTTCACAAGTTGTAATGAAGATGGTTTTTCTTCAGTTGCCCACTCTGGCTTTTACCTATTCTGAGATTTCTTGAAATTAACAGTGATACAGTTTTTCAAGGACACTTCCATTGAATAATAAAACAAGAAATGAATTAAAGGATTATCACTAAAATCAGTTGCCAGAAGGATAAGCAGTAGTAAGTGTGAAATATACTATCTCCAGCACCAGACAGCAAATTTTAGACAGACAACACCAAAGTGAAAATAACCCCTCTGTACTTCAAAACAGAATGGAAACTTCACCAATGAGATAAAACAGACTTATGTCAGTATAACTGTGTTTCCCAGGAGCGTGGAAACTCCAAACTCCAGAGCAAAGCAGTTATACTGACCGAACTCCTGGTGTAGACATAGCTGCCCCCTCTCAGGGAGGTGGCGTATCTATGCTGACAGGAGAAGCTCTCCCATCCGCATAGGTAGCATCTTCACTAAGTACTACAGCAGCTCAGCTGCGCCTTTGCAATGCTTTATGTGTAGACAAGCCCTTAATCTGACCATTCTGTATCTGCAGCAGTTTAATGAGGAACAAAATGAAGATCCAGTAAATTTAAGTGTGGAAGAGGGGTTGTAACATCGCTGATGGTTTTTAAAATGAGTTTCAATATAAGTGCTATGGGTTTACCAGAATATTACATATTTTAAGATATCTACTGAATAGTCCCTACTGTACTGAAATTATTATGATTGCTCTAGTCAAGTTAGTATTGGTAGGTTTTGGTTGGTTTTCTTCCATTGTTTTTTAAGCTTCTTTCAAATAAATCAGTTATATAAAATTGCCTCCTGTCCCTAAAGTAACTATATTTTAATAGATTGCCATTCTTGAGTTCATGAACTTCAGAATAGGCTCATAGTTCTGAACTTTTAAGCCGTCTCTCTGGTGAATAGCATGTTCCTGCACAGGTATGATCTTGTGGAGAAAGCAAAGAACTGGAAGATAGGAGATCTAGGTTCCTTTTTCAGCTGTGCCACAGACTTCCTCTGTGACTGTTAAAGTTTTTCAAAGTGATGAGCAACTAAAATAGGGTCTTATACTGGGAAGTGTTGGTTAACCTTCATAGGTAGTGATACCTATACCCTGCCTATAATAATGATCTCACTACTATTGAGTAAGGTTTATCAGAGTGATTCTCAAATGTTTCTGCAGGCCTTCCGAGAAGACCTGGAATGTCTTATTCAAGAACAGATGAAGAAGGGCCGTAACCCAACTGGACTGCTTGCATTGCAACAGATTGCCGATTACATCATGGCAAGCTCTTTTGCAGGTTTCTCTTCATCTCCACTGAGTAAGTGAACAATGTGTATAATTGCCAGTATTTTTCTAAAATTCTCTCTCTGTTTTACCAGGTGCTGGGACCTCATCCTTTCAACAGAATTTTTGCCATGGTTTTTTTAATCTGTAAAGCAATACAGATTGTGGTCTTAAATAATTTTACTCTTAAACTTTCTCCCTCTAATATTTGGTATCAGAAAAATTATAATTTCTAGAAACTGCTAACAGTCAATAAGTTTGCAACTTACTGCAGCAAAACTAATATCCAACCTCATTATCATTTTACTATGATTCACATAAATAGTAACTTGACAAGTAACCTAATAACTTGGCAGCAATTTACTGTAGTACACTTGCCTTTAAATTTTGATTGGAAGGAGGAACCTGTTCAAATGCATGATTTAGATGTTACTTTCATGCTCCTGGCAGCTGTGTGTTTAGTAAATAGCAAAGTGTAGTTACATTTAAAAAAAAAAAAAAAAATTTTTTGACAGGATTATGCAGTCCAATTACAGCCTTCACAGAAAAAGTCCTATGGCTAATTTCCAAGGACTTTAATCACTGAAACCTTATTAAAAAGTCATATTAGTGTTACACTCAGACACTCTTATGAATGTTTAATAGACAGTTCTGTCTTTCTAGACTGTTCTCTGCATTGCCTGCAGACTTAAAGGTGTAAATGGGATAGCCACCTTCATGAAGTGATTTAAGATGTTTGGTCGAGAACATAAGAATGAGGATGCTTGTTAGACAGAAATTAAAAGGAGCTAAATGCCTGCAAGCAGCATGAGGACTATTTAAAAACACCTTAATAGAGGCTCAGACTAAATGTGTACCCCAAATCCGAAGAGACAATAAGACGGCCAAAAGAATGCCACCATGGCTAAACAGAATGGAGGCTGTTACAGGCAAAAAGGGATCCTTTAAAACTTGAAGTCAGATCCTAGTAAGTATAACAAGAAGGTCCACAAACTCTGGGATGTTAAGTGTAAAAGAATTTGAGAAGCAACTTGCTAAAGACACAATAACTATTAGTAAGAATATTTTAAGTACATTAGAAGCAGGAAACCTGGCAAACAGGCAGTGGGACCACTAGACAACTAAAATGTTAAAGGTTCATTGAAGGAAGACAAGACCATTGCAGAAAAACTAAATGAATTTTGTGTCTTCACTGCAGAGGATGTGGGGGAGATCCTTAATCAGAGCTATCCTTTTTGGGTGACAAATCTGAAGTATTGTCTCACATTGAAGTGTCAGTAGAGAAGCTGCAGACAAATGCAAAAAAACCTCCGGGGCCTCTGCCAGTCTGACGCAGGGGGAAATTCCTTGCCAACCCCAAATATGGTGACCATTTAGACCCTGGGCATATAGGCAAGAGTTACAGGGGGATCTCACAAAACTGGGTGACTGGGGGCAACAAAATAGCACATTGATAAATGCAAAGTAATGCACGTAGGCAAAAATAATTCCAACTACATGTATATAATGATGGGTTCTACATTAGCTGCCACCACTCAAGAAAGATCTTGGAGTCGTCATGGATAGTTCTCTGAAAATTTCTGCTCAATGCGCAGCAGTGGTTAAAAAGGTTAACAGTATTTTAGGGATTATAAGAAAAGGGATAGAAAGTATAATGCCACTACATAAATCCAGGGTGCACCCACACCTTGAATACTGTCTTGTTCCAGTCCCCCATCTCAAAAAGGATATAGTGGAACTGGGAAAGGTTCAGATAGTCAACAAAGATGACCACCAGTATGGAACAGCATCCATATGAGAAGAAACTAAAAAGACAAGAATTGTTCAACTTAGAAAAGAGATGATAGAGGGGGGGAGTATGATTGAGGCCTATAAAACCAGGAATGGTATGGAATAAGTGAATACAGAAGTGTTTTTTTTACCCTCTCCCACAATATGAAAAGCGGGGGTTACCCAATGACATTAATAGGCAGCAGGTTTAATACAAAGAAGAGGAAGTACTTTTTCACACAGTGCACAATTAACCTGTGAAAACTCATTGCCATGAAACTTTGTGATGGCCAAAAATATGGTTGACTTAAAAAAAGAACTAGATAAGTTCATGGAGGATAGGTCCATCGGTGGCTCTTAGCCAAGATGATCAGAGATGGAACCCCATGCTCAGGTGACCCTAAACATCTGACTTCCAGAAGCAGGGAGTAGAAGACGGGTGGATCACTCCAATTGCCATGTTCTGTACACTCCCCCTGAAGCTTTGGTACTGGCCACTCTCAGAGACCGGATACTGGACTAAATGGACCATCAGCCTGACCATGTGTGGCCGTTCTTATGTGTTGTGTTCTTAGGGGCCTGATTTTCAGCATTGTGAGCAGTTGCATCTCCCACTGAAATCCAATGGGAGCTGATAATACTCAACACTTCTATTATGTGACTTTGGACAAGTCACTTAAGGTCCAATTTACAAAGTGAGTGGCAGAAAGGAAAATAGAACCCAAATCTCCTGACTTCCAGTCCTGTGGACTATCCACTAAACTAGATGTTCTCAAACTGTTGTCCTTGAACCATTTGTTAGTGGATTCTGGAAAGGTGGCTGGTCATAAGGTACTAACTCTTCTTGTTTCTATCTGTTAAATCATATTAAAACATAGTATTTAATGTATTTTTAACTTTCCTAATAGTAACTTTCTATGTATTCAGATGTTGTAGTTGCCATAGGCATATTATGTATTTGTGAAGGGGAGAAGGAGTGGTCTTCACAGTCATAAACGAGCTAGGAGGTTCTCCATGATACAATTTCTCTATTAAAATGTGTTCTGTGCTATTAAACAGTTTGAGAACTTTTGCAGTAGTTCTTATATCCTCCCTCATGACATCCCTAGAACTAACTACAGTGACTCAGAATAAGAAATCTATTCAAATGGCTATTCAAGTCTGCAAAGCCCAGTAGGAGTGTTTTCAAATAGCTTGTAAATGTAGCTTAGCTCACCAGTACAGGAGGTCTTAAAACATTGGAATCTGTCCAGAAGCACATTATCTTGACACATAGGGATAGTTCAAATCTGAGTGGTGCTTCAAAGTAGTCCTCTGTCACTAATTCATCCTTCCTTTCTTCTCTCAAAATTTGGAGTCTTTCATATTATTTTAGGGTACGGCATCTAGGGCTTTATATTATAAAGGTTGCTAAGGCAGTCCTAGAAAGCATTACACCTCTGCTGCAAGCCTAGTCTAATGCTATTTATCTTTTGGCCAGAACTGAGATTCTATACTACTAATTTAGTATGCTGCTTTTGGAGAATCACAGAGAATTTAATTGTCCTATTTGCCACCTATTTTTTTTTTTCTTTCAGGCCTTGGAATGGTTACACCCATCAATGACCTACCTGGAATAGACACCACCTCATTTGTTAAGGGAGAAAAACTTACTCGTTGTAAGTTAGCCAGCCTGTACAGGTTGGCTGACTTGTTTGGATGGGCACACTTAGCAAATTCCTACATCACAGTGAGTATTTTGAAGAGTAAAATGATTACTTGCTTCTTTGTGTTTTCACCTGTATGTTTAAAATTAAACCATACAAAATTAAAATTAATTTTCCAAATGTTATTCAAGTAAATTCAATAATAAATCAGAAATCATTTTTCCTCCTTTGCAGGTAAGAGTAAGCAAAGAACAGGACCACATTCTAATCATTCCAAGAGGTCTGACTTTTTCTGAAGCTTCAGCCTCCAATTTGGTATGTGCTTCACTTACATTAATAATAATAATCACTGAGGTTTAGATTGTTTTCTTATAGTTTTGCAGCTAATGAAGTAGGATAGTGGCATCAGGTTTTTGTTTACCCGTTCTGAAATTCATATAAAATCATCTATTGAACAGCAGATTAACTTTTGGGATTACACAATCCTCTGCTCCTGAACACTTCTGTCCAGATTTCCGATCCACTTTCACTGCTCTGGTTCCACTAAAGCTTTAATGTTGTCCGGCAAGCTTTTTGTATTTTAGCTGGGCTCCCACCTGATCCACAAAAGCAAGTCAAATAGAATTTGTCACTACTTTATTAGTATAACAGCAACCTCTTATGAGTAATACATAGTGCTTTAATTTTCAAAGCACTTTGCATGCATCAATCCACATGACATCTTTGTCAGGAGTGAGGCATGTATTATCCCCATTTCACAATTGGAAAACTGGGAAACAAAGTTAATTGGTATAAGGGCTCTTAATTCAGTGTCTAGACTACCAAATTAGGCATCTCATGGTATGAAAGAACTGAAAAGTTTGTTACCCAAATCGTCACATCTACTGGTGAGTCTTGCTGACAATTAGTGGAAGGGAACAGAAGGTAGGGGCCACAATATGGTCAACTTCCAAAAGCAGAACCAAAAATTATAACCATAAGAACTGGATCTTGTATGCTTCTTTTATTGCCTCTGTTACGCTTTTCTCGCCCCTCCTTTCCCCCGCAACCGTTTGGGGATTTTTTTTTTTTTTATTTCCACGACTTTCCTTTAAAACGCTTTAATGGCAGTTGTTCTGAGATTGAATCTTTGTTTTCACATTACATTGTATTAAATTTTCAAGTTCAAATTTGAGAAATTAGGGGGTCTGATTTATAATATAACACACAGTACATTAATAGTTTGTAAAAATATGTAGTTCATCTGAAACGTTGATCTAAAATGTTCAGTTTTAGCATCTATTGCTCTTAACCATTTTAGTTTGAGAATTTATTTATAGGTATCTGAATGCTAAATATGTCTATACAGGTTGTGCTTTGAACAGAAGCTTGTTCTTTAAGGCTCTCACGCAGGCTTTCTACTCCAATTGAGTCTGCTTGATGTGCTATACTACCATCTCTTCCTTTAGCTAAGGGGCAGCCAGATCAAAGAGGAATTTCTTTCTGTTTATCAGGATCTGGCCTTTTTCATGGCTATTTCCACCATCTGGCAAGATCTTTAGCAGCAGGAGGATTTATATACTTAGTCCTGGCTGCCCTAATACTTCTAACCATTATTTTACTGATGAATCTGGTAAAAAGAAAATCTTAGCTTGTTTAGGAAAGATCAAACTAAGCACAAGTTTAAGATCAAATATGATAGCTGCTAAATTCATTCTGTTTCCTCTCCCCCTCCCTCCCATGATGGTACCTACTGAGCTATACATTTTTTGGTTTGGTTTTGGGTTTTTTTGTTGGGATTTTTTTTTTTTTTTCAGTTGGTTCATGGACAGTTAGTCATGGCCAACTTACAGTAGTTCCACAAGTTTCCTTTGTTTGATTTTCCAGGTTAAATTAAATATCTTAGGAGATGTAGTTGACCAGGGGAGTACCAATCTGAGCATCGACAATGCAGGATTCAGTCCACATGCTGCCATCTACTCCACGCGCCCTGATGTCAGATGTGTGATACACATACACACCCCTGCAACTGCAGCTGTAAGTCTGTACAGTTCCTAACGTGGCCTAAAGAAGAAACCGTTTCAAAATATGAAATATATTAAGATGTATATTATGAATGTAGACCTAGTGCAGGGGTTGGCAATGTTCGGCACGCGGCTCGCCAGGGTAAGCACCTTGGCGGGCCGGGCCAGTTTTATTTACCTGCTGACACGGCTGGTTCAGCCGATCGCGGCCCCCACTGGCCGCGGTTCGCTGTCCCGGGCCAATGGAGGCGACGAGAAGCTGCGGCCAGCACATCGCTTGCCCGCGCCGCTTCTTGATCCTGAGTGATCCGAGGGTGCTGAGCACTTTGCTGGAATGAGTCATGCATAAAATGAGGATCGGACCACCTCAGTCCTAGTGAAAGAGGAATACAGGTCTGCCTCATCTTATGCGGGGGTTCCGTTCCGCGGTTAGCGCGTAAAGCGAAAACCGCGTATAGCCAAAACCCCATTGAGTTCAATGGCGGGCGAAATCGCCCGCACTACAAGTATAGTATTAAAACTGTTGTTTTTCTCTTTTTTTTTTGTTTTTGTTTTTGCCGACAGCGTAAAGTTGAAATCGTGCATGTTAAATACGCGTAAGATGCGACAGACCTGTATGTACAATTTAGGCCAACGCTTATTTTAAATCATCTCAGTACTACATAATGTGTTCTAAGTCATGATGTAGATGATACTAATTGCATTTTTAAGAGGTTATATTATAACACTGTTCTGGGTGTCTCTCAAAAAGTTATAGCTAAACTAGAAGTTCAAAAAAGGGCAAAAATGAGTAAGAGGCTGGACTGAACTAACTAAGAGAAACAAGGAGATAAATCTGTATAGCATGGCTAGAGATGAGAAAACGAAGACATGACTGTGTACCAATATTTGAAGAGTGTAAACATCAGGAAGGAAGAAAAATTGTTGAGGGTTGATGTAGAGTGATGGGAATGAAGTGAGGAAACGATGCATTAATATCAATTGCCAGGGAAAACTTGCTTATGGTGCCATCTATTATGTGGCATAGTCCCCCAAGTGAAGTGGTAGCAGTGCTCTCACCGTATTTTAAACTAGACTGGATAAAGCACTAGAACAGTATCTACTCCATATTGAGACTCCTCTTATCTAGCCAGCATATAGCCAAGACTTCACTTTCATTTAAGAATATAGGTGGGACAGAGTAGTCGTGATCCACAGGTAGAGAACCCATGTACTGGAAAAATACTATAGGGAATAATCTACCACTAATATGGTGAATTTCTGGATGACCTAATAATTCAGTTATAACTTTGGAAGATTAACCAGGAAACTTATGGAACAGGGCACTTTTGTACAGAACTCTGGTTTAAATGTTTGTTTTCAGAATCTTAAAAGTGATCAATTTTCTTGACAGGTTTCATCTATGAAGTGTGGTATCCTTCCAATCTCTCAGGAGGCTCTGATTCTGGGGGATATTGCTTACTACAATTACCAAGGATCTCTTGATGAACAGGAAGAGAGAATTCAGCTTCAGAAGGTTCTTGGGCCCAGTTGCAAGGTAGTCAACCTTTATTCATGTTTTTCATTAATCATTTGCATGTACTGTACCAGTTTCTACCATTTAACATTAGTGTTTTCATTCACTAGGTTCTGGTCTTGAGAAATCATGGTGTGGTAGCCTTAGGAGAGACATTAGAGGAGGCCTTTCACTATATTTTCAATGTGCAGCTTGCCTGTGAAACACAGGTAAGAGAGATGCTTTGTCATTATTTAATTTCTGAAGGAAAGACTTGTGCCATAACGAGTTATTGCAATGGGTAGACCTGACTCCATAGGGAGGAAGCTCCATTATTGCAAAGTATTCAACAGAATCTCTGCTATTAGACGCAATATTTGTGTGGAACAGGAGTAGTCAATAGGTGGATCATTGGCCAAATCTGTACCGCCAGACGCTTTTAAACGGACCCCAAAATCTTTTTATTTACTTATCTTTTTTTTTTTTTTTTTAATTTTCTTCTTTGGAATCTTGGCTTTGCAATATCTCGACCAAGAAATTTGGACCTTGACAAAAAATAGACTACCCTGGTGTAGAAGTTCTGTGGGCTAAAGAGGAGACTTGTTTCTATTATAGAATGAAATTAAAAGCATGTTTCTGTTTACTTCTTTGTATGTGCACAGTTAGCAATATCAAAACCTCTCTGGGTATGAGCGTTAGTTTAGGCATCATATGTTGGCTTTGCTGTAGAGCACATTGTGTTCGCTTGAATGAGTTTGTCCCATGGGATAGTATCATTTATTAGAAAGCCGTCCTATTGCAGTGCAGCATTGCAACATGATACCATTTCATGAAAGTTATTTTGGGAGCCATTAATGTTTTGCCAACTAATCTGCTGAAAGCCAGGCAATCTGGGGGGAAATGTAGATGGATCTGTAATATTACAGGGCAAATCTGGAGTCCCTCTTCTCTAAATGCAGATCATCCATGTGAAACTGTAACAGTGCTTTCCACGGTGGACAGAGTAAACTTCAGGAGCCTGTGTCCAGGGGTGCATACTTCAGCACCCCACAAAGCATAGCTCCATGAACGTTCCCTGCAGGGCTGAACACCGTGACTGTTAGAGGAGCAGGAAGGAAACCGATCCATCGCTCCTTACTCTGCATAGAAATGGGACACACAGTCTGTGGATACCACTAGATCCTCTATGGTCTGATTGAAGAATTCCTTCCCCCCTCCACCCTCTGTCCTTGTGGAGATTCAAAGCACCCAACTCAATTATTCAAGCTCAGTATTGAGATGAGAAAAAGAGGATTTTCCACTAGCAGCACAAAGTTGAGGAGAATGGTGTATTACAAAATAAATTAAGCAGAATCCAGAAATCACTTGTTAGTTCTTATTAAGTAATTAATCAGACATACAGTTGCCTTTCTCTCCAGTGGTAGGGTACATCTGTATCAAGATTAAAGATATATTTCTCTGTCTTCTAAGGCTAAAAGTACATTGTTGCGCATGTAATAAATAATTGAAGTTTATTGCAATTACTCCTTTTAGAGCCATAATTATTAACTGATACTGACATTCCTACAATAGGAATCATTCTCTGCATGTCTTAATGTAGTTGTCATCATTGTAGTAAGAAGAAAAGTAACCTGAAAACATAATTGCAGCCAATTTTATGTTTATAGTTTTTCCCTTAAATTCAGACAAGCTGAGAATTCCACACCCAAAAAATTTATCTATAAAGAAACAGATTACTGTGTGTATATTGTTGCAGGTTCATGCATTAGCTGGTGCAGGTGGAATAGACAATCTTCTTATACTAGACCTGCAGAAGTACAAGCCTTTCACACACGCTCTGGTAGCAGCTGGAGGAGTTGGAGTTAATATGGGCTCCCAACAAAAATGGAAAGTTGGGGAGCTAGAGTTTGAAGCTCTCATGAGAATGCTAGACAACCTGGTAGGTACACAATTATAACAATACAAATGCAACCCTGGACAGTTTGAGTGCCTTTTACTCCTCAACTCTTTGTGGGTTTAGGCCCTAAGTAAAGGAATTGTCTGTTTGATTTTCTTTATAAACTTGAAAATGAAATGTGTAAATGAAAAGTAGTTTTTATTGAATATTTAATATCTCCTGTATCTGAACATTTGACTTAGTACCGAATATATCTTTTTTAAAAAATCTTTCCATATCTGAAGCCTAACACAGCAGAATAGTGAGAGCTGGTTAAGCTAAAATTTCTGTCAGGAGACTATGTCACAAAGGTTAATCATTTCTCTGTATAAAGCTGTATTGCTACAACATACATTTTCCAAACATCACCTTAGTAAATATACTTCGAAGCTTTCATTTTTATTTTGTTATGAATTGTAGTGTGTGTTTCTAACTTCTATCAGGTTTTATCTCTTTAATTTTTATGGACTTGGAAAAAATGAAGTTCAATACTAATTGTTCAAAATGTAACAAAATATTAATTTCAAAGTAAGTGATTTACTGATAAAGTAAAAGCAAAGCAAAAGAGGGTACCACTTGCATATTAGTGCAATGTATAGGACTCAGACATGAATTACGCTATGTGCTCAAGCAGGGAGGTTAGATGACCCCTTGCTTTCCTGTGTGGACTACCTATATCACAGGTCACAACACAGCAACCAGGGTATCGCCCCCGCAAGCAACTGCTCCCCCTTTCGCATGGGTGGGCAGGGAGTGGGATGTGGGTGGAGCTGGAGCTCCACTGGACGTGCTGGCCAACACAGCTCAGCTGGCATGGAGGGGCAGTAGGGTGACCAGATGCTAAGTGGAAAATATTGGGACCGCCGCAGGGGGGGCGCCTTTTTAATTGTTACACTCACCCGTCCGGGTCTTCGGTGGCAATTCGGCGGAGGATCCTTCAGTCGCTGACGGTCTTCGGCGGCATTTCGGCAGCAGGTAATAAACATTGCTGCCAAAAACAGAAGCACCCGCTGCCAAAATGCCACTGAAGACCCGGAGGGGTGAGTGGGGGGGGGGGGGGGAAACAAACGCCGGAAACAAAATATCAGGACAAATGGCATCCCGACTGTACTTCGGTTGGGACGTGGGACAAACTCCTCAAAATCGGGACGGTCCTGATTTTATCGGGACGTCTGGTCACCCTATGGGGCAGAAAAAGGACTGGTAGAACTTACTTCTTTCTCTCCATGCTCCTCTCCTCCCCCTCTTCCCCCATCCCCACCCCCCCAATGGAGCAAGGGCTAAGCAAAAATCAAATGATGACTGTCACCATTTGGTCCTTGCTCTGCTTCTGTGCTGCCCCTTACTCAGGGCAGAATTCCAGAGGCCAATTTAGCTCAAACTATATCGTTACTTCTTCTTCGAGTGATTGCTCATGTGTATTCCACAATAGGTGTGCGTGCTCGCCATGTGCACCGGTGCCAGAATTTTTTCCCCTAGCAGTACCCGTAGGGGGGAGCACCCCCTGCGACCTCTAAAGTGGCACTTGCCTAGCGGGTATAAGGGGAGCTGCGCGCTTCCCCCCACCCTCAGTTCCTTCTTGCCACCAATGAAGGTGCCTTGGAACTGCTCTGCTCCAGCTTTGCTGTAACTCGTCCCCAGAACTGTTTGTTTGTTTAGTACCTGTAGTTAGTTAGCGTAGTTAGTTTAGTTAGTCAGTGAGCCCGGGCCGGGGCATGCCCTGAGCCCCGGGATTTAAGTCGTGCGTTTCTTGTTGGCGTTCTATGCCAAGAAGCGACCCGCACACAGACTGTTTGCGCTGCTTGGGAGAAACCCATATCAGCGACAGGTGCAAGATTTGCAAATCGCTTAAGCCTTGGACCAAAAGAGAAAGGGACATTAGGCTCCGAGCCATTCTGATGGAGTCGGTGCTGACCCCAACCCCAGCACGCCACTCCGAGCCGGTACTGGGCACCGCGGTGTCAGTACACGGCGATCCGCCGGTGCCATTGACCATCGGCATCGCTCCCCGTCCACGGGGCACACCAAGAGGGCCAAGAAGACCCCTCGGTGCCACTGCGAGGAGGGAAAGTCTGGGACAGAGGCTAGGCCCATGTCGGGCAGTCCTCGATCCCCACCGGGCCCTAGGCCTCCGACTCACGTAGAGCGGAGTAGCCCGGCCCCTTCGGAACAGGCCTCTCCAGATGTCCGGATGCCATCCACGCCCGAAGCCCTCTAGGTGGCCCGGGACATCTTGTCCATGCTGGTGCCCGGAGCGCCGCCGATGTCAGCCCCATGCTCCAGAGGCAAGCCTCCGCTGGGATCTTTGCAGAAACAGATACAAGGCTGCATGGCATGAAGGACTCCCGCATGACCCTCCAGATCCTGGGTCTCTATGTCCCGGCTCTGGCAAAACCTAAGTTCAAGCCACAGCAGACTCTGACCCGGGCCGTCCTCCCGAAGTACGAGGCCGCCTATAAGAAGCAACGGGACTATAGGAGACACCCTCACAGGCAGCCTCGGCCTGCCCCCCAGCCTGTACCCTCCAAGGGCAAGCAGGCAGGGAAAAGGCAATTTTGATGGGATGCTTGGGGGCAACCTGCCAGTCCTCATTAGGGATCCAACCCCAATAAAGCTTCCCTTCTCCAACCGGTTGTGTGCTTTTCTTCCGGAATGGTCTCGACTCACTTCAGACGGATGGGTCCTCAACGCCATCTCCCAGGGTTACACCCTCCAGTTTACCTCCTCCCCACCCAACCACCCGCCGCCCCCATCCCTCCTGGGGGACCCCTCGCACGAAGCTCTGCTCGAGCAGGAGATGGAGCGACTCTTAGGACTAGGAGCGATAGAGGCGGTGCCCGAGGAGTTCATGGGCAAGGGGTACTACTCCCGTTATTTCCTTATCCCAAAGGCCAAAGGGGGTCTCAGGCCCATACTGGACCTACGGCGTCTGAACAAGCCCATGGTGAAGCTCAAGTTCCGCATGGTTTCCCTGGCCTCCATCATCCCCTCCCTGGATCTTGGGGACTGGTACGCTGCCCTCGATCTACAGGACGCGTACTTCCACATCCACATATTCGAGGGGCACAGGCGCTTCTTCCGTTTTGTGGTGGGACAGAATCATCACCAATTTATGGTCCTCCCGTTTGGGCTGTCCGCTGCCCCCAGGGTATTTACAAAATGCATGTCGGTGGTAGTGGCCTACCTCAAACGGCGGGGGGTACAGATATTTCCCTATCTGGACAATTGGCTTGTCAAGGGCACCTCCCGGTCGCAGGTGAGGGATCACGTGGCGCTCCTCTTGTCCACGTGCACCACCTTGTGCCTACTGGTAAACAACACCAAGTCCACGTTAGTCCCGGTCCAACACGTAGAGTTTATTGGGGCGCTCCTAGACACAGTATCGGCCAGGGCCTCTCTCCCGCCAGACAGGTTCGAGACCCTGAAAGGTCTCATCGACTCGGTCACAAGGTTCCCGGTGACAACAGCCAGGGTTTGCTTGCAGCTCTTGGGTCATATGTCGGCGTGCATGTACGTGGTCTGTCACGCCAGACTCAGGATGAGGCCCCTCCAGCTCTGGTTGGCCTCGAATTTCTCCCAGGCCATGGACAGGATGGACAAGGTCCTCACTGTGCCGGACGCTGTGGTTACCTCCCTGCAATGGTGGTCCACCCCAGACAACGTGGTCCAACGGGTCCCGTTCAAGGACAGGGCCCCGTCGCTGGAGCTGGTGTCCGATGCGTCGGACCTGGGTTGGGGGGCCCATGTGGGGAACTTTCAGACCCAAGGCCTGTGTTTGACTCAGGACCTGACCCTACACATAAACAGCAAGGAGCTCAGAGCGGTGCGACTGGCATGTATGGCCTTCTATTTGCAGTTGGAGGGCAAGGTAGTCAGGGTCCTCACGGAGAACATGGCCTCGATGTTCTATATCAACAGGCAAGGCGGGGCCCGCTCCTCTGCCCTCTGCCTCGAAGCCCTCAGGCTGTGGGACTTCTGTATAGCCCATGACATCCACCTGAAGGCCTTCCACTTACCGGGCGCCCGAAACGAGAGGGCGGATTGCCTGAGCAGGGACTTCTCCTCACAACACGAGTGGTCCCTCCACCTGGAAGTGGCCCACCAGATCTTCCAAAGGTGGGGAACTCCCCAGGTGGACCTATTTGCGACTTGGCAGAACCGGCGATGCCCCCGGTTCTGCTCCGGGGGGGGCCTAGGGAGGGGCGCTATCTCCGATGCCTTTCTCCTGTCCTGGTCGGGTCAGCTTCTCTACGCCTTCCCCCCCGTCCCCTCTAATCAGCAGGGTCCTGGAGAAGATAATCGGACAAGTCCCGGGTCCTCCTGATTGCCCAGGCAGTATTGGTACGGGACCCTCACGGGCCTGCCACTCCGCCCGGACCTGCTCTCACAGGACCAGGACCGCCTCCTCCATCCCAACCTAGCGGCTCTTCACCTCACGGCGTGGCTGCTCAATGGTTAGGTGGAGAGGAAAGGACATGCTCAGAGCAAGTTCAGCGCGTCGTCCTCCTTGAAAGTAGACAGCCCTCCACTCGCCGCACTTATTTGGTGAAGTGGTCCCGATTTTCTAGGTGGGTGGCAGACCAAGGTGTCTCCCCGGTGACCACCCCGATCCAGCTTATCCTTGATTACCTCCTCCACCTGAGGGCCCAGGGCCTGGCGCCCTCATCCGTCAAGGTGCACCTGGTGGCCATATCGGCCTTCCATCCGCCGGTGCAAGGACACACGGTGTTTTCCCATGCTATGACTGGCTGGTTCCTTAAGGGTCTAGACCATCTTTTCCCATATTCTAGACCCCTGGTTTCACAGTGGGACCTGAACCTGGTGTTGGCTCGTCTCAAGGGGCCCCGTTTGAACCACTGGCCACTTGTTCCTGGTCTCACCTCTCGTGGAAGGTAGCCTTCCTGGTTGCTATCACGTCGGCCTGGCGAGTCTCAGAGCTCAGGGCCCTGACCTCCGAACCACCACACACGGTCTTTCATAAGGACACGGTCCAGCTCCGCCCACACCCCGCGTTCCTCCCAAAGGTGGTCTCTACCTACCACATGGGTCAGGACATTTTTCTACTGGTCCTCTGCCCCAAGCCTCACGCATCCAGTGAGGAACGCCGCCTCAACATGCGGCAGGCTCTGGCTTTCTACCTCGAGTGGACTAAGCCGTTCAGAAAGTCCTCGCAACTGTTTGTGGCCTGGGCTGAGCGCACGAGGGACCAGCCGATTTCCACTCAGCGGCTTTCCAATCGGATCACTTTGTGCGTCCGTTCCTGTTATGAGCTGGCAGGCGTTCCCCAGCCACCCATTGTGAGGGCACACTTGACCTGGGCACAGGCCTCGTCGGCTGCCTTCGTGGCCCACGTCCCCATCCAGGACATTTGTAGGGCCGCCATGTGGTCGTCAGTTCACACGTTCACCTCGCACTATGTGATCGTCTCCCAAACCAGGGATGACACCAGGTTTGGCAGGGCTGTCCTCCGTCCTGGGAACTTGTGAACTCCTACCCACCTCCAACAGATATAGCTTGGAATCACCTATTGTGGAATACACATGAGCAATCACTCGAAGAAGAAAAAACAGTTACCTTTTCCGTAACTGGTGTTCTTCGAGATTTGTTACTCATGTCTACTCCACGTCCCACCCTCCTTCCCCTCTGTTGGAGTTGTCTGGCAAGAAGGAACTGAGGGTGGGGGGAGCGCGCAGCTCCCCTTGTATCGCACCAGGCAGGCGCCACTCCAGGCGCTCCCCCCCTACGGGTACTGCTAGGGGAAAAACTTCCGGCACCGGTGCACGTGGCGAGCACTCACACCTATTGTGGAATAGACATGAGCAACACATCTCGAAGAACACCAGTTAGGAAAAGGTAACTTTTTTTCCATCAGAAGGGAAAAGTTACCTTTGTTGGCTCTTGAATGGAGGAGGGAATTGACCATTATAAACTTCCACCGATTATTCTTAATCCTGCCGGATTGCACTGTTCATAAGGGAAGTGGAAAGACTGTCAAATATGTGAAAAACTGCAGTTATGTGAAATTTTGATTGTCTGCTATGATGCTGACTGTAAAGGGTTTTTTATAAATCAATAAACGAAAAATATTTTGAAGACGGATACCCCACACCTCTTACTTGGATGAGTGCAGATAGTTCATATAATACATGCACAGTGGTAAAAACTTGCCATAATTTCTTGTTGTTTGGGGGATTATTGGTTGATCTTTTTTTTTTTTTTCCTCCTTAACTCCTCAGGGATACAGAACTGGCTATGCGTATAGGCAACCTCTAGTCAGAGAAAAACCCAGGCACAAGAGTGACGTTGAGATCCCAGCCACTGTGACTGCCTTTTCTTTCGAAGATGATTCAGTTCCACTTTCCCCCCTCAAATTCCTAGCACAAAGACAACAGCGAGAAAAGACAAGATGGCTGAACTCTCCAAATACATACTTGAAAGTGAACGTGCCTGAAGAGTCTTGGAATGGAGAGACTAGTCCCAGAACTAAGATAACGGTAGGAAGCTATTTTTGGTAGTTGGCTTGTTCTTCCTGTACCTGAGAGAAAGTGAATTATACAGAGTTTATATCACTAAATCTGGCCCACTTCCAAAATCCTTTTTAGCTGGATTATCTAATTAGTTAAAAGCTAGCAAACAAGAAGATAGGCTTGTCTGAGATTGAACGTGAGAATAGCTGCTGCACTGATATGCCCTTTCTGTTTGGGGGAATTTTGGTGATAGAAAAAGGGATAGCTTTGTTATCCAGTCTTTGATTGATTTCCTCTTCCTTATTGGTTCTTGTAATAGGAGCTTTTTTGTTGTTGTTGTACTGCATATTGCATGCTAAGAATTACCCATGTATCCACTGTAGTGTCTCTCATTTTCCCCCCTCTATGTTGGGGCCTCTCCATCCCCACAAGCTATCTTTTTCCAAGCTAAATCAATCTCTCCATGCTTGTTGGGTCTAGGTCACTGTCACTATCTCTGGTCAAAGACAACTGATCAGGACTTTCTTTAGAGCCCATTAACACCACCTGTTAACATATGTCTCTGAATGATGTGCAGGACTTCCTTCTCCCAGGACTAAGTATGTTGCCTCCACCACATTCCCAACCAGCTAGGGGAGAGATCAGGTCTCTTGCAAAGCGGTGCCTAGTAGAGGTATCCCATTTGCTTTACACCTGATCCCAGTTGCATAAAACATAGATTAAAAGCAGCAGCAGCACCACCTGGTGGTAGTTAACCAATTTCTCTGTTCCTTTAGTTTGGTAGATATACCATCAATGGCAGGCTTATGTTAAACTTTGCTTAAAAAGGAAAAATCCCAATATGAAACCTGCAATTAGCAGAGGTAGGAGATTACAGTACAAATCGAGTAAGAGGAAGAGAGAACCAATTCTGGAGCCATTAGATGCTGCATTAATGGAATAAAAAGTTCAGTGGTCTTTATCCCTTTTATACAGGTAAAAGCGATCCTTTCTAAACGTAATCATGTTAATATCATTTTGTAGTTCTGTATCATTTTTCAAATGAGCTTTTCAATTTTTTACAGTCATTTAGTTAAACCTGCCTTGTGTGAATATCGTGAGGTAAGTATTACATCCATTTACAAGTTTGTAAGCTGGGACACAGAACGGTTTAATAAATTGGCAATGAGCTCTTAGTGAGTGACTAGCAGAGCTGCAAATAGAACCTAGGAGTCCTTGCTCCTCCTCCTAACCACTAAACCATGCTCTTTCCAATGGCCACATTCTTCCCCTTTTTTTCGCCTAACATCTAAACATTTTTCTTTAAGTGGATGAAAGCTGAAGACTCCGCCAAGATTAGTGGAGGAACTCCAATCAAAATTGAAGATCCTAACCAATTTGTGCCTCTAAATACAAACCCAAGTGACGTGTTAGAAAAGAGGAATAAGGTAGGAAATGATTAATGAAAAAATCTGTAACAATACCTTGAATTATTTACAGGTACCAGATATATATTCTAAGTCAGCAGTCAAGTGGTCATTAGAAACAGTAATAAAATGGTTTACTGAAAATATCCTAGCTTTACCAAAATGTTTTTTGGGGTTTTTTTTAAGTTCCACATGCTATTGGAATTGAATAATAAAACTGGTAGCACCTTGATTATAATACTTAGCTGGATGATCAGCAGTTACTCTGGGAATGACAGATCAGAGATGGCCCCAAACTGTAACACTTGGCTTAGCACAAAACTTAGTGTGGGCTGTAGCCCACGAAAGCTTATGCTCTAATAAATTTGTTAGTCTCTAAGGTGCCACAAGTACTCCTGTTCTTTTCACAAAACTTAGTGGAAGTTTGAATCTAGATCTGAACTGAACAGCTCTGAGCCATTTCTCTTATGTTGTAGGTACCCTTTCTCAAAAAACTGCAGAAATACTCATTAAAATGTTGCATAGGTAGTTTCTGGGAATTAATATTTATTTTAAATGTACATAACTAATAAATATCATGAATATGAAAAGCAGCCATTTTCAGAAAGCTGACCCAAAGTCCACCCCAGGCATGATTATTTTGCTAGACATGTAATGCTGTTTCTGTGAAATTATGGGATTTACCTTACTTGGAGTCTTTTAGGGGTTAAATGGCCATATTACCATCCCTGAGGACTGAATATGATTGAGAAGGAGCAACTCCCTTCCTCAAAAAGGATAAATAGAACAATGCCCTGTAATCACCCAGACACTGATTTGGACTACTGTTATCAGTCCCAGTCACTAAGCTTTCTCTTCCCAGGCAGAGTCACAAGCCTTACTGTCTCAAAGAGAGAGGGGCTAGAGTCCTGGGGTGGTTTTTTGTTTGGTTTTTTCATTAGTTAAATATTGACAGTGTGCATCATTGCCATGTAGATAGGGCTGCTGGTTGAGGAAAGTAGCAAATTATTCAAGTGGGGCAAATTCTACCAATACTTCTGTGACCACACATGTTATTGACCCATTGGCAACTGAGCCTGTGTGATTCTACCTCACAAGGGAGGAAGGCAGATTCAGATGGTGTGCAGTCACTCTGCAGAGCTCACCTCGACCGGGGTCCCATACATGGTGGCTCACAACGGGTGCAGGTGCTGGGGTTGGGACGAGGGTGAATCTTTAGTGGTGCTGAAGTGGGGTCATAGGATCAGCAGGTACTGTGCAGTCAGAGGCAGGGGGCACCTTATCCCAGAGTAGAGCAGTACAAAGTCCAGTGCTCCAGTTGTGCTCCATTGCCCAATATGTTGGCCATACAAAGTTGATGGTGGGAAAGGGTTTGCTATATAGGGACAATAGATGCTTCAAATAACATTTGTCTTTTTCCGTGTAGATTCGTGAGCAAAACCGATATGACTTAAAGACAGCAGGACCACAGTCTCAATTACTTGCTGGGATTGTTGTGGATAAAAAACCTAGTCCAGTAAGTGTACATCATGACTTGGGTTTAATTCACTGCCTTAAATGGGTTCTATCAATCTTTCTTTCAGACTTGAAGGTTTGGTCTTTTCTTTTTAAATGCTTTTTTGTTAAATGTGACATGAAAATACTATATCTAAGCTGGGAGATATTTTAGTCATTCACAATACAAGTTTTTATCTACAATGTTTTTTAAAAAAAAAAAAAAAAACACATCTGGGAGGCTTCTAGTTACTCAGGGTTTGTCTACACCTAAAACACTACAGCAACACAGCAGCAGCACTGCAGCTATGCCGCTGAGGTGCTTCAGTGTAGACTCTCTCTACAGCAACAGGAGAGGTTAATCCTCTTCCCCGAGAGGTGGTAGCTAGGTCAATGGAGAACTACTCATAGCTCCTAATAGGGCTATGAAACTCACTGCCATAAGACATCATTCAGGCCAAGAATTTAGCAAGATTCAGATAGGGATTGCACACTTGTATAGCTAAAAAGAGTATGCAATGTTCTAGCTAATGCTAACAAGAAGAGTTTTGGAAGAGAGATGATAACTCATGATTCAGGATTTAAGACTGTCCCTAACTACTAGTGGTTAGGATGAATCCTTCATGGGGGGACAGTGTGATGGGGTCCCCAGCATACAACTGGAACTGTGGGACTGTTGAGCCCTCTGTCCCACCAACCTGGGGTATCCCTCTCACCCTGTGATGTTGGTAAGCTACAAACCTCTGGTAGGCACTGCACTCTCACTGATATCCACAGGCAGGGACCCACCCAACTGAGTTACATGAATGCTTCTCCCAACCACTCATGAACCAACCAATAGAGAGGCTCCAGCCAATTCTCCCCAGCCTCACTCCCCCCCACAACTCACCACCTGGAAACACATCTGGAGAATAAAGACTTTGAACTGGGGAGGGTGGTCCCAGGCTGGAAGGCAGTTCCAGCCTGTGTATTGAAGATCTGTGACCCATTTGTACCATTTGTCAGGGAGCAGCACTGCTTGATTCAAATCCTGCTTAGTTTATAGAACTCAGACTGCGAATTTATTTTATTTCTTAGGTAACCAACTTTGATCTCTGTGCTTGCTACTTATAATCACTTAAAATCTGTCTCTCTGTAGTTAATAAATCTGTTCTGTATTTTACCTAAAACAGTGTGTTTTGGTTGAAGTGCTTGGGAAATCTCAGGTCAGTTTATAAAGGCTAATGTGTGTCCTCTCCACATCGAGGGAGGGGCGGACTGGGTAATGAACTTACACTGGCCAGGCTTCTGACCAGTGCAAGGCTGGGGATCTGTGGGCGAATTGGCTGGAGCCTCTATTGTTGGTTCATGAGTGGTTGGCAAAGTGTTCATGTAACTCAGTTGGGTGTGTCACTGCCTGTGGATGTCTGTGTAAATGCAGAACCTGTCAGAGGTTTGTAGCTTGGCAACAGCATCACAGAATGAGAGGGATACTCCAGGTTGTGGGGACAGAGAGCTCAGCGGTCCCACAGTCCAAGTTTCACCCTGGGCACCCCATCACAGACACATTACTTCACATTGGCCTACTTTAGGGTTTCTTCAACCTTCCTCTGAAGCATCTGGTGTTGGACCCTGTCAGAGAGAGAATATTGGACCATATGGAATGTATGGCAATTCCTATGTCCTTATGAACTCAAACTAATTTCACAGGGAGGTTCTGACTGACAGAAAGCTTCACCATCTTGTTCTTTTTCCTCTCTCAATTCATTTACTTTACAGGGCTAATAAGTTTACTCATGATGACAAAGAATAACCCCCTTTACTCCTGGGGGAATTCTTCCACAGATTTCTTGGCTGCCCTGCAGAAAAATGGGGAAGCAAAGAAATCTGTGGGGAACACACACCCCTTCTGCAGCAGTATCCATTTGGTGTTCAACTTCTTACTGCCTTCTCTTTGGACATGGGGACCCCTCATATTCTTTCTACTCATACATACCTGTCAGAAGCTCAACACTAGTAACCAGTCTAGATGGAGGGGCTATGTGGCAGTGAAGTGCAGCAGGCCAGGATCCAGACTGGAGGACTCCTTTGCAGAAATAGGTCCAAATCTCCTCCTCAGTGAGTGAATAATTTTTACTGATGCTACTTGTAAGAGCTCACATGATCTACATAAACAGTGAGATGGACAACTAACATTAGATACACTTGTACTATAACCAAGTGCATAGGTAGTGTGAGCAGCTATTTATTTATTTTTTTTGCATGGTCACTTTTCACTTGATCAAAACAGCAGAGATGCGTAGCTCTCTTCATTAGTCTGGGTACGATGATTTTGTTTCGTGGGTGGTAGTTTTCTTTTCACTTTTTATAACTAAATTTATAAACCAATCAGACCCAGAAATAGAAAGCTGTAGTACATATTAGTAATTTAGTATCCTGCTAACCATATCTGTAGCTATTAGCAATGTGATAAATTACAACATTGGCCTAATTCATATAAAATTAGCCACACTAGAAGTCATCTCACAATTTTGTTTGTTGTTCCCAAAATATATATATAATAAATACGGTTACAATACAAACTATTTATGGAATCTCCATCATTAGGGATTTTTAAGAGCAGGTTGGACAAACACCTGTCAGGGATGGTCTAGATAATACTTAGTCCTGCCATGAGTGCAGTGGACTGGACTAGATGACCTCTCGAGGTCCCTTCCAGTTCTGTGATTCTGTTCTATGATTCTATTTGCAACAATGTATATGATTAAGGATTTGTAAATGTGTGATGTCTAGCTCTTGCTGCTACTTATTTTTGTATATGTATGTGTATTGTATATTTATATTTTAATCTCTGAAAATTGTTAATAAAAATTAATTGCAAAAAAGGACCAAATGTTTACAAATACTGTAGGGAATAGTGCTGAATTGCCATGAGGGTGGACAAGATGGTCTTAATCATTCTTTTCCACCTGTAACTTCTGTGATAGCAAAAAGAGCGTGAGATTAAAATGAGTAAGACTCACATAATCGTATACAACTGTAGTAAAGAAATGTCATGAATCATAGAAGATTAGGGTTGGAAGAGACCTCAGGAGGTCATCTAGTCCAACCCCCTGCTCAAAGCAGAACCAAACCCCACTAAATTATTCCAGCCAGGCCTTAAAAACCTCTAAGGTTGGAGATTCCACCACCTCCCTAGGTAACCCATTTCAGAGCTTCACCACCCTCCTAATATCCAACCTAGACCTCCCACACTGCAACTTGAAACCATTGCTTCTTGTTCTGTCATCTGCCACCACTGAGAACAGCCGAGCTCCATCCTCTTTGGAACCCCCCTTCAGGTAGTTGAAGGCTACTGTCAAATCCCCCCTCACTCTTCTCTTCTGCAGACTAAATAAGCTCAGTTCCCTCAGCCTCTCCTCGTAAGTCATGTGCCCCAGCCCCCTAATCATTTTCATTGCCCTACACTGGACTCTCTCCAATTTGTCCACATCCTTTCTGTAGTGGGGTGCCCAAAACTGGACTCAATACTCCAGATGTGGCCTCACCAGTGTCGAATAGAGGGGAATAATCACTTCCCTTGGTCTGCTGGCAATGCTCCTACTAATGCAGCCCAATATGCCATTAGCCTTCTTGACAACAAGGGCACACTGTTGACTCATATCCAGCTTCTCATTCACTGTAATCCTCAGGTCCTTTTCTGCAGAACTGCCGCTTAGCCAGTCGGTACCCAGCCTGTAGCACTGCCTGGGATTCTTCCGTCCTAAGTGCAGGCCTCTGCACTTGTCCTTGTTGAACCTCATCAGATTTCTTTTGGCCCAATCCTCCAATTTGTCTAGATCACTCTGGACCTATCCCTACCCTCCAGCGTATCTACCTCTCCCCCCAACTTAGTGTCATCCGCGAACTTGCTGAGGGTGCAATCCATCCCATCATCCAGATCATTAATGAAGATGTTGAACAAAACCGGTCCCTGGACCGACCCCTGGGGCACTCCACTTGATACCGGCTGCCAACTAGACATTGAGTCATTGATCACTACCTGTTGAGCCCGATGATCTAGCCAGCTTTCTATCCACCTTGTAGTCCATTCATCCAATCCGTACTTTTTTAACTTGCTGGCAAGAATACTGTGGGAGACCATATCAAAAGCTTTGCTAAAGTCAAGATATATCACATCCACCGCTTTCCCCATATCCACAGACCCAGTTATCTCATCATAGAAGGCAATCAGGTTGGTCAGGCATGATTTTCCCTTGGTGAATCCATGTTGACTGTTCCTGATCACCTTTCTCTCCTCCAAGTGCTTCAAAATGGATTCCTTGAAGACCTGCTCCATGATTTTTCCAGGGACTGAGGGGAGGCTGACCGGTCTGTAGTTTTCCCGGATTCTCCTTCTTCCCTTTTTTTGAAGATGGGCACTATATTTGCCTTTTTTCAATCGTTCGGGACCTCCCCCGATCACCACGAGTTTTCAAAGATAATGGCCAATGGCTCTGCAATCACATCAGCCAACACCCTCAGATGCATTAGATCCAGACCCATGGACTTGTGCATTTCCAGCTTTTCTAAATAGTCCTTAACCAGTTCTTTCACCAATTAGGTGAACTTTGTCAATAAAATCAAGTACTACTTTTGTCCACTATCTCTAGTAATGCATTAGATAATTAACTTAGAACCATGTATCGATTGACCATGTTTAGGAGCAAGAAGGACTTCCAGTTCTGTGGTGATAATTTGTTACCTCCTTGCACGCATACCTCTGATTTTTCTTTAGCACAATTGTATTTATTTCTGAATTATACAGATGGCCCTAATTATGCATAATTTTCCATGCCTTGGTAGATAAACATAGAAAATCCTCTTATTCTGACAATGATCTCGTGTCATTATTTTTTGAGTGCAGCTGTCCCACAATGTTTGGGGTTATGCCTATTTCCTCACTTTTGTTCCCTATACTCTTGAAATGGTACTCCATTTTTTTTCTTTTGTTATGTAGTGTAAGTGAATGTCCTCTTATTGACTTGAACACTGTTTTCAGAACAAAACAACCACTCAATTTCTCCATCTCTTATTTCATAAAATGGAACTTGAGAGCAGTTTGCTTGCTGTAGAACAATCATAAAATTATATTGAAGTGTAGATGGAGGAATTATACACTTCTTATTGTAGGAATTGTAATAAGCGAGGACTGAATAACTCAGACTCCATATTCCTGTAAATTACTGATGTAAATCTAGCCTGGGTTGATAGTGAAGTCCTGCTATTTTGATCGTTGTCAAGTGGCCAGTGTAAAATAAGTTATTCTTGATTAAACTCTGTGTAGAGAGAGGTCCCCATTTCAGTGGTGCTTTTGTTAGAATTCTCAGCAGAATGAGCAAATATTAACTAAATAAAGAGTTATCGCTCTTAGAGGTTGACCCTACAGAAGAGAGTTTGGGCACCGTGGTGAGAAAGGAAGGAAGCTCACAAAGCTTCATTGTCTATAGGCAGGGGTCGGCAACCTTTCAGAAGTGGTGTGCCGAGTCTTCATTTATTCACTCTAATTTAAGGTTTCGCGTGCCAGTAATATAATATAATATAATATATGGAGATATACCTATCTCATAGAACTGGAAGGGACCTCGAAAGGTCATCGAGTCCAGCCCCCTGCCTTCACTAGCAGGACCATTTTAATGTTTTTAGAAGGTCTCTTTCTATAAGTCTATAATATATAACTAAACTATTGTTGTATGTAAAGTAAATAAGGTTTTTAAAATGTTTAAGAAGCTTCATTTAAAATTAAATTAAAATGCAGAGCCCTCCGGACCGGTGGCCAGGACCCAGGCAGTGTGAGTGCCACTGAAAATCAGCTTGTGTGCCGCCTTCAGCACACGTGCCATAGGTTGCCTACCCCTGGTCTATAGGTGTTCTGTAGATTAGAATTTTGCGTGAGATTTTCAAACATGCATGCATGATCGAGGAGTACAAGTTCCTGAAAGTCAGTGCAACTTATAGTCTTGAGTCACTTAGCATTTTTGAAAATCCCACCTTTAGCATCCAGTCGCTATCAATCAGACATTTTTCTCAAGTATTAAAATTCACTTTTGTAAAAATGAATTATGAGATAAATCCATTGATTGAAATGGACAAAATGGCATTTTCAAAAGAGCTTAGATATTTGGACCACAGTTCACCAAAGCATTTATGTATGTACTTAAGTGCTTTAATAAATTGGCACCTTGGTGGGTAATCTGAGATCTTATACAATAAGCCACTGGTTCTCAAACTTTTGTACTGGTGACCCCTTTCACATAGCAAGCCTCTGAGTGCAACCCCACCTTATAAATTAAAAACACTTTTTAATATATTTAACACCATTATAAATGCTGGAGGCAAAGTGGGGTTTGCGGTGGAGGCTGACAGCTCGTGACCCCTTGAGGGGTCCTGAACCCCAGTTTGAGAACCTCTGCAATAAGCAATCAATTAATGCCTGTTGCCACTTTATATCAACAACAATAGATCAGTCACTGGAAGTCTCACCTAGTAGTTGCTTGAAGTAAGTCACCACAAGTAAACTTTCTGATTATTTGAATTTAATACCCAAACCCACAGTATTTAAATAAGCAAATGTTTATAACATGCTTGGAAGCAAATGCTTATTAATTGAGGCAATTCCAATTTGATTATTTGTTTTTGTATTCCTTCCATCCATAAAGCTCTCTTTCTTGTAGGTCCGTTGTCCCCAAACCTTGGGGAAAGGAAGGAACTGATATTATAAATATTTTCTGTTACTTACTGTGTCTGATTTTCTCTTTTTCCAGCCCATGCAGTTTGAGGAAGATGAGCATGCACCACCAGCCCCTCCCAATCCATTCAGCGATCTTACAGAAAAGGAACTGGACGAGTACAAGAAGACAATTGAGCGCAAGCAACAAGGAGTGGAAGGTCAGTGGTCTAAACTGCCAAACGGGGGTTAAGTTTGAGGTGGATGCTTCTTTGAACCTATTCTGAAATAATTAACTACATATGAAGTGGTTGAGATTTTTAATTGTAATTAGAACATGAGAACATAAGAACAGCCATACTGGGTCAAACCAAAGGTCCATCTTGCCCAGTATCCAGTCTTCCGACAGTGGTCAATGCCAGGTGTCCCAGAGGGAATGAACAGAACAGGGTTTTTGTCCACTTTAACTGTAGTCATCAAAATAAAAGATGGAAAAGGCCAACTAGATTCTGTCTCCCTGCAAATGCAAGATCTTTGCATGTGCTTAGACACTCTTTCTGTAATGCATAAAAATTCATCTGAAAAATCAAATTCAAATGACCTAAAAGACCAAAACTGCTGCATCAAAAATATAGAGTTATAGAAAGAGACCTTCTAAAAACGTTAAAATGTATTAATGGCACACAAAACCTTAAGTTAGAGTGAATAAATGAAGACTCAGCACACCACTTCTGAACGGTTGCTGACCCCTGGTCTGTACTGATGGCAGCCAAATCTTAGAGCAACAAACTATGTGCTAATTGTTCCTTGTTATCTGACTGCAACAGGACAGATGCAATTCATAGGGGAAAGTAGCAGAGTTCCTTTCTCTAGTCAGATTCTTGGTGCATGTTCAGTATTCATGATCATTATTGTTTAACTGTTCTCTTCAAAGTAGTTTGAGAAGAGTAAGTAGTTCTTATTAATTAGCTAAATTGTGGAATTCAGTTTCAGAGATTAAGATCCTGATCAAACATTGAAGTCCTCCTATAGAGAGAGGCCCGTGGGAGGTCGTAAGGGATTACAAAGGAATGACTGTATGCAGTGTTGTTGTAGCCTTGTGGGTCCCAGAATATTAGAGAGGCAAGGTGGGTGAGGTAATATCTTTTACTGGACCAACTTCTGTTGGTGAGAGAGACAAGCTTGTCTCTCTCACCAACAGAAGTTGGTCCAGTAAAAGATACTACCTCACTCACCTTGTGTCTTTTATAGAAATGGCTGATTCACTGGCCACCTTTGCCTGCTTAACATAAGAAGAAATTAACCCTTATGTTAATAGCAATGGTACACCAGTTGCCCAGGACTATTGTGATCTTCCCCCCCCCCCCCACACACACACACACTTTTGTGTGGTGCTTTGATACCCAAGTTACATAGGCTATATTTATGCTATTTATAAGGTGCCTATACTGGTGTAGAAGGACCATCAACATCTAAATCTATTGACAGCTGAGAAAGTATATACGTTTTTCTAGATTATAATTATTCTTGCAGACAGAGAGGCTGCCTAGTTACTACTTAGTCTAATATTCCATTGTCATTGCAACTCATTCTACTTCCTCTTACAATTTGTGGTACACGCAGAAACTCTGGTTTAATAACTTAATTATCCATCTCCATTTATTTTGCGGTGTACTGCATATAGTTAAGTGTAGCTTTATAAAAGCCCATTGAAATGAATGACAACGCTGTTATAAATTTACCACAAAACCACAGGTTTCAATTTTGAACTGCAGTTCTTCGGTTCAGATACTGTCCGGCCAGTAAATTATTTCAAGACACTTGTGTGGTTCAGCACTAGATGCTCAAGAGAACCACTAATTGCTTGCATCATTTTTGGTGCCTTTTCCAAGCATTTTAAATCTTTCATTATGAGGCTTTTGTATTTTTGCACATTTTCCCTTTAATCTAAAATAGTGGAAATGTTTTTCACTCTAAAAATAAGTACCTGAATTTTTGCTTTTGTTTTAAATATGGGACAACCTCCCTTAGTTGAAGTAGCTGGTTGATTGTAAAACCATTGTCATCAGTCTGTACTAGAGCTCCACTGGTTCAGCCCTACTGAACTTGCCCTTGGGGAGGACCTTTCTACAACAGGAAAAGTCACCTCTGGTAGAGCACATTTCAGTACAGTGTGGCAGTGGTAGAGTAGTGGCAGCTGTTGCTAGATTTAACATTAAAGGAGAGTTTTAACAGTGAAGAGGAATTAAAACTAAAAACTTGTTCTTTCCTCAAATTTTGCTATTTCCCTAGCTAATCATTTCTACTTCTCCACCCTGATTGACTCCCATGGCCACAGTCCTAGCCACCTGTTCTCCACCTCTGACTCCATCTCCCCACTTCCCACCCTGCACTTTTTCTCTGCAAAATACCTTAACTTCTTCAAAGAGGAAATTGACAGGTTCCAGCATTACCTCCTGCATCCCTGCTTACCACCCTTCCATCCAATCCTATAACACGCTCTCTTCCACCTCCTCTTTCAGTGACACACAAGTTTCTCATCTGTTCTCCTCTTCTAACCCTATCTGAAGTTCTTCGCCAATCCAGCTTCTATCTTGCACTCCAATTCAGTGGCTCTCACTAAGCCTCTAATGACCTTTTCCTGGCCAAAGCAGACACAATACTCAATCTTCACTCTCCTCAGTCTGTCCACTGCCTTCAACCAAGTTAACCATTCTTGAAATTGTATCCTCCCTCAGCTTTCATGACTGTCCTCTCCTGGTTCTCCTACCTTTAATTGCTTCTACTGCATTTCATTAGGAGGATTGTCTTCATTCCCTACCAACCTTCCGTGGGAGTTCCAAGGGGGCTATTCTTGGCCCCCTCCTCTGCAACTTGTCTCTGGGCAATCTCATTTGTAAATGATATTAACTATCAACTCTCAGCTGACAACTCATGTATACCTCTCCAGTCCTTTCTGTATACACTAAAATCACTGTCAGTCTTTCAGATGTCTCCTTGTGGAAATCCAGATATCATCTTAAACTAGAGGTGACCAAAACAGAGCTCTTAATCTTCCTCCCATTGTCTCCCCTCCTCTCTGTCACTGTGGGAAAACCTCCTTATCTCTGTCACACAGGCCTATAACCTAGGTGTTGTCTTCAGCTCAACCATCTCTCTGGATCATCACATCCAGGCAGTGTTAAAATGCTGCCAGTTCTTCCTGCTTAACGTCTCTAAGGCCTGATCTACACTGGGGGTGGGATTACAGGAGTCGACGGGAGAGCGTTCGGGGGTCGATTTACCGCGTCTAGACTAGACGCGATAAATCGACTCCCGCTGGATCGATCGCTGCCTGCCGATCTGGCGGGTAGTATAGACATACCCTGAGCTATGACCTTTGATGTCCATCCACACAGCTACATCTATTGTCCAAGCCCTGATTATCTCACATCTCATCTACTGCAACCTATTCCTCTCTAGCCTTGATGGATGCAATCTTTCCCCACTTAGATCCATTCATAATACTGTTGCAAAGATAATTTTCCTGGGTTGTTGCTTTGACCATGTCACTCCTCTCTTTGCATTTCTTCAGTAGTTGCCCCTTCTCCACTGCATCAGACACAAACTACTCATCTTCACTTTTAAGGCCCTTCATGCCCTATCCCCACTCTACCTCTTGTATGCTTTTGAGATGTCAGATTGCCTCCAATCTGCCAATGGTTCCAGCCTTCAGCAGCCATTTGTTAAACTTTCAAACAAGCACCTTTGTGCTTTCTCCCTTGGTACCCTCATGCATGGGAGGTCCTTGTAAATATCCTCATTGCCCGCCTTTAAATCCCTCCTTAAAACTCTTTTGCCATGATCCCTACCAAAAAAACCCAACCCAATCCTGACTCTGTTGGTTAGCTAGTGTAATGAGACCTCTGTTTTTCATGCTAACCAGTGTTTCCTTGTGCTCTCCCAGTCTCTCTTGTCTCTGCTTATACTGAGGGCTTATCTAGATGAACAGTAAGTTCAAGGTAAGATGGGGTGTAAATCTACCACATGTTAGTGTGCCAGTCACTAACAGTCCATCTGGATGGACCCTGTCACCACACACTAAAATTTCCCTAGTGTGCTTTGATCTACTCTGCTTTGAAACGTGACTAGCTCAGCGTGCACTAGGGAACCTTTAGTGCACGGTAGCAGGATCTATATGGACGGTTGGTATTCACCACACTACAAACCTTTAATAAGTTCTGTGGGGCAGGAACTGTCTTTTGTAATGTGTTTGTACAGCTCCTAGCACAATGGAACCTTCACCCACTATTGGGGCCCCTAGGCACTACTGCAATGTAAATAATAATAATAAAAAAAAAACCAATGTGGAGTTAATTGGGTTGACAAACTGGAAAACAGTGAGCGGGTGACTTATTGAACTTTGATTTATTGCATTATGGTCATACTGCCATTGTTATGTTGGGGCAGGATAGCACATCCTGAAACCTTGCTATGCTATAGTTCTTACTCTCACATGATAACAGCAAGTTGCAACCATCCTGGGAAAACTTAAAAATGATTGCTCTTTGAGAACTGTAGAATTTTATCTTAGTTGATTTTACTTTGTATACGAACTAAAGCACCAGAAGACTTACACAACAATGAAAGTCGAATAAATACATTAACATGTTCGTTTTGTACTGTCTTCTGATACTGTGTATTGCAGATAGGAATAGTTGATCCTTTGAAAGGAGAGGTATGTCACCATAAATTGGGAAACACATACCAAGAAATAAAATTTTAAACATTTACAGGTAGATTTTTCCCATCAATACAGATGATAGGAATAGAAAGTGAAAGCCTTTGAACCCTCATTTATCAAAAATAATGTTCTTAAATGGTATAGCTTTCTGTTTACTATAAACTTGGCAATATCATTGGCAATGTTTTAACTCTGAAATGCCAGTATTTTAAAGCACACCTTTGTAATTTCTTATTTTCAAAAGCTTAAAGATTCAAAGGTAAAAACATTTTCAGTAATCTTTCCTATATCCCCAAGATTTTCATCCACTTCAGTTAGAAGCATTTTATAACTTTTTTATATTGCTACTCCTTATCAGAATTACTAATTCAGTATTGCTTAACAATAGCATTTTTAATGCATTCTCCTGCACTAATACTGCGTGATTGACTTTCATAGTTTAGACTTTTTAAGGGTATGAATAGTATCATGATTTCTTGTATGTCACATAGTTAATGGTGAGATGAAGCCACATATGCATGGGCTGCCTGCTCCCTTGTGTTCAGCCTTGTTTTTAATTATTTATATAGAAGAGCTAACATCTGATAACTGTTAATGGATGATGACTGTAATAACTTCCTAATGTGTTTAAGCTATTGTATGTTAACTTCTTAACAACATTAGCATGAACAGTTCAATGCTAGCAGAGCTGTAAATATTGTATGTACTAACACTGATAATCTTGCTCATTTTTATTTTTGCATGGCTACTAATTCAAATCTTGTCCTGCAGATGCTGAACAGGAATTAGTCTCAGATGATGGTTCATCTGTGTCACAAATTCAGTCACAAACACAGTCCCCGCAAAATGTCCCTGAAAAATTAGAAGGTATTAAATATAACTTCCTATAAAACGCAAAGAGCGCTAATAACCTGGGTCACTGATTGTTTCATTATATCCTTTAAATAAGGTGCAGTATAGCCTGCTTTCAGTATTTTAGAAACTGGAATTTAAGTATTTCAGTACGAGATTCTTGCTTCTTACAACCAGTGAGTTTATGAAGCCTGCATCTTTCCAGACTTTACTCATTTTAAATGAAAAACTGGAATTGATAAGACACATTCTCAAAGTCGGCTGGTCAAAAACTGACCTTGTTAACTATAGTGTCATGTGTGAGTCCGTCTTAGTCTATCAATGAATTATTTTTCCCAATAACCATTTTTCCTGTTGTGAAATCCACACAATAAAATCACACGTTAATAAAATGGGAGGCATGTATGTTGTCTATTGCTCCCTGTAATGTAGCTATTATATTTTTTGTATAACAATCTTCCAGAAGAGAACCTCTGTTAATACATAACCAACAGAAACAATACAGCATATTTTTAAAGGTTTGTGTTCTGAAAGTTACCCTGCATAGTGGGTGCATCTTCATATGTTGGCCTAGTGCAGGCACAAATAATTCTAACTGCACATTAGGCTGTTTGGTCTTCTAAGTACTTGACTTACCCTTGGATACGAATGGGCTGAGAAATTGACCCTGTATCCTTTAATGAAATTTGCACACTATTACTTTTGTATCATTTGACAAAAACAAAATAAAGAGCACAAAAGATGGGGAAAACCCACATCTGAGGACCTTAAATTTTGCAGCAGTTCATATCTGAATCCAAATCCAAACTTCATATTCCAGGCCCATTTCTGATTTTTTTGCATAGACATTGCTCACAAAAATAAGAATAATAATAATAGTGGAACTCTCCATTTTCATAGAAAATCATGAAGATATGTATGCCCAGAATGCTAACCTCATCTTCACAGAGGTACCTGTTGTGGTGGTGAATGGCAAGGAAGATATGCATGACGTGGAAGAAGATCTCACCCAGCGAGTCAGTCAGTTAACCACTAGTACTGTGGAGAGTGTAGAGATTACAATTAAAACCTCTGAAAAGATTGAAGAGACCCTGTCCCCTGAGGGCTCCCCTTCCAAATCTCCATCAAAGAAGAAGAAGAAATTCCGCACTCCATCTTTTCTGAAAAAGAACAAAAAGAAGGAAAAGGTGGAAGCATAAGTGCAGCTCTGTTGCTAAGAGAAGGCATTGCACATTTTAAAACCACATTTAAGTCTAACATTAACAAAGTAGTGTTAGGGGTGTGCAGTAAACTGGACCGTAACCTATGAACAGAACTGGAAAAGGTTTTACTAAAAACAATCTTCTGTTAAATAAGAAATTAATTCATCTCTCACTTAGTGTCCAAAATTACTGAGGGTTTGAAACATTCAATAGTTTCACATAGAGCTACACTGGCAGGTGCTTTAATACTATCATAGTGAGATCAGATACCATTGTAGTACATTGTTGTGGCAAGTTACACTTGGAGTATTTTGCAGACCTTAAAATCTTCAGCACAGCTGAAGTCTCTAATAGAGTTACTGTTGAGTGATTATATGAATTTTCATTTTTAAACTGCTGCCTCACTTGGTAATCATATAATACTTTTTTGTATTGTGATTCAGACCATATATTTTGTTTCTGTACCCTGCTTCAGTGGGTGCATATTAACAGCACACCTTTAAATCTTTTAAGGTTAGATTATATAGAATACTATACACTGGCACATATTAGAAGAAAAACTGTAAGAGAAATTTTATTTGGAATTATACAAAATGTGTAAAGTCCATTCATCAAAACTTTTTTGCCAAATATTTCATTTTAGTGAAATATAATTTTTGAATACTTCTTTTTTATTCTATCAGTTGGAAAAAAACCCTTATTTTTCAATAAAGGGGATTTTATACACTTAACATTGATAACTTAGTTAAACTATGGCAAAACAAAATAAGATTTTGTATGTTCAAATGTTTGTATACCATTTAGTATAAAAGTATTATACGCATGTAAACCAAGCGTCTAACAGTAGAGTGTATTTAAGAATGCTTGGTTTAGAGTATACTTAAATATAATTCAGGAATCCTGGGACTCAGCTATCAAAGGATTAAAGCATATAAAATTAAACTGGATTCATGTTTAAATCTTACTGTGTTTTTTCCCTCATGGCATTGCTAATGAATGAAGAAAAATAATCTCTTAACAAAACCAAATGAAGGAAACAAAACTGTTAAAAGGGAAAGTGAAATAGTAAGAAAATAGAATGATGCAAAGAAAGTATAAGTTTGGTGATTATTTTTTATTAAATATATGATATGGATTGTGAGGTATTTTTATTAAATCAGCAAAATCACATTTCCATATTAGAAGTTAAAATAACTTACATGGTTTCACATGGAGAGCTACACTTTTTTCTCATTTTCATTTGAATTTTAAAAGGGTTTTCTTAATCTGTGTTGTGTCCTTCAGACAAACCCAGAACAAAGTAGATCTTAGTGCCATGGGTAGTGGCAGTAGTGCCGCTTACTCGTTTTTGCTGATATTTTCATTTTTGCTTTTTACTGTATTGTAAAAACAAACTAAACATAGAAATTAACATAAGGTTTTTTCTTCTCAAAATTGTCATAGTACATCAGTTATTGCAATAGCAAATAAATTTAAAAGATCAGTGTGATTCCCAGATTGCCAGTTGAAATATATACAATATATAGATTAAGTATGGCTGGAGAGTGGTTTGGCATGCAAAAATGTTGATTATAGCATGTTCTGGGGCTGGTTAGCTTTGACCGTGTAAGTGTGACAATGCAATGTTGGAATGGATTCTGGAAATGATATTCTAGTTATCACTAAATACTGGAAACAGTGTTTTTAATCTTAGTGGAAACTTCCAGTTGCTTAACTTGGGGGTTTTTTTGTTTGTTTTTTTTACGTTCTACATTATTTGTGTTGTATTACAACATATGTAGAAACAGTAACCTGTGAACTATGCTTTTCATAACTTTTTTAAAAAAATATATCTAAATGAATGCAATGTGCATAAATATTTTTTAAAATGCAACCGTGAACTATTTGCACCTTTTGCTAATGCCTCTATTTACTTGCTTTGGCATAAAGAATGAGCCAGCCAACTCTGTGTCCTGTGGAAAATATATAAATGTTATCTGAAATTGCTCATAGATGTAATGCTAATTAATGTTAAATCACAAATAAACAGTATTTTAAATAGATGGATTTTGCACTGCAGTCTTTCATTATGTGTTCATTTGCCTGTCAAATGTCATTTTATTTTTGTATGTTACTATAAAGATTACATAAGGCAGTGGTTTTCAAACTGCGGGTCGCGATCCAGTACTGGGTCACAGAATGTAAGGCACTGGGTCATGGTGACTCTGGTCAGCACTGCCGACCCGGCCATTAAAAGTCCCATCGGCGGTGCTGCCCGACTAAGGCAGGCTAGTCCCTACCTGTTCTGACACCGCGCTGCGCCCTGGAAGCAACCAGCAGCAGGTACAGCTCCTAGGCATGGGGGCTATGTGCCCCTACCCTAGCCCTGAGCCTCCCCCAAACCCAGAGCCCCTTCCTATACCCCAAATTGCTCATCTCTGGCCCCACCCTAGAGCCTGCACCCCCCGCCCAGAGCCCTGATCCCCTCCCACACCCCAACCCTCTGCCCCAGCCCAGAGCCCGCTCCCACACCCTGATTCCTTTATTCCAGGTCCCACCCTGCAGCCCTCACCCCTGCACCCCAACCCTCTGCCCCAGTGCTGAGCCCCTCCCACACCCCAAACACCTCATCCCCAACTCGGTTGGGCATCAACAATTTTCTTCAACTGGGTCACCAGAAAAAGTTTGAAAACCACTGACATAATTATAAGGAAAAACTGCCTTAATTATGACTTCAACTCTTCTCCCAGCCTGCCCCTGAAACCTGCAAGGAAATAACTTGGACTTTAGAGATTTGGCTATTGTTTCTGTCATTGATTTGTAGGCCACATTGGGGGAAAAAGTACAGTTTTGCCACCAAGACACAGGACTGGTCGCCAGAGTTCTGTCTTTCCAGCTGGGCCACAAACTTCCTTTCTTTCTCGGGCACGTCACTCCATCCCTGTGTCCTTATTTCCTTCTCTACAAAACGAGCGTAATAATACTGACTTCACAAGTGTGGGGTGAAGTCCTTGAATGGAAAGTGATCTATAAGTGTACAATATTCCTGTTTATTAGGTTATATAGAAATATCTTAGATAAATTAGCTTCCCTTGTTTTATGGAAAGTAACAAAGAAGGCCGTTGCCTAAAGTTCTTCATACAAAGTGATCTGTGTCATGTTCCAGCAACCTACAGCTTACCTCAAAATCTCTGCCAAGTTGCCAGAGTTCAAGTGTTGTGTTTTTTATGGCCTGGGCCACTGTAGAGAGCTGATGAATGGTGTTGAAACTTCCTGTAGCAGACTGTCTTCCACAAATCTGCCTTTGACCGTTCCTTTCCATGAAGGCCAAATCCAAGCGCTGCATAGTTCCGGTGATCGTTCCATGAACTATATCAATCTCAGTCTAGCAGATAAATTGCTGCAGAGTCACACATCTTCGATTGGGTATCCATACCTTTCATCTTATTATTTATCTCTTGTTCTCGGTCATGTCTAAAGACAAAAGAAGGCATGAAATCTGCCCCAAATAGCTTACTCTCTAAATGCTTTTGGTGGTTACTAGGAATCTCCCTTTGTTTCAGGGTGTCCATGAACTATGGTCCCTATCTATCTTGTTATCTAGAGCCAAATTCTTCCACGGAGTTACGAAAGGGTACAATTCTGTGACCCTGAACATATAAAATAAGGCAAGTGTAAGTCAGGCACAGAGGATGTGCAGTCCACAACAGTGTTGGTAGGAAGCTAGGAATGCTGAAAAACCCAGGTTGGACAGACTGGTAGGAAAGCTGTTTGTTGGCTCAGCACACAGTAATTGTGATGGAACCAAAGCAATAAGAGAGAAAAGTAACCTTGCCAGCTGTTCAAATCACCGTATGCAGGAACCCTACAGAGGATCACACAGACAGTGCAGAATCACTGTAAGGCCTAATATGTGCAATGGAACATGTTTTTAACATATCGAGTACTATTAAATGAATAGTGTCAATACTGAAAATCTATTTTGTAACCTTACATGTAAAGTGCTCAAACTATATTGAACTGTTTTACATCCTCCTATTAAATTCTTTTTGATACCATGGCAGGATTGCATTAGTAGAATCTTCCCCTTACCTGCCCTCTTTAAGGCTGGCTTCCCATCACCTGCTACTCTCTCAGAATGTAAGTGCAGCTAGATGCCTTTTTGCACTGCTGCAGATTCCCAGGCCTGTGCAATCAAACTTCATTTCCATCCATTTCTTACCCCAGATGTTTGGTTTATACTTTATCTTAAACTAGTATGTGTCTTTGACCTTACATTTGTATTTTTTCTTAAAATGTGGGTGCTCATTTTGAGGAGATATAAAAAAAAAAATTGGAATGATCAACCTGGAATGGTCAATGTCAATCAACCTGGAAATACCCCCTTCCTCATGAGGACTTCAGCGGTTTGACTGTGTAAGTATCACTCAGTAGGCATCACTGCAGCTATAGAATTGTAAACCATAATCATGTTTCATGTGTGTTCATCAGATGGGATTTTGGCCTGTATAGAAGGGAAAAGGCTGAAGCTCGTGAATGGTCTTCCACAAATTGTATGGAGCCAGAAATCAAAGTCAGAAGACCAGTCATGAAGGATCTGTGGCCTGTGCCCTTTGAACCAGGAAACTTGAATGAATAAAGCCTATAGTAATTGGTCTCTGAAGTGGCTTTGTTTGCTCTTTCACCTTGATAAGGTATGTAATTCAGTTTAAGTTTCATTCCATAATTCCTTAAATCATTTCCATTTAAAATGTTATGGGTCTTACTCAACTTGTCACCTGTACAAGAGTTTTGTGCGTTCTGTCTCATGATGTTCAAAATATATTAACATATGTGCAATTAAGAATTTAAATAGAGTACTGCATATCCAATGATTTGCAATACCAAAATTTTCCCATTGATTTCAGTGGCAGTGAAATCAAGCCCAGACAGAGAAGTTATTTTAGATGAGTGTGCATCAGTGCTGCTGCTGTTGCAGTAGATTAGAGCCTTTCACCACTGGAGACTTTAAATCCTGTCTTAAATTGTAAGTGAAAGGTCTCATCTTTGTCTCCATATTTCATATCTACCACAGGCTTTGGCAGAATGGACCGTTTCTGCCTAAGGGTTGTGCAGAGAAGTCTGCCCTGTGCCAGCCTCCCTAGAAAACTCTTCTCAGCCCCTCAATTTCTTGAGCAGTACAAACCAGGTGTGATTGATGTTAGTCATACTACTTAATGTACTTCTGGAAAGCACTCAGATACTATCATAAGA
>NW_020664446.1:8591464-8756998 GCF_002925995.2 Terrapene triunguis
CACACACACACACACACACACACACACACACACACACACACACACACCCTTGTGCATGCACATTATGACAGTCTTTAATTACATGATCACATTAATTTTTTTCGCAGAACCCCTGCTTCATTCAGGACACAAGAGGGACCTGCTCTGGGGATCAATTAAGGTTATGTGGTGAAAAAGGCTGTTTTCTGACCCCTGCCTTGTTTGCTGCAGAAGCTGGAAGGTGTGTAGTGATTGAGGCAGGGGACTGCAGGAAGAGAGAAGGTGATCTCATAGTTAAGGTAATTGAATGCTGCCTTGGAAAACTGTTCTGTCCCTGCCGTTGCCAGCATTCAGTCCCTGGACACTTGATGTTGGGCAAGTCACTGGATGCCTGAATCGATATGCAGGGGTCAGGTTTGCTGTGTGCGCTCTACACTTCTGCTGCAACTGAAGTCAACAGGAGCTGTGCTTTGAATAGACTAAGTGCTACGTAATGCTAAGTACTCTGAAAAATCAGGCCCATGGTGTTTCAAATTGGGCACCCAAAATTAGTGGAAACTTTTGACCTTACTCTTGCTGTCTCTCTTCTTCCCTTCTGTGAAAAGGGGATAACAACATCACCTCATTTCCCAGGGATGTTGGAAGGATAAGTTCATATTTGTGAAGCACTCATGTACTGTAAACAATGAGCATGACAGAAAAGCCCCTAAGGAAACTGAATATAATTCTGTTTTCAGAGCAGGGTTTGAAAAGCGTGATTATAAACAAGGTCTGGGGCAACCCAATGAACAAAGAGGATAAAAAAATATTGAATAGTTGCTCATTAAGTCAGCACCATCCATCCTCTGCACTGAATGAGGCATGGATCCTGTGGAAAAAATCGTATGGGATCATGTAATTAAAGACTATCATGATGTATAGGCAACCTGTATAGGCAGTGCCTGTAATTATCCTGTCTAAGGTAACTTTGGTGGTGGTTCTTATCCATAGGATGTCTAATCCTTTAAAAAAATCCTTCTATACTCTTGACCTCAATAATATCTTGACAGTGAGTTCCACAGGTCAATTATGTTGTGTAAAATGTTTTCTTTTCAGTTTTAAATGTGTTGCCTATAGTTTGACTGTTCCTTTTTCCTTACGTTATGAAAAAAGATTGAGACTGTCCAATTTACTTTTCTGTAACTATAATTATTTCATAGACTTCTGTCATGTCCTTCCTTAGTAGTCTCCTCACTAAACTAAACACTCGTAATCGAAGTCTCTTCCTATGGAAAGATGGGCCCTTTTTAAATAAAATTCAGGCATGTATCTTCGGAACTTCAGCTACAGAACACTGTGCTATAGTTTGGTCTCTTGGTAGAACGTGCAAATGGCCATTAGGTGGCATCTGTCGACTTTCACTTTTGAGACATTTGTTCTACATTATTTCAAAGCCATTAGCAAACAGCCTTCAAAGAAAGTATTTTGGTGGAGATTGTGTGGGCATGATTCCAGCTGCGTGGCAGAGAGATGAAAGCAGACATCTGGCTACAGAACTGATTTCATTATCAGTTCAGTTAAAAACCCTGAAATGGAATGTGGACTCTGGGAAGTGAGCTCTATCCATTTTATTCAAAGCATTTCAGACTATTTCCTAACTTTTACAACCAGCAACAGGTGCAAAAATATAGTTATGAATATTCGTCAAATTGTACCCCCTGGAACAGAGGATTATACAAGTCTCATATTCAACTTCCTGCCTTCCAGGAACTTTCCTCCCATCAAAAAACCAAAACATGTCCATATCACCAAAACCAAACCAGTACATGAAATGCTTCTGTTTTGCAATGACTTGTGAGTTTTTATGATTCTGATGATCCTCTTGGATTGCAATCCAGTGTGTCAGAGTGTCTTGGCTCACTGGTTCATGAGCTCCAAATCCTAATATGTGCACTGTAGTGCACTACCAATGCTGGTACAGACTCCATCCTTCAGATGTGATGTTAAACCAGCGCGGCAAAATGACCATGAGGTGTGAGCACAGGCACAAAATATCTTCACATACGATTACTAAGATTTTTAGCATGACAAGAACCCTATTGGGTGTTAGTTGGAAGGTGCATGGTGTACCTTCCAGGTTTGTTTGTTTGTGTAAAAAATATTGCCTTCCATCTTTTTTTTAACTGGTTGCTTTTGAATTCCAAGTATGCCTTTATGCTTATTTCATGGGACAGTATAAATGGGAATTCACAACTAGCCTTCAGAGGCCATTCATTAATTTATGTATTTCCTCCTACATGTCTCATTTTCATGCTACTTTGTTCTACTTCAGATTATGTCTACGCTACAAGAGCTAATGTGCTGGGCAATCCTGCTACGTCACAGGTAGTGCCACCACAGAGTTCAGTTTTGTCTTTCTTTTCTGGTCATGGGACCTACCCATGTTTCTGAATCAAGTGCTGCACCTTGAATTTTAGCAAGGCTGTAGCATAATTCAGTGAGAAGGTCCCCCTTCTCACAGCCCAAAGATCAAATCACATTTTAAACATGTCAGGCCACTATTCTGTTGTAACCAGGGGCCTCAGTATGGTAGTAGTTATAGTGCAGGTATGACTGGAGAAATCCAGTCACTCTACTAGTCAAAGTGAGGGGAATGACCTTAATCACTTGTATTAATATTTCTAAAGAACCTATCACCATAGTATGCAAGTGACTTTCCTGAATTAATCACAAGGCACCCACCCTCTCCATGTTTAAGTCCCACTTAGACTCACTTCTGCTGTGCTGCCTATACTGAATCTTGTTGATCTGTATATAAAATATCTTTTATTGTTCCCCTGCCCTGACTTCTTCTTGCTTGTCTCTGTCCTAAGGTTTTTGAGCTCCTTAGGGTGAGGGGTGTTCCTTGGGATCTGGAAAGTACCAAGCATGTTGCGGGCATTGTCTCAAGCAAATAATAAATATGATTCCCATGTCTGTCACTAGCTGGTGAAAGTCCTTATGGGAGAAAGATGATGGACAAGGCAATGGCTGCTCCAGATACCCTCAAGAAGCGGGGAAATTGTACATTTTGACAACCTGTCAATAACCTTTCAAAGCAAGTCAAAGTGGATCAGTCGGAGACCTTTTTCACTTGGGATTCAATTATAAATGAAATCAGGTTAGAGGAGAACAATGGCTGGAAGTGTCCGAACAGATGTTTAGCAGAACTTTCTTCTTGGCCAGTCCTTGCTCTGAATTTTCTTGTTCTTCTTTTCCCCAGTAGGCTTCAAACCTGTATCAAAACTGGAGAAGGAAAATCAAAACCACAAGAGAGAGAGAGAGATGTTTTGTTTTTATTTCGCTTTTGGATTTTATGCTTATACATGAACTACGTCGCTTTCCGTACTATGAAAGTGCTTTTTTAAATCGAACCACATGATGCCCAAATCTATTGGTGCACGCAAGCTTTTGCTTACAGTTTTTCCTTTCAGGCTACAGTACATTTCCATGGCATAATCCTAGGTTTTATTTAATATAGGTTTGATAGTACAACATGTTAAATAAATGAGGTCACTGTAACAGCTTGCAGAGCTATATGACTCAGGAGTGAGTGTACAGTTGCTGAAATCAGCAGAGGCAGGCACCATAGAGATAAGGTGCTGTTTACCCTGGTGCTCAACTGTCAGTCGTAATCGCAAGTAGTCTGTCCCAGCAAGATAACACCATGGAAAAATGCATCCATTCTTCCTCACTGCTCCAAATATAGATTTTTCTCCCCCTACCTGCCAGATACCACCTGATCTGTTGTCAAAACCAACAGTTTCTCCAAACATTATTTGCTTGTGAAGTGAAAGCAAAGGTCAGAGACGACTGACCGTATCAGAGACAATAAACTTCTCAGAGCAAAGCTTTCTGAGTCCTCGTCCTTGTCGAACAATACTCAGGGAGAGAGACTTCCACAAGCCAATGGGCGAAAATAGCAACAGAGTGGATGGGTTGCTTTTAACCAAGCTGACCAAATATTTACTCTAACAAAAACAAAAATGTATTTTAACCCATGTAAACACCCAGACCACGGAGGCTCTCTGATCTTCCCTTCTGAACTACTTGGTTCCTGTTAGGGGACTAGATGGACCCAAAGGGTTGATAACACAATATGGAGTCTTTCGTTTCCCCGTTGCCAGTTTTGAATCCAGCTCAGGTTAGTAGTGATTGAAATCTGTGACTACGTGAACTACGTTAAATGAGCTGACGGCTTCAGTTCCTAGTGGATAATCTACCCACATCAAAAAACCAGCTCCTTTGTCTTTGATGGATACTTGGTTGCCAGTTTCAGCAGAAATGCCAAGGAATGAATGGACCAAGGATTTCCAGGTCAGGAATGTGGCATACAGAAGCATTGGGGCAGTATGGAGAAGCTACCCACTCCCGTAGCTGTATTGTGAATAAATTAAAGCCTCAAAGCTGTAGTGCTGTTGACTTGGCAACTTCTCAAATGGAGGGGAAAAGTGACACTTCTTAAACTTCTGGTGAGAGAGCTCATATTTCCGACGTGGCTGTTCTTCAGAGCTTTACCTTAATGCTCTAGCCCCAAGGACAAGGGCATTACACAGTCCCCATTTTAGCCAGTGGTTCACCTCAGTAGAAAGGTGAAATCATGTCCTGGAGGAGGTAGCTTATAAGAGATTTTGAGACCCTAGATTTCCTCCCCTCACCCTGCCACATCTCAGTTATTTGTTGCCATTTCATCCAGTGAGCCATCAGTTGCCCAGTACTGAATCTTCCCAGCTGGACACAATACCTGCTGTCAGTGGTAGCGGAAGCATCAGCTGGAGAAGAGCCAGTGCTCATTCATGCATCTAATTCATGATTGCATGCAGACACCACAGTCATTGGCTCAACTGCACACTTGCTGCTTGAGGAAGAGAACTCGTGAGTTTCAGCTTGATGGAGTAAACACTCCTTTGTGCCTCTGTGGCAGAATGCACCCCTGTATTCATACCCTACACGCTATTGTAATAATCTTTGTACAAAATATGCCTTGTAAGGTATAATTGGAAAACTCATAACTGGCTGGTCATAACTTTACATATAATGTTTATTATTGAACATAAGCTGAAATCATGACTGAAGTGTGTTGACAGGTTGGATCACAGAAACTTTCTTGGGAGCTGCCACCCGATGTGCCCAAACTACTTCTACCCCTGCTTTCCCTGCCAGCTCGGGACCCCAGCACCCTGTCTTGCTGAGCCAGACACTCCCGTCTGCTGCAACAAAGATCCAGGGTCTGAATTACTTGCCCCAACGCTGCAGGTTTACCTGAAAGCAGCTCACAGAAGTGTTCCTGTCTTTAACACTCAGATGCCCAACTCCCAATGGGGTCGAAACCCAAATAAATCCGTTTTACCCTGTATAAAACTTATACAGGGTAAACTCATAAATTGTTCGCCCTCTATAACACTGATAGAGAGAGATGCACAGTTGTTTGCTTCCCCCAGGTATTAATACATACTCTGAGTTAATTAATAAGTAAAAAGTGATTTTATTAACTACAGAAAGTAGGATTTAAGTGGTTCCAAGTAGTAACAGACAGAACAAAGTAAGTCACCAAGCAAAATAAAATAAAACGGGCAAATCTGTCTAATCAAACTGAATACAGATAATCTCACCCTCAGAGATGCTTCAGTAAGTTTTTTCCTCAGACTGGACACCTTCCAGGCCTGGGCACAATTCTTTCCCCTGGTTCAGCTCTTGTTCCAGCTCAGGTGGTAGCTAGGGGATTCTTCATGATGGCTCCTCTCCTCCCTTTGTTCTGTTCCACCCCTTTATACATCTCTTGCATAAGGCGGGAATCCCCTGTCCCTCTCTGGGTTCCCACCCCCTCCCTCTCAATGGAAAGACACCAGGTTAAAGATGGATTCCAGTTCAGGTGACATGATCACATGTCACTGCAAGACTTAATTGCCCACTTGCCAGCACACACTGAACTATAAAAGTGAGGGGCAAAAACATGCCAAGTTATCTTTCCCTACCCATCTCTCTCTCTTTTCACCTAAGAAGAAAAAAGAAACAGCTGTTGGACTTTGGAAGCAGATCCTGGCCTCAGAGTTTGGTCAGCAGTGTACTGAAAACATGTGGTAAGGGATTTCATCTTGAACTAAGTCTAGGTTAAGTTTAGTAAACGTTTTATCTTTATTTATAGATAATGGCATACAGAGTACACTTATAAAGTTTGCGAACGATACCAAGCTGGGAGTGATTTGGAGGATAGGAGTAAAATTCAAACTGATCTGGACAAACAGGAGAAATGATCTGAAGTAAATAGGATGACATTCAGTAAGGACAAATGCAAAGTACTCCGCTTGGGAAAGAACAATCAGTTGCACACATACAAAATGGACAATGACTGCCTAGGAAGTAGTACTGCGGAAAGGGATCTGGGGGTTATAGTGGATCACAAGCTAAATATGAGTCATCAGTGTCACAGTGTTGCAAAAAAAATGGAACATCCGTCTGGGATGTATTAGCAGGAGTGTTGTAAGCAAGACACGAGAAGTAATTCTTCCGCTCTACTCTGCGCTGATTAGGCCTCAACTGGAGTATTGTGTCCAGTTCTGGGAGTCACAATTCAGGAAAGATGTGGATAAATTGGAGAACATCCAGAGAAGAGCAACAAAAATGATTAAAGATCTAGAAAACATGACCTATGAGGGAAGATTGAAAAAATTGGTTTGTTTAGTCTGGAGAAAAGAAGACTGAGGGGTGACCAAGGTTACAAGGAGGAGGGAGAAAAAGTGTTCTCCTTAACATCAGAGGATAGGACAGAAGCAATGGGCTTAAATTGCAGCAAGGGACGTTTAGGTTGGACTTTAGGAAAAACTTCCTGTCAGGGTAGTTGAGCACTGGAATAAATTTGCCTCGGGAGGTTGGGGAATCTCCATCATTGGGGATTTTTAAGAGCACGTTAGACAAATGCTGTTAAGGGTGGTCTAGATAATACTTAGTCCTGCTGTGAGGGCAGGGGACTGGACTAGATCAGTGGTTTTCAAACTTTTTTTTTTTTTGGCGACCCAGTTGAAGAAAATTGTTGATGCCCGTGACGCAACGGAGCTGGGGATGAGGGGTTTGGGGTGTGGGAGGGGCTCAGGGCTGGGGCAGAGGGTTGGGGTGTAGTAGTGAGAGCTGCGGGGTGGGGCCAGGAATGAGGGGTTCAGGAAAGGGCTCAAGGCAGGGGGTTGGGGCACAGGCTTACCTCAGGAGCCCCGTGGCCCCCCGCTTAGAATCCGGACCTGCTGCTGGTCGCTTCCAGGGCACAGCGCAGTGTCGGAACAGGTAGGGACTAGCCTGCCTTAGCTGGGCAGCACCGCCGACGGGACTTTTATTGGCAGTGCTGACCAGAGCCGCCGCGATCCAGTCCCTTCCATTCCGTGACCCAGTTCTGGGTCGCGACCCATGGTTTGAAAACCACTGGACTAGAAGACCTCTTGAGGTCCCTTCTGGTCCTATGATTCTATGATTTCTCTTGTAACTATTTCTGACTTTAAAGCCTCATTACTGGTACTCACTTAAAATCTCTCTCTTTTTAGCTTAATAAATTTGTTTTTATTCTTTAATAAAACTAATTGAGTGTTGTGGCTTGGTTGGGTAACTCCCTTTAGGGCAGCATACTGTTGTATGTTGAGCCCCTGAGAGGGGCAATGGACCTAATAAATCTGGACTGCCCAGGAGAGAGATGAACAGTGCAGAAAACGTGTTTTGTGGGGGAAATCTGGGAATGTGTTGGGGTCACCCTGCAAGTAGTAACCACGGCTGCCGGAAGCCAGAGGGTGGCTGGTGTTTGCTGACGGGCTGCTGGGGTCAGAGCTGCTGGACCAGGGCTGTGGCTGTACAGACACTCAGGGTGGGACCTGCATGCTGTTTGGCTGCTTGTGAGGAGGCTGGGTTGGGAACTACAGCAGCAAAGCTTTGGGAGGCACCCTAGGTTGCAGGGCAAGTGGTGACACAGCCCCTCACTGGTCTGGATTGCACCCCAGAATGTCATAATCTCAACCATTTGAGCTAAAGTTGAATTTTTTTGTTTTTTTTTTCAGGATAGTCACAAGAGGAGGAGGAGGATAAACACTTTAGCAGGTCGGATCCAGTACAGGTGAAGCTGTCTGGATACACGCCCTCTATATCTCACCCCCACCCTCACCCCAACCTCCCATATCATTACACCAGGGCAGGCAGACTACACAGGCCTGCCTACACTCTAGAAAATGTGTTGTCAGCTCTGATGACATCACTGTAATTCAGTGACATTGTGTGTCAGATATTCCTTCCCTGTGCAAACCATGCACACGCAGTGTCTGCCAAGGCACTTCAGGAAGCTGGCTTTGCAAAAGCTGCTGCCTCAGGACTTCTCTTTCTTTATTTTTATTTTTATTCTTTTGCTTCTCCTCAGACTGTAAAAGTTAAGAGAAAAATACATTTTTCTTTTTAATTGTGTGAGAACTATGTGAACAAACAAAAAGAGAGAGAAATTAGGGGCTGAATTAGCTGCTGGCATGCAAACAAAAGCTTTTCACTCCAGTTGCTTCTAGGCCCGACAGTTTTCACAGTTGACATGTGAGTGTCTCTTCAAACCGACTCTACATTTTTTTTCATCATTAAAATGCTGCCAGAGTTTCTGAGCAGGTTTTTGTGATTCTAATACTGGGTGCAGTCAATGGCTAAATAGTTAAGGCTGGATTCTGACCCTCATTTACTCCAGTGTGCTGTAAATCCAGAGTAACCCCGCTAAAGCCAGTGGAGTTACTCGGTCTGTACACCAATGGAACTGAGAGCAGCATTTAGCTCCCGGTTCATTGGCTCTTTCTTGATTAGTTCTTTCACTTTGGACTCATGTTTGAAGCCTCAGACTCTAACCTAGATCTCAAACTCCTGCTGTACCAAAATTATTGCGTGAAAATGCCCTTGGACTCTGCTGAGCTAGTATTTTGCTAAACTCCAGCAGGAGTTCTTGTTTGAAAGTCTTAAGGGCCTTAATAAGTGGATTTGTTGGTCTAAACTGTGTGCGTGTGAGGCACGTGATATTCCGCTCTTGAACTATTGCTGTGTATTGGAGCACAGCTGGCACTGATTGGGTGTGAGGAGAGATTCACCCCCACCCTCTTCATTGTTTCATTGTCTTCCTAGTTTTTAAGTGCATGTTATATGTCAAAGGGATCTAGGTAGGAAAGAGATGCAAGGGAGATGGGTCAACTGCTCTGAGGTGTAATTCCCAGGTCTGCCATAGGCTACCAGTGTAACTTAATCTCTGTGCCCGAACTCCCGATCTGTAAAATGGGGATAATAATTAATATTTGTGTTACAATCACATCTAGAGGCCCTACCAAGATTCCCCTATTTTTCTAGGAGCTGTATGAACGCTCTGTAAGAGACCGTCTCTGCCACAAAGAGTTGACAATCTAAAATAGACAGGTTAGTGAGTGGGGTAAGCCTATTTCACTCTCCTGTAGCTGCAGGGCAAGAGGAATAAGAACTAGTTTGTGTCACCTGACCCAAGGTGAGCCAAGAAAGTGCCTTTTCTACATAGTCACCTTGCTGAATACAACCTCCCTTTAAATGCCTGATTTTTGCATTCCCCTCTGGAGTCTCTCAAAAGTGGAAAATGCCGAATGCACTGAAATGGTTGCCGTAATAAGGGCCAAACTAAAGCAGATGCTCCCAGCACTCGCCAGCCCACTGCTGTTGCATCCATGCACTTTGCAATATCCCACACACTCAGGATAGGTTCCTTAAGCCTCCCAAACAAATGAGATCACTGTAACAGCATATCACTGCCTTTCACCCAGTCCTTCTGGCATAAGAGATCATAACCCCTTTGCTGCATAAGAGGCTCACAATGGGCCCTTTCATAAAATATAGGAAGTCATTGAAAGAGAATAAGCAAAACACAAACAGTTTGGGTTGCATTTACGGTTTGAAGGTCTCATGAGGATCAGGTTTCACAGCTAAAGTTCTGGTGATTGAGCCCCACTTGGGGATAGGGAAAGGGTGATTGTTGTGGATGACTGATTTTCTATTTCCAACGTATTGAGACCAGCTAATTGACAGTTAGTAAACATGTCCAAAGAACCTTGGGCCCTGTGTGTGGATGGGGGGGAGGGTAATCGCTAAAGAAGCAGATGGCACTCTGCCATGTTCTGTATGAGTGGCTCTGTGGCTTCTTGTCTAGCTGTCTACATTAACCTTGCAGCAAAGTGCAGCCTTTACGTTCAAAGACTGCATATGAAAGGGAGAGAGGTGGGAGGAGCTTTGTGGCAGCCAGATGCAGGTGAAGGCACATGTACGTGGTGGTCATTAGCAAGCAATGAGCAAAAATTCCTTTTTTAAACTCATTCTGGCCCAAAAGAAAATCTTGCAGGTTGGATGCTGGGTCTGTCTCTTGGGGGAGCATACTTTGGCTCGGATATGTATCTGGTATCTCATCTCTGCTCTTCTTTTCTCATGAGCGCTACTGGATATTTTTCAGGCCTACGTTTATAGTGCTCTTTATTTTCTCCCTGCTGTCCCCCTAAGAAAGGCCTAAAGCTCTAATGACAGTGCTAGGGCTAGCTCGTGAACATCATGCATGTTAATGTTTAGCACACTGAGGTGTCAAGGAGAGCCAGGGGGCTTTTAATTCCCTTGCCAAATGCCACTCCCATGGCTGCTGAATCTGTTACTAGTCTAGGAGAGATTTCAAAAAGCTGTAAGGGATTTAGGACCACAGACCCCATTGACAATGAACAGGACTTGCCCTTCTAATTTCCTTAAGTATTTTTAAAAATCCCACCCCTAAACTATAATAATAAATATCCAATTTCTTATGTAGTTCTTTAGACAGGGCTGGGACAATAGCTGAGGTCACTCTAATGTGGGGCCATTGTGACAGGAGAGGTCACTCAACCAACCACCGCCCTTGCTCTCCAGCCAATTTTCATATTACTTGTTCTATTGGCTGAAGTGAGTAAGTATCAAGAGGGTGACAGTACTGTATGTGTGTCAAGAGTTTTCATTGGCAGATGACCTGGCGCCTAACTGTCACTGCTCTTTAAAAGTTCCACAGCCACGTGCTACCGTTGCAGCTTTTCCTTGTGACAAAGCTCAGAAGGGAGTTCCATTCCAAAGGGCCAGATCAGGTTCATTGGAGCAGGACTCCAACTGAGCAAGGTGAATACCTCCCTCAGGAGTAAGGGGGGAGCATCCGTTGGGGGATATGAGACACCCACACCCACCCCTGCAGGTATCTCCCCTTTGTTCCCCTGCTTCCATTTAATTATGTATTCAAAATTAATTAAATTGTCAATGAGGAAAATAATTAAGCCACCTAAACAACCTTAACTCTGCCCTGTAGTGATACTATGCAATAGCCATATTATTATGATTAAGCATTTTATTGTCTGCAAGCCCATATTAGATTAAACTGACTTTTGAAGATAGATCAGGGTGGGGTTTTTTCCCTATTTCCCTCCTGGTGTCACTGCAGGGTAGATTTAAAGGTGTTTGGGTGCCTTACATGAGTATTTCCTCCACCTGTAAAATTAGGCATCCTTAGTACCATGAACCCAACCATATGGACCTTAGAGGGAGAGAAATTACAGCTAATACATTTTAAAAAACTCTAGAAAGGATCTAAACCAGCTTTTGTGTCAACCACATTATTGGGATTTTAATGTTCAGTATCTCATGATCTGCCAGGGCTAGGAATACAGACAGATTCCTACTTCCTTGTCCGTGATATCTGTTTGTAGCTAAAATGGATCACAGAGTTTTTAGCGTGGCACTTAATCATCAAGGACTGTTGCCCACCCAGTACCACCAAGTAGTGTAATTTGGATGAAAACAAAGATACGTGTTTGTGGCAGGTTGACTTTTCTTCAGTAGTGGTAGCTGTTTGGATTGTTGGAAGCGATCCATGCAGGGGCAGGGGCATGCATAGAGTACAAGTGACACCCCAGGAAAATAATAAATGTCCCTTATCACATGGCTCTGCTCTTTCTCATGTGAGAATCCTTTCACATAACATGGTGTATATATGTAAATGTTGGCAGTGTGTGCAATATATAGCCTTTTGTCCAAGGATCTCAATACTTTCGTAAAAGTTGATACATGTATTATCTCCATTTTATGGATGGAGAAAACTGAGCGATGGAGAAATGAAGTGACTTGCCCAAATTCAAGCAGCAAGACAGGGAAGTTCGGAATTAAAACCCCAGAAACTTTAAATCCCAATTCCGAGCTCTAACGCCAGTAAATTACGCTGCTTTTCTGTTGTACGATAAAATATTTTGTATGTTAAATCTTAACTGCTCTTCTGTATGTGGGTATACATCAATTTCTCACATAGACAATTATGTCTTACACATTTAATTGTAAGCCACTGAGACTGAAAGCCTTCTTTCCCATGACTGCTTTTTATTTTTCAGCTGTAAAATAAAATTACAGTCGGGGCACACAAATCATTTTTTTTGTTCAAGCAGTGTAGGATGATATTGTGCAAATACTTACAGATGAAATTCATAGATAAATAGATTCATAGATTCCAAGGCCAGAAGGGACCATTGTGATCATCTAGTCTGACCTCCTGTATAACACAGGCCATAGAACTTCCCCAAATAATTCCTAGAGCACATATTTTGAAAAACATCCAGTCTTGATTTAAAAATTGACAGTGATGAAGAATCCACCATGACCCTTGGTAAATTGTTCCAATGGTTAATTACTCTCACGGCTAAAAATGTAGGCCTTATTTCCAGTCTGATTTTGAATCTTCAGCAGAAGTATGAATCACTATCTGAAATTATAAAGCTACGGAATATGTAAGAGTAATAACCATTCATTTCTAGCCCTCTAATCTTCTCTCTTCTGGTAGAAATTATTTTGAGAATATTTCTCCTTCATCTAGACTAGTTGATCCTTCCTGGATTTGATGAATCTGGTTCCATCCTGACATTACCTGAAAGGAGCAACTTGGGAGACTTTGTTCTGCATGCGTTCGGGTAATTTGAGAAGCTAACCTATGTTTACTCAAGTGGCTTCTGATAGCCAGATGCTACTTGGGGCTTACTTAAGCTGTACTGAATGTGCATTAATTCCTAGGCTGCAAGTTCCTTTATGATTGAGAGATCCTGACTGTCTGTCCAGTGTGAGGATGGAAACCATGAAGAGCTTTGCGTGCTGACTATTTCTGAGCCATCAGGACAACACAGCACCATGCACATCATTTAGTACTGAAAGAGCAGCTATATGTTTGTTTTCATTGAATCTTTATTGAAAATTTCAACAACTACCACAATGCAGGTTCTTTTTTTAAAAACATAACAGAAAAGAAACAGGGTGTGGGAAGGAGGGAAATGTACTTGTCAGTTGTCCTACATCAGCCTTTTTTAGATTTAAATGCAATTCACAGCTAGTAACAAAGTCTGATTGTTCTTGTCCTTTCCTTTCAGTCTTTCCCCCCGCCATATAACTTAAACTGGAGAGACAGTGGCTCTTAAATTCTGCCAAAATCCTAGTTATTGTCTCAGAGTGGTGAAGTGGAAATGTTAATTTGATTATTTATATTATAAATCGTGTGTAAATGAATACTCTATTATATATCATTTTAAAAATGTTTCCCATGCCATAATAATTATATTACATACCATATATTATATGCCCTCCACCCACAAACAGGTACATGGATGGAGCACAGGGGTTGTGCACATGTTTGTGTGTGTGTGTGTATATATAGTGATAACTTCTTGCTAAATGGGAAATTGGATGTTAGCAAGAGACAGCAAGCAAAGCAGGCTAATAAAAGATATAAAATTTTGGCCCGAGGAACCAGTCTGTTTTACAAAGGGGATCAGCACCTTTAATCTGCCTGACAATAATCTTGTCTGAGCTCTCCCTTGACCCTGAGAGTATCCCAAGCACTTGCGGACACAGGGCAGTGCATTTCAGCTGTGGATCCCAATACATCTGCAGCCCCCTACCATCTGCACTCATTGTCTGCTCTGCGACCTCACCGCGCATGCATGGCTAAGCTAACGAGTTCTCACTTTGTGCTAAATCACATGTGTTGGCTTTTAAGAGGACAACAGTACAAATGGCCCTTTTGAATGAGCACCTTTTTAAAATGAAATTTTCTTTACAGCTGGTGAATCGAGCTGACAGCCCGACAGAAATATATCGCTTTTAGATGGAATCTGTTTAGGAATGGGCAAGAAACAGTAAGATAAATCACAGTCGAGGATCAGAATTTTTTGTTTTTGTTTTGCCAGTGACATGGAGATGCTGTTTTGGGGTTAATGAGTGGGGAATTAGTTTTGAAAATTGTTCTATTTCTGTTTGGGAAATGTCTAGAGAGACAAAGTGGGAGAGGGAATATCTTTTATTGTACCTACTTCTCTTCATGAGAAAGACAAGCTTTCGAGCTTACACAGAACTCTTCTTCAGGTCAGAGTACGCTCCAAAGCTTGCGCCTCTCATCAACAGAAGTTGGTCCAATAAAAGATATTACCTCACCCACCTGGTCTCTAATATCCAGGGACTGACTCGGCTACAACAGCACTGCGTACAACATGGAAAAGGTCTGTCACTTCTGTACTGTTTTGGGCCGTCTTTCTGTTATGGTAAATCCTCTCGGTCAATTCACTCTCTGCTCAAAGCTTAGTCTTAGAACAGGCTTGTATAATCTTCATAGCTAACCATATTAATGCCACTTCTTCTAACATTGTCCAAAGTCCATCCTAAATGTCTGTGTCCTAAAACAACTAGGATTCATCTTCATAGATTGTAAAGAGCTCTCAGGGTAGCTCTCTGGGAGAGGGACCATCTTTTTGTTGTGTTTGTACAGGGTACTGGTCCATGGCTAAGGCCCTAGGCCCTACTGCAGTACTGGGTGGGGCAAAGCAACGAGCAATCTTTAGCTGCAGACTTCGGGCTGGATCAGACCGCAAACACAGTCTGGGGCTTTGACCCTCTGGGTGGGACAGAGCAACAAGCCACAAAAAAGGCACAGGCCTTCCAGCCTAGGGTGACCAGATTGCCACCCCAGGGATGGGGTTAGCGGTAGGGGGACCCGAGCCCCCCCTATTCTACCGGTCCCAGGCCAGGGCCCCTTACAGTGGTGGGTGCTCCCACCACTGGGTCAGCGGGGAAGTCATTGAAACACGTTGACTCGTTTCCCAGCAATACCACTGGACTAATGACTGGGCCACTTCCTACCCCCCTTTCTTGGCGTGGCTCCATAATTTTTGGGTCCTCAGACTTCTTGGAGTAAACGGTAGACGGAAGTCCCAGCAACTCCATTCCACACTAGGTCTCCTCCTGGGGCAGGGTGCTGCACAGCTCGGTCCCTGGTCTGGAGTTCCGCAGCGAGGCAGAGATGTCTGCCTCCTTCCCTGGCTCCAGCCCAACTGAGCTGGAGGGCCTGCCTCTTATACTTCCTGTCCTGCCCCTTTGCTTCTGTTGCAGTGGGCGGGACTATCTTGGCTCCACCCACCAGGGGCCCTGGGGTGGTTCCTCCCCATCAAGATTGGAGGGAGACCACTGTGCCTCTCTACACTTGGAAAATGTCTAGATCAGGGGTTCTCACAACAATTTTTTTGGTGGTCTCAGAATGCGGCCACCGTCTCTTGCTGGTGGCTGCTCTGACAATTTTTCCGAAAATATTTAATTAACTTTAGAAAAACAAATAAATATGCACATATCCATGTCCAAATCATTGTAATTAATTTCATCATCATCATCATGTTCCTGTTATGCCTCTGGCGTTTAGGGCAGTGACGAAGCTCCTCCACTCCTGTCTGTTTCTGACAAGTCTTTCAATGGTTCCCCAACTGTGCCCCAGGTTTTTCAGCTTGTCTTCCACAGCTCTTCGCCATGTTGTTTTCGGGTGGCCTCGTTTTCGCTTGCCTTCAGGTGTCCCTCTTGTTGCTACTCTGGTGATGGAATCTGTTTCCATCCGAAGCACATGACTGATCCATCTCCAATGCCTTTAATATTGCCTCCCCATCACCAGTATGGATAGAGGATTATGTTCTCACCAATGTAGAAACATTCACATACTTGAGCAGCACCATCAGCCAGGACGGTGGAACAAGCCAGGACATCCGTAACAAAATCAAGACAGCCAGGAACATCTTCAGGAGCTTAAATACAGTCTGGAAATCATCAAAATACAACACCAAAACCAAACTCAAGATTTATCAGAGCTGCGTACTTTCAACACTACTTTATAGTGCAGAATGCTGGAGAATGAGAAAGTATGACATGTCCAAACTGTCTTCATTCCATACAACCTGCCTCAGAAAAATCCTCCGTATCTTTTGGCCCAGAACAATCTCAAACCAAGGTTTTTTGACACAGTGCAGCCAAGAGGATCTGAGCACCATCATTGTAATTTATTTATGTAGGATTTTTTTTTTGCAGCCTCAATAATAAAAATAATATACAGTTGTCTCTATTCTTTACTGGACCTAAACAGAATAGAAACACAATAAGGTGCTTTGTACGTTCTTGTCTTTTGCTTTTTTTTTTTCTTTTTTTTCCAAGATGTGCTAGTTACTAAGTCTGCTGTGAAAAGCAATATTAACAAACATACACATACATCACTTTTCACTGCAGACTTACTCAGCCCTGGCAAGCCCTGGATGGGGAGGTGGATATGGAAGCAGCGGGGGCCAGGGGCGCTGGACTGGGAGGAGGGTGACCTTGGGGCCAGATCACGCCACCGTACGGCCGGGGAATGGAGCCTGCCACCCGCCACGCAAGGGCTGAAGCCCGACCCCACCAGCCCTGGGAAGGTGGGGAACCCACTGGCTGCCTGCTCCTCCAGCTTTTGTCTCCAGAGATGGGCAGGGCCCAACCCCTGCTGGGAGAGGGGGCCGCTGCTTTCCCTTCCCCCCGCCCAATCACTCCCCAGGAGGCTGTGGCCACAAGAAAAGTCCCCGGTGGCCGCATTTGAGAAACGCTGGCTAGAGAGATGAGGTGAGTGAGGTAATATTGTGCTGAGTTCCATCACAGTGACTTCTCTGCAAGAATTGATTAGTTGGTGGTACCACCTAAAGCAGAGCTGCAGCCTCTGGTAAAAGCAGTCCATGCTCTTATTTGGATACAACTGATGCTATCCATGTTTTCTATGTACAAGGCATAGCCATATTCTTAAGGGAAAACAATAAAACAAGAAAGAACAGAAGTAAATCTCCAGAAATAAAGGACAGTGTGTGCATCTCCTCTGTAGCAGGCTGTACCTGAACTGAACACAAAATGGCATTTGCCTCCAGCAGGTTTCTAGAAATGTAAAGGTCCAGTATGCAAAACAATTTCATAACAAATACACTGCTTACATACACCACAAAACTCTCTGCAGAGGAAGCACAGAATCTTGCAATCCAGTCTAGACAGGTAAGGGAATTTGATGTTTGTTTGCAACTTTTAGACCATCAACCTACATTATGTTCCATTACTAATTTGTGATCTTAAACAGTTTTTGAAATTTTTTGTAATCTTTGCCTTTCGTGTTTAATGAAATTTCCAAATGAGGCTCCACTCACTGATTATCCCAGTTCAGGGAATTTTTGAGAGAGAAAAGTAGTTCTTGCTAGTGTTCAGTGACTTTGAGCCAAGATCTGTGATCTGTAATCAAGCAAAACTTTGACTGACTGCCAAATATGACTCAGGGGTGAGCTGGGTGAATAACTGATTTTATCGGTTTCCTGGCGGTTTCAAAAATTCAAAAAAGGCTATTTTGGGTCGAACCAAAATGTATGTTTGTTTTAATTTTTGGCAAACTGGAGAATTAAAAAAAAATTCAGGTCAAACAATGTTTTGTTTCCATTTTGAGGTTTTGGGCATTTTTATGTTTAAAATTGAAGGACATTTCACAACAAAAAGTCATCTTGAATCAAAAAAATTAAAATGTTTTGTTTTGAAACTGTCAAAATGAAATGTTTAGGCTCTTTTCAGAATTTTTTTTTAGATTTGTTTTTACCAAAACAATTTGGCGAAATTGACATGAATCTGCAAAATATTGGGGTCAACCCAAATCTGCATATTTAATCCCCCCCAAAAAAATTTTTTTGCCAAAAAATATCATCCAACTCTATCCCAGAGACATTGTCAGTAGGGGCAATTTTCAGGAAATCTAGTATCAGTGCAGCTCTGCTGGTGATAGCAATGGTGGGAGAGCTAGTGTAGACATGATGCCAGCAAATTTTGTTCAGATCTGCTCTTTGTAGATGATCTCGTTGTAAAACACCTGTGCCATGTTAGCAGTTCTACTGCGGGACTGATGGGAAATTATTCCAAAATTGTCAGTGCAGACACAGTTATAGTGTCTCATAGCTGAGGAACTGAGGCCCTGACTGAGAATGTGTTTTAGTCCCACTGAAGTCAAGCTCAGGTTAAGTATATGCTTAAATACGTTGCTGAATATGGACCTGAGTAAATTCAGAAAAAAGTGGGTGAAGCTAAACTCTGATTCTACTGAAACATGTATAAAATCCGTCTTAAAATAAAACTATTTGGAGATGTTTATCTACAGTATCTCTAGAACATAGGCTTAAATCTGGCCCATTACTGTCTTCTAGAATTTAAAGACATCTTCTCCATGTGCTGCTGGAGCTACTGTGCCCTAAAGGTGTGTCTCCCCCTATTGCATTGTTTGGGAGTTTGTTTTCAAGTTGGGTAGTTTTGTTGTCATTACTGCCAGTTCTAGATCTCCTGGATAAACCACGAGGAAAAACCTTGTAAGGAACAATCTCCTGAAGCCAGATATGATTTTTTTTTGTCCATCTTCTGTCTATTTTCCACCTTTTTAAATATGCTTCCCCTCTAATATATTTTGACAGTCATGCTTAGAAGATCTAGGACCAAATTCTGATGTGTTAGTATCTTTCACAGTGCAATTATCATCATAGTATCTGAACACTGACCATAGGTACTTGCCAGAAAACAGGCAAGCCCTGAGTGGCATGGGGTTGGGTGGTTTTTTTGTTTGTTTTTGGCAGGAGGGTGTGTAAATGGATTTGGGAGTGGGTTGTATGCTCAAGGAGCTTTTAAGATTACATCACCTGACCCAGGAACAGCTATTATGCTCTGCTTCCAGATATGGGTTCTTGGAGGAATCTTCTGTTTGGAGAACATGAACAATGAGCAGTCACTGACCAGACTACAGATACTCAGTAAGGATAGCTTTGCAGTATACATCTGTGCCTGCTTTGGGAGCATGGGCCAAACTATGTCCAGTAGACTTAACTTTCCAAACTAATTTTTAGGCTGGATTTTAAAAGGGCAAATTCATCAGACCCATGGTTTGAGTCTGACCAGCTTTTCATTTGCCGGCCAAGCCCACAAGGGCGATTCTCCCTGCCTTAACTCACAAATTTCTGAAGCACACAAATGGCTTAATATCCGGAAAATTTAAATGAAACGTGGCAGCATCCCATAAGAAGAGAGAAGAAATTCTGGTATGCAGGGAGCATTCTTCCATGTTAGTCTGTGTCCAGCATCTGATTAAAGACCCTTGTGTTGTGTGGACTCAGCCATGCTCTCACTGAGGCATTTGAGTGTGTTATTTTTTGACAGCTGCCTCTAATTTGATAGATGTGATTAAGGGATTGATTTTAGGATTAGCCATCGTTACTTTTCTGGCCTACAAGGAATTACAATGCTCCTTAACTCTCTTTGTTAACCAAAAGGCTGGCAAAGTTGTAGCTAGTTTAGCCCTTTATTCCTGCGATCTGTCTTCAGCAACCTAAAAGGACATTTCTACTGGCCAGCCAGCTGCATAGACTTAGGAGTTGGGATATAACAATCCCACACATTTTCTGGGCAGACAGATAATGTCAGTTTCTTGACATCTCCTTTTATCCCATTACTCCTACGTTGTGTTGTATCTATTTTCTGTCTGTATGAATTACCTTGATAGCCTAGTTAATTCTGTGTGCTATTTGCATTCACTTGGTTACAATTGCTGGAGCAATTATTTAAAAAGAATAGTAAAATTGGGGGGGGGGATTCAGCTTCTAGAATTCTTGGTTAAGAGCATCTTTGCAGCTCCCACTTCATATTATTTCCATCAGGTTTTTCATCTCCATCAGCTGTTACTATAGTTTTAAAAAAAAAAATTGTGTTTTGCACAAGATTTAAAAACACCTCTGATATTTTCCATGCTGCATTTAAGAAAATAAAATTAATGCCCTGGGTGACTAGGGCCTGGTATTACAACTTTTCCTCACTTACGCTCCAATTAGCAACACGTTTAAGCATGTGCTCAACTTTAAGCTTGTTGTTGACCTGACTGAAGTCAATGGCACTACTCGCATGTTTAACGTTAAATATGTACTTAAGTACTTTGCTAGACTGAGGCCTTGAGTCCTGATTCAAAAAGCATTTAAGCAAATACATAAGTCCATTGCTATTCAGCAGAATACTTAAAAACATACTTAAAATTAAGCATGTGCTTAAGTCCCTTTGATTTAGAGACCATTTCTTAATTAATTTCTCCTCCCCTCCCCCCCGTGGTGTGTCATCTCTCTTCCCACACCTGCCTACCCATAACAATACCCAACCAAAAGCTCCTAGCCGGGTTCACACACACCTTTTGGCTGAGGTTGGGGTTTATGCTTACAGTTATGTTAACTGAAGGGTGAGTAAACACCTATCAATCTCAATGAGATTTTAACTCAGCCCATAACAAGGTTTCATCCAGTTCATAATAATATATTTAAGATCTAATTATTCCAGCTCAGCTTGGTTCTGGTCTTGGGCAATCTGTACTTGTCTGTTAACCCCTTTTTATGTTTCAGTCAAGTAACTTTTTCTGTATCCTCACCACTTTTGTTACAGCTGGAATAGCTCATGTCAGTCTGTTGAAGAGAGAATTTTCCTTTCTCTGAGTTACCTGCTGCCTGTTCCTCTAAGACACTTGCCTTTCAGATGCTCGATTGTGTTGTATGTGGGTGAAAATCCGGCACCACTAAGTGTATAGGAGTCTTTGTTGTTATCAATTTGTGTTAGGGTAGGGAGGATGATTTTGTGGTGAAGGCACTGGACTGGGACTCAGGAGACCTGAGTTCAGTTTCCTGCACAGTCACAGACTTCTTGTGTGACCTTGAGCAAGTCATTTAGTCTCTCTGTGCCTCAGTTCCGCATGTGTACAGTGAAGAGAATGGCCCTGCCCTACCTCACAGGGAGTTTGAAGACAAAATCTACTAATGATTAGAAGAGGCTTCAATACCGTAGTAAAGGAGGACATGTGGGTACGTAGACAGATAGGACGAGACCCTAAGTGCAGGGAACTCAAGTACAAGGCTAGACAGTTTTTTAATATAAGCCATGCATTGTAAGAACTCTTTTAAGCAAACCCATGAACGGAAGCCAGAGCCCAGGACAGAGATTCTTATCACATTTTTCATCGTTTATGGTTTGTTCGAATTTTTTTTCCTACTCCCCATTGTTTGCAATGACTCTCAGGGAGGCTTAAAAATAAACGCTATTTCCCCACTGGCTTTGTTCTTTTCCATTTTGGCAAGCCTTGATTTCCTGCCCTCCTAGAACAGCCTGAGACAAAAGCGACCATTTTTCTTTGTTTATTTACTTCCTCCCTGTGTTCAAACATCATTTGGTAACATCACCTCACCTATGGGAACAGGGTTTAATAAGTAGCTGCTGCTGCAGTACTAGCAGAGGGCACACAAGAGCATAACATTATTTTCATAAGGGCCTACATAAATTAACCTTTTGTTTCAGGGGTGGGGTGTGTGAGTGTGTGTGTGTGTATTAATATATATTAATGAATGTGTGGTGGATTTTACCATGCATGGGTGACATTAAAATGAAAATGCTAGTTTATGGTGCAGAATAGCCTAGGGCACCTAGATGATTCTGGGGCACTGGATTGGAAGAAAAAGGATACCTCTACACACCAGTCAAAGACCCACAGCACCAAGTCTGAGCCTGGGTCAGCGGATTCTGATTTCTGGGGCTCCGGCCATAGGGCTAAACATAGTGGTGTAGACCCTGCAGCTGAGCCTAAACCTGTACGTCTTCACTGCAATTTTTAGCCCCTCAGGCCGAGCCTCATGAGCCCCAGTCAGCTGACCTGGGTGCTGGGGATACATCTACACAGCCATTAAACACCCAGAGCTGGCCCGGATCAGCTGACTTGGGCTCAGGGGGCTGTAAATGTGTAGATGCTCGGGCTCTGAGGCCCCATGAGGCAGGGAGATCCCAGACCCGGGCTTCAGCTTGAGCCTATACATCTACACAGCAGTTTTTAGCCCCACAGCCTGAGCCTCAGGAGCCCGAGTCAGCTGATCTGGGCCAGCCACGGCCCTGCCACAGATCTTTTATTCCAGCATAGACATTCCTTGAGGATCAGTGTTGTGGGTCTTTTATTGCTGTATAGCTGTATCCTAAGAGATCTGAGTTCTATTCCTGGCTCTGCCACTGACCAGCTGTGTGACCTTGGGCAAGTCAGCTTCCCTTTTTATGCGTCTGTTTCCCTCTCTGTACAATGGGGATAAACTATACTTACGCTTCATTTATAAGCCACTTAGCACTTTCCATCCCAGAGATCTATGTAAGAACTAAATATTTGCAATTATTCTGTAGATCGAATTATGTCCCTTTCTAAATGAACCTTAAAATATACACAGACAGTTGTTTTAAACCAGATGACTCGACAATGAATTTCAGCAGCAAAACCCCTTGCGTCTGATTTGTTTTAAGGCTTATTTTGATGTTGATATCTAAAGTTATTTAAAGTGACACTGACTAACCGCTTAGAATGTGTCAATATTTAAGGAATATTAAGATCCATACAGTAATCTGTGCAACCACGTTTACCTCTATATCAGTACTGGATGTGTGGCTTCTACCTTGTTACTCATGGTGGCATTATATAAAGTTAGGATGTAAAAACACGTTCACTGAAAAGGGAAGGGCATAGGCACATGTAGCTTTTTATACTGTAGGGCATTTCACGCTGCAAGGAGGGATTAATTTTTAACTACTTGGCCCTTATTTATAACATCTTGGGTGAAACTGACTTCACCTGCCCACAGCCCAGCTAATCGTGTGCTGGGAGCCAAGTCTGGGAAGGTGAAATTCGCCCTACAGCCTATGAGAGGGAATGGGGCGACAGCTGCTATTTTATCCTATGGTCACAGCCCCTCCTCACAGTCAGAGCCCCCCATCCTCTCCAGCCTGAGCCAGTTGCATGTGATGTTAGAGCCACTGGATTCAATATCCACCCACCCCAATGTCACCATCCCAGAACCTGCCCCAAAGATCCCAAAGGGTAGAGTTCCCCCCCGAGACACGGGCACAGCTACTCCTCTCAGTCCCCATCTCTGGAGAGGTCAAACATGGGTTATAAGCGGGAAGAGGACCTCCCGTGATTATCTCTAGCTACTCTGCATCCCAGGAAACCTTCCCAAGGTTCTCCTGAAGTTGTACACCAGTTCAGCTGTTCACAAGGGATTGCCTGCCTCTCATGTGACCTTATTCAGTTTAACACTCTCTTCTCCCCTTCCATTCTGCCAGGACAGACTCCAATGCTTCAGCGCCTAGTGACCTTCAGGACCCTTCCCTCTGGAGAACTGACCCACAAAGCAAAGAATCATGAGTTCTCTTTAGCTCAGTCTGCTTTGCTGCGTGTCTGTAATTCAGAAGAAGTGGAAGGATTTGCTGAAGACAGAGTATGCCCCTTATGCATAAGAATCAAAGAGGGAGTGTAAAGACTTAAAACCAGAGGGAGCAGCAGGTGTTTGTGCATGATGGCAAACTTCAGGGCAAGTGATGCAAAGCCAGCCAACCCTCCAGCAAGGCCAGTGATTAGACAGAGGAACCCAATTTACTTTGACTGTGTTGTAATCTCCATATATAATGAAACCACCCTTGCCTTAGCTTCCATAAGCCACCTTGTGCTGCTGCCCAGTCCACTAATCAACCACTGGGTTTCTAACGACCTGATTATTCCCACTACCTTCTTGCAATTTTGCTTTTATGAATTTAGTTTGAGTTTAGCTAGCTGGCCAGCTGAGCCCTTACCCCGCTTGTTAAGCAGCCCTCCTTTGCCTTTTAAAGAGCGGAGTGTCTCGCAAATGCAATGATTAATAACATGATTGATACATATGGAACACCCAGTGAATGTTCTGTATGTGACTAATAGAAGCCAAGGCACGTGTCATTCATGCTCTCTGCAAGTGACATGGCTTTCCTTTTCTCCAGGATATTAGCTTAAAGATTAATCTTTATAAAAAGCAAATACATTTTAGTGAGGGTGAAAAATATACTTTACACATTGGAATTTACCTGTCTGGATTAGATGCATGGAATTGGTTGAATTACAGAGTCTTGGTCCTGATATGCTTATCATACTGGCACTTAGTTGCATTTTGACAAGCCAAGTTAATTAATCACACTCAACCTGACTGAAAGGTCACCTGCAAAATCAAACAAAGATTGGGTTGGGTCTCTTTTATGTGCCTCTTTATGGTCCATAAAGAAGGACCAGGGAAGATTTTTGTTTGTATGTTCTATTTTTAACCCGGATTGTTTTGAGTTTTTTTTCCTGCTTAGAACATAAGAACGGCCATTCTGGGTCAGACCAAAGGTCTGTGTAGCCCAGTATCCTGTCTTTCAACAGTGGCCAGTGCCAGGGGCCCCAGAGGGAATGAACAGAGCAGGTAACCATCAAGTGATCCATCCCCTGTTGCCCATTCCCAGCTTCTGGCAAACTGAGAGAAAAGGGACACCATCCCTGCCCATCCTGGCTAACAGCCATTGATGGACCTATCCTCCATGAATTTATCTAGTTCTTTTTTGAATCATGTTATAGTCTTGGCCTTCACAATATCCTCTGGCAAAGAGTTCCACAGGTTAACTGTGCGTTGTGTGAAGAAATATTTCTAGGGCTGTCGATTAGTTGCAGTTAACTCACGTGATTAACTTTAAAAAATGAATCGCTATTAATCGCACTGTTAAACAATAGAATACTAATTGAAATTTATTAAATATTTTGGACATTTTTCTACATTTTCAAATATATCGATTTCTATTACAACAGGATACAAAGTGTACAGTGCTCACTTTATATTCTTTTTTATTACAAATATTTGCACTGTAAAAATGAAAAACAAAAGAAATAGTATTTTTCAGTTCACCTCATACAAGTAGTGTAGTGCAATCTCTTTATTGTGAAAATGTAACTTACAAATGTAGTTTTTTGTTACATAATTGCACTCAAAAACAAAACAATGTAAAACTTTAGAGCCTACAAGTCCACTCAGTCCTACTTCTTGTTCAGCCAATCTCTAAGACAAACAAGTTTGTTTATATTATGGGAGATACTGCTGCCTGCTTCTTATTTACAGTGTCACCTGAAAGTGAGAACAGGTGTTCGCATGGCACTTTTGTAGCTGGCGTTGCAAGGTATTTGCGTGCCAGATATGCTAAACATTCGTATACCCCTTCATGCTTCAGCCACCATTCCAGAGGACATGCTTCCATGCTGTTGATGCTTGTTAAAAAAATAGTGTGTTAATTAAATTTGTGACTGAACTCCTTGGGGGAGAACTGTATGTCTCCTGTTCTGGTTTACCCACATTCTGCCATATATTTCATGTTATAGCAGTCTCGGATGATGACTCAGCACATGTTTGTTTTAAGAACACTTTCACAGCAGATTTGACAAAACGCAAAGAAGGTACCAATGTGAGATTTCTAAAAATAGCTACAACATTCGACCCAAGGTTTAAGAATCTGGAGTGCCTTCCAAAATCTGATCGGGACGGGGTGTGGAGCATGCTTTCAAAAGTCTTAAAAGAGCAACACTCTGATGTGGAAACTATAGAACCTGAACCACCAAAAAAAAAAAAAAGAAAATCAACGTTGTGCTGGTGGCATCTGACTCAGATGATGAAAATGAACATACGTCGGTCCGCTCTGCTTTGGATTGTTATCGAGCAAAACCCGTCATCAGCATAGACTCATGTCCTCTGGAATGGTGGTTGAAGCATGAAGGGACAAGTGAATCTTTAGCGCATCTAGCACGTAAATATCTTGTGATGCTGGCTACAACAGTGCCATGCAAATGCCTGTTCTCACATTCAGGTGACGTTATAAACAAGAAGCAGGCAACATTATCTCCTGCAAATTGTAACCAAACTTGTTTGTCTGAACGATTGGCTGAAGTAGTACTGAGTGGACTTGTAGGTGCTAAAGTTTTACATCGTTTTATTTTTGAATGCTGTTATTTTTTTGTACATAAATCTACATTTGTAATTTCAACTTTCATGATAGAGATTGCACTACAGTACTTGTATTAAATGAATTGAAAAATACTATTTCTTTTTTTACTGTGAAAATATTTGTAATCAAAAATATAGAGTGAGCACTGTACACTTTGTATTCTGTGTTTGTAATTGAAATCAATATATTTGAAAATGTAGAAAACGTCCAAAAATATTTAAATAAATGATATTCTATTGTTTAAGAGCATGTGATTAATTTTTTTAATCGTTTGACAGCCTTTTGTTTGTTTTAAACCTGCTACCTATTAATTTCATTTGGTGACCCCTAGTTCTTGTGTTATGAGAAGGAGTAAATAACACTTCCTTATTTACTTTCTCCACACCAGTCATGATTTTATAGACCTCTATCACATCCTCCCTTAGTCGTCTCTTTTCCAAGCTGAAAAGTCCCAATCTTATTAATCTCTCCTCATATGGAAGCTGTTCCAGGCCCCTAATCATTTTTGTTGCCCTTTTCTGAACCTTTTCCAATTCCAATATATCTTTTTTGAGAAGGGGTGACCACATCTGCACACAGTATTCAAGATGTGGATGTACCGTGGATTTATATAGCGGCAATATGATATTGTCTGTCTTATTATCTATCCCTTTCTTAATGATTCCCAACATTCTTGATTCTTTTATTAGAAATTCAGAGCTTGCTTACCCTGAAATATTCTATGGACCACCGGAGAACTGTTAGGATTATGACAGCGCAGAACTAAAGTGTGAAATCAGATTAATTGAGAGAGGAGGTAATTTTTTTGTCAGGATCTTTAGAATTCTTGGGGTTTGATTGCTGCTTGTACCCTCCTGTTTAACGCAGTTGCCCAAACAACTCTTGAAACAAATATTTTTGCTAAAGAATCGACACTTTGGTCCCTTCAGCCAATGGAGCTTTTAATCCACATCTTTGAGACCACCCCTACTCCCTCCCAAGTCCTACAACAAAAGCAGGGAAGAATAGGCTTGACATTCCTTATATTGCTAAGGTGAAAAGTATGGGGGGGACCCTTAAAGATGTCTTTCAGTCCTTCATCTGTGATAAAGTAACAATACATAAATAATGTAAATAAAACGGGGCACAACCACCTTTTTTCTTCCCTTTTGCGGATCATTGCTAAAGCGGATAAACTGAATCATACAAATGTATGGCCAGATATTGAGCTGGTGTAAATCAGTATCGCTATGGCAACTGAAATGGAGCTACACCAATTTACAGCAGCTGAGGATCTTTACCATAATTTTTGTTTAAACATTTTTCTTCCGGTGTTACAAGATTTTCCTACAACTCTCAGAAACATCTGAAGATGTGATGTCAATACAGTGGTGTCCCACCCTTGTCTGGAGCCACTAACTACAAACGACTCTAGAATTAGACAAACGATTCTCTGCTCTGGTAGCTGTTTGTGTAAACCTTGCTTATCTCTACGATCTGGCCAGCAATGTTAAATTACACTCTGTGTAATGTATAGTTAGGCGCAGACAATTAAATACCAATGAAACTGGTATCCCAGCCAACAAGGCTGAGGAGAAGCAGCCATAATCCACGTGGCAGCTGGGAGAGACAGGCAGAAAATATTAACCTTCTTACTTGTGCCTTTTCTCTCAACTCCATTTTATCTCTGTCTGTCTGTCTTGTCTTGCCAGCATTGTCTGCACGGCAAAACTTAAACCCCTACCGAGCACAACTGCCAGTAATTGATTTGGCTGAATTGCTACTGAGCATGCTAAAGACGCAGGTAGAGACAAAGAGAAACTGTGTGTTCAGCTATTGTGCTGAAGCCCAAATTCTAAGCATGGTCCTTCCTCATCCCCACTCAAAGCCTGACTGCACTCAGGACCGGTTTATGTAAACCAAAGGTTGACAACACATTGAGTGGCCCCTTAATTTTACAGTCCAGAGAAGTCCTCTGGCTTTGATTGGTTTCTAGCATGAAAAGCCCACTGGGCTCCTCATCCCATCCCACTAAGGAAGTCTGAGTGCCAAGGAATGATCAAACTAGGACTAAAGGGCCTGATCCAGTGTCCACTGAAGTTAGTGGGACTGTTTTCAGTGACATTGGATCAGAGCAAGAGCACAAGCAGAGTTGCACTCCTACTGAAGTCAATGGGAAGGTTCTGTAAGGCACGTCCTATCAGTGATCAGAGTCCACACACGAGGTTTGATTGCCAGGAGGTCCAATCCAAGGGGATGGGGCGGCGAGGCGGCTGGTAGGGTTAGGTGCGGCAGCAACATAGGGTCAGGAGTGGTGACAAGGCAGGGTCAGGTGGGTCTGAGTAGCAACTAGCGGGAATTTGCTTGTTGCTCAGACAAGTCCAGAAAGGAAGAAGGAAGTTTATATATAGCCACTAGCCAATCAGGGTCAAGACTATGTGGCCAATCAGGAAGTGAGTTGCAGAGCCCTGGACACTGACCTAACCAAGGAGTTTGCTGGTAATCCAATGTGTCGGGTGTCACAACGGCCACTGTTGCTTCCCAAAAATCCAGTGGGCCTGGGTTTGAGGCCAGGGTCCTGACAGGTTTCCATTGACTTCAACAGATGCTGGCCCTTAAGCCTTAGTTGATTTTCATTGGGAGCGGGGTACCAAACTCACTTAGGCCCTTTGGAAAAAAATCCTACACCTAAAGCCATTTCCTGCATGAAAGTTCTCTACATTATTAGTTCTATGATTCTAGACCCAAATACTCCGTGGGCATCAGGAATTTAGTTGCCTTGTAAACTAATCATGAATTGAAACCATCCATGATCATTCGCCTCCTGTTGGAGCCAGGGTTTATCATTGGGCTGAACTTTCACACAAGAAAGGGATGTGAAGGCAGGCGTGTCCAGTATTTCCACAAGTATAATTTCCATATGCGTGCAATGCAGTCTCCTATTCACCAAGCCCCAACCTATGTCACATTCAAGTCCCTCCTTAAGATTCACTTCACGTCTCCTACAATACCCATAAGAAGAGAACTGTGCCAAATATTTTAAGACCTCAAAACCCTCCTGTGAGTTCTTTCTTCTTCTCGGCTTCCCAGTAAATCCCATCTTCTCCATATCTTTTAGACCGTGAACTCTTTGGAGCAGGGACTCTCACACTCTGGGTCCTCTACAGTGCTGAATATTTTACTGGTGCTTGACAAATGTCGAAGGATTGGAGTCATGTACTCTTAGAGGCTGGCTTGTGCACAGGGTGAATTGGAGCTCTTCTAAACGACATGGTTTAGACTGGGCGCTGATGAGCCAGGCTGATTTAGGCATGTTACCTGTATAAGTGATGTTTACAAATAGACAAGCATGATGGGTTATATAAACCCCACACTGAGCTTGAGGGCATTAAAAAGCAATGCTGGGTCCATTGGCCCAGCTCTCCGGGCCTGCCAAGCCTGCTCTGACTGGAAGAGCAGGTTAAAAGGGATCTCAGAAGCCCAGGCAAAGGGTAGTGGACAGAGTGCAGGAAAGAGGAGTCCTTCTCCAGGAAGCCAGACAGAAGATTGAGCCTGAGAGGGGACTACAGAGCAGATAAGGCCTACAAGCAGTTCCGTCTCTCACCACCACCCCTTTTGAAGCCCTGCTCCTTTCGACTTTTTTGTGGTTTGTTGAGAGACTGCTTGTTTGGCCATGCCCCAAACTGAAGGGACCTAATGGTAGGAAGTAACCCAGGGAAGTGAACTTGGACTTGCTGCCTGGAAGACCCAGCCAGCAGGGCCGGCTCCAGGCACCAGCTTACCAAGCAGGTGCTTGGGGCGGCCACTTCGGAGAGGGGCGACACGTCCAGCTATTCGGCAGCAATTCGGTGGATGGTCCCTCACTCCCGCTCAGAGCGAAGGACCTCCCGCCAAATTGCCGCCGCAGATCACGATCGCGGCTTTTTTTTTTTTTTTTGGGCTGCTTGGGGCGGCCAAAACCCTGGAGCCGGCCCTGCCAGCCAGTATTGCTTTCCACAGGTCCCTAGGCTGAAACTGGGTGTAGAGGGCGGGCCTCGGTCCCCCTACCACACCACTTAAGAGCCGAGGCCCAGATGCTGGTGGAAAACTGAAGATTCCTGGCTTAAGAGCAGGAACAGGCACCACTACCATCCTGAGAGAGGGATGCATGGCCAGAAGTCGGTTGTGCTAACCATGAGGCTACCCAGCCTTCTAAGCCCCCTATCACAATGAGCTTGGCTAGAAAGTGCTCTAGTGGCTGAAGCAAGGACGAGGTAACAGAATTCTTAAGTCTTATTCCTGTCTCTGCCACTGATTTTCTGTCTGGCCTTGGCTAAGTCACTTCTCTGCATCTCAGTTCACCAATCTGTAAAACGGGGAACCATTTGGATCCATCTCTACCCATAGGTCTTGGGAGGTTTAATGCATTAGTGTTTATGAAGTACTTCGCAAGTCTTGAATGAAAGTGCCCAAGATATGCCTAGAACGTTACATGCGCTATCAAATAGTGAATAATTCTTAGCAAATAATGTATTCCAATTCTGTCTGTTTACAAATTGCCCATAACCAGCTGCTGATTTTCTCAAATTGATGTGTTATTGCTAGTTAATGTGAATGACTAGTCCCTGGCCCAGAGAGTGTTCATGAGCAAATTGTTGTTAAAGTCCAATGTTTGAATTATAAGCCATGGTGGTTGAGCCTGACCTATGTGCTCCTTAGTGCTGACTCCAGTTCACATATTCAAAATTCACTTTCTGTGGATAGTTACTTAAAATTCACCACCTCCATGTACATTTCATGCCTGCAAACTCATTCACTAGGAGAATTACAGAAAATGAACGCAAAAAAGGGGCACAAATGTATCCAGAGTGAATTCTGCTTTTTATTTCCAATATGCACGGAAAACATTTTTCAGGTACTTGTCCAGTTCTGCTACCAAGTTCTCATACAAAACCCACATCCCACTTCAGAACATCTCCCACAGAACCAACTCTGCATCTTCTGGAGAGGCCCCTAACCCCAGGGTATATCCCACGAGACTTCTGACTCCCAGTCTGCGGTCACTTTATGCCAGCGAAGCTGATGCAAAGTGGCCACACCACTGGATGCTGTACTTCCATCTGTCATGTGAGGATGATATTTGCCTACTCCATTGGATGCTGTGAGACTCAATGCACTATAAAGTGTTTTGAGATCGTTGGAAGAAAAGTTGCTAAAAGTCACTGAAACGTATTTTATTTATATTTCAATACTAATGTGAGCTCTTTACTAATAACATAATATGAGCCACCACCATGTTTCAGGCCCTTTGGTGGCCTCAGTGGAGACATCAAGTCTGCTACGAAGGTCTGGCTCTATAGAACCACAGTTGCATCAATGCTATCATCCAGCAGTGAAACGTGGGCATGGAGGAAGGTGAAGAACACCAGATTGTTTTTGTCATCTTCCTCAGCTGCTTCATATTAAATGGCAGAAATGAGGATTTTTGTAGCCAAACCCACCTCCATCAGCACTCGCTCGGTTTCAGTGGCTTTCTTGGTACAGGCATATTAGTAGGATGAAAGACCAATGAATTCCAAAGCATGTCTAACAAGTAATGCTGCTCCATGGCCGGTGAGCACGGATGTGTTCACCAAAAGCTTTGGTGGCACAATAAGATTCCAAATGATGGACGTTAGATGGTCTGGCTGGATTTTCAGTTTTAAGGACCTAACTAGAGATCGACCTGCAAGGCATTTGATCTGCCAGGAGGCTATGTCCCCTTGGGATTTGCCAAGATGATGAGCTACATAATCTGAAGTAACCAGACATAAGCAAAATAGTATCCAAACCCTGCTGAACTTTGAGGGTTCTGATTAAATATACCTTGGATCTGAACTGTCCCTTGTTTACTTCAGCTTGGGTAGATGGGGGCACATTTAAATACAGTATCATGGGCCTGATCCTGCTATTACTGAAGCTTTGTTTCTTTGCTGTTCCCCAGCAGGTGCTGCTAAATACTTTATCCCCTTTGGGTCTGAAGATGCCACTTGTGTAATGAGAGGAGATCCAATTAGAGGGTTATCCAATTTACCTTCCCAAAAGGCAAGTCCTGTTGAAAATGACACAGCAGGGCTGCCTGCTGCTGTGGCCAGTTCCTTGGATAAAGTAAGATCTTGGGAAGATATTTGTGTGGGGGTTTTCTTCATTGTGTATTCCCACAGCTTGGACCCCAGTGCTCTCTGAAATAGCAGGGAGCTACAGACGGGTCGTGTGGCAGGGGGCAGCGTGTCCTCTCTGATCACTAATAAGCAAGGAGTTAATCTCAGTTCAGCAGCCTCTCACAACCATCACCACTTGCACCCAGTGCTCGAGGGAAGGACTATATATTGGCTGTTGGGGATACAGAAAGGAGAGGAACTGCCTAGGCCTGTGCTGAATCCACAACTGGGCCTATCTTGACATTATCCTTTAAAGTGAGCTCTGGTCCCTGTGTTTTGTTTCTGCCACCTCAGTCTCCTAGCTTGCAGGGCCAAACCCAGACCCTGGCTCAGAACACTGCAAACTGCGGAGAAGTGTAGACTCGGATCTGAACCACCTAGCTGGCAAATGAGCAGCACACCCAGAACTCTCCCCTTCAGTGCTGCCACAAGAAACACTTGTTAAATTGGAGCAGGGTTTTCCGAGGCCAGGTAGGTAACCACACATATTCCTTTATCTTACCGACACCGCTCTGAGCCTGAAGTTAGGTCAGTTTTGGGAGCAGAGTTCAGTTCCATAAAGAAACAGAAGCTTCCAGACTTATGGCCTGCCAAGCACAGAGCATTTGTGTATGACGTGAATTAGTCTCTTCCTTGTCCTTCATAACCAGTAACTGTGGAACATTGGGCCATAAGGTCTATGGCCAGTATATTATCAGGCTTCCCCTAATGTTAACTTCCACACCTTGATTGAGGTGGCTTATTTAGCAATATTATCATTATTATTTGAATTCCCGGAGCATCTAGAGGCCTCCGGTCAGGATCAGGGTCCCACTGTGTTGGATGACGTTGAACAAATAAAACAGTCGCTACCCCAGAACTCACGGCCGCCTTCTTCATCTTGAAATCTCAAAGGCCTCTGTTGTCTGGAGAGACAGAGGCCATTTTGTGTTTAAAACTGGTGTGTGTTTCACTGCTTTCCCACTTGCACCTGACGTGTAATGTGCCGCACCATTTAGGTCCTTGCTGAGCTGGACAGTCTCCTCTGCTCTCCAGCTGTTGCTCACGAACTAAGAAGGAGCAGCAGTGCAGGTCAGGGGAGGAGGAGCTATGTTTCAAAATTCACTTAAAAGCAATATCAAAAAACCTGGAAAGGCTTTGATCTTTCTAAATATTCCCTTTGTTCTGTCGTTCGGCAAGTCCTGTGTGCTTCAAAGGTAAGATAACAATCCGCTCTCTGTGCTCTTCCCTGAGCTGTGGTCAGAAACTCACCCCTGAAATACAGTTTAAATAACCCAGAGTCCTATAACCTTCAAATCAAGTAATGAAGATCTTCCCACTGTTCTTTTTGTTAGATTAATAAAAGGTTACACATTTCCTCAAGGCTCTCTCCTTGTGGTTCTTTCTCCCTGTGATGTAGCATTCGCTGTTCAAAGACGTACTGGGACATTTCCATCAGTAAATAACAAAGTAATTTTGCTGCGTCTAACCATAGACAGCACTGGCTTGGGCCTAGCTCATGCTGCCCACTTACTGAACGGTAACAGTGCAGCATAGGGGAGACAGAGTAACACCTCTGCTTTAGCGTGGAGTCTTCTACCTTTAACAAAATAATAGCGGATCGCTCAGCCTGGAGGCACTCTGGGGAATGGAAGCTAAATCCAATGAGGAAGGAATGTTGTCTAGTGGCAAATGCAGGGGACTGCAGATGGGGAATCTGCCACATTCCCTGTGCGTGAAATTCAGCCACAGGGCAGGGGACCCCAGCACAAGGCCTATGTTTAAGTCCTCTTTTGAGGACCTAAGTGACGTATGAGCCGTGTGCTGGCCCTCCGCACAGGGGTGAATGTCTCTCCGTATGACCTTGGGCAAAACACTTAACCCATTTGTGAAATCGGTGTGGGAAGTTGTTTGTGGGATCGCATACAGGAATGTGAACACTAGTAAAGAGACTGGTGATTTTCCTTAATCAGGGAGGCAGTGCGGCTTAGCGGATAGGGCACTGAACCAAGCCTCAGGAGCTCTGGGTTTGGTTCCCAGCTTTATCACTGGGGGAGCCTGGCCAAATCCCTTCTCTGCACCTCGTTGTCCCTGTCTGTTACACGGGGATGTGTCTGACGTCCTTTGTAAAGTGCTTTGAGTTCCAGTACTATAAGTAAGCCTTGTTATGTTAAACGAAAACTGCCAGAGAAATGTGTATTGTTTTATTATGATTTGATTGAAACAGAAACTTTTCATTAAATCTTGTATTTCCCATGGCTGTTCTTTCCTCTCTGAGGAAGAAAACAAGCCAAACAAAGCGGCCTCACCAATGTTAGATAAGAGGGGCTTAGCGGGAAATGCTGGTAAGAAATGAAGGAAATTAATACGCAACAATAATTACACTGTAAGGCTTCCAATTTGTATTTCAATATGTCATTTACATAATAACAAAGCTGAACCATTTGGTAGCTAATGACACAGGCTGATCTCAAGGTTTTGTTTTCTTGTAAGTTCCTTTCAATGGAAGCACTTTGATGTGTGTCAGCAACACACGCTCTTTTTGAGACAGTCTCCTATTTAGTTATTGACACTGTGTCCAAGGGCTGTTTTCCCCCTTCTCATGCTTAGATATTGACAATATGTCTAAGAACTCTTCCCCCCTCCTCTCCTCTCTTCTCTATTTCCAAGGCCAAACTTGGGAGCCAATAATGGTAACTGGGCCAGAAATGTAAAAACTTGAGTCTAGGTACCTTCGTTGGGCCCGATCCTGCGTGGTGCTGTTACTGAGAGCAAAGGATTTCTTAGCCCTTTGCCCCTCTGATGGACCCTGTGCTGCAATATTGTTTCATGGGTGCAGCTTAGGAATCCGAAAACATGAATGCTGTTCCCAGCTCTGCCACTGACTGATCTGCCATGTGACAAGTAAAAATCACATGAGCGCTCTGTGCCTCAGTTTCCCCATATGTGCAATGGAGATAATATTTGATTTGGTAAAGCACTTCAGGATCTTTGCATAAAAAGTGCTCTGAGCATTAGGATTGGCCCAAATCCTGAGGTCCTTTCTCGCTTTGTATTCAGTGCTTACTCAGACATAGCTCCCTTTGATTTGAATGGGAGTTAGTACTAATGACTGCCTTATTCAGACTATTACTTGCTTGTTGTAGAGTCAACAGGGCAAGCACACAGCTTAAAGAACAGTTGCACTTAAAAAAGGTTTTTAAAAAATGAACAGAGGCTAATGAAAATGTGGGGAGACAGGTTACTTCCTGCATATCTGGTGGGGATACCCTCGCTTAGTTCTTGCATCTCAGCAGTAACTCTCTCCCATAGGCTCCTGCAATCTTTCTTATGGGATCAAGCATTGAGGAAATCCAGGAGATAACTGAATTCCCAGCTCAGGATGGCTGCAATATCTTACTGAATACAGAAAGAAAAACTGATGTTGAAACTTTGATGGCCAAACTATGGGCCACATGAGTCATGGAAAACCTGATCAACTCGGAAAGTCTACATGAGGGAGACAATCTCAAACTATTGTTAAAATTAAGGAAACACAAACCATGCCCCCATCATTTTACTGAAGCCTTTACCCCTTGGAAAGTCTTTTAATTGTTGTTCTTTGGTTGATTTGACGTTTGTCGTGTGTTTGGCTTCCTACCGACCTTATAACATGAGCTTGAAAAACAGGTGCAATGCGGAGAGATAGGTAAGCTCTTGGGGGCAGGAACTCTTTGCACGTGTACAGCGCCTAGTACAAAAGGGACTTTAAGCATGGTGCAGAGGTTCCAAGATTTACAGTACCTAAATATGAAACAATACGAACGGATAAACTAGCAGGTGAATATGCTTTCACATTAACTATGCTCCTGCCATAAATGCAACCCACCACCAATAAACTCCTGCCACAACTAGAAGAACAAAACACACATGAACAGCAAGATGAGACTGTCTGGATTACTCAAACTATATGCATGCAATTTGAGGGGGAAATCCTCCAGGTTGTGGTTGTTTAATTTGTTTGGTTTTTTGCACAATCCTTGTGCCAGAGTTCACGTGCCCGATTTCAGATTTCTAGTGATAACCAACACAAACTGATGGGCGACCCTTTCTGATTTTTGTTTGATCAAGCTGGATACAGAGCAAATGCAGCTCCTGCATAGGTTCCAAATAGCATGGCCAGCATGTGCACTAAGGGATGTTTGTAAACCCTGCCCAGTGCCAAAACATCAATCCAGTTTTGTCCATGATGTTAATAGCAGAGCATTGCTGGGATTGTCTATGTATATTTTCTTCTGAGAGAACTGCTGCCTTTTCTTTCTATAGATGGTTTTTCTTCCCATCATCACCAACTACCTCAGAGAGAGAGACAAGGTCCAGTCTGCCTCGAATTAGGGACTGAAAGAATGAATGAATCACTTAAGTCTTATATGTGGATCCTCAATTATGAGAGGTCAATGTGAAAAGAACTAGCTTGGGCCAAATTCATCACTCATTCAGTGGAGTTACACCAAAGATTAATGTGGCCCCTTGATGCTGACTTCCTCTTTGGCCTGTGGTGAGTCATTTCACGTTTCTGCTCAGTTTCTCCATCTGTAAATTGGACAGAACTAATTGTGAGGATTAGTTACTTAAAGGTTGTAAATGCTTTGAAGGTGAAACATACTGAACAAGAGTGAAAGCATAGTCATTAATACAGTAATTTCAAATCCTAATAGTACGCTCAACTCCCTTTTCTCTACGGATCAGGAACCATTGTACAAACTGTATAATGATACATTCTATCATACTGTATAAAAGTCCAGGCCTCTAGCTCTTACTCATATGAGTTGTCCCTTTAAAACCACTGGGTGTGTGTGTGTCTGTAAGGGGTGTGGCTTCAGACCTAGCACTGTACATAAAAATAGCTGGGTTAATCATTGTAGCAGCAGCTGACCCAACACTGCAGTCACCAGGGCTCCAAGCTCCTCCTTTACAGTCATAAAGGAAACTTGGTTTAATGGGGTTGGCACAGAGTCTCAGTCGTCATGAAACTCCAACCAGGAGGCGATTTGATATGAAATCAGTTGGGGTGTCAGGTAGTCAAAATCAGAAAAGGCTCAGGAAATGATTATCCACCTCTGGGGTATAAGCCATTCCTTCCACACTTTCCCCTGAACACAACCTAATTGTGTTCCAGATGATTTACTTGTGCATTGTAAAGCATCCAGGAATGCCTCTTTTAATAAGGCCTTTGCTATTGGCTCTTCAGTCCACTTATCTGTTGCTGGTGCTCCCTGGGAATCAATTGAAATTGGTTATTTGGATCCATGGAAGGTTAGAGTGAAAGGTTGGCAAGTTACACCTTGTACCACTCAGTAGCTATATTATGGTGTATGCAAAACCTCAATACATCATGCACAGGATGGTACATAAAGCAGGAAAACTCTTCTACATTCCAATAAAAATTCAAAAATCCATTGCAAAGCATTTCAGGAATTGCTATAGTTTGGAAGAAAGTGTTACTTAAAATTTTATGAATGCCCAACCATATTTTAAGGGGCAAATTCAGAGCTAACGCTGGCTTATCTTACTCAGCCGAGCAGGTCCCTTGTCTTCAGTGGGACAACTCGGATGAGTAAGGCAACAGGACTGGCTCTAAGGCAGTGCTGGATACAGTGTGTGTTTTTTCTTCCTTCTCTGCCTGCTAAGGAATGAATTCTGCTCCCATTAGAATTAGTGTGAGTGGTAGGTGTAAATCTGATGGCATAATTTGGCTCTTAGATGCATGGATGCCACAGTGATTGGGCTTGATAGAAGAACTCAAGTACATTGTGTGCAAAATTGCTTGCTGAAAATAGTCTGTGTTCCTTCTGCACTGATAATGCCAAATGACCTTCTCTTTAGCCGACAGCCTAGACTTGTTTTTAGACAGTGGATCAATCAATGTATTCCTAAGAGTGGTGTAAAATTCACATTTCAGTGACTAGAGAACTAGATCCTCCATTTGGCCCATCCCACCAGGGACATGATCTCAAGACTTTTGATGTGTCATTCCATCTACCTAAGAAGATAGCTGATCCCATCTGTGCCATACAGAGCCACCCAGACCGGTCTGGAATATCTAGCAGCTAATCCATCCACGGAAAAGATGTACCTCTCTCCTGCCGGTGCATTACAGCATGAGGCCGCAGTTGTGCTTTCCCTTTAAGGATGGAAAGAGGCACATTGTTGTTTATTATCTATATTTCAGTAGTGCCTAGCAACTCCAATCAAGGATCAGGGCCCAAAGGTGCTAGGCACGGGAGGACCAGTAATAAAGATAACTGTACCTGGGTCTAGAGAGAATACAATCTAGGTGTCAGGACAAAAATGAGACAAATGGGGGTGGGGAATTAAGTGAATGAGGTAGCCATAAAAATAATTTATCATAAAAGCAGAAGTCAGTTTGCTACATGCTTTACCTGTGCCAGACAGGAGTGGGTTTTGGGGCATCACAACAGAGGTAAGTTTCAAGGAGGGATTTAAAACATACTGAGGTTGCAGCTTTACCAATACTGCAGAGGAGTTTCCCCCATGTGCAGGAGTGTTAGAGGGAGAAGTGGACAGGTGGGCAATTGAAGCTGCCCTCTGTCAGAGTGAAGGCAGAGGTTGGTATCTCAATAAGCTAGTAGATATAGGTTGGGTGGGGCTAAATGCAGAAGGCCCTGAAAGCAGAACCAATGAGGGAACACACAGCGTGGAGTGAGGTGGTCAGTACAAAGAGCAGGGAAACTGAACGTAACAACAACCTTTTGAATAGACCTGAGGGGAACAAAGCGGCTGGTTACAAGGCTAAATAAGGGATTGCAGTAGCTAAGGGGAACAGGAGAAAGGCCTGAACAAGAGCCTTGGCAGTCCATACAGACAAGGCTAACTCTGAGAAATGTTCCGCAGATCGAAGGGGCAAGACTTGGATGTGAGCTGGACATGTGGGCAAGGGCCATGTACAAGATGACACCTGAGTAACTGGGCGGATGGTGAAGGAAAGGCCTAGGGGGATGAGGATCAAAATCTGTTTTTGTCCCTGATGAACTTAAGTTCCCAGCTGGCCATTCCCAAAGACGTCAGCTGTATCATGATTTGAGACAACACAATTTCAGAGTTGACATGACAACCAACATTTGTGGGCTCCACTTCTGGTTTTTGGAGACAACCCCTGGGTCCAAGTAAGTTTTGAACTGCACACAAACCACTCAAACCAAGAACAACTTAAGGTTTCATGTACAACTACGATGCGATGAAAACTACACTACTGTAGCCCAGCATCAAATTCATCTGTGCCACAAACCGTACTGGATGGCTGAACATGTCAGTATGAGGAGGGGGGTACTTTGAAAGTATTTCTTAGGGGCAATTAAACAGAGGAAAGACTAATTACTCTTGCGGGACAACTCAATTCATTGGACTGTAGATGTGCTACTAACTTAGGCCTGTATGAAACATAATGAAAGCAAACCACTCGGAGTTTCATGTCAATCACCTGCCTCGGGCTAGTAGACTCGGCCAGGTGCCAGGACTACTCACCCAAGTGAGGACTAATCTCATGAGTAAGGGCTGCAGGAACAGACCCCATCAACATTAGAAGCAAAAGATCCAAAAAGCCCAGGGGTTTAGGTGAAAAAGACCTGTCCATTCACCTCTGGGGCTGCAGTTCAAGTTCACCCAGCATTGAGATTATAATCATTTGCATTACATTAACACTCTCCATAGTGTGCATTGTCACAATTTGGAGTACGGGGGTGATCTTTCTCTGCTCTTCAAAATGCCCAGGAATGAGTCATGATGGAGAATGAATTACCTGTCACTCCCTGAAAAGAAGTTTCCTCCAGACAATGGGCTGAGGTCAGTGTTGTGGCAGAGTGGAGGAAAGCTGATGGAGGGTCGGGGGAGGGAGGGAAGGCAAACTTAATTTTCCAGGACTTTATGTGCTTGTAAGTTATTTTTGAAAGCATTGACATTCCTACGGTGAGAGAAGAATGTAAATCACATGCGCTAGAGTGAAATGCTTTTGTGCAAGTTAAAGATCGTCTCGTGACATAGGACCAGATCTGGTGTAAAGTTGCTGCCACAGCCTTGCAGTCAATGGAGTTGCACCCACGTCTGCCTGGGCTGCATTTGCCCCAGAAAGAAAAGAAAATGAAAGAACTCCTATATCATTTTGAATGAGTCATTGGCAACTGTACCTGATCTAAAGCCCACTGAAATCAACAGAGAGACTTCATTAAGTTTCAGATCAGGCCCTCAAAACCCATTATTGCATGAAGTTTTAAAAATCCCCCAAATTCCCTTTAAATTCTTTTAAAAAAAACTTTGCTTTTCTTTTTTCGTTGGAATCAGAAAGCTTGCAAAAGAAGTTCCCTGATCTCACCAAGTATCCCAGGTGAGGAGACTCTTGTTCGCTTTACCCAGAAATGCCCGTGAGTGACATTTTGAGCATTAAAGAAAAGAGAAAATAGCATTGATGTGAGCTTGTAGGATCCTAAAAAAGTAAGGATACAAGAAACTACAAAGGAAAACCACGGCGTGCCAATAAAATAAAGTTTCGGGAGTATCAGGTAACAGAACAGTTGTTCTGTCATCTATAGATGAAATTCACTGCTGTGCAGAGGGCTTATACACCACTTAAGTGCCACTTAAGTCATATTTTGAGGGCTTAAGCAGGATTGAATTGGCCTGTGTTGGCCTGCTGTACAGTATTACTCAAGTCTTGTCTACACTGGGATTTCAGCTACTGATGGAACTGCATGAGGGAAACCCCCAAGTGTCAACAAGGAAAGCTGTGATTGGTCCTGGTGGATTTATTCCTGCCTGCTACCAAGATAAATTCCACCAGTGCAAATCCTGCCTTCCCTTGTTGACACTTGGGTGTTGGCACAAGAGGAAATGAGCCACATTAGTGGGTGGCAATTGATTGCTGGATTTGGGGCACAGTTCCTGTGTAGATAAGTCTTAAGGTGTGTGTGTCAATGAGCAACTTTCAATAGCAAATTTCCAAAGGGGCCTTTAAAATCCCACTGGCTAACTCTTCTGCCAAATGGCTGCCTGTGCAAAATGTAAAAAGAACAGGAGTACTTGTGGCACCTTAGAGACTAACAAATTTATGTAAGCATAAGCTTTTGTGGGCTATAACCCACTTCATCGGCTGCATGCAGTATTCCTACTGTATTTTCCACTGCATGCAGCCGATGAAGTCGGTTTTAGCCCACAAAAGCTTATGCTTACATAAATTTGTTAGTCTCTAAGGCTAGGTCTACACTACCCGCCTGAATCGGCGGGTAGAAATCGACCTCTCGGGGATTGAATTATCGCGTCTCGTCGGGATGCGACAATCGATCCCCGAATCGACGCTCTTACTCCACCAGCGGAGGTGGGAGTAAGCGCCGTCGACGGGAAGCCACGGAGGTCGATTTTGCCGCCGTCCTTACAGCGGGGTAAGTCGGCTGCGATTCGTCGAATTCAGCTACGCTATTCGCGTAGCTGAATTTGCGTATCTTAAATCGACCCCCCCCGGAGTGAAGACCTGCCCTAAGGTGCCACAAGTACTCCTTTCTTTTTGCTGATACAGACTAACACAGCTACCCCTCTGAAACCTGTGCAAAATGTGTGGGTTCCGCTTTAGAGGCTGAGTTGGAAATGTATCCCTAAAGGTTTTGGAAGAAATTGAATGGATTCCTTTTAGAAGAAAAGTAAATGATGATAGTGCTGCTCTTTTATGTGTTCCCCTGGTTAGATGTGGAAAATATTTGGGTTTTATCTGTGCTTTTTTGAAAAAAAGAGAAAACAGCATTGGTGTAAACTTGTAAAAATATTACCTCTCTATACCTCTTATTAACTCTAAATAAATCATCGATTTACTGTTTGTTCCTACCTTATGTTCAGCAGCCTTTCCATATTAACAAGGGAAAGAGCTCATTAATATCTTTTTCCCATAAGTAAACCACTCCAGCCGGGGTAGCGTTAGTAGAAGAGACTGTGTCACCAAGATGTAATGTGGGCTGGGTTGCACAGAGTTAAAGGGCCAGCTTGGTCCTGAGTATCTTGGAAATTCCCACTCTCTCTATGCACCAGCATGACTCTAGACAGCAGTTGTGGCACTGCTGATAATAATAGTCTCTAGGTTTGAATGTCTGGGGCCCACGGACAGGGTGCCCTCAGTGGAAGGCCCTTGACTCTGGAATTCATTTCTTCCACTGGTCTGTCAGAGCCCAAGTCTGTTGTCATTTAGGGCACAGTGTAAGTTTCATCTGCTCCTGGTCCCATTATAATCAATAGGCGTTTTGCCATTGACTTCAGTAGAGCCATGATTTGGCCCTCGATGTCTTGCAGGAAGGGGGGGTGATTATTTAGACCCCGATCCGGCAATCCACTCTGTGCTAGTGGATCCCTGTGCCTGTGTGGACCCGCACTGAGATCAAATGGAACTTCATGTGTGCACAGGGGTCTGCTAAACATGCAGCAACAGGCAGGTTAAGGGCCACAGTCTGGAAGTTCTGTGAGCCAGAGCGTCACGTGTCATCCATGTTCAGTAACAGTGGTAAGCACAACTGGATGTCTGCAAAAGATGAGGCTAACAATGAAGGATGTGGGATGGAGGCTGAGACCCAGATTCTCAAAGATATTGAGAGGCCTCACTGCGATGAAATCAATGGGAGTTGAGGATCCAGGCCTGAGTTCATTTAGTGTCACATTGCCAATGAACACTCCGTCTAGACAGTAAGTTTTTGTATACATGCTCACAACCTCTTGTTAGAAACAGAAAAATAAAATAAAGACATCGATCAATTTGGAAATGGAAAGGCAGAGGCTACAGTGTAAACAAGTCCCAGAAAAGAAATGCTTATCCTGGCTATTGTTCTAACAATGCTTTCAACCTGCCGTAGAGTCAGCTAAGGTCACTCCCCCCCCCCCACTTTCCGTGTTGAAGTGGTATGGGCCACATATGCAGGGTCTCCTACATGCACAGATCAGTTCTTTGGAGTAGGGACCATCTTTTTGCTCCGTGTTTGTACTGTGCCTAGCACAGTGGGGTCCTGGTGCATGACTAGATGCGCTTGCAATACAAATCATAATAATGGGAGCATGATCAGGCCATGCACTTAAAGGTCAAGTGAATTTCTGATCCCTTTAGGACTCACTACACTTCCGTCACAGATTGATGTTGGTAAATCATCAGAGTGAAGTTTATTTCAAAATAATAGTAGCAGTAATAATACTCTATCACTATATGAATACTAATGTATAGAAAAACATGGAAATAGATGTCACAGCAACCCAAACCAATTCTTTTTTTCATCTTAATATTATCACTATTGCATGGAGTGAAATGTCTGCCATTGACAGATGGTCAGTATAATTATCACTAGAAAAACAGGTCCGTCCTTCAAAAAGGGCAGCAACAGACTTTTAAAGGCAGGTGAAATTTTTAAAAAGGATTAGAATGGGATTATCCCTGCGAGAGAGAGAACAGGTGCCTCAAAGATCCTCTGCTGAGAGAAAATCCACAGTCATTTTTAATGACATACTTTAAAATATTCCCTTCAAAGTCGGCGATTTGTGTTTCATACCAGCAATTTACACCCAAGATGGCATCAGTGAGGATCGGGAAGTTAGAATGGCTGCCAGAAAAACAAGTGACTATTCCTAAGTGGAATACTTTGCATGCTTGCTTTCATTCTTTGAATGAAAAATACTACAAAGGTCTGGAAGCTAAGAGTGGGCAGAGCTTTCCACTATTCCAACTAGAAAACAGGCTCAAGTCTAGCCCCTGCCTTCTATTTTTTTACAGAGCTCAGACACCAGCGCTGCTGCCTGGCCCTCCGTGAAGAAATTCTTTAAAAAAAATACAAATGTTTGTTCTGAATGCTAGTGCCCAGTGAACAACCACCACCACATCTATCGCTGCCATTGCATTGAATAGAGCTTTATGCGTGCATTTGTTGAACTGGATTAAAAACATCTGTGGTACAACTACAGATGCTGGGAAAGATCCCAGGTGGAGTTAGGTCAGTTTACCCCAGCTGCTGACCTGGCCCAATATTTTTGCTCAAATTGATGGCTTTGTTTTCAGTTGCTATGCATGATTATGCAGTAGGATATGAAAAAACAAAATCACAGATCAGTAAAGCATGTCATTCAAAATCAATATAGGCACACAATAATCCCTTGGGTTTCTGGATCTCATGGTGTCCGCTAGATTTGCACTTAAGAACATATTGTCCTGTACTATTAAACTTTCTAAAGTGGCTAGAGTTAGAACAAAGACACTTCATGTTGCTGTTTTATTTATTGTGACTCTCCCCTGGAAACTTACCACTTACATGATATGTTCCAAAAATACTGAGCTTGGTTCTCTTTCCACTTATGCTGCTGTAAATTGGGTGCAACCAATTTTAATTGATGTGCAGAGGCGTAAAACTGACCTCGCTGAGAGAAGAGACAGGCCCTCTGATCTTAGTCTGTGATCTTCAGTTATATAGGAGTACGCTCCCCTCTGTTGCACAATACGGAGGGAAACAGATGGGCACAAGTTGTTGCTCAAAGGGACCCCGAACCTCCAGCACAGATAAGTAATGCCGAAGCAATATGCTGTCTGAACAGGATATGTTCCAGTTAAGCAGCAGAGCAAATGCTCTGTCAACACAGTATTGCCAGCTCTCACAATCTTATTGTGGGTCTCACAATATTGGGTGTTTTTCTGAGCATCCCAGCTGCTGGAGTCAAGAGAATGCATGCAAAGCTCAGCTTTCATTTTAGAAAGAAGGAAGTTTCTAGCCTCCATTGCTGTGGAGAAAGACTTGAAAACAGGGTCCTGGTGAGAGCTCAGAAACCAAAAGGCAAATAAAAAGAGCCCAACATTTCTTATTTTTTAAAATGTCATGATTTTAAAGCCAATCTTGTGATTGTGGGGTCCTGACTCATGATTTTTAAACACATGGCGTTAGCAATGCTGCAATACTTCATGCTTTAACAATTGTTTGCGTCTGAGTTGTGGTTATAGTGTTTATCTCCTCAAACAACAGTATCTTTTCCCCCGACTTGTCTCTTTCTGCTTTCTTGCACAGTGCCCCCGTGCCTGTAACACACTCCTGATGTCCGTGTGCTACATGCCTACTCCTTCCTCCTCCAGATCATTCTCCCCACATGCTCCTTCTGTGAGTCTTCCCAGGATTACTCCAATGGTACAAACATGTATGCATTTTTGTATGCTTCAGTCCCTCTACGTCCGAGTGCCCCAAAATCTTTAACATTCGGCCCCATTTTTATCAAAGCAGATGGGCTCAGGCCTAACTTCCCTCTGTCCTGGGCACACAGTTTTTCTACGGGTCAGCTGTTAATGAAGCACGAGACAGCTAAGGTATATGCGGCTATAGCAGACTTACCCGCACAGGTCCCACGAGGCTGGATGAGGCAGGGGATGAGGCAGGGGAGCAGTGTTCCACTGGGGGGCACAGGCTGGGGAGGGTGGCTGAATGGGGGTACAAAGTAACAGGCTTTTAAGGCGGGGGGTCCCTCATCCCCAGCTCATCCCACTATTTGGTCCCCCTCCCTCCAGTCTGTTCCCCTTGACGACCCCATCCCCCATCAGCCCATCCCCACCATTGGGTTTTCTCTGCCTGAGCGGCCAACCCCTGCATTCATCCCCCCTGTTGGCAAGGCCCCACGGTTACCCATTGCCACTGCCATCACCCACCCACCACACATGCTGGTCAGTATCAGCACCACAGCGATGCCTCCAATAATCCAGGCAGAGTCCCTGCAGGGGACTCCCTGCTCACTCCCTGCACCCTGGCTGGGTGTCAAGGAGAGACTGCAGGTGGAGCCAGGACAGGTGCACAGGGGAGTCCAAAATCCTAAGAAGCCATTGGCATTTTCTTCTTTTCCACGTGGTAAATACAAAGGACAGAGAAGAGTTCTGGGTCCTCGCAGACACTGCCCACAGCTTGAGAAAAACCTGCTCTATATAATGACCTGTGTCTGATCCTGTCATCTTTGGTTTGTCTCTTAGATGATAAACTTCTTGGGGCAAGGACCAGGTCTATATCATGCTGATCATAGTGTTGCTGCTCAGTAGTTACTTTTAATAAATACAGCCTTAAATCTTCAAGAGTGACTAGTGATTTTGGGCACCTCCGTTTTTGTGCGCCCTGCTTCAGATGCCTTAAAGGGGTTCTACTTTCAAAAAGTGCTGAGCATCCACCATCTGACAGTCAGGGCCCCTCAAGGTGTCTCCAACTGGGTTCCCAAACACTGAGGCACCCCTAGTCCCCTACTTGTTGTTGAAAAAATATGCCTCGCAATCCAAGTTTCTTGAGGGACATCTGGACCCTTTGCATCATCTGAAATTTGCATGAACGAAATGTGTTTTCTTGGGGATGAACTTTTGGGGGGATAATTGGAGTTTGGATCATTTTGTTTTCCCTGTCATAACTTCCATGAATCACAGCAAAAATTGGACTGTGGTCAGATGAGAAGTAGGAGAGCCAGGGTCACAATTATTATGATTCTTTCTTCACACCTGTGGATGTTACATTGGGAAAAGCAGTGTAAATTAATGATCCCCAAGTCAGCACTGATTCACCCAACATGCCTTTAAAATCCCAGCGGAGGGGGAAGCTCAGGTGACTGCAGAGAACCAATAGATGTGATGAAGGTGGGAATGGGCTTGTGATCTGCTGTACAAGGTCTGAGGCTCTTCTGCGGTGGATCTTCACAAATGTTCTTGCCTTCTACGGAGACAGGGCCCAAGATTTATAAGTTCTATGATTTCAAGTGAATAGAATATTTTCCTGGTAGGCACTTTTCCTTTGCCGTGTTCCCTTCAATCCTCCTTCAGTGATGGAAAACTCATTTACTGAGTTTGAACAACTATAGTAAAATTCCTTAATATGAAGTTGTCTTCAGATTTACTAGTGTGTTGTATTCCTCTGTACTGTGTGCTGCTGAGTCTTAGGCTGATGTTGATAGTGCTGGATCTGAATGGCAATAGTCCGATTCCCTCTTACTATTCAATTCATGCTGTGGTTGGAAAGCAATAGTCTCTGTGACTGATGTATTAATGTGACTGTTTTTCAGGGCACATTTGTAAAACAGGGACTGGGTCTTATCTCAGTTAGTGCAGCTAATAAAAACTACATTTTAAAAACCCTTGGCATGTTCAAGTGGTTTAACAACACCCCAAATGCAAATTCACCTCTCATGACTCTGTGGATGACTCACATCTACCTCTCCACTCTGGACCAGTCTCCATCTGTCCAAATTAAAATCTCAGCCTGTCTTTCTGACAACTCCTTGTGGGTGTCCAGCTGCCAGCTCAAGCTAACCATGGCTAAAACAGAGCTCTTAATGTTTCTATCCTAGCCCTGCCTGCTCCCTCTTCTCAGTCACTGTGGACAATACTACCATCTTCCCTGTCCCTCTAGCTCATAACCCGGGTGTCATCTTTGACTCAAACCTCTCTCTAGAGCCTCACATGCAAACTGGGTCTAAATCTTACGGATTCTTCCTGCATAACATGAATGATAATTGGGAGTAATTTAAGAGCGTCCTACTAGATACCCAAAAAGATCAAATCCCACAACTGGTTAAAAGCTGATCTGGTTTAGAGGAGAAGTGAAGGCAGCTACAAAAAATAAAAAGTATATATAACAAAAGGAAGAAGGGGGAAGTTGATAGTCATGAACATAAATCTGAAGTTGCAGGAAATTGATAAGGGAAGCAAAGGAACACAAGAAGAAATCTATGGCTAGCAGAGTTAAGGACAATAAAAGGGAGTTTTTAAAATATATTAGGAACAAAAAGAATCCTAACAATGGTATTGGTCCACTACTAGATGGAAATGGTAGAATTATTGTTAATGCAGAAAATGCAAAAGTGTTCAATAAATATTTCTGTTCTGCACTTGGGGGGGAAACAGATTATGTAGTCTCATCATATGGTGATGGTAATACACGTTAAACAGAAGGTACTAAAGTTAGACATGTTTAAATCAGAGATCCAGATAACTTGCATCCAAGAGTTTTGAAGATTTGGCTGAAGAGCTTGATAGACTATTAATCTTGCTTTTCAATAAGTCTTGGAGCACTGGGGAAGTTCCAGAAGACTGGATGAAAGGTAATGTGCCAATTTTTAAAAAGGATAAACAGGATGACTCGGCTAAGTAGAGGTCTGTCAGCCTGACATTGATCTCAGGAAAGATAATGGAGCAGCTAATAAGGGACTTGAATTAAAGGAGGGTAACTGATGCATCATTGTTTCCTTGTGGTCCCCTGTCCGTCTGTATCCACCTTTTGTCTTATACTTAAACTGGGAGTTCCTTAGGATAGAGACTGTCTTTCTGTTCTGTGCTTGTATAGCACCTCACACAATGGGACCTGGGTCTAGGACTGGGGTTCCTGGGGCTACCACAATACAAATAATAAATAATAGTAATAAAATTGGGTAAATATTATGCATACATTTATAGAAACAAGAGATGGGAGAGACCTATTAGATCACAGATCTAGTATCTGCTGCCATTGCAGAACCTTTATTGTATATACTATTCTCCAGTGCTTTGTCCACTTGTGTATGGCCCTTCAATGACACTGTAGTGTTCTACGTAACCATTACTATGTAGTAATAGCAAATCTTTTAAAAACTAACTCCCTTAGTCTCTCAGCAAGGTACTTAAACATATGCCTAACTTTAAGCACATTACTTCAATGGAACTTCTGGCATGTGTAAAGTTAGGCACGTTCCAAAGTACCTTGCCTAATCAGAGCCTAAATTATCAGGGTACAGCTGTCAGTAGTGTCACTGGGTGCATAAGTGTTTGAATGATTGTGTCTTGAGCGGGGTTGAGTCTGATCTTGGCTGCTGAGCACCTAAAAAGCAGGCCTTAAATTGGACACCCAAAAACAGAGGCCCCTAAGATCACTAATTGCTTTGAAAATGTAGGCCAAGCTGTTCTAGTGTGCTTCTGTACAACCCTTTTCCCCCACTTAACAAATGTGGTCTCAATTTAGTCTCTAGGCGATGTTTGTAAAACCTAACATAAAACAGTGTGAGAATAAAAGTAGCATCTAATCCATGGAGCCCAAGTCTGGAACAGCAGGTGTGTTACTGCCCAGAACCAAGCTGTGTTAGCAGAGGTATCAATGGCAGAAAGAAGGAAGGTGCCACTTGCACACTGCCTATCTGTTCTATACTTCAATCAATTTCACAAACAATTTTTTCAGATTGCTTCAAGATTAAAAATTGTACAAGGGAGAGGGCACGTATCGAAACATTGTTCTAAAGCTAAGAATCATTTTGTTTATAAAGCCCACCCTAACATGCTTCGCCCACTAGTCTAACATGCTTCTCCCACTATAAATCATTATTAATCTTTAGTTTTATTGCGATAGCACAAAGAAGCCACTGATGGATTGGGGCCGTAGTGTGCTAGCCACCATACAAACACCATTCGAGTGTGGGCAGCTCTGGGATGGAAAATACACAGTTGGTATGTAGTACAGTAACAGGACACGAGGTGCCAGCTGAGACCAGAGTACCAGTGTGCAGAACACTGTATAAAGATATAGTAAGAGTCAGTCCCTGTCCCAAAAGCCAAGACAAAGGTGGTAACTTTTAGTATCCATAGAGCAGAAGCAACTGGGAGGGTCTGGTTTTTGTAGGTTTCATCAGAATGTATAAAGTGCTGTATATAGCTGGCCCAGTAGGGAAAATATTTCCTCTCTTTATTATAATTGTATGAGATGGTAGCTGAAAACCTCAGAGGTTTATATAGTGAAACGTTATCACTTGGCAGAACAAACAACTTTGCAGTTGAAAAGTGAACCCAGAATATGTAGGATTGAGAAAAAGGATGAGGCAGTAGTTTTAAGTCTTCCATAGTCAAACTACAAGCTATTCTAAATTCACTCCATCCCAACATCTCCCCCCCCCCCATAGCTGTTTTGATTGGAAGCAGGATTAACATTGTGTAGTCTAGCCTGAATTTACAGGGCCTGATGATGTACTTACTATCTGCCCAGGGAAAATTTCCATGAACTTAAACGGCGAGTGAAGAGCAGTTTAAATTAAAATAAAACCAAGTCACCCTTTCCATTCCCCTTTATTGTTTAGAACTCAACTAGCACTAGGACCACAGCGGAGTCTCGAAGTCAGGAGATCCCTTGATTCATTCAATCTCTCTCTCTCACACACACACACAAACTGCAACAAGGGCAGAGGAACAAGAGAAGTCGGGGAAAGAGCTTTAAATTGTAAAGTTTGAATTTCCAAAGCAATGGGGAAACGTGGCCGGCCGAGGAAAGAACTGAAATGCCAGGGTGATGTTTTGGCTCCTTTAGGTCAGCAGCAAGAAATGCCAGCAGCAGATATGTCCAGGTGCCCATTCAGTGACATTTTCAACAGGAGTGGGGACTCCATGGAAAAGATCAACACTTTCCTGCAGAATGTGCAGATCTTGCTAGAAGCAGCCAGCTACTTGGAGAAAATCGAGAAGGAGAATAAAAGTAAGTTTGGGTTGGGTTCCCTCCCCCTTTCTGTTTTTCTTTAAAGAGGAAACCGGCAGGAATGTTTGATGACAACAGAAAATGCGTATGAAGATGTAACAAAGAGAGAGAGCTGCTTGAGCTCTGACTGCCAGACGAGACTGTTAGTTTCATGACAACCAGACAGTGATATTCGGAGAAGGGGCAACCATTTAAAAACGCACCGAGTTTCTTCATTTACAATCATGTGCTTAGGCTAAAGTTGATTTGGTGGTTCGGTTTTTTCCAGTTGTTTTTTAAGAGCCCCAAGAACACTGGCCCACAATATGATGTGTGTATATATCGAGAGAAGCATGTTTTCATCCCAACCATAGTCCGATAAGTACAAAGACGAGTGTAAAATGCATCAAAAATGGACTAAACTAGGCTTTGAACAGGGGGGTCCAGTTTGAAGCAAACTTTATGATCAAGCAGGGAGCCAAATTATGAACAGTTCGAGAGCTTAATTAAATATCTTGTGCATATTTCAACTCTCCCCTAAAGCTAAGCGAACGTTTTTATTTTCCTTTTCCAGATTTTTTAAAGCAGTCTGAACCGAATAACAAATTAATGGGGGGGGGGGGGGGGTAATTATATGTAGTAAGGGATTTCCACCGCCAGCACCTTGGGTAGTGTACTCGTCAGCAAAAAATAAATAATCCAGAACGATTCACACGTTTGCAACGTCTCTGAGCACAACTAATAGACAATAACAGCAGGAAATAAATAGCCTGGCTGGTGTTTAATCTAGCCTCACAACACTGAAGGTCAGCGAAGGAAGAAAATAAATGATCAGATGCACCGTCTCAGCCTCCGCAATAAAAAAACAACCCCTCATCCAAACCTTAGCTCCCTTCCGAATTAAGTTGTTGATCTGTATTTAAGGGGGGGAATTGTTTGGTTTGGGGAAATAATCCTTAGATAGTGTCTCTCCCCCCCGGAAAATGATCTTTTTATGTTTCAATCGCAATTAAATCAGCCAAGCCTTTGTTGATCGCAGTCTCTTTTATAGTGGAGTGGGGGAAGTGTGTGTGTAAATAGAGAATTGTTTCCTAAAAGGATGGTGTAATAGGGCTTTTTAAGAAGAGGGGTAATACCTTGGAATCAATGGAAGCTTGATGCTGGAATCAATCAATGGAATCAATGTGAGCTAATGCCTTGGCATCAATGGAAGTAGTTCTTAGAGGGGGGGAGGGGACGTGCATACAAAAGCAGTTTCGGCTCCCCAAACAAGGGGTCTTAGATTGATCCAGGGCCGTTTCCCCAGTTTAGGGGAGTCACCAAAGAGGGGAAGGATCGTGTAGTTAACTGAGCGACACGTCCTTGTTTTCCTTTCTCTCTTCCCTACGCATGGGGACAGTCACGTAGGCAAGAAGCAAAACTAGCCAGGTAGCCAGCAGAAAAACGTGCGAGGTTGTTGTCGCTATAAAGGACTTGGCTAGAGCGAGGTTAATCACTTTATTGGTCACCTCATTTCATTAGCGCGGGTGGTAGTGCAAGTACCTAGAATAACTGGATCAGACCTGCCCTCCCAGTCTTTGAATCAGGGCAAATTGCATGCAGTTCTCTACAACACACACTAAATATCCACCCAGACGCTTATTTTTGACCCTGTTTTAATTATTCCTCTTCTTCATTTTGTTATGACTGTCAAAGCATAATGGGAGAGGCGCAGACTGAAGAAGGATCAATACATTTGGGCAGCTAGGATCCAGAAATATGGACTTGAGATACAATTGAAGCGACAGAATTCCCCTCTGATGATATTCCTTCTCTGGTCTCTGTCTCTTTCTCTGGCCTGATACCATGCAAAATATTGTTACAGCCACTGTCTGCTAAGAGATCTGGTGCATCTCTTGAAGGGCTGTAGGAATTATCTAGTATTATGCATTTGAAACATTAAATGTTAAACTGCAGCCAGAAAATCCCACCTCCATCCCTAACATCTCTCTGGAGGGGGGAGAAGGTATCTCTGCAGATAAAGCCTGCATTAAAGAATTAAATGTATTCTGCATGCTATGGGGAAATGACTTGCTTAACATCCTAATATGCGGCTAACAGTTTGCAAAAAATACTTTTTTAAAACAGGAGCCATTTTTTTTAAAGGGGACATTATCGAATTAGTATTTTTTTAAAAAAACACACAAACATCCCCTCTGTATTTACAACTGCAATCCGTACATATGATTTAAGAAAACCCAAAGCAACTACCCTTTGTGTGTCAATAATGCCTCAGATGATGAAAAGAGAGCGAATTGTTTCCTTTACACTTTTTTCTATGGTTGGTTCACTCTTTGCTCTGTCTGCTCAGGTTGGACATTAAATGAGGCTGGCCAGTTTCACTGCTTGTTCCTGATGCACTAGCCCAGTGCAGCAAATGTTTGGGGTTGCAGGGCTCCCAGGGAAATGTTTTCATCTACACCGAAGTCTAGGGGTCATTGAAATATATGTGTATATTTTTTTCTAAGCTGGAGGGTTTATTATTTTTTAAAAAGACATAAATATTGAGCCTCAACTACTTGACTGTGTCCTTTCTTGTCCTACCCTTTCCAAAGTTTATTTTGAGGCCACAATCCATCCTGCTGCTGCTGCTGCTGCCGCCCCAGGTGCACTCTGTCTCCCTGCCTGTATCACACAGCCTGCTCCCCTCATCAGTTGATCCTAGGCTCCTCCTCCCAATAGGAGCCACATGGTTTCCACATGGAGACAAACTCCTCTCATCTGACTGGACATGACCGAACTTAGGAGGCGTGGTTCAGGCTGGCCTTTCTGCCAATGGGAAGCTCCTGTGTCCTCCCTGACGTCACGCGTTGCTGAGCCTGGAGCTTAGGGGGTGGCACCAGTGGCAGAGCAGGGTACTTGTTCGGAGTTGAGTATCGGGGGTAGCTGCGTTAGTCTGTATCCACAAAAACAACAAGGAGTCCGGTGGCACCTTAAAGAGTTTTGGGCATAAGGTGCCACCGGACTCCTTGTGGTTTTTGCTGGGAGCTGTAGTCAGATGTCACAGTCGCTGCTTAAAGTGGCAGGGACAATGCGGGACATGGTACTGCTCACTAAGTTAAAGTTGGCTTTGTGATCACAAGGGAATGATGGGTGCCTGCCGAGATGTATCCCAGCCCCATCCTGTTCTGTGCAGCGGGTTAGACCGTCAAGCTCTACTTGGGCCTTTATGTTAGTACAAACCAGGTGACGAAATGCCTTGTGTGGTACAGCTGGCCTGCGTCCTTTTATGCTGCTTGTGCAACAAATCATGTGTATGCACCCTGTGTGCCTGCAAGTGGTTCTTCTTCCTCAAATGCACGATGCTCTTGTACTGCCGTTGGATGTATTTTAGGGGGAGGGGAGAGTGAACTAGTTGATGATTTTTTGCAGAGAGAGAAAAATAGAGCACCCAGCTGGTGGGATTCTTTTCCTCTGTCTTGTCAAACATGATCAGGAGCGCCATTTAGGGAGGGTGGAGGGGGCACCTGCCCCACCCTCCCCCTGAATTTCGTACCACATTTGGGTGAAGTTTGCAGTAGGAGGGAAGATGCTGCCCCTCCCCTCCGCCCTCCTGCGCGCCGTCTGCAGCAGAAACGGGAGCAGAAGCTGTTTGTGCCGCTGCACCGGCAAAGCTGCTCTGACCAGGAGCCTGCCTCCTGATCTGCTGTATAGCGTCGGTGTCCCCCTCCCCTGTACCCAGTCTCCACTGAGTGGGGTGGGGGGACAGGGAGCCTATCTGTGCTGGTTGGTGCCTGGGGCTCAGGAGTGGGTGTTGGGGGGGCTGCTGTACTGAACAAGCCTTGAGGCTCCTGAGAACTCAGCTTAAAGAGACAGTGCGCGGACACACTCAGACACGTACACAATCTGCACACATCCCCCCCACTCTCTCTTTCACATACACAGTCTCTCTGACACGCACCCAACACACACACATTGTTATTGTTACTTGATACTACCTGTCAAAATGCACAATGCAATTTATTCTCGGTGACTGTATTCTTTCAAAGTTCGTTAAGGATTACAGTACTGTTATTTTTCTGACTGGTCTGTGCATTTCATAATTTTATTTCTATCTTATGTTTAAATTCAGTTCTTTGAATAGTGAGTTTTAAAATGCCTAACCTGTCCTGGATGGAGTAATTATCATTATTACTTTTATTACCATATTGTGCTTTGTTATTTATTATTTAAAATGGTGGTACAATCAAATAATAGCATCCTTCTAAAATGTAAATTTAGCTTGTAATCACCTTAGCAGTGCCAGTTTTAAAAAATTAGCTAGTAAACACATAACTTTAGACACTGTGCAGACAGTTGCTTATTTTCAAATTGTAGATGTAGTTATATCTGGAAAATAACTTAAAATTCATACAAAAATAAATATGTTTCCAAGTCTGATACTAATAGTAATGATGGAATCAAATGTTAGTGAGTCACATACATGACTGTGATTGGTAAAAATACATGCCAAAATAATAAATAAATTTCCATTCTTAATAAAAGAGGAAAAAAACGTAATCACTTATGTTAAAATTAAGTAAAGATGTTTTTAGTGGAATGAAAAACAATTGATTAAAATGGAGTATATAATGGCAGTAACACAGAGTGTGTCTGTTACAGAAAGTAAGCAGATTTTATTTATTTTTATCTCTACTAAAGATAATGTACAAAGTATCAAACTTAGGTTTCTGATAGTTTTGGCGCATTACTACAGATATCTCAAGGCTTGGGAATATCTTGCTATATTATCTCCTGATTGTTCTAAACTTACATATGAATTTAAAATATGGCTTTAACTGGTGTTTGTATATATTTTCCTTTCCTTATATAGGAATTAGATACAGTGCTCCTGTCAGTTAATTTCTAAGTTATCGGCAAAAAAACTACCGTTTTTGGGTGTCTAAGTAGCCCTTGGAATAATGGTTAAAGTTGCCCGCTCCCACTCAAGTGCTGCACCTGGACATGATCATCACTTTAAGAATCAAAACTAAAGTGTCCCCCCTCTTTACGAAATCTGCTGTGCTTTCTGTTTGTTTTAATTTTGTGAAGCCCATTACAATGCTTGTGAATGGCACTATACAAATTAATTACCGTATATCTTCGTTGAGAAGACTGCTCTTATTAGTGGTCGCTGTCATTGAGCAGCTGCACATTTGCCATGCAGTTTTTAATATAGGATGCCATTGTTTAGTAGGCACAGTTTTATCCATACAAGCTGCAAAAGAAAGTGATCATGTTTCAGAGAAGCTGCCTTTCTATCAAAGCCACAGGGGGCATTAATTGAAAGCTGCAGCTTCTAAGTGCTAAAATATGGTTTTGCTAATACTAAATGAAAGAACAAAGTGCATATTCATATTTTAAATAGCTAAAATCACTTATTTCTTTACATGTCAATAATTATTTTGCAATATGTCTCTACAAATGACAAAACACCTGAATATATAAACAATCTAGATATCGAGTAGAGAAAACCTACACGGTACCTTACAATTTCCTTATGTAAAAAACCCTGAGAATGACTATTATGGGAATCAAATCTACTACTGCTGCTTTTTTAAAAATAATAACAAAAAACCCAGGATCTATCTTAAAGGGACACTGTCAAAATTACATATTTTTAAAACAGAGATTTCCTTACTCTTGTGGCTCATAACACCCAGTTGTTGGGGTGTTTTTTTTGGTTTTATTCTCCCCCCCCAAAAAAAATTTTTTTTGTAATTCTTATCAATTTCCTTGTTTAGTTTCTGCATTTCACTCAGCTGGGAACATGAAAATGGACAGGTCAGTTTCACTCTCTCAAGCGCCAGCTTGACACAAAACTGGAGGACTTAGGTTGGAGGAAACCTGATGGGGAATATTTATATCAGACAAAAAACAAACACAAACCAAAAACCAAAGGAAAAAAACTCTCTGTTTTCATTTAAATTTGCCATAATATTAATAATCATGAAAATATTTCTACTACTAGTAGTAGGTTTTGCAAAAAACTTTTTTATATTTAGACTATTTAAATTTCAGGTCTAAACTCCCTTTCAACAAATGGTTCATTATTCAAGAACTGCAACAACCTTGTGCTATATTCTATTTGCAGTTCAAAATACGACTGTCATAATACAGCTGGATTGTGCAGTTAGTGTGTTGCTCTCAAACAAAGAAAAAGGCTACCTCAATTAGGAGATGAACTCTCAGCATTACAGGCCCTACTATACTAAAGAAGGGCTGTAGCGGGAAGAGATGTATCTAAAAGTATATTCTCAGTCTTATTGGACAGGGATTTATGGTCTCAACTCAGATTATTGCACCAAAATGATCCTATGCTCTTTAGCCTGCCAAAGCAGGAACTATTACTCTGTGCACCCTTTGCTGACCAGCTGACAAAGGCATCGGTGATGTCTGCTCATGTATCTTCACAGCCTATACACACCAAACGGCAATAGCATAGGTGAAAAGTGCAGAAACTGTGATTCTAATGATGGATATTGCAGCAAAACTCAAGGTAATGAACATCAACATGTCTCCCCTTCCCTGCATTATGCTGATGTCACTGGACCTCTCCCACTCTTTTTGACCAGATTGTTATTATTTAATGGTTATATTATGCTAGCCTCTAAAGGACAACTAGGTCATAGCCCCGTTGTGCTAGGTGCTGTACAAACATATAGAGTGACAGTCCCTGCCCAAAAGAGCCCACCCACTAAAAGATTAGGCATAGCAGATGGATGAGACAAACAAACAGACCATAGTGAATGAAGGAGATGGGATAACAAAAAATAATAGGAATTCTTAGCCAGTCAGGAGCAGTAATCACAACTCACCCACCTACCTAGCTGTTATCAGGTGGCAGTTTTCTCTATGCGTTATTGCAGAGGTGCATTTTGAGGAGTGCATGAAGGAGGGTAAGGTGGTGGCTTTATGGATTTTGCTGGGAGTTTTCCTCATGTGGAAGGGGAGAAAGCGTGATGGTGCTTGTGGGAGAGGTGGAGAGGCAGGTGATGGAGGCTGGCATCATGGGCAGAGTGAAGGGCAGGAGTTAACCTTACAATAAGATAACAGGGCAGATAAGAGAGGCACTAAATTGTGAAGGGCTTTGAAAGTAATAAGACAAGGACAAGAAGTTTGCATCTGCAGTGGAAGAAGGGAAGCCAATGGAGGGAGTTTAATAGAGGGTAGCATACTCAGAGCGCGAGCCAGGAAGATGACCTCAGCAGTAGCAAGATCAAGTTTGCCAGCTATTCTTCTCTGTCAACATATGTTCCCTGCTTGACATACCAAGCTAATTGGTGCTTAACTAATCATTACATGGATTTAAAACACTCACAAACTTTCTTCACAGGGGATTAATAATTCAAGGGTATGGAGCCTTTCACCTGTAGGGCAGGTTGGTAGTATGCTAGCAGTTTAGTGGCCTATGAGAAATGAGTTGATGTTTTTTCTGCAGTTCCCCCTAGACATGTTTATAATCCCAGACACCATCACCATGGTTGTGATTAAAACAGAGGAGTCAAGGATCAAATGGGCCACGTGGAGACTGTACTGCCTGTTTATTCCTACTGATGATCCTTCCAGGTCAGAGATGAAGTGTCCATGGAGCAGTATAGAGATGTTGGCATCACCACTACCTGAGCAGCACATGTCCTGGGGCTAACCAGAGAGCTCCACAGTCCAGCACCTGTCACCAGCATTAAAATCCCTTACAGTGGTTAAATTCACTTTACCTTATCAGAGATCTTAACTCTCCACAAAACAATGAGCATGAGGCAGCCATGTCAGTGTGTGCTATTGCTTCATTAGAAAGATCTGTTTATCCATTTAAAACACTGTATTTGAACTATCAGGAGGTAGCTGTGTTAGTCTGTATCTACAAAAACAACAAGGAGTCTGGTGGCACCTTAAAGACTAACAGATTTATTTGGGCATAAGCTTTCGTGGGTAAAAACCTCACTTCTTCAGATGCATCTTGATGGATCAAGATGCATCTGAAGACGTGAGGTTTTTACCCACGAAAGCTTATGCCCAAATAAATCTGTTAGTCTTTAAGGTGCCACCAGACTCCTTGTTGTTTTTGTATTTGAACTAGTGAATATAATTGAGCTGTTATTTTTCCAACTGGGCTTCGGGAAATGAGTCGCACTGCTGACTGGCTGTTTGGCATAGTTCTCGCTACACCACCACCAAAAACTCAGGACCAACACATCCTGGTATGGGTTTCAAGATGACCTGTTCCTAGAAAGTTAACCCCGGTTTGAAAGAGGCAGAAACCTCCTGTGAAAAATGCCAATGGCTATTTTCAGAAATCAAAGGTCTCTGAGGGTAATCCTGTTGGCATATTGTAAACCAGGGGCAGGCAACCTATGGCACGGGTGTCGAAGGCGGCACACAAGCTGATTTTCAGTGGCACTCACATTGCCCGAGTCCTGCCCACCGGTCCGGGGGGCTCTGCATTTTAATTTTAAATGAAGCTTCTTAAACATTTTAAAAACCGTATTTACTTTACATACAACAATAGTTTAGTTATATATTAGAGACTTATAGAAAGAGACCTTCTAAAAACATTAAAATGTATTACTGGCACGCAAAACCTTAAATTAGAGTGAATAAATGAAGACTCAGCACAACATTTCTGAAAGGTTGCTGACCCCTGTTGTAAACTCTGGAACTCTACGTCAAAGACAATGATAATTGGAAATAAATTGCAGCACCCAAAAGTGGCTGAAGGATTGAGGCAATAACTGCTCTGGATTGTGGAATAAAAAGACCGTTAGAAGGACGTAGAGTGAATTAAAATGATCTGTGTTCAACAACATGGGCCCAGCTCTGCACTAGCATGTACACATGGGACTCCTCCTGATGTCGATAGCAGTCGCACAAGCATGCACTGACCTCATTTGATGTAATGTCCACAGATGTAATAGGTACAGAACACAGTATGTACTATGCTTATTACACAAATGGCTACCTGTTGCCCAGCTTCTTTTCAAAGGCTTGAGTGCAAGTGAAGACTTTTTTGGGACACTGATGTCCTTGTTTGGATGCCTAGCAGAGGTATTCAGTCATGGGACAGTTGACTTTACCCTCTGGCAGAAAATAACTACAACTTACTATAAGCCTGGCTTTCAGTTGCTAGCTATGTTTACTGACCTTGCATGCTGGGAATGGCTAACGAGTGACTTTAGAATTGTCCCTAGCTATTGAACAGTAATTTCTAAGGTAGAGGAAAATTGATCCTTGAAGGTGAATCAACACCATCTTTTTAATGCAACTCCTCCCACTGGCTGTTACTCTTTTTATCATACAGAGGTAACAATGCAAATATGTATTGCCAAGCTGTACTTAGCAAAGACAGAATTTTTAACTTCACTGTGAGCACAACTCCCATTGAATCAATGAGAGCTTTACACATGGATCAAGGGCAGTGGATGTGGTCTTAGAACTTAAAGCAATATAGTCAATTGAGTAATATAGAGCTTTTCTTCCAGCCAGCTAGCAAGGAGTCTCCATCCATTCCTCCCAGATTTTGATCTGGCCACAGTGATTTATGCATTGGTCACCTCCAGGTTGGATTACTGTGCCTCACTCTGCCCGGGCCTTGTAACAAAGTTCACGAGGAGGCTACAGCAGGAGAAATACAACAGGGCACTCAAAGGTAAAATCCTAAACCAAGAAGACCACTGCAAATTGATCATACTTCTCAATGGTAAAGCATTTTGAGAACCTCTAAAGAAATGCCTTATTTATCCATATTCAGAGAGGTTAGCTTCCTTGCATCTTACGTTAGGCTTTCTCTTCTTGGATATAACATCCTTTTTTAAGCAAGATCCTGCTCTTACCTAGCTTTGCAGTTGGATCAATCAAGGCACAAGTCAATCAAGTGACTTGACCAAAGTCATGAGGTGAGTCATGGACTCAACTTGGATTAGAATAACCTGTGGAGGAGTGCAAGTCTGAAAGCAAAGCATCCTTCTCCAATCTACCTGAAAGTGGCAGCTGAAAAACATATCTGGCTTTGGGGGTTTACTTACTGACCTGCTGTGAGATGTCCTATTGACACTTTGGCCTGGATCCTCAAAGGTATTTAGGCTCCTAACTTCCACAGAAATCAACCTTTGAGGAGCTGAGCCTTTCTGCCTTTTCCAGTCAAGATGAACAGAATTAGATTTCATGTTTAGGTCCAACAGCGTTGTTTTTTTAATCTCTTTACAACTGCAGCCTGTTGGAGGGACAGAGTATCACAAGTAGTGTAACTCAGAGGAGACTCAATCCTCTTCTGAGAGGGGGTTCAAACAGATTTGGTACAGGTGAAGGTGTTTGTGTCATGCCTTGCAAGAGTGGAAACACAAACCATATTTTAAGTGCACCGTAAGTCCTTTATTGAATGCATTGCAACAACTAGAGGGGTGCAGGTGGCAGGCTGTGCTTGGAAAGTCCTCCAGTCAAGTGAGAGAAATTCTGCCTTATGCAGTGTTCAAAGCTATCAATAAAAGAGTGGTGACTTTGTAGTTATGATCCTCATTGGCATGCAGGAGAATTGGATGTTAGTCCTCCTGGCCTCTTGTTCCGCAGGCCACCAAGAGCTGTAAGTGCTAGAGTTAAGCCCTTCAAATATTTTGTGTTCAAGCCCTATTGATCACCGGTGACCCTTCTGGATCCTGTCCACTCCTCCTTGGTCACAAGGGTGGTGGTTCTAATATAATGCTGCAAAGGCAGGATTAAAAATTGCAGAGGATTGTTAGGAGCTCCAGATATTACCCCTTTACCCCTGCAGAATATGAATTGTTAAAATACAAAGGAATAGTTGTTGTATGTCAGCTATGGCAAATGAGAGATGTACATATATAATGTTGCCATTTCTGTGGTCTTTCTGGAGATTGCAGTAACTATGGGGAGAGAAGGGGTTAATAAACTAAAAAAACATTCAGGGCAGGGATGGAACACCAATTGATTTTAACCAAAAAATAATAGCCCATGTTTAAGATTTATTTCAGGTTTGCAAAGTACTGTATTTTCTAGGGCCTGGTCTCTAGTGGTTAGAGCCAGGGATCGGGTATCAAGGTTCATGAGTTTTATTCCTGATTCCACTACTGGCTGAGTGTGTGACCTTGAATAAATCATGTAACCCTTCCGTGCCTCAGTTTACCCATCTGTAAAATGGGGAGAAAAAACTAAAGCCATGGGATCTTTTGAAGCTTAATTAATTACTTAGTGTAAAGCACTAAGAGATTCCCTCATGGAAGGTGCTACATTAGGTCAAAGTATTAAGTATTATTATTATAAACTACATCTATTCTACTTGATTAAAATAGTAAGGCAGCATTTCAGATGTAAATATTAACTGATTCCTGCACTGCAGATTTCTTCTTGGATTTAAATTGTTGCTAAGGAGGAGGGAAAGGCCATCAGGGAGATGAACAAATCCATTATTAAGGCTGGAAGTGGAGGGCTGCCGAAGTGCCATTTAATATATTGTAAAAAAACCCCTTTCTAAAGGGTGAAGCTGCAGAACACAATGAAAGTGAATCACAGCTGCCAGAGGAGATGCCAAGCAGCAAGCACTTATAACTAGAAAACTGTACTTATAGATCATCCTGAGCCACTAAATTAAATGATCTCACTGTCCCCTAAAATACCCTTTCCTCTTCCCCTCCCCAGCTTTGCATGTGTACTGCTTGACTACATTTTAATTTGACTTTGGATTTTTAGTTGGTATCAATGTATATGACATCAAGCAGCCCTAACCCTCTCAAGGAAGCTGCCTCTTGTCATTCATTTCCACCCACATTTGTCTCCATCTTGTACATATCTGGCATTTTGCAGACTGACCCTACCCACGGTAGAGGCTTGAGATGACAGCTGAAATACTCTTCAAATGCTGCTGTAACACAGCTTGCATACTTCTCGAATGCTCCTCATTCTGAAGGATGTCCTGCGTTTTTAGCCCCAAATTTACCTTTACCGTGCACAGATCTTCTGTGGTCTCTCTCTCAGGTTAATTTTAAGTTATTAGCATTAGAAATACTGTCTCATGACACTACTGCACTCTTTTGTTTCTCTTATTTTGTCTTTGCTCCCACTTTATGGAACATGGATTTCAGGTGATTGAGAGAGAAGTTGTGTCCACACATGCCACACCACCCTCTTTGCAACCCACCACTGGCTCCCCATTTTAATTCAACAATGTCCTCTTAGAGGCACTGTAAGTCCCACCTTGGGCAATCTGAAAAGCTGCTCAGCGTGAATGATGATAAAGGCCTGAGTCCTGCAATCAGACCAGTGTAGGACGACTCCTGCACTTGTATGGAACCCTAATGAATTTTGCATGGATATAGGAATCCAGATTAATGGAACAGATTTCAGGATCAGGGCCACAGAAGGTGAAACTGGGCATGTTATTTGTTTCTTAAGGGTCCTACCAGTGACCAGCTGAAGTGGTGATCAGAGGAGCTCTGAGGGCACTAAACCAATGCAAAATAGTATGGGAAAAATTCTCCTAGAAATGTTTAGACAACCAAGAATCAAGATGCTGAATTATTTGATACAGTGAGATACTTTTAAAAAAAGAGTAATATTATTTAAAAAGTCCAGATTTTTTAAAATCTTATCTAGCTCCCCTCCCCCCCCACTATATGCAGGTTTGGTCATGCAGTAGAGGATCATAGTACAAGACCATAATAAAGAGTTAGATCATTGAGGTCATACGCTTGTGAGGATCTAATCACCTGATGGAGGGACCCTATAAGATATTGAATTGATACTACATTTGACCTGAGGCAAAAACTATTTCAAAGACATTTAACAGAGAAACAACAGAGCCCTTTTCCCCTTTAGATTTTGCTAGACTTATTTGGAGGTTATAGATTTAGAAGGGAGCAATATGATAAGTAAAAAGTGGCACTGCCTAGCTCAGGAATGTTGATGGGTGAAGAACATTTTGCTAACTCTCATGATATTTGCTGTTTTTGTTATAGCCCCAGCTCCTGGAGTCAGGTGATGATGTGAGAATCTCAGCTTTCATTTAAAAAATGAAAGGCCTCCTGGTTGTGGAGGAAAGCTTGAAAATGTAACTTAGATGCATCCTAAAGACGCAGAAAGCAAATGAAAACAAGTCGTTAAAAAACAACACAATTTTTACACCATTCTAATGGGGGGGGGGAGTGTCAGAGTGATGACTTTTGGACATTTGGGGTTGGCAATACTGCATCTGCTCTGTGCCATGTCTCTCATTTTGGGTCTTTGTTCAACTTCTAAGGCTGGTGTCACACGTTCAGTCATTAGCAGGTTTCAAGCTCCGCCATAGTAACCTTAAAAGATGCTGACAGAGTTTCAAGTCCTGCACACTTACCATGATCGTTTGTCACTGTTTACAGAAAAGGAAACACTACAATATATATTTTTAAGTGCACTGAGTAGAATTGAGAATGGGCTGCAGAGCCTGTGCAGCAGTGACTCTCTCCGTGGTCTGTAGCTCTGGTCAAGTGTAGGTAGTCTCTTGGTCTATCCAAGGCCGTGATCAAGTGTCTTGATGTTTTTTGTCTTTTGGCCTTGAGATGAAAACCTTGTCTTTGTTTCTGGGACCTTGAAGTGAAAAAATTCTCTAATTTATATAGCGCTTCAAATGTACAAAACACTGCAATATCATTATGTAGTGCTACTTTGTTCTTCCGTGTCACCTTTTATACATGGATCTCAAAGAACTTTACACACATCAAAGAACTAAGCCTCTCAGAGCTCTACGTGGTAGGTAAGGGCCCTTGCCTATTTTACAAATGGGAATGAGGGACGGAGCAACTAGTTTACCAATGTCATGCAGCAAGCCAGTCGTATCAGAGCTGTGGCTAGAACCCTGATATCCTGACACACAGACACGTGGGCTAAACCTGTTCTGTATCTAAGTAGCAGGGAAACTAAAGGGTATGAAGAAAAGGGCTATTAAAAAACACCACCAACAACAACCCTAACAGGGTCCTGCATCTTTGGTTCAGATCTAAATTCCTCTTATAAAATACTAGATCAACCACTCTAGGCCTGATTCTTCATTGTCTTGTACCTTGTAGTATTTCAGAGCTGTCCAAAGCAGATGTAAAATGCTACCATTCTGATTTAGTAGCATTCTGAACCCACTTTGTACACTCTGCTTTAGTGGTATTATAGCAATTGGCCTACGAATGTGCAACACTTGGAGTATTTTTAAAGGCAGGGACACGGTTGCCTGAAAGTCACTTCTGTCTAGTGTTTGTCATGTGGCCTATGTGAAATGAATTGGTGATTCTTAGCTCTTCTTGTGCATTGGGAAATTTGACTATGTTCAGTTCCTTGCTCTAACAGAGGCTCCCTGTGTGACGTGTCGTGTAAGCCTCTATCTTGCAAGCTGCTTCGTTTCAGCATAACCCTGTGTCTGCGTGGATCCCTACTAGGCTCTGCCCATTCAGAGCAGTTTGTAGGATCAGAGTCTTAGCCCTGGTCTACACTACGAGTTTAGGTCGAATTTAGCAGCGTTAGATCGATTTAACCCTGCACCCATCCACACGACGAAGCCATTTTTGTCGACTTGGCTCTTAAAATCGATTTCTGTACTCCTCCCCGATGAGGGGATTAGCGCGGAAATCAACCCTTCTGGGTCGAATTTGGGGGTAGTGTGGATGCTATTCAACAGTATAGGCCTCCGGGAGCTATCCCAGAGTGCTCCATTGTGACCGCTCTGGACAGCACTCTCAACTCAGATGCACTGGCCAGGAAGACAGGAAAAGCCCGCGAACTTTCGAATTTCATTTCTTGTTTGGCCACCGTGGCGAGCTGATCAGCACAGGTGACCATGCAGAACTCATCACCACAGGTGACCATGGAGTCCCAGAACTGCAAAAGAGCTCCAGCATGGACTGAACGGGAGGTACTGGATCTGATCGCTGTATGGAGAGATGAATCCCTGCTATCAGAACTCCGCTCTAAAAGACTAAATGATTAAGTGCAGCCAGACACCAGGGCGGTTAGAAGAGCGCAGCAGGGTGTGCTGCGCATCAGAGAAGCTTTGAAAACCAGTTTCATGACTGGCCAGGCTACGGTGTGAAAGATCTGTTCCTTCTTGATGAAAACCCACCCCCTTAGTTCACTCTACTTCCCTGTAAGCCAACTGCCCTCCCCTCCCCCTTTGATCTCCACTTGCAGAGGCAATAAAGTCATTGTTTCAAATTCATGCATTCTTTATTAATTCATCACACAAATGGGGGGATAACTGTCAAGGTAGCCCGGGAGGGGTGGGGAAGGAGGGAAGCACAGGGGTGGGGTTGTTGTAGGGGCACCCCCCAGAATGGCATGCAGTTCATCATAGTTAGCAAAATGTTCATCATTTGCCTCTCTAGTTCTTTGGTAGGCTTGCCTGATATTCCAGGCAGGACTGAATCTCCGAAAGTCAACGCTAGTCTCGGTACTGTGGACGCACTCCGCCGACTTAATGGTCTTAAGTGGGGACACACACAATCGACTGTATCAAATCGATTTCTAAAAAATTGACTTATATTAAATCGACCTAATTTCGTAGTGTAGACATACCCTATACTCTTTGAGCCTCCATTTCCCATCTGTACATCCCTTCTCCTACCCTGTGGCCCTTTTGTCTATTTAGAATATATGCTAAAGGGATGAATTTATTTGGTCATAAGCTTTCGTGGGTAAAAAACCCACTTCTTCGGATGCCACTGGACTCCTCACTGTTTTTGTGGATACAGACTAACCCGGGGTCGGCAATGTTTGGCACGTGGCTCGCCAGGGTAAGCACCCTAGCGGGCCGGGCCAGTTTATTTACCTGCTGACGCGGCAAGTTCGGTCGATCGCGGCCCCCACTGGCCGGGGCCAATGGGGGCGGCGGGAAAAGGCGTGGGCGAGGGATGTGCTGGCCGCGGCTTCCCGCCACCCCCAATGGCCCGGGACGGCGAACCGCAGCCAGTGGGGGCTGCGATCGGCCGAACCTGCCGCGTCAGCAGGTAAATAAACTGGCCCGGCCCGCTAAGGTGCTTACCCTGGCGAGCCGCGTGCCAAACGTTGCTGACCCCTGGACTAACTCCTCCGATGCTAAAGGGATGGAAGATCTCTTCCTTGGTGTATGCTGTACTGCCAACTCCATTCATGCACCAGACCCCCCACCGCCATGAGACTTGATTCAAAATCACAAATGTTTTAAAAAATAACGGGGGGGGGGGGGATTTATTTGCCTTTTCGCTTTTGAGCTTTAAGGGGGGCCCATTTTCAAACTCTTCTCTTCCTCCTCCTTCAGAAGGGCTAGATGCTTTTATATTTTAAATTAAAAAAAGGCAAGTTGCGAGTCTCACGTAATCCCCGGACTCCGGGAGCTGATGCTTTAAGAAAACCGGGCCACCCGGCCAGAGTCAGCACCGCCCTTCTGCGCACAGCCCCTAGCGCACCGAGGCACCTAACCAATGCAACATGGGGAGCAGGAAGGACCTTTCAGGGGCCCTTCCCGCTCTGTGAGATAGGTACATAGATATCCCGGCTATAAAACCGCATGAGACCCTGGCTGCTGTCACCCCTGTTGAGGGCGTCGGCAGCGCGCAGGCCCCGGCGGAGGTTACCTTCTCACCCGCCTCGAAGCGGGGCTGCCTGAGGCCCGTCCGTGGGGTGGCCCTGCCGGGGCTGGCCCCTTTCACTGGCACCAGACTCACCTGGGATTAAAGCACGTGATGGCCGGTAAGGGGCAGCGCGCGCCAGCCTCCCCTCGGCAGGCGCGGGAACGTGCAGCCCGGCCAACGGCCGCCCGCGCGGCTTGACTCCGCCCCGAAAGGGGGGGGGGGAGAGAAGAGATACGCTTTCCCACAATGCATCGCGGCGCCTTCTCCCGCGGGGAGGAGGCGGCCGGGAACTACATTTCCCAGGCGGCTGTGGGGCAGCGGCGGCCGTGTGTCCCCTCCCCCTCCCGTGGCCGCTCGCCGGAGGTAAACAAACTGTGAGGGGCTGCTGAACGCCGCTGCCGGGCTCTGCTGTGGGGCGCCGAGGGGACGGGTCAGGGCGAGGGCTTGGCGCAGCGATGTAGGCGCAGCACCGGGGCGGGGGCAGGACCAAGACTAGAAAGGGGGCAGAGTGTGGGGCAGGAGCAGGGCTAGGGAGGGCAGAGAGTGGGTGTGAGGCAGGGTTAGGAGTGGGGGGAGGGGCAGCGTGTGGGGCAGTGTGTGGGGGGAGGGGCAGGGGTAGGACTAGGGGTATCTGGCTGTTTGATTCTCTATTGTTACCCGTTATTCCTGCCCCAGTGGATCTCTGGAGGCAGCAGGAGACGGGACTGCAGCCCCAATCCTGTGTGGCTCCCCCATCCTTCCCTCCCTGGAGGAGACGCATCCGGGGGACGCTGTCATTGATGTGAAGAGTCCAGATCTCGGGGAGAGAAGGAGCTCTGTCACCGCTCCCCTTGGCAGCTCCTGCTGCCTCAGGTGGGGGTTTGGGGTGTGGTGGTTCAGTGGCTGCAACCCCCCGGCCCAAGCCACCTACCTGGGGGCCATGGAGCGGGTGCAGATGATCAACATCCAGCGGCTGCTGGAGGCGGCAGAGTATCTGGAGCGAAGGGAGAGAGGTAATGGGGGGAGGGATGCTGGGGTGACAGCTCCCCATGGAAGGAGTGGGGTTGGGGTGAGAAGGGAGGGAGGGTTGTGGTGAGAGAATCCCATGTATGGAGGGGAAGCACCCTGGGGGTTGGTGGTGAGAGATCCCCATAGAGGAAGGGAGATTGAAGAGGTGGGGATAGGGGTGAGGGGCTTCCATGGATGTTGGGGGTGGAGATCCCTGCAGAGGGGGAAGATTGGGGGGAGAGAGAGACAATTGAAGGGGTTGAGATTGGTGTGAATGGTTCTTGGGGATCGGGGTGAGCTTTCCACAGAGAGAGAGGGGGAAGGTCTGGGGCTGCCGAGAGCCTGAAAACACAATGGGAAATGCCTATTTTACACTGTGTCCAGGTCACACAGCTTGAGCGAGGACCAGAGAACCAAGATGCCCAGGCCACTATGTCAGCTTTCAGTGTTTTCTGGGATCTGGGGTTCTCTCCCCAAGGTTTACAGGGGCTTAAACCTTCTCCCCTGGTACTGGGTTAATAGTCCCCATCTCCCATGATGACATGGCTCTAACCCCTTTCTCCCACAGAGTTCTGCCTCCCTCCTGCTTATAGCAGATCACTCGTTCCCCCACCCCCCGCACTGGGTTATTTCATGCCTCTGGCCTTCCTTCCTTAGGTCATTGGATTCAAGTAAATGAACCTTTCTTCACTGGTTTCTCTCATCTGTTGATTTTTGTGCAGAGTGTGAGCATGGCTATGCCTCGACCTTCCCCTTGTTACCAAGCCCTGGACTGCAGGATCGAAAGCCAATGCGAAGGCTGAGCCGGGTGAGGAGAAACAGCAGCGGGGGCAGCAGTACAAGCACTGCCAACAGGTACCACACTGGGAGGCAGGGATGGGAAGTCATGGGGTGCAATGAAACCCAGGGCTGGGGGGAAAAGGGGAGATGAGATGAAAGCCCCTGGCTGGAGACAGTGCCTGCTACCGAGAGGTACCCTGCTGGAAAACTGGGGGGAGTCTCAGCACAGGGAGATCCAGAGCTAGTAACTGCCATGCTGGGGACCTGATGCTGGGAGCAGAGGAGGCACAGAGGGGCTGTAGGTGGCTTGGCACTGCCACCTGATTCCACATCACAAACTTGAAGCTGGAAAGAGAGGGAGCATAGTGAGGTCTTGGGCAGGGACAGCAATACTAGTATGGCCAATAGGTGTCCCCTCTCTCTTCTCTTATGCTTTATGCTACCTTCTCATCTCAGAAGTTTGCTGCATTTCAGCAGGTAGACAGCAAGTGTAGCACTTTGGGATTGTAATGATAAATGTCAGCCAAAGGAAGGAAATGACATCTCCAAAATGGATCTGGATATTTACTAAATAAGCATCTTGTAAAATAACAGAGTGGCGTAACTGGCTTCTATACATGACACACTAAACTAGATACTAGAAAATCTCTGGCTGTCTTTCACCCAGATTCCTGGCTTTCAGAAAGTTGGAGTTTCAGTCTCCTTTCCATAAGGAGCTCCCTGCTTTCTGACTGCCAATCACAGAACTCGAGTTTAGGATTTTTTTTATAGGAGACCATGTTGTGTTGGTTGCTGGCCTGGTAAATTTAGGAGAGACAACCAGCTGCAGCCCTAACATATTGCCTCTGATTCCTTTCTGCCACCTTCTCTTCCTTCCAGCTGAGATTTAACGCCTTTTCTGTTACTTTCTCTCATCCCTGAGAGAGTGGACCATTCTCACTGGGACCTCTTGGGATGATGATGCTACAGAAATGTAAAGAATTATTATTAAACCAGGAAACTTCCAAACTAGCTATATATTCTTCAAATAGAACTCAGCCTTACTACAATGAGGCTTACATGATATGTAAAATGAAGGAGGGCTCTTCAAGTGATTAGAGCTTTCCCAAGAGCATGAGGAAGGGGTGGTAGACTGGGGTGCTCTTGTGTATTCTCTTCTATTTTCCCTACTCCACTTTCTACATGCTTGGTAATAATGTGGCTGGGAGTAGTGTTGGAACTACTTGCTACAGAGAAAGTTTCCTCATCAGGATCAGCATCATCCTGGATTGTTTCCCGTGGTTGAGAGAGGAGTATGTTTTAGTTTGCTGCATTGCATAGCTGCACGATCTTTTCCCCGTTGATTTCAGTGCAGTTCTCTTCATGTTTTTCTGCCCCTTAATCCCAATCCCAGGTCTACGGTAACTTCTGCCTGTGCTGGAAAATTATTGTGAGTGCAGCATTAAGATCTGTTTTCTACCTGGCATAGGGTGGGTCCATGGAGCCCGAAAGTTTCCCCTCACTTTTTTTCCTCCTGCACCACTTTCCTTCAAAGGCCTTTGTCATGGCGACCTTGCCTCTGACAAGGAGGGCTAGCAGCAGATCCCTTGGGAGCTTCTTAGCACCAGTGTCTGCATCTTCTATAGAGTTATGAAAAACACTCCCTCTCCTGGGGTCTGAATGCTCTGAGTACCCTGCCAGTACAGAGCCCTGATATGCAGCCCTCATGTGGTAGCATATGATATTAGACCAGTATGCTAGTGGGCAGGACATGTACAAAATAAAAATCTCTGAGGCCACAAGAAAATAGAGACAATGTTTTGTAGCCTTATTTAATACCTCCTTTGTATGCTTGGTACAGAGGGTATTGGGTTTTTTTTTTTTTTGGTTGTGGTATTAACATGAGGCATGTTGGCGCTCTTTGATTTTTGTAAAGCTGTTGCATGCATGAGAGCTTGTCATGAACTGGCTAGGGAATGTGTCTAATAGTGCCCTCTACTGGATGGAATTGGACCTGCTTAACTGTATGTCACTGGCCTTATACTGCTGACGGATAGGCTTGGCAGAATTTGATTTTTTTATAATTAAGATGGATAATATCAATGTTTATTTTTAAGCATTTTTTTCTCTGTTTATCTAGTCAGATTTTCACAGTTGCACAAAATTATGGGTTTTAAGCATTTTTTAATTTTTATCAATTACAGTTTTCACAGTTGCAGGAAATTATGGAGGTTCAGACAGTGGGGGGGCAGAGAATATTTATTTAATGACAGCAGATGTTGAGATACAAAACGTTAAAGCTTTATAACCGTTAAAACACAAATTGTCAACATCATATGTCAAAATATACAAATTAAATAGCCTTAAATCAAACTCAAGCACCATATTCCTTATTTTGCCTGTAGGTAAATTTCACTGATCATCGCTGGAAATATTTTTTTCATCAGTTTGTCTGTGTATGGTGAAATCCACATTTATCAATTTAAAAATCTAGTCCTTCCAAGCCGACTTATAGATAATGGGGATTCTCTTTTAGCTCAAGTCATAGCCAACCAGTGCTTCGGGAATGAGATGATCAGAGTTCTAAATGGCTATGATGTGCAGTATGGTGACAACTGTGCAGTTCTAGGAGACCCCAGATTTTCTAGAATCTGTTTTGCATGGCTTTGTGAATGCAGCATGAGCACTAGTTAAAATAGGGTCCATTGAGTCCCTTTCTGTTAAAATCAAAGGGTCACTTCAGTAGTCTGTGTCGAGTAATTGTCTAGTCAAGTCGTCTAAGCTTTGGTATTCAAAACCTGGTACTGGTTTATGGGTAAAAACTTAAGTTTTGTGGTGGTAGTTGTTTGTTTTTCTCCTGAGATGTGTAATCTTTAAAAAAAATCTATTTATTGTAACAAAAATATGGGAAATCCTGTAGGTGATTTCCTACAGGATTTTGAAATCTAAAGTACGATTGACAAAAAATTCTCTCAAGCACCTCTAATGAAATACACTGAATTTGTTTTGCTTTCTTTGTGTGTCTTTAAATTGGGACACTTTGGTTCATTTAAAAAAAACCATGCAGGGCTAGATGGCTACAGATCCTGGATGTTCTTGTTTTCATTGGAGAAAAGATACATATAGTTAAAATCCAAACATTTTCCTGCAGCATCTGCAACCCAGACATTGCAGCTATTTCTTTCCAGCATGTTCCATCCTGTCATGGCACAGTTACTAGAGAAACACAGAAGAATGTAGAGGCAGACTATAGGAGTGGTGATGCAGTCTCTCTTTTTTTTAAAAAAAATGTGCAAGTTCTTCCAAAGTATGAGAGAGATTTTTAATGTTATACCTCAAATGTAAATAAAATAATGAAGAAAAACATTCTCTCTATGTATAATGAAACAAAAAAGGGAACAAACAAACAAAGGTGAGATTCTATGGCCTCTTGTCATTTCCGTGCCCCAGTGGCAAATGTGAGGTGATAGTGACATCATTTAGAATGTTTGGGGCACTGCATTAGCATTGCAGCTGTGGTGGAAATGGGAGTTGCTGGATGTGAAAGACATGAAGTCCTTTTTTAGATGATAATACATGAACAGCCCAATTCAAAGCCCATTCAATGAGTGGAGTTCCTCCACTAACTGAAGTGCATTTTGTTTCCACCCCATGGTGTGGAAAGCCCCTCATGGTCGACATGAAGCAGTGATGTTCCTGGAATTCAGTAGTTTATTTCTAAATTGCTCTGCTTGTCTAAGGTGTGTCTCATGTGGTACTATGTGCTATGCTGAACACCACTTTCAGCGTCAAGTATCAGGGGGTAACCGTGTTAGTCTGTATCTACAAAAACAATAAGGAGTCTGGTGGCACCTTAAAGACTAACAGATTTATTTGGGCATAAGCTTTCGTGGGTAAAAACCTCACTTCTTCAGAGCTGAAGATTTTTACCCACGAAAGCTTATGCCCAAATAAATCTGTTAGTCTTTAAGGTGCCACCAGACTCATCACTGTCAGTGTGTTGCTTCTCTTCCCAACTTTGGCTTGGATCCTTTAGTTGATGGTACAGGGGCAGATTACTGTGGCTGTGGGGCAGTCCCTCTAAAGTTAATGTTGCTTGCAGGATTGGGGCCTATGTCTATTTTGAATAGGTATTTTAAAGGTCGCCTTGGACCAGTGACTTGTATTATATAATAACGTCCCACTACTCAAACATCTAGACACCTGATTAGTTTTACTTGCACGGTTAGTCCTGTTAAATTCAATGAGACTACTCGCGTGCTTAAAGTAAAGCACCTGTGTACGTATCTGCAGGCGAGGTTCTCTGTGCTGCAGAACCCATAACAAGGGAGAAGTTTAAAAACAAAGTGTTGTGATGCTTAACTCTTTCCTTTGCTTTAGTTAAATCCCCAGCATTTTTTAACATGGAGGGCTTTTTTACACATTCTTAACAAGATTAGGTTGATTTCAAGTTCTCTATGAAGGTGAAAAATAGTAATTTTTCATGTTCGCATGCAGTGTTGTTTATATAATTTACCATGTGTTAGGAAGCAAACATTTGTGGGACAACAGTTGATTTCTGAGAACTTGTAAGAGGAGAGTGAAATATACCATTGGAGGTTATATTTGTATTGGTGTATCAGGAGGTTACTGTCTTTGGTATTACTGGGAGCTACTTTTGTGGATCCTCCACATATCAGTGAAAGTGATTAGACCTGATACATTATACTTAAGGCCTGACGTGTCTGACTTTTATTTATAAATTTTGAATAATAATATTAAAGGTTTTTTTTAATCAATTTAAATTGTGGTATGAACAGGAAATAAAGTAAACAGGGATGCTAACTGGGATTTTACCAAAATGTAATCAGTTTAATGAAGTTAAGACTTATTACAGATCAGAAATTAAATTATAATATTTGATCATCATCATTTATATTTGTTTTGTGATCTCCCAAGCACACCGCAAAGCCTATGGTATCTTGGAGACATTTAGGGGCTGATACTGTGAGGTGCCTCATATCATATATCATATATTGCCTCTAATCCATGGTACGCCCACATCTTGGATACTGCGTGCAGATGTGGTCATCACATCTCAAAAAGGATACAGTAACTCCTCACTTAAAGTTGTCCTGGTTAACGTTGTTTCGTTACGTTGCTGATCAATTAGAGAACATGCTCATTTAAAGTTGTGCAGTGCTCCCTTATAAGGTCGTTTGGCAGCCGCCTGCTTTGTCCACTGCTTGCAAGAAGAGCAGCCCGTTGGAGCTAGCTGGTGGGGGCTTGGAACCAGGGTGGACCGGCAGTCCCCCTATCAGCTCCCCGCTCCCCTAAATTCCCTGTGCAGCAGCCACCCAGCAGGCTATCAGTTGCCGGGTAGTTCAGCTGTCCCTCCCCCACTGCCATGTGCTGCTCCTGCCCTCTGCCGTGGAGCTGCTCCCCGGAGCCTCCTGCTTGCTGTGCGGCGGAGGGGAGTGAGGGGGGCTAATGTCAGGTTGTCCCCCTGCTCCTGCATCCCACTTACCCCATCTCCGTAGAGCGGGGGGGAGGGGGGCACATGACAGGGCTCAGGACAGAGGGAGCCTGCTCACAGCAGCTGCTGTCTCAACTTGCTGATCTACTTTAAAAGGCAGTGTACTTAGAGTGGGGTCAGCGTACTTAAAGGGGCAATGCACATCTCTCTCTCTCTCTTTCTCTCTCTCACACAGGGTGTGTGTCTCTGTCTGCCATGCTGTCCCCTCCCTCCGTTCCTGCTGCCTTGTAGAGTGTGAGGCTACATTAATAACAATGTGTTAACCCTTGAGGGCTCAGCTGTTCTAGTTCATCATTTAGTAGTAAGGCATTCCCTGGAAAATATCCCACCCTTTTCCACCCTCTGACTTCACCACCTCTCTCTCTCTCTCTCTCTCTATATATATATATACTTTTGTCTGGTGAAAAAAATTTCCCTGGAACCTAACCCCCCCTATTTACATTAATTATTACGGGGAAATTGGATTCGCTTAACATCGTTTTGCTTAAAGTCGCATTTTTCAGGAACATAACTACAACGTTAAGCAAGGAGTTACTGTATATTGAAATTGGAAAAAGTTCAGAAAAGGGCAACAAAAATGATTAGGTTTCTGTATGAGGAGAGATTAAAAAGATTGGGACTTTTCAGCTTGGAAAAGAGACGACTAAGGGGGGATATGATAGAGGTCTATAAAATCATGACTGGTGTGGAGAAAGTAAATAAGGAAGTGTTATTTACTCCTTCTCATAACACAAGAACTAGGGGTCACCAAATGAAATTAATAGGCCGCAGGTTTAAAACAAACAAAAGGAAATATTTTTTCCAGGGTGGATTTGATTTAAATCCTCAATACATATTCTTCACAACTCGCCGATAGATGTAGGTTTCATTTTTAGAAGGTACACACTAAACATTTTTAAAGTGATTTATTTTGAAAACTTTTCAGATTAGTTTTACAGCTATATCAGAAAATGAATAATTGTTTGGTTATTTCATTTACCAAAGGTTATTGAAGCAGATAGTTCACTTCCCAATGACTTCATAAATATCTCCAGTTCAACAGGTTAATCATTAATATTTGGAGGATTTTCTTTCCATGCTGTATTAGGAGGAGAACATCACCAGACAGACATTTAAATTGTTTTATTTAACTGTTTGTTTCTCACCTCTATATAGTATTTTATTTAAAAACATTTTTGCTGTTAACAAGCAAGTTTTCTCTGGAGACACAAATCCACAGTTTGAGAACTGCAAAACTAAGCATCTCTGATGGTATCTTCTAGACTGAGCACTGAGACCCATTGAGTAGATAGAAAGATTAACCTAAATAATCTATGCAGAAGCCCCTGGAACCGCATAGGATTGGGTCCCTAATCCATGAACTATTGGAAATCATTTACAAAACTTTCCTTAAACATTACATGAGTATATTGTCTCATACTATAGAATTAGAATTTATAATCCCTATTCCATGATGAGATATCTTTGAGCTATAATGTATCTTAATTAAAACTATCTTTAGATAGGTTTTTTTCCTCAAAAAGCATTTTATCAAAAACACCCGATTTAAATAAAAAAAATCTGATTTTTTTTTTCATCATTGATTTTTATCCACCCTGATTTTTTCACACAACACACAGTCAATCTGTGGAACTCCTTGCCAGAGGATGTTGTGAAGGCCAAGACTATAATAGGGTTCAAAAAAGAACTAGATAAATTCATGGAGGATAGGTCCATCAATGGCTATTAGTCAGGATGGGTAGGGATGGTGTCCCTAGCCTCAGTTTACCATAAGCTGGGAATGGGTGACAAGGAATGGATCACTTGATGACTACCTGTTCTGTTCATTCCCTCTGGGGCACCTGGCATTGGCCACTGTCGGAAGAGAAGATACTGGTCTGACCAAGTATGGCTGTTTTCATGTTCTTATCTGTTCTGCTTATGACCTGGAATGAGTTTGTTGTACTACTTGACTCTGACCATGTACAAGGAGAGGATCTGAGACCACTGTCATGGGAGCTCACTTTTTCTGTTGTCTCACAACCTTCATGTGGTCCCCTTAATTTCCAAGCTCTGTTAGAAACAAAGAAGCTGATCCTGCAAATGGGAGCCAGGTGGATATTCTGGTTTCCCACTACAAACAGATCCCTTTGCAGGATCAGGGAAGAAAATCATGATTTGCCAAATAGAAAAGGACGAAACTGTTAGGGAAAGCACCCTTCTATTTAAGGCTTCTAAGACAATATGGTAGGCTCTAAAGAGCACAGGCAAATGTTTACAAGGGCTTTTCTTTGAGCATATTATTTTGAATCTTCTATTCCGAGAATGGGTTGTTGATTTTCCCCACCCTCCCGTTTCCCTAATGTAGTTCAGCTTGGCCAGACTGGTGTAAATTTCGCCTCTGATTCTGCCATGATCAAGGAGAGAAAATCTAAGTTTTCAGTATTGGAGGTGAATTCACTCTCTGGTGGAACCAACTGCATGTTAGTACAGGAGTGTGGGTGTCCTCCAGAAAATGTTTTGCCCTATAATACAGTAATATAGCACCACTAGTGTACATATCTCTGTACAGTAGGTAAATGTGCCAAATGCACAATGGGCCAAATGTCCTTCCTGTAATACCATTGGCTTTGACAGAGTTACACTAGGGATTTTGGTGGCTGATCTCAATGGATTAACAAGTGTGAGTGTCTTCAGAATCTGGTCTTTGAGCCTTGTCTACCTGGTGATTTGCCCTCATTTCATGTGCTTGCCATCAATACAAACTGCAGGTATAGACATTTACATTGCTAGAGTGCTTGAAACCAGGGTAAGTTCCGCTGATGCAAGTTGTAGACAAGGAAAGCAACACTTGGGATTTGCACAAGTGCCTGATCGCTGACATTGGAGTTAATTCCCAGTATAGACAAGGTCTCATACGCGATTTGTTTTGAGCAGAGTTTAGTGTTGTCATTCTATTATCTACAATTGTCATGTAAATGGGAAAAATACATAAAATGAGGGAAGGCCCAGTAAAAGTCATTCAGGAATGTAAATCACAGTACAGAAAAAGTAAATAGACCTTTATAGGTGAGATTAGGCTGGATTTAGTAGGGTTTCCAATTGCGAGACTCCTGTGATATCCTATAACATCTTGTTCATTTTACAACCCACCACGTGGGAGAATCCTGCAGAGTTTCAATGAGCGCTCTCCTGGTTGTGCTTTATTATTAATATAGCACCATAAGTGTACACAGCCTGTACAATAGATGAGCTGTTCCAAACACGCAATGGGCCAAATTCTTCCTTGCTGTAATTCCATTGGTTTGAACAGAGTGACACCAGGAATGAATCTCACGAATTTAGTGCTTTACCCTGCGGTTCAGGAGCCCTCAGAAGCTGATGCACACTGTTACCAGCAGCATAGGAAAAACACTACTGTGCAGTAACACAGCAGGGATATCATTGACTCTGTGCCTAATTGTCATTTATACTAAGGCACTTAAGTGGGTGTAATATCATTTAAGGCTCCTGTACGCTGTTGATGTGGTATAAAGGGGCCCTAATGTAAATAAGAATCAGGCTCATATGTTTGGTTTGTGTATATAATTTATACTGCTGTACCTACCTTCTATAAATTATTCTTCTCTATGGCCAAAGGTCCATTAACCCACTAGGAACTTAGGTATGTTGGTCATTTTAGCAAAACATCCCGTGCTTACTCTAGAAGTGGCACCACGCAGCAGGTGCCGTAGCAAAATTGTTAGCAGACAAGACTCAGGCATTCTTAGCACCATGTTCTCTAGCCCTGCTCATGGTTAGAGGAGCATGTTAAAACCACTAGTGGCCAATCTACATTGCTTACACTGGGGAAGCTGCACTGGTGCTAGAGCAGGGGTGGGCAAACTACGGCCCAGGGGCTGCATCCGGTCCTCCAGACGTTTTAATGCGGCTCCCGAGCTCTGTGTGGCTCCCAGAAGCAGCAGCATGTCCCCCCTCCGGCTCCTACACATAGAGGCAGCCAGGGGGCTCTGCCTGCTGCCCCTGCCCCAACTGCCGCCCCCGCAGCTCCCATTGGCTGGGAACCACGGCCAATGGGAGCTGCAGGGGTGGCACCTGCGGACGGGGCAGTGCGCAGAGCCACCTGGCTGCACCTCTGTGTAGGAGCTGGAGGTGGGACATGCCGCTGCCTCTGGGAGCTGCTTGAGGTAAGCACCCCCCCAGAGCCTGCACTGCTGATCCCCTCCAATGCCCCGACCCCCTGCCGCAGCCCTGATCCCCCTCCTGCCCTCTGAACCCCTCAGTCCCAGCCCGGAGCACCCTCCTGCACCCTCAACCCCTCATCCCCAGCTCCACCCCAGAGCCCGCACCCCCAACCAGAGACCTCATCCCCCCTGCACGCCAACCCCCAATTTTGTGAGCATTCATGGCCTGCCATACAATTTCCATACCTAGATGTGGCCCTCGGGTTTGCCCACCCCTGTGCTAGAGCAATGGTGGATTTCAGTAAGTGTTCGTTAGCTTCATGGCATTTTGACGTCAAGCCCCTGCTGCTGTGAAGAATTAATGCTGTGGGACAATGGAACTGGTATTTTGGCTAGCCTATGTTGTTAGTTTCTGAATTCCCCTTTGTCTGTTTTCTCATGTTTCCACAAATAAGTGTATATTATGTACAGCACACAGTTGATTCCCTAGTTTTAATTAGTATTCCTTGTTCGTCAGTTTTTTGTCTCGCCCTCATTTCACCCCTGCCGTGTCTACTTCTGTCTGGAGTGCTTTGTCCACAGCTCGAGTTTGTGTTAACTCACAGTCTTGCTGTCTCTAAAGTTTAAACCTTTGCTTTAGAAGAGACTTGGTTGATACCTCTAGAGTTGGCTCCACTGGCTGCCCTGACTCTTAGTGGTTTTATCCTTTTCCTCGTTATTGAAGGCAGTGAAGAGAAGCGAGTGTACTTGCTTTACCTTTGGCTCCTGGTTGAGCTTTAAGATCTGATTCTTTGCTGGCCAGAGCTTCCAGTCCGTTTTTTCATATCAAGCTGCTGAGTTAATTGTCTTGTTTTTTGGAGTTGCCACTGTTCATTATCTACCAGGCCCTCCTGACAAACTTGTGCCTGAATTCAAAGACTGGCTTCTTTTTTTTCTCTTTCTGGGAAACGTGTCTCCTCCTTCTCGCCGCCTTTGAGCCAACAATGATACGATTTGTATTTTTGTTGTTGACTATTTTGGACTCTCTCTTGATTGGAAACTGTGGGTCTTCAGGGCTGTGCATGTGGCTGGCCTTTGCCCAGATCTTGAGACACTGTCCTGTTGATCTTGTAGGGAACAGTCATGCATTTTCCATCCCTCTGGATATTTTCCCAACTCTTATTTCTGTGTTTTCTACTATACATCCATTCTTTGGTCCTAGTTTGATTTTCATAGATATTTTGTTTCAGTACTCTGTTGTTTTACCAGTCTAGGTTGAATTAATCTGGATGATTTTAAACATGATCTTAATCTGTTGTTTGTATCATGCTTTCTTCTTACAAAGCTGGCATGGACTGAGTTTTAAAATGTTGCTCTTTCTGCTACATTGATTAAAGTTGCTCTGTAAGATTCTCCCCACCCCACCCCTCCCTTTTTTTTTTTTTTAAAAATAAAGCTAGGCCAGATTCCTCTGTTATGCCATTTTAAATCAGAAGTAACTGAAAGCAGAATATACCTGTCTGTTTCTTTGCCTTTATTTTCTATAGGTCTCCTAAGTGCTGAGATACTACACTCCTGTAGATAGTGCTCAGGCCTAGAAGTCAGAAGACCTGGGTTCTATTCCTGACTTTGTCATTGTCCTGTGACTTTAAGCACATCTGTGCTTTTGTTTCCCCAACTGTAAAGTGAGGATGATGATAGGTATCCTTCTTTGTGATGTGCTCTGAGATCTAGAGTTGTAGATAATATAATGGCTAAATTGTTCCAATGAGACAGGCAGCTCACAGTTCTGAGCAGAAATGTAAAAAATCTTGTCTAATTGGAACTTTGTAAGTACAATCATTTTCTCTTCAAACAAAGTTGTTTTTAACCAAGTGGCATTTTGAATCAAATAGCCCCATTTCCAGCTCTCTCTCAAGGGAAACCGCCCTCATTTGGGGGAACTTCCCAAGGTAAGAAGCAGTTCTCACAGTTTGAGCATGGTGAAATATGTTTTTCTCAACAGAGTTTTTCATTGCAGTGGACGTTTCTGAGGCTATTTCTGGACGTGACCCTCTTACTAAAAAGTAATGTCACGTGGGAAGAAGCATGGTGTAGGGCACAGGGCTGGGATTCAAGAGTCTTGAGTTCCATTCCTGACCCTGCCACTAACTTGTTGTAAGACCTTAGGCAAGTCATTTAACATTTACAGATCCTGCCATCTAGAAAACGAGGACAATTGGTAAAATTTTCAGAAGTACTAGTCCCATTTTCAGAAGTGACTTACGCACTATACACCCCTGGCTAAAGACTTCCTTTTGCTACCTATTTCTAGACTTGTTTTGGTTTGCTTGTTTTTAATCTCTCTGATTATCATATAGTGAAGTTTGGATGTGTGATTAGTGTAGTGTACACTTACACAAGCTGATCTCATCCTTCTGTAGGAGGCTCCCAGTAGAGATCCGGAAAGGGAGCCTGTGACAATGTTAGGAACGTTCTGTGCAGGAGAGATGTTTATCTCTAATATTGACCATTGGAGTGGAGGACGACAGAGATGTCTTGACCTCTTCTCAATATATTGTAGGTGAGGCTAGTAGCACTGCCTATTTTAAGGTTGCCTGATACTTCCCATTCTAAGACCTTGTTTTCAGTTACATATAACTTTGCTAAACTTTAACTATTTGAAATAAAATTGTTTGTACTGGTTGTCTGTGTCAAGCTGAATTTTTCTTGAAAGTTTCAGCCAAACGGTTCAGCGGTTTCCAAGAATAAGGCTAAAGAAAAATGTTGTCCCCCCCCCCCCCTTTTTTTTTTTTTTATTTTCTTAGGACCATTTTTTGAGAAGCTCTAATGCCCCCATGCTTTGCAGCATGGACTTGAAATTAGTCAGGGTATGGCCTTAATGTTGGAGATATCTTTTCCTGTTCCTGTGAAAATCTGTTCAAATCTGGCAAATTTATAAGACTTAAAGTTTTAGTTCACACATGCTCAATTGAGACTTCAAGAGCTTTGCTGCCCAAACTTTGTAGTTTCTGTTTTCACTGGACATGTTCTAGCCCCTTATTGCTCTTGCGCCCCGAGTTCCCAACCCCCCCCCCCCCCCCCGCCCCCAGAGCACCGAAGCATGCATCATCCCAGGGCTATGCGATAAATCCAGATTTTCCTATAATCGCTGTTATGACTTTAGCCAAGATGGTCAGGGATGCAAACCCCACGCTCGGGGTGACCCTAAGCCAGCCAGAAGCTGGGAGTGGAAGATGGGGGCGATCACTCTAACTGCCCTGTTCTGTATATGCCGCCTGATGCTCTGTACTAGCCACTGTCAGAGGCAGGATAATGAGCTAGCTGGACTGTTGGACTGACCCAGCATGACAGTTCTTATGATCTTATGTTCTGGTTCTGTATGGCCAAATCCTGCCCTTTCCCCGGGTGGAATGGAGTGACTCTTCTACAGATATTGAGGGCAAGATTCTAGGATCAGCACCCTTTATATGGAGCCCTGCATCCCAGTGTGTAAGTTTGTAATGGATTGGTTACATTGCCGTACATACCATTCTCTCCTGTTAGAGCTGAGTATAAGATGGTGCCAGCATCGCTGCAGCTTTGGCCTGTGACCCCTTGGGATACCCTGGCTTCTGTGCTAAAAATGGGGCTTGAAAATATCCTTTCATTCTATAAAGCTGGGATCCAATATTACTACGGGCCTTTTAAAGTAAAGTCAGTGGAGTTCCTGGCTGTGATTTGTGGGACGCTTTGTCCCAGTAGGACACTGTTTAAAGTGTCTGTCTGAAGACTTTGCTATCCTGCTCTCTATTGAGGGTCTCTTCCCCATTGTCTGCCCTTCCCCTGATTAGTAACTGAGACCATCTGCATGGCCATTGCTTCTTTTGCAAGTATGAGTAAACGGTAACAGATGCCAGTGACTCTGTGTCCCCTGCTCTGCTTCCCTGTTGGAGACTGAGAATGTGAACTCTGGAAGGGGACTCATTTGGTCCTGGGAAAAAGGCTTTGATCACAGCCTTGGAAGGATTCAGATGTCAGTCTAAGAGTAACAAAGGAACCAGCCAGAACTTGGGGCCACATTAATCTGGTGCAACTCCAGTGACGTCAGTGGGGATGTAAACCTTAGCCTATTCTGCCTTCTCAGTTTAGTCCCTTGTAGAAAAACGTTTTCTTCAGATACCAAGGCCAGCACATCTGAGGGGATTGGAAAATAATGTTGGACAAAAATGCTGAATAAGAAAAGAACCTATGGCTGTTGCGCTACCCACCAGGAGGTGTTTGGGTTCACTGATAAATGAAGTTGAGCTGGGACTGTAGTATGTGGCATTTGTGACTTTGGACTGTGGTTTTTTCCCAAAGAACGTTTAGGCCCACAAATCTCATAGAAATTCAGTAGGAATTGGGCAGCTAACTCCCTGAAGCTCCTTTGAAACTCCCAGTCATGAACTTCTCCAGCTTAACCAAAGATTTGGTTGTTTCATGCACAGGCTGTACTATTACTATGATTTGCATTACTGTAGCACCTAAAGGCCCTAGCCAAGATCCGGGCCCCATTGTGCTAGATGATGTACAAATCCATGGTAACAGATAGTCATAAGAACGGCCATACTGGGTCAGACCAAAGGTCCATCTAGCCCAGTGTCCTGTCTTCCGACAGTGACCAATACCAGGTGTCCCAGAGGGATCGAACAGAACAGGTAATCATTAAGTGATGCAGTCCCTGTCACTCATTCCCACGATTGCTAGTTTATGGCACAAAATATTAGATCAGTTTTCAAAGTCATGGTTGCTTGGTTGCACTCTCTCTGTATGTCCAAGGAAGATACTTAGATTGCAAGCTCCTAAGGGCAAGGGTGGCTCTTGTTTTATCTGTGCACAGAGCCTAGCGCAACAGGGCTCTAAATTTCCCTGATTATGGCCTCTAGGCACTACTGCTATACAAACAATAAATGGTAAGAGAGAGTTAAAAGTCCTATCTATATAAAACATGGAATTTGTGAGGACATGCAGTGTGTCTTCATGGATCATCTAGCCAGCAGGCTCTCTTACATCCCCCACATACTGCACCAAGCATTTTATCGTAAGAGGGCTAACACACTATATTAATGAACTGCTTCTAGACAAACTCACTGCATCTTAGCTGTTGGAAGGAAAGGGGGATGGAAGATGAGGGTAACATTCATAGAAAGTGCACAGGGCCTGATCCCGAACCTGCTGAAGTTAATAGGAACCCTTCTTTTGACTGTAATGGACTTTGGATCAGGCCTATGTTTTCATAGACTAGTTATGAGTTTGATCCACTGCCTTTGGAAGCCAATGGAAAGACTCTCATTGACTTCACTGGGCATTAGTTCAGGACCTATGTACGCAACTAGGTGACTCTGGATCAGGGCCGGCTCCAGGCACCAGCTTAACAAGCAGGTGCTTGGGGCAGCCAAAGGAGAGGGGCGGCACCTGCTGCAATTCGGGGGCGGCAGAAATGCTGGAGCCGGCCCTGCTCTGGATCAATTAATAAAAATAAATAGAGACAATAAAACAACCATTGAACATTCCAACTTTCCATCTGCCTAGCCACTGTCAGTTGGCACCTTTCCAGCAGAAGTAAGTTTGAGGAGAGATCTGAAGGAGAAGGGGTCAGCATTTGATGTACTAGTTCTGAGAGGATGATCCATGCTCACAGGGTAGCATGGCAGGGTGTGTGTTGGAGGAGTAGATGGACAGGTGATCAAAGGTTACAGTAGTTGGCAGAGCCAAGGGGTGGCGCAGTAGAATACCAGAAGGGATAAGCATTTGGGGGGTAAGTTGTGAAGGGCTGTGAAACTAATAACGAGAATCTTATATTTGATGTTCTAGAGAAGGGGCAGCCAGTGGAGGGACATGAAGGGGAGAGGGTGATGTGGCCAGAATGACAGGTCACTGGCAAGACAGATAGGGTATACAGGCAGTTCCAGTATCTATCAATATTATATTATGGGATTTCCTAAACTCAGTCAAGGTAACTATATTATGGGCTAGAAAAATATCTTTCATTATAAGCCTCCTCATGGTGAAGGGAGGGATGAGTAGATTTTTGTCGGGGTTGCTGGGCAAGGACCATCTTTTGTGTTTGTACAGCACCTAGCACATCTGGTCCTGGACCATGACTGTGTTCTCAAGTGCTACAGTCATACAAATAATAATGCTAATTTTGCAAAGCTGAGCTATATACTTTATTTCTACTAACAGCCCAAAATTGCTCCCTGAGGATGAAATTCCCTCTACTGTGAAGGCACAGCGGAAAGCTCTTTGTAAAACCTCATGGCAGAGCTGTGTGTGGGGCTTAGGGTAGAGTGGTGGCACAGTGAGCCTTTACACCCCCCATAAGCTGTGGAGGTAGTCTCCTTGCCACAGCAGAGTGGTCTAGGTTGAAGGTCCATGCTTATACAGATTCAGAGCCCTAAATTCCCCCATAGGAGAGTCAGCTATTCCATGGGATAATCTCTGTCACAGCCACATAGCCTGCCTGTGGATTGGGTCTGTGGGTAAATTCTATCTTCTCTACCCTAACCTTGCTTTGTTCACTACATACAACCCAATTCTTCAGTTTGTGTATTAGAAGTGACTTTTTGCCCCAGAAGGACTAGTATTTTGCATTCATGTATTTTGTTGAAACTATTATACTCAGAGGATTGCAGCCATTACTGCAATTTCTGCTCCTGTGAGAGGTTGGGTTGTGATGCTGTTCAAATGGAGATGCAACATGTATAAAGAAATCCCCATGATTTGTAATGAATTCCCAGGAAAGCAATAAAGCTGCTATCCTGTCAAGCATTTCTTGCTGTACATCGGTGGGTGTCGAAAGCTTGTCTCTTTCACCAACAGAAGTTGGTCCAATAAAAGATATTACCTCACCCACCTTGTCTGTTGGTGTTAACCTTAGGCATTCATGAGACTGCTGATTTGAAGAGAGTTAATTAGAACTGGGCATTGATTATGGGCATTTATTTTTCCAGGTTAATTTCATATGCCATGAGAAAACATATTTTATTTAAATAAAAAAACTGGGCTAAGCAGATGTATTATTTACTGTGTCTCACTCTTAGTTTGGTGTAGCTTAATATTTCAATAACACATTATTAGAAAAGGACTAGGATGACAAAGTTGTTTATAGGAGTGTAATAGCTTATTGTGTATTAAACTATAGTGGATTATTATAGTCCTTGTTTTGCATGTTTTCTATATGGACATAATGCTTTATTATTTTTTGCATACAGCTGTAGAAATCTATGTGATGAAGGCTTTGGGAAGCTCTTATTTCAGTCTCCATTTCAGGTTTCATATTAAAAACAAACATTGTGGGGAACTGGCTAACTGCTCCATTATTTCTGTCATATAGTTTCCTGAACTTCTCGTGCTTTAATCTTTTAAAGATAACTCCTGATCTCTTCATGAGTTGTTTCCAAAATATCTTAAATCGGGTCCTGTTGTATTAATTTGATGGAATATATAGGCTAAAGGTGTTAACATAACCCAGTCACTGTCCAACATTAAACTTTATTAAACTAGGTCTGGGGTTTGGTATACAGAGACCTCAGCCTGCTTAGTACTATGGCGCAAACACCATTTAAAAATCCTTTTAACCTTTAATTAAAGACACAGAAAAGAAGGAAAAACAGTTAAAGCATTTGAAATGTTAAGTATTAAATAAGACTTTCATTTTAACAACATCGTGTTTTCCTTTAGCTGTAGACAATTTTAGTTAGGGGAAAAAACCCTGTTGTAGATGGTATCAAAGATGGTAATAACTGTCCTTTTTGGGGAAAGGAGAAGTTATAAATCCAGTGTCTTGTATTTAACTGTGGTACTCTTTTTGTACTTTTTCCATATCCTGGGACCAACACGGCTACAACAACACTGCATACATGAAGAGGTTGGCATATTTGGGGAGCCACCCTAGTAGTCATGTCTGTTCCCATGATTTGGACAATGTGTTTTTGTTTAATGTAAAATTGTTATGGATGAGTTTGGCGATGTATTTGCGGTGGATATCTGTCCACTGGGTTGTCCACTGTCTTGTAATATTTGAGGCAGGCAGCTATGCTATCATTGTTAGTGATGTTGGTGTGTAGGGAGGTGACATCCATAGTGGCAAAGATGGTGGTCTGCGGGAGGTTGTTGGTGTTGCGGAATTTGTTGAAGAAGTCACTTGTATCTTGGAGGAAGCTGTCCCTTCGTGTGTTGAGTGGTTTGAGGATGGTTTCTATGAGACCCTATATTCCTTATGATGGGTCTGCCTGGGTTCCCTTGTTTGTATATCTTGAAACATGTAGAAGGTCCTGGGGTGGGTTTGTGAAGGATGAGTTTGTTGCATTTCTCTTGAAGTTGTTTAGGGAAGGATTTGATGATATCCTTAAATTCCTGGGTAAATTGTGGGGTGGGGTCTTCTTTGAGTTCTTCATAGTAGGTGGTGTCAGAGAGTTGTCGGTTGGCCTCGTTAACATAGTCATAATGGATGAGGACTACTGTGGCGCTCCCCCTTTGTCTTCTGGTTTGATCACTATCTGGTGGTTAGGTTTCAGGGACAGTATAGCTGTCCCCTTAGCGGTGGAGCGATTGTCACAGATCTGATGTTTAAGGATTTCACAGTCAATCGGTGTAATGTTCAATAGTATGGTTTCGTCCACACTTAGATTGTATTAAAGATGGTACAGTAATAACTGTCATCCCAGGTGGTGGTTGGGATTCAGCTGGAGCCAGTAGGGGTGGCGATGTCATCTGGGTCACACTCTCTCTAGCCCATTTGGGCCACCAGATCTCTCCGAATCAGGAAGATGAAGTCCTGGGGTGCCAGGATATGGTGGGGGATGGCAGCCATGAAGGTAAAGCTCGCTCCAGTAGCTTCTGTCCTTTCAGCCTTTGTTTTGTTCTTTCATTCTTTCCCCACAAAATCTTTCTTTTAAATACCCAAAAAGGGAGTCATGGGTGGAATAACCTATTATTTTGTTCACCAATTAGACCTAATACCTGGCATACCAATTTTGGCTTATTAACTTCCAGCTCCATGCCTCCTATTTTTAACAAGCATACAACACAGTCCTTGAATCATATCAATGTGGCCTTTTTGTTTAGACTAATTCAGTTATTCTGTCTCCCTTTTGTACCTTTTGCCATTAACATTTGTTGTTATAGGTTATTTTGACATTTTATGAACTTTCACATACTTTTTAGCGTTGAGCTCATAATCAGAGTAAATTTGTAAGCCCAATTATCACAACAGTCCTTCCATTTATGTGACAGTTTATTAAATTTAAAGGAACACTGCCAATTTTTTTTCAGTAAATGATTAATGTATAAAACAAATCACCTTTCTGATTGAGCCCACTTTGAATAGGATGTCCTGGATTTTTAAATTTTAATGTTTTTTTTTTCTCCTAACCTGCTGATGCTTAGAAAGGTCTTTTTGAGGGGGGGAATATAGGACAGGCTGAGAAAAACAATAACAACCATGCTTGGGCCCTCCCCTTTCTCTCTCTGATCCTGCCTCTGCAGTTTCAGCTTTGCTTAGCTACTGGTAAACGCCCTCTGGCATAGCCTGTGTGGCAGCATGAATGTGAGCTCCCTCAGTTCAGTGCAGAGAGTGATGTCCTAATGCAGGAGGCACAAAGTGCAACAGACCATCAACAACAGTGAAACTGACTGTATACAAAGTACTGCCAAATATACAAAGTAAAACAAAAATCCAAGAGAAATATGTCTAATCTCATTGGTGTAACTTTAGGACTACTTGCAACAACTTACCATCCTCTTGAAAATCTCAACATTTTGTATCTCTTGTACCCATGTTGTTGGATCAGAAAGTTGATGGTGTTCTATAATTCTGAATATTTAACCGTCAAAGTAAAAAGCAATCGATAGCCTGGTTTATGTCCAGATTCTGGTTGATATTAATCAGAAGAGAAATGAAGATTTTTTTGTTTAAGTAAAACTAGCAGTCAGTTTAGACCCAATATTTTGTGGTTGATTTTTGTAGTTATTTTTTTTTAAAGTTGTTAGAAAATATAATATTAACAGACATGGTCATGAATTTTATTTTTTCCATTTCAATGACAACAGTGTCTTATTTAAATCCAAATAAATCTTTGTAATGTTTGCAACCCAAAGATAGAAAAAATCATGCCAGATGCAGAAAGTGAAACTGACTATAAACAGAAGAGAAGAGAAACTGCCTTTTCTATTTTCATTGTCCAGGCTAAGTAAATATAAAAATGCAAGTGAGTCTAAATGATAACGAGGATATCAGACTTTTGAAAAATGTTTGTAGTTAGCTTAAATCTAGCTGGTGCTAATAGCACAGGTAACAACTTGGCAGGATCCATTTATGTTTGCTGAGCTTCTTTTGTTCGAATTCAGCTGTGCTGGGAAAGTTTTTTGCAGGCGATATGGTTAAAAGTCACAGCATAAATTTCCTGACTTGATGAAAAGACTGTGACCCCCTCAGAATTGTGTTGTTCATTGGAAAGAAGATAGGTAATAAAGAGTCTCCTGTGTGAGAGGAATAGGGGGAACCTGCTGTTTTAATTTTGTTCACAGCAGTGAGCCAAACTTTGTTCTTTCTGTGCTGGCCTTGATAATTGGCTCAATATAATATAGGAATTCAATTCATTGCATATCTTTGGCTTTATAACTGTTAATGGAATAGCCAGGAAGAGTGCAAAGTCTCCTGCAGAAACATACAGTAAATAAAACTAATAACACGTTCCAAAGAATTTGGGGTCAGATTTTAAAGGGGCCTTGACCCAGTCTCTGGGAGGTTCCGTTTTTTGCAAATAGTTAATGAGCACTGTCATTTGATGTGTAAATGATAGAATTTACAGTCCAGTTGCATGAGCAGATGGGATTTGCTGGTTTAAATTGTCACTTGCATAAAAAAAAAAGGGTGCAAGCCACTTCACTCTCACTCATCCAACAAGTAATCAGGCTTTATGTAAGTGAAGTACAGGGGACTCAAAAGGTGTGAGAGCCCCCTTACCTAGGGCCAGGGCACAGGGCTGCAGTGCAGTTGCTCTAGTCTATGAAGTAATTGGCAGACTTATGCCCTCTGTGTCAGTTACAGAAGCTGCTAGGGCCACTGTATCCACGTAATTATGAATCTGTCAGCTCCTTGTCTGTCCTAAATAGTGCTACTCTCTAGGCCAGCCTACATTGGGCTGGCACAGAGACCCCCTCCAAGGCAGAAGTTTAAGTAGTATGGGCAGCTGCCACTTAGACTTGCACTAACCGTACACATGCAGGTGACTTGCATATCTACAGTCACACATGGCCAAGTGGACGCCACATTTTGAAACCTGATCCTTAGTGTTCAGGTTTACCAGCTGTCAGAAGATATATGTAAAAATAAAATTAAAAATGTACACTCAAGATCCAGCATTAGTTGCTCATTTAACCAGGAAAATAAAAAGTTGCTTCTTTTCTTTCACTTTGAGGGTGACCCCTTTTTAGGGATTTGCATGATGGGAAATTAAAACAATTACTTTGGGAGCTTGTCTAGCTTTAGGAGTCTGTGTTAGTATACTGTGCCTTTAAAGGTATGTCTGCACTTCGAGCTGCTCAACCCCCGCTCCGCCCCATACCCTGCCCTCACTCCACCCCTGCCCTGCCTCTTTCCACCCCTGCTCCACCCCTGGCCCCACCCCACTCTACCCCTTCCCCCAAGGCCTCGCCCCCACTCCACTCCACCCTGCCTCTTCCCCGCCTCTTTTCGCCCCCTCCCCAAAGCGTGCCCTGTCCCTGCTCCTCTCCCTCCCTCCCAGTGCTTCCTGCACACCGCGGAACAGCTGTTTTGCAGCATGCAGGAGGTGCTGGGAGGGATGGGGAAGAGGTGGTCAGGGGCTGCTGGTGGGGAGGCGGCAGGGGAGCTGGCTGCCGGTGGGTGCTAAGCTCCTGCTAATTTTTCTCTGTGAGTGCTCCAGCCCTGGAGCACCCATGGAGTCGGCGCCTATGGCTGGTGTAATTCCCAGCTCGAGAAGACGTACCCATGCTAGCATTGAACAAGCCAGCCTGCTAAAAGTAGAGTGTAGCTGCACTAATGCAAATGAGTATGTGCTCGTCAGGTTAGTGCAGGTGTATCTCCTCAAACTGGAATTTACGCCTCCAGATTGAAATGCAGATACAGCCTGAGAGACCAGTGTCCAATACCAAATCAGACACATTCCACTGACATGCCTTAAAGATTTTGTCCATCTATTTATAGGCTCTGAACTGTGGCTAGTTAAGCTTTAATCTTCAGGGCTTGTTTCTGTAAAATTGTTTTATTTCTCAAATGTCTACAGGTTTAGTTGTGGTCTTTATAGAACTCCTAACACCTGTTCAGCACTTTTCCCTCCTTTTTTGGGAAGCGCCTAATTACTAGAGGGTTTCCCTTGGAGCTGTGAACCTTCATTCAGTTCCCTAACTGGAGAATTCTCTGCAGGATTCTCCAGATGGGGGATAGAGGATAATCTTCTCAGAGCTCCGGAAGAAATGTGATGCCAAATTACAGAAAATAGATCCTTTTTATTAAGCTCTTGGCTCATTTACTCCTATTTTAAGATGACCTTATATTAAAGGGACATGTTAAATTAAAATTTGTATATTTTAAAATAAAATTACCTGGGCTGTTAATAACACAGTAGATCATAAACACTGATGAAAAGACACTAATATGTCAGGCCGTGAAAAAAACACCCCCGTGAGCAACATAAGTTTCGCAGGCATAAGTGGTAGTTTGCACAGCGCTATGTCAGCAGGAGAGCTTCTCCCACTGACCTAGTTATTGCCGCTCATTAGAGATGGTTTAATTATATCGACGTGAGATTTCTAAGGCTACACGAGAGATCTTGCAGCAGCGCAGCTGCATCAGTACAGCTGTGCCTCTGTAAGGTCTCTAGTGTACCCATCACCTAACTTTGTCTATTCACATTGTCCTCATACACACAGACAGTGAAAATAGATTAGTCGATTTCCGTTTTGTTTCTAGTCACTTTAATTTTCCAGCTATGAGTTATTGTTTGAATAGCAGTGGTGTGCTTGTTGGTATACAGGTATAAAGACAAGAACACACATTTTCAGATGTTTTTAGTGATGTAAGTATGAGGCTAAGTACCTTTTTAGGGTACAGATGCTCTACTGTGAGTCTTGTGAGGGTGCTGGTATCCCCAGTTGTGAGATGTACTGGAGGTGAGCTGGGGAACCATATTCGAATCCCACAGACACTGCCTCAACCCTGTAGTGCTCGCAAGCATGGTAGAGGAAGCATTCCTCTACACCTGTCCCTGTATTTACATCCCACCTCCACATACCCAAATGCTGGGCAAATTTTCGACTCTGGCAGCAAGTGGGATAGATGTTGCTAGTGACCCTTTGGATGACTTGTCCAATGTTGCTTTACAGAGCAACTTCCATCTGAAGATCTCAAAATATTTCAGGTACATGAATTAAGCCTTATTATAGCTCTGTGTGGTAGGTTGTATCAATATTCTCATTTGACAGATGGGCAAACTGAGGTACAGAGAGGTTAAGTGACTCAACTGTGATCACACATGGGGTCAGTGGCAAAGCCAGGAATTGAACCCAGGGCTCCTGACTCCCAGTCCTCTGCTCTCACCATTGTTTCGATTCTGGATTTTGGACGTTTTTAAATATCTGATGTAAATTTACAGTAATGCATCCTGGAACAGCAGGTAAATATAGACCTAGCATGGGAAGGGTGTCTCACAGCAAGAGAGAGTGGAGAGTTATGGCTGAATATTTTAATATATACAAATGGTTGACTCTATGCTGAGTTGTACTGTTGGAAATGTTTATGGCTTGCAGCAGTTGGATTACTGTGCTGTGAGGTTGAAGGGAGCTAATCCAAATTTTTGTTTGTCTTCCAGGTCTACACACAACGAACTAGAGAAGAACCGGTAAGTAGCTAATGAGCTGAATTCTAAGAAATACAAAGCCCAGTCAATGCAACATGCTTTAACATTACACATGCAGGTGTGATTTCATCAGCTCAGACAGCTGGGGATTTCCACCTTGCACCAGGTAGGTTTAAAGTCCAGGCAAAGACTCTAAAAGATTTGAAAAAGAAGCCTTCTTCTCCCCCCCCCCCCCCCCCCCCAAAAAAAGGCAAGAAGTGACCCAGTTTTGCAACTAATCTGTATGCAGAGTAAATACTGTTCCTCTTCTCCTGACACTGAAATCTGATTGGGTTATTGTCCCTACATGAGGTTGCTAAGGTATCTGGTTTCTCGGGCACTGGTTAATACATGTTACCATGAACTGAAGGGCAGTGCTTTGCTTCTCCCCCCCCCCCCCCCCACTTTCTTGGCAGGACTGTAATACTCTCTACAGCATAAAGAAAATGCCATTGTTTAGAGGATCTGAAGTCTGGCTAACAATGCTCCTGTGGAGTGTCGCTCTCGTAACCTGTTTTAGGACAGAGCCTGTTTATCCTTGAGTCGGAGTTTTAGCAAGCCCTGCAGTTTTGTTACTTGGCTAGCTCTGCTATATGACTCAACCCTTTTGTAACAGGAGTTAAAGTAAGATAAATACCATTGAGACTATGGGAGTTAGTTCACACGCAGATCAGATTATAGCATTGCAGTCAGGATGCTATAGTTAAGGTTGTGTTGGGGTTTCCATTATAAATTAATCTTGGTTTTTTGTCAGTTGGAGCAGAAAGAGTCTTCTAGGCTAGCTGCTCCTGTCCTGTGGAAAACCCCACATGGTAGGTTACACTGAGTGTACAGACGAGTGCTCGTTGCTGCATCTTCCCGTCAGTTCATGGGGGTGAGGTAGGGTTAATCTAGGAAACTCCAGCCCAAGTTTGTGTCACGACCAGACCTACAAAGATGACATCCCCCCACCTTCTTGGGTCACTTGTAGGGCCGCCTCACAGTACATACTGTCCTTGTTTCCTTCCCCTCTGTTCATCTACAGAATTAATTTTCTTTGTTCTGTAAATCACAGGCTGGTTTCCTGTGGTTTTACTCAAACCTTCCTTATTGCCCACTATTCCACCTTTGTAGGGCATAATCTTTATCACCCCCGTTCTGCTATGTCCATAGTTACACTCCGTATTCCCCATCTCCCCTAGGACGAAAGCTACCACCATAATAAAATCAGTCTTTTCTGAAAACGTGCTAATAGTGTTTCAACTGTTTCCCTAGTCAGTGCAGATCAGGGCTCAGCATGTTAGAAACTGCAAGCCCATGGCTTTCTTCTTTTAGAGAAAGAACCATTGGAGAATGGCCTTGTGGACTAGTGCACATAAGCAAACTCTGAGGAGGCCCTCCTCCTATATGTAGCTACCACCAGGCTTTGTACGTCTCCTGTCTGTGGTATTTTCAGTTCCTGTGAGAACCTTCTGAACTCACGAGAGCCTGTTCCCCTAGAAGTTGACGCTGAGCTAGCAATGGGCCACTTTTTAATATTGTCGTCATCTACGGTGGAAGATGCAGTGATGGGCAAGTTAAAGGACACATGGATTGAGAATACCTATTTTAAATATCAATGGCATGTAAATTGTCATGAGGAATGAAAACTGATGCATGTTTATTTAGGGGCTCCTGGTTTCTCATTCAGGTAGTGTTTTTATTCAATGACACACATATAACTGGGTATCCTTTAGATAGCTACAGATATAGAAAAACCAATTAGCAGCTGTCATTGCATCCCAATATATATTACTGGGAATAGGACAATGAGTTTCATGCTGGAAATATATATTTCTGGGCTCCAAAGCAATGTTTTCTGAGAGAAGAGGCTCACTTCCAGTGTAGATTTTCATCACACTCTATTTGCTGTGTCTAAGTTTGTCACGTCACTACCTCCAGACTTAGCTATGGCAAAGGTAAAAGCCCTGGTACTAATAGCTTTGTTGCCGACAGTTGCTATTTTTTTCTGTTACTACAGATTATTCCTTTTGAATCTCAGTGTTCTCTCCATTATTGATACACACTATAATTTTCAAAATTGTCCACTATTAGGTCCCTGACTCAGGTTCTCTCCCCTCCACCCTCCTAACAGCAGTCTGTCTAGCATGTGGTTAAACTTTACTTTAACCCATTCAGCAATTAAACAGAGTTGCTTTCAAGTGCAGGCAGGAGTACTGGCTGAAAAAAGAAAACATTTACTAATCCTTGCATTTAAATACACTGTTTTTCTCTAGCTCAATTTTTGCAGGGCTGAGGAAATTAGACTATATCTGGATTATAGTCTTGTTCCTCTTTGATGTCTGAAAGCATTTGAATGTTAAAAGCATAATGAAAATATTTGAGCTAGGAACGTACGTTACTTTATTCTGGAAGGGTGAAGGGTCCAAAAATACCACAGAGATTTGATAAGGAGACGGTGGATTTGGTACCCAAATAAATAACTCTGATACTCAAGTGACCTTTATCTTCCTAATGTTCTTTGATTTGGTTTCTTACGTAAAGTTATTGCGCTGAAGTTTATATCAGGGTGGTGTTGTTTTGTTTATTTACAAAAGATTAAAGTTAATTTGTAGTTACCTGTCTTTAATATTCATGTTGGAAATATTTGTGTTTGTGTGTTTTTATTTAATGAGTGAGTATTTTTGTTTCCCTTTGAGATGAGTCATATCTTGCATATAAAGTGGAAACTAGTTACTGATTCTTATCTGCAGCAAGGTTCAGCCAATAGAAGAGTACATCTTACCCTCAGATTATTCAGTGGTAAGGTTTAAAAGCTGTAGAGCAGGGGTCTCAAACATGCGGCCCGCGGAGCTCTTCCCTGCGGTCCGCCAAGCTCCCCGCGTGCCCCCCCCCCCAGTTACTTCCTGTCACCGCCAAACTCCCCTCACCCCCACCCCAAGTTATTTTATGTGGCAGCTAAGCTCCCCGGGTGCTGCTCCCCAATGTTTGGCGCCGGGTCTCTCCCATGGCCCCGCCTGCCGCCCCCACACACCTCCCCTGAGTGTCCCCTGGCCTCACTTGCTGCCCCCTCACCACCCGGAGCCTGCAGCTCATGCTGACTCCACTCTGCTCTGCCGGCTTCTGGCATCACCTGCTGCCGCAGGGTCCTAGTGCCTCCCTCCACTAAGGCCAGGCACTGCCCTTCCCCTGCCCTTCTGCCCTAGTCCTGAGCCTTTCCAATGCCCCAAACCCCTCATCCCCAGCCCCACAACCCTCACCCCTGCACCCCCTCCTATCCCCAAACTCCATCCCAGAGCCTGCACCCCCACCCCCTGCCCCAGCCCGGAGCCTGCACCCAGCACACAAACTCCATCCCAGAGTCTGCACCCTAGACCCCCTCCCCCATCCAAACTCCCTCCCAGAGCCTTAGGCAGGTGGGAGTGGAGTTGAGGGGGGGCAGGTTCTGGGCACCACCAACATTTCTACAAACCTGCCACCCCTGGAAGAGGCAGAGCAGGGGTGGAGTGGTGGTGCAGCCCAGTGCAGTGGGGGGGTTTTACTGAGTGTATATATTTTATTAAAACCGCTTGGAGGAGGAGGTGGAGAAGAGACGGGGCAGGGGCGGGGCCTCATGGAAGAGGTGGAGTGGGGGCGGGGCAGGGGCAGCAAGGGGAGGCGTCAGTGATGCGGCCCTCGGGCCAATGCACTAGTCCTCATGCAGCCCTCGTCATTTGAGTTTGAGACCCCTGCTGTAGAGAGCATGCAGTGATGATAATCTTACGGTATAGTAGTTTTGGGCTTCTGTAATATATCTGGGTCTTAGGTGGCTAGGAGACTTAAGGAATCCCTGTCTTTGAGTATATGTACGGCTGTCAAGCGATTAAAAAATTAATTGCGTGATTAAACAATAATAGAATACCATTTATTTAAATATTTTTGGATGTTTTTACATTTTCAAATATTGATTTCAATTACAACACAGAATACAAAGTGTACAGTGCTCACGTTATAATTATTTTTATTACAAATATATGCACTGTAAAAAACAAAAGAAATAATATATTTCAATTCATCTAATACAAGTACTGTAGTGCAGTCTCTTTATAATGAAAGTTGAACATGTACATGTTCATTGAAAGATGTACAATTATGTACAAAAAATAACTGCATTGTTTTATTTTTGAATGTAAAACTTTAGAACCTACAAGTCCATTCAGTCCTATTTCAGCCAATCGCTCAGACAAACAAGTTTTGTTACAATTTGCAGGAGATAATGCTGCCCGCTTCTTGTTTACAATATCACCTGAAAGTGAGAACAAGCCTTCTCATGGCTGCAGCTGGCATCGCAAGATATTTACATGCCAGATGCGCTAAATATTCATATGTCCCTTCATGCTTCAACCACCATTCCTGAGGACATGCATCCATGCTGATGACAGGTTCTGCTCGATAACGATTCAAAGCAGAGCGGACCGATGCATGTTCATTTTCATCATCTGAGTCAGATGCCACCAGCAGAAGATGGATTTTCTTTTTTTGGTTGTTTAGGTTCTGTAGTTTCTGCATCGGAGTGTTGCTCTTTTAAGACTTCTGAAAGCATGCTCCACACCTCATCCACCTCAGATTTTGGAAGGCACTTCAGATTCTTAAACCTTGAGTCGAGTGCTGTAGCTATCCTTAGAAATCTCACATTGGTACCTTCTTTGCGTTTTGTCAAATCTTCTGTGAAAGTGTTCTTAAAACGAACAACGTGCTTGGGTCATCATCCAAGACTGCTATAACATGAAATATGTGGCAGAATGTGGGTAAAACAGAACAGGAGACATACAGTTCTCCCCCAAGGAGTTCAGTCACAAATTTAATTAATACATTATTTTTTTTAATGAGCATCATCAGCATGTCCTCTGGAATGGTGGCTGAAGCATGAAGGGGCATATGAATGTTTAGTATATCTGGCACGTAAATACCTTGCAACCAGGGCCGGCTCTAGGATTTTTGCCACCCAAAGCAAAAACAATTTTGGCCGCGCTCCCCTCCCCCCCGTTTTTTAATTACCTCACCCCCGGCCCCGCCTCAACTCCGCCCCTTCCCCAAATCCCCAGCCCTGCCTCCTCCCCCCAGGCCCTCAAGCCTGGGAGGGAGGGGGAGCAGCGGCGCGCGAAACGCCCAGGTTTGAGAGCCTGGGAGGGAGGGGGAGACCCCGAGCCGCCGCAGCGCGCGAATCAGCTGTTTCGCGCGCCGTGGCAGCGGCAGCGGAGGTGAGCTAGGGCGGCCGGGGCACATTTTTAGGGGCGGCATTCTGGCGCCGGCCATGTCGCCCCTAAAAATGTGCCACCCCAAGCACCAGCTTGTTTTGCTGGTGCCTAGAGCCGGCCCTGCTTGCAACACCAGCTACAAAAGTGCCATGCAAACACCAGTTCTCACTTTCTGGTGACGTTGTAAATAAGAAGAACGCAGCATTATCTCCTGTAAATGTAAACAAACTTGTTTGTCTTCCTTCTTGTTCAGCCAATTGCTAAGACTGTGTGGACTAGTAGGCTCTAAAGTTTTACATTGTTTTGTTTTTGAGTGCAGTTATGTAACAAAAAAAATCTACATTTGTAAGTTACACTTTCACAATAAAGAGATTGCACTACACTACAGTAACTCCTCACTTACCGTCCTCCCGCTTAACGTTGTTTGGAAGTTATGTAGCTGCTCCATTAGGGAACATACTCATTTAAAGTTGTGCAATGCTCCCTTATAACGTTGTTTGGCTGACTTTAAAAGGGAGCATTGCACAAGTTCCTCTTCTCCGCCTCCTCCCCCTCCCTCCCAGCGCTTCCCCCGCCGCCAAACAGCTGTTTGGGTGCTTAGGACTTTCTGGGAGGGAGGGAGGGAGGCCCCCCCCGGCAGGCAGGGGCACCTGGAACGCAGGGGCTTTAGGGGCTGCAGGGCCCTGGGCTAAGGGGCCCCCGAGGCCCTGGCCTGCAGCTCTAAAGTCCCTTTCGGAATGCGGCCCTGCGAGCACGGGCCGGAGGACCCAGGAGAAGCAGGGGCAGCCATGCAGCCAGCGGCCAGAGAGAAGTGGTGCTTTCCCCTTCAAAGCCGGCTGGAGAGAAGCGGCACTTTGAAGGGGAAAGCGCCGCTTCTCTCCGGCCGCTGGCTGCGCGGCTGCCCCTGCTCCTCCTGAGTCCTCCGGCCCGTGCTTGCAGGGCCGCATTCTGAAAGGGGCTTTAGAGCTGCAGGCCAGGGCCTCAGGGCCCTCTTAGCCCAGGGCCCTGCAGCCCCTAAAGCCCCTGTGTTCCAGGTGGCCCTGCCTGCGGGGACGGGGGGCGGGGGCAGCTCCCAGAATCGCAGCTCCCAGAATTGTGGCCATGGGGGCGGTGCTGCGCTGTGCAGAGCCACCTGCACACCCCCTTCACCAAACAGGAGCTGCCCCAGGTAAGTGCTCTGCACCTCCTGCCTGTCCCAGCCCTGAGCCTCCTCCTGCACCCCCACCCTGAGCGCCCTCCCGCACCCTAACTCCCTCCCAGACCCCACACCCCACCCTGAGCGCCCTCCCACACCCTAACTCCCTCCCAGACCCTGCACCTCTAGCCCTGAGCCCTAGGGTAAGCCAGGGGCACCTCCCCTCCACAGTACAGTACAGTATTGTACAGTTTCTAATGCCTTTTGTCTGCCGCCAAAAAATTTCCTTGGAACCGCATTTACATTAAATCTTATGGGGAAATTGGATTCATTTAACATAGTTTCACTTCAAGTTGCATTTTTTAGGAACATAACTACAACGTTAAGTGAGGAGTTACTGTACTTGCATGAGGTGAATTGAAAAATACTATTTCTTATTTTTACAGTGCAAATATTTCTAATAAAAATAATATAAAGTGAGCAACTGTACTGTTGTAATAAACATCAATATATTTGAAAATGTAGAAAAACATCCAAAAATATTTAATAAATTTCAATTAGTATTCTATTGTTTAACAGTGCGATTAATCGCGATTAATTTTTTTAATCGCGATTAAACTGCAGTTAATCAACAGCCCTAATTATATGTTTTGTTTAGTTTTTACCTTTAGAATATTGCTTTTAACTTGCAGTAATACATATATTTATTTGAAGTGTGGAGTTCACTTTAGGAAAATAATACATAATCAAATCCTAAATTCCAAATGCACGAGGCTTTGAGTCAAGAAATACTATAGAACATGCACAATACCAAGCATTTTGATTTCAGTGGGACACAAGTATACGTTTAAGTGCTTTTTTGATTGGAGATGTTTTCCTGAATTAGAGCCAGGGTAAAGAGCTCAGGAATTGGCCCCCAGACTGTCAAATAGTGAAGAGTGTTTAAAATAACTAGTCCACTTCCAAAAGGCTGTGCAATGGAAGTGTGAAGAGATTCCCAGTGAAAGCATGTTGGTGTCAAAAGAAGCATCCCCTTTAAAAAAATAAGAACGCATTGGTGGTTGTTTTAGAAGCACATTTTAGTTCCCTTTTTCCCCCTAAAATTCTGTCCTCTGAGGAAATATTGGTCATTTGCAGAATAGAAAACTCTTGAAAAGCTGACTGTTGAGCTTTGAAGTTTATTAGGATCCAGTTGTGAAAGTACGTTCTCTGTTTCTCAGACTTAAATATGAAAAAAAAACTAGATTTGCTTAGTAGTAAGTCTAATGTTATAAAGACAGCAGGTGTGACTGATATTCTCTAGAGTTATTGGAAGGATGTGGTTGCTGTGGTATAAACGAACGATTCATGGCTGTGAGATGACTTCCTTGCTTTTTTGTAAAGTGGCAATTTTGGTAAACCAACATGGTGTTATCATTATCTGTTGGAACATCTATGTCCTCATCTGCATAGAGCAGTGGTGTTCTCAAGCTTTTTTTTTTTTTTTTTTTCCACGGACCACTTGAAAGTAGCTGAGGGTCTCGGCTGACCATTTAATGATCTTTCCAAATATTGTTTGTACCGTTAGCTAACCATTGTAAAACGCGTTGGATAAAAGCGCTATATAAAGAAAACCTTAATAATAAACATTTTTTTGTTCTACAAATAAAAGCGCACAATTCATATTTTTATATTAGTAGTCTTACCTTTCTAATGCAATGGATGTTCCCTCTCTTCCCGCCATGACAGCCCCCGAGCTGGGGCTCAGAAGGAGGGGGGTCTCTCCCCGGCCGCTGCAGCCCTTGAGCTGCGGAAAGTCGCCTCTTTCTCTGACTGCCGCAGCCCTGTATGTCCCAAATTCCCCCCCACCCTCTCTTCTCACCCCACTGTCCCCTCCCACCTACTCTCAATTCCCCCCCAAGGCCACCACCTCGCCTTACATGTGCGTCTTCTCCTGGGTCCAAGCACCTAATTAGTGGAGCCACGCCTGCGCGGCTCCTCTAATTAGGTGGGTGGCCCTTCATTCTCTCACACCTTAGAGGGAACTGTCCGCGGACCACTTGAATGGAGCTTGAGAACCTCTGGCATAGAGTAAAGTTTACTGGTTTTTATGAAGTAGCAGATTTAGTTTTAAGGATAAACTTAAATTTGTGAACTTTATATTTTCACACTTACTTGACTGGCCTTTGTGTTTTCAGTGGTGAACTTTGCATCGTAGGGGTGAACCATGTATACGTGAGTGTCTGAGTCCACTATAAAGCATTTGGAAGAGGAAAATTGCTAAGTACTGTAACAAAAAGCATTGTATGTATTAAGTAGTGCTTAGAGGTGACCCGGCAAGGAAGAGCATATGTTCTTTTCTGATTTATGAAGAACACCCAAAAGCTTTTTTTTTTTTAAATAGCTTTTGCTTGTATTTTATTTTACAAATTTTCTCCTATCAGAGGGGTAGCCATGTTCGTCTGGATCTGTAAAAAGCGACAGAGTCCTGTGGCACCTTATAGACTAACAAAAGTATTGGAGCATAAGCTTTCGTGGGTGAATACCCACTTCATCATGCGTCTGACAAAGTGGGTATTCACCCACGAAAGCTTATGCTCCAATACTTCTGTTAGTCTATAAGGTGCCACAGGACTGTCGCTTTTTACAAATTTTCTCATGTTTCTCTTGGGAGACTCTAGAGGTGGCCAGGAACGAATGGGATTATGGTACAGGTAGGGCTGTCAAGTGATTAAAAAAATTAATCGCGATTAATCGCACTGTTAAACAATAATAGAATATCATTTATTTAAATATTTTTGAATGTTTTCTACATTTTCAAATATTGATTTCAAAGTGTACAGTGCTCACTTTATATTTATTTTTCATTACAAGTATTTGCACTGTAAAAAAACAGAAATAGTATTTTTCAATTCACCTAATACAAGAACTGTAGTGCAATCTCTTTATCATGAAAGTTTGAACTTAAAAATGTAGAATTATGTACAAAAAAAACTGCATTGAAAAATAAACAATGTCAAATTTTAGAGCCTGCGAGTCTACTCAGTCCTACTCCTTGTTCAGCCAATCGCTCAGACAAACAAGTTTGTTTACATTTGCAGGAGATAATACTGCCTGGTTCTTGTTTACAATGACACCCGACAGTGAGAACAGGAGTTCTCATGACACTGTGTAGCCAGAATCACAAGATATTTATGTGCCAGATGCACTAAAGATTCATATGTCCCTTCATGCTCCACCATTCCAGATGACATGCGTCCATGCTGATGACAGATTCTGCTTGATAAGAATCCAAAGCAGTGCGGACCGACGCATGTTCATTTTCAGTATCTGAGTCAGATGCCACCAGCACAAGGTTGATTTTCTTTTTTGGTGATCTGGGTTCTGTAGTTTCCGCATTGGAGTGTTGCTCTTTTAAGACTTCTGAAAGCATGCTCCACACCTCCTCCCTCTTAGATTTTGGAAGGCACTTCAGATTCTTAAACCTTGGGTCGAGTGCTGTAGCTGTCTTTAGAAATCTCACATTGGTACTTTCTTTGCATTTTGTGAAATCTGCTGTGAAAGTGTTCTTAAAATGAATAACATGTGCTGGGTAATCGTACGAGACTGTTATAAAATGAAATATATGGCAGAATGCAGGTAAAACAGAGCAGGGGATATACCATTCTCCCCCAAGTAGTTCAGTCACAAATGTAATTAAAGCTTTTTTTTTTTTTAAACGAGCGTTGGCATGGAAGCATGTCCTCTGGAATGATGGCTGAAATATGAAGGGGCATACAAATGTTTAGTAAATTTGGCACGTAAATACCTTGCAATGCTGGCTACAAAAGTGCCATGCAAATGCCTGTTCTCACTTTCTGGTGACATTGTAAATAAGAAGCAGGCAGCATTATCTCCTGAAAATGTAAACAAACTTGTTTGTCTTAGCGATTGGCTGAACAGGAAGTAGGACTGAGTGGACTTGTAAGTTCTGAAGTTTTACATTGTTTTGTTTTGGAGTGCAGTTATGTAACAAAAAAAAAAATCTACATTTGTAAGTTGCACTAAGGTACTTGTATGTGGTGAATTGAAAAATACTATTTCTTTTATTTATCATTTTTACAGTGCAAATATTTGTAATAAAAAAAATATACACTTTGATTTCAATTACAACACAGAATATAAGATATATGAAAATGTAGAAAAACATGCGTAATTTAATAAGTTTCAATTGGTATTTTACTCTTTAACAGTGCAATTAAAACTGTGATTAATTGTGATTAATTTTTTTAATCACAATTAATTTTTTTGAGTTAATCGTTTGAGTTAACTGTGATTAATCAACAGCCCTAGGTACAACAAATACCCAGAGAGTGAAACTGAGAAAGTGAATGGAGAAGGAATTGTTAACCATACTTTATTTTTGCTACCCGCTATTTAACTCAAACATCTGACAAATGGGGAAGAAAATACATTTTGGTGAAACATTCAGTAACCCCATCCCTTTAAATTGAGGCCTTCTGCAAGCTTCTGCACCAGTTCTCTGGTCCTCCAAAGAGACTTCCATTAAAAATGGGGAAGGTGAGATTTGATGTCACTGATGCTTTAAAAGTTAAAAGTAAGCAAAAACATGCACGTGCGCTCGCTCTCTCTCTCTCTCTCTGAGGAATGGTGCTGAGGGGAACCTTTCAGGAGTTTATTATACATCATCAAGGACAAGGAGTAAACAAGGCTATTGCGTAGGAGATTCCTGATTTTATCTCCTCTTTCCTGAGCTCCTGCACAGCTGCTTCCATCTCCTTACTAAATAATGCACAGAACTTGGGAGCTAGAGATGTAACCTAGAGCACCTTCCTATGGTTACAATTCTCCCAAATCCTAGATGGAATCTTTGTGATTAGTCTTCCAAAACAGTAACTGTAGAGACCTGGCTTAGATTGCTTCAGGTCACCATCCAGAGATACCAAGCCCAGACTATCAAGTCAAGGCAAATATGTAGAAAGAAAAGTTACCACCACTTCCTTAACACTCCTATGAGGAATTGGTGTAGAAAATATATTCATTCCTCTTTTGTGTCCCAAAAGTGAGCCCACACATTTGGAGGAAACCTGCAATTCTAATGTAGGAACCTCCTATGGACTGACTTCTTGCATTCAAAGTGCTCTAGTTATTATTTCTGCTGCAGTCAATAGAAGTATGAAATGGTGGCTTGATGTCTGTTCATTGTCTTAAGGGGCCCAGGAGAGGCCTGGGAGCTGTGTAGAGAAAAGTGGAAGACATAGTTATCTGTACCTAGATGGTATCTAACCTGGAATGCACCACAGCCAGCTCTGGATCAAGAATCTTGAATCTCTGCCGAAACTTGAATCTTCAAGTTTCCATTTCAGCATGTTGCTAAGACTTTATTTTAGGATGACTCCTGTCTTTGTTACATTTATGGATGGGCCTAAAAATGAAGACCAGGGCCAAATTCATCGATGGTAAACCCTCACAGAACTTGGTAGCATTACACTAGGGAAGTATTTGGCCCTAGATACACAGATGAACAATCTACTTTCCAAGTGTAGTTTTGCAAGCACACAAATAATACAGGAAGGCAGGCTTCTCCTCTGGCTCTCCCAAATCCATCTCCAGAGGCTTCACAGGCTTTTTCCTCTATATAGCTTGAAGTGCAGTTTGTTGAAGTGTTGAGAGTCAGAGATTCTGATGCAATGACTTGCATTGTTCAAGTGAATAACATTACTCATGGGTCCATAAGCGGCACTAGCTAAAAACCACACGGGGAACTCCTGCCTCAGAGAAGATGAAGTAATGAACATAATTTCTGAAATGGGCTACCAGTTAACTACAACTTTAAAGGCTTTGTATGCTCTGACAGGAGTTAGGATTGCCTGCCTCTGTTTATAATAAGAGCAGCACAGAACAAAAATGCCAAGGGGAACTGTAATATCCCTAATGCAGCTACCCCACATGTATGTGATAACAAGGGAATTTAATTTAGAATAGAAAATGTAGGCAAGAAAGTGTTCTCTCCTTTTGTTTTATTCTATCTGAAGTGCTTATATGGCTTCCATCTCCATAGTGTCTGAGCACCTCACAATCTTTCAATTGATCTTCACCACACCCCTGTGAGATAGGCAGTGCTATTATCCCCATTGTACAGATGGAGAACGGGAGCACAGAGACACTTAGGCTATGTCTATACTTAAAATGCTACAGCTGCAGCACTGCAACTGTGGGTTCTTTGTCGCTGTAGTATCTCGGCTCTCTATGAGCTGAGGGGTGAAAACATAATCCACCTCCCCAAGAAGTGGTAGCTAGGTTGGGGAACAATTCTTCTGTTGACCTAGCGCTGTCTACATGGGAACTTAGATCAGCTTAATTATATCTCTCGGGTGTGGATTTCTCACATCTGTGAGTGATGTAGCTGGGTTGATCTAATTTTCCAGTGTAGACCAGCCCTGAGTGACTAAATCGAGGTTGCACAGGAAGTCTGTGGTGGAGCAGAGGTTGAGCTCTCATGTCCCAGGCTAGCACGCTTACCATAACTGAACCCTTTCCTTTTCTCTTTGTTACATACTTCTCTCCACCACCCCCCATCCTCCCTCTTTAAAACATTCTCCTTTCCTCATTATTTTCCTTCTCGTTCTCTTCCTGTACGAGGAGAGACTACAAAGATTAGGGTTAGCTTAGAAAAGAGATGGCTAAGGGAGTGGAAGGGGATATGAGGGAGATCTATACATCATAAATGGTTTGGAAAAAGTGAATACGGAAGTGTTGTTAACCCATTCCCACAATACAAACACCAGGGTCACCCAGTGAAATTAATAGGCAGCAGGTTTAATACAAACAAGAGGAAGTAGTTTTTCCACACACTCAGTTAACCTGTGGAACTCATTGCCATGGGATGTTGTGATGGTCCAAAGGATAACTGGATTCAGAAAAGAACTAGATAAGTTCATGGAGAATCAGTCCATCGATGGCTATTAGCCAAGATAGTAAGGGATGCAGCCCATTTCTTGGGGCGACCCTAAACCCCAGCTGTGAGGGGAAAACAGGGTGGATCACTCCAACTGCCCTGTTGTGCACACTCTGCCTGAAGCTCTGTTACTGCCCACTGTCAGACAGGATAGTGGGCTAGATGGACCCCTAATCTGACCCAGTATGACAGTTCTTATGTTCCTTCTGTGTCTCTGTCTGTCCCCTGAGTCCTGTTTCCTCCTTCACTACCAGAGGCCATAGGGCTACAATTGACCCAAAGATTCTCCCACCCTCGTGCTTCCTGAGCAGTCCTCCATGCTATGTGCCTGTTTTAGCTGTTCTTGGCCATGAGTGGACACCGCTTCTTTTCCTGGCTGAGAACGAGTATGAAGCCTCTGGGTCTAGATGCTAGAGCTGAGCTGGTCCTCTTATTAGCGGGCCAAAGAGTTGGGTGGTTTATGCATCCCGTGAGCTGTGGTATCTAAGCAAACTCTCCCTGTAACTGAGATTCTTGGAATAGTGCGGGGGAGGGGAGTAACCTCCCCTTAACGTTATTTTAGTCTAGTTGAGGTTGTTTGGCTGTGAATAGCTCTGTCCTTCCCTGATCTTTGTCTCTCCATATCGCCACCTGCAACTCTTTCTTGCACAAAAGCGGTTTGCACAGCTGTGGGCAAACAGACCCTGCGGGTTGACTCCCAAACAGCACATGTGACAACAGTAAAACAATTAAATGGGCAATGTGCAGCTAGGGGTCAGGAATTCTCCTCCCATCCCTTAGTGCCGGGGAGACCGCCTGCAGCATTAGCAAGGGCGACTATCTGATAACACAGGCCATACCTATACCAGTGCCACATCCCCACCTGGCGTTCAGCAGAGTGTCATGGGGAATCCGCCTGTTGCCTCTGTTACTGCCTGTCTGAGATTTTATTTGTCCAGAAACATGTATTATCACTTACACAGTGCTCTTTATCTTCAAAGCACTTAATAAATCCTCATGATGCCCCTGGGAGGTTGGTATTGTCCCCTTTTTACAGAAGGGAAGCTAAGGCACGGATGTTGTGAGAGTTGCCCGAGCCTATGGACGGTGTTAGTGTCAGAGCCTGGATAAAATTCGGGAAATCCTGGATCCCAGTGTTGTGTGTAGACCCATGTGTCTCTTCCAGTGTGTGTTGAGTTTAAAATATTTGTGGCAGCCTTTCAAGTGTGGCCTTGTAGTTTACACTGCTTGAAGTTCACTATGATTGTAAGTAAGATTGTTCTTCACCTGTTAATTATTATCTTTGAGAGAAAATACATAAAACAGCATGATTTATTTTTAAAAAATGCTCTTGCAGGCATCAGATGACTTTGCTGTTACTCTGCCCAGGAATCTAGGTTGAGGACCTAGCTTCTTGAGAGGGGGACTGTGGTGAATGGGGAAAGTTGCAAGACTAGCTTTAGCATAATGCTTTTCGAGAAGTGGGGGGGTTTATACCAACTCATAACTGACTGTGTGTAATGCAACCCTGTGGCAGGACACTTGGATTGATAAATCAATAGAAGTAAAGTTAGATCGCAAACACACTAAAAGCACCAATGGAAACAGGACAGCAGCTTGAAATACAGTGTTGCTTTCCTAGAAATAGCTGCTGTGAATTGTATCTTTGGGTTGACACATGTTCCGCTTCTTCTGATAAATGCATTTTCTTATAAGTTGCTGTGTTACTTACTATAATTGTAAGTAATAAACATTTGCATTGAATCTAGATATTAATGTAAAGTCAAGTAGAACCTGCTGTCTGTGTGTTTAGACCTATTATTGATCTAGGGTGGGCTTTTCAAAGCACCTAAGTCACTTAGGATACATCTACACTGCAAAAAAAAAAAAAACCAAAAAACACTTGGCTATGAGTCCCAGCCTGGGTCAACTGACTCAAGTTCGCAGGGCTCATGCTAGAGGGCTGAAAACAGCACTGTAGATGTTATCGCTTGGGTTGGCACCCAGGCTCTGAGACCCTCCCCCCTCCCTGGGTTTCAGAGCCCAGGCAAGAACATCTACATTGCTGCTTTTAACCTTGTAGCATGAGCCCTGCGAGCCCGAGTCAGTTGACCGGGCTCTGAGACTTGCTGCTGTGCCTGTTTTCTTGCAATGTAGAAGCACCCTCAGGAGTATGCATTCCATTGACTTTCACAGGGATTTATGCTTCTAAATCACGTAGGCATTTCTGAAAACTACATGCCTGTTATTTATACAGCACCATAGGTATGCCGGATTCTTCTCAGACAGCAGACGCGATTCTTGCCCCCAAAGAGTTTACAAACTAGCATGGGCAAGGAAGGACATGACATGTGAGAGAACATTGGTGGGGGGGGCATAAAAAGGGAAAGGGACTGTCTTGTATTCTGATGTGTATTTTAAAATGTGCTTACATTTAAAGTAGTCATGTCCTGTACATTCAGGAATACCTTTTTCTGCTGTTCTTTTTAATCGCACAATTCCCTAATGGGAATATGTCTTAATTTAAGCCAGCAGTTCTTGACCAGGGTATGCATACCCCTGGGGGTACACAGAGATCTTCTAGGGCAGGAGTGGGCAAAATTTTTGGCCTGAGGGCCACATCGGGGTTCCGAAACTGTATGGACGGCCGGGTAGGGAAGGTTGTGCCTCCCCAAACAGCCTGGCCTCCGCCCCCTCTCCTCTGACTCCCCCCCACCCCAACCGCCTTCCCGGGACCCCATCCCCTATCCAACTCCGCCTGCTCCCTGATTGCCCCGCCCCCTATCCACACCCCCGCCCCCTGACAGGCCCCCTGGGACTCCCACATCTATCCAACTCCCACTGTTCCCCGTCCCCTGACCGCCGCCCCCCCAGAACCTCCGCCCCATCCAACTGCCCCCTGCCCCTTATCCAACACCCCCGCTTCCCACCCCTTACCATGCCGCTCAGAGCAGCAGGACTGGCAGCCGCGCCGCCTGGCCGGATGTGGCCCGCGGGCTGTAGTTTGCCCACCTCTGTTCTAGGGGGTACATCCACTCATCTAGATTAGAGTTCCTCAACCTGGGGGTCATGGGATGGGTTTCAGGGGGGTTCGCAAGTGCAGGGCCAGCATTAGGGGGTGTCAAGCAGAGCAATTGCCTGCATGCTTCAGCCCCTGGCGGTGGGGCTCAGGCCTCAGCCCCTGGTGGCAGGGTTTGGGCTTCAGACTCCTAAAAGGGGTACAGTACTCTGGAAAGGTTGAGAACTACTGATTTAAGCCTCTGTACAGTGAAGTATTGAATGGTTTTCTTATATAATTTGTGTATATAGCACTTTTTTTCAACTGTAGATCTCAAAGCATTTTACAGAGGTAGAGATCGTTACCTCCCAGAAAATGGATACAGATTAGAGGAAAGTGAGGCAGAAAAGATCCCAACATTACACTGTGACTCAGTGGCAGAAGCTGGGGATGGAACCCATATCTACATGCCTTATCTTACTGCCTTCCCATCCCCAATCTCTGAATTGGTGGGATGTGGCCATGTTGGGAGAGGACACTGTTGGTGTAAGGATAGTTATGAGGGGAAATGGGACCAGTGTTTTGTGGGGGTGAAGAAGAGCAGAAGTGTGTGCCAACTTGACTGGCTGGTTGGGGAAGGGGAAGAGTACTGATACCTGTAAGGACTAAGCCAGGTCTGATTTAAATTTCTGAAGGTGGTGGGGGGGAGTGTGGGTAGATGTTCAACCATGTGCTGAGAGGTAGGAATAGGAGAAGACAACAGGAGACGGTTTGGAAGCTAGCATGCCTCCATAAGGGGAATTTGTAAGTTACTCAGAACTTGGAATAGCTGTAACTAAGCAACCACTATGTTTTGCAGCTCTACCAAGGCCCTAGAGCAGTGCTCTTTGAGGCTCTGTAGGCAGCCAGACCTCTCCTTTGATGCATAACCGTATTTACTTTCCCTTCCCCACACTCCCAAATACAGATATGTTGTGGTAGGGAGATTGCTTGGCTGTCCCAGCAACATGGCATTTGGGAGGCTGATGGATGGTACATTCTGCACTACCTCCTCCCAGGAGAGACATTCCCACACTGCTTAAATACCCAGCGCATTGAATCCTTTGCTCTGCATAATACACAGGGGTTGGCTCAATAGTGAGTGTGGTTACTAGCCAGTTCCTACCTGGGGAGTGCCGAGTCTCTGAATTTCAGGAAGGAGTGAGTTTGAAGAAGGAAAGGTAGGAAATTAATATAGTTCATTGAAAAAAGGTTATCTGGTCTCTTGGGTCTTCCAGTGCTTTCTCTTGCTAACTCAGACTTGCTCCCTGCAGAATGTTTACTTGTGCTTTATCCAGTCTGGTTTTAAATGTCTTTAGTGATGGCACTTCTTCTGCTTCCCTGCTCTTCCACAATCTAAAAAGATCTCAGAAAATATAATTATTTCCCACTGTTTCAGTAGCACCTTGAGGCCCAGGGGCCCCATTGTGCTAGGTTTATTGTACATCGGTACAGTGGCCTGCAGAACACTGGCTGGTGGTTTGTAGAGAGCTGGCTGGTCACATGGTGCTGGCTCTCCTTTGCTTCCAGCTGTTAAATTACATTAAAAGAAGCTAAAAATACACAAAATACTTTGATGTAACCAATTTCTGCTCTTCCCCTGGGGGCATTGTGCAATCACAGATGAGAGGGGGAGTTGGTCTATGTGATCATGAATGGGAGCAACTGGAGAGGGACCTTCAGACACTGATGATGTGAACTTTTAAGGGCAGGGATTTTCTCTTCCTAAAAAAAGCTGCATCTAGCATAAGGCCTTGAAAATCTCCTCTCTCCCACCCCTCCTTACTTCAGTCTCCCTACTCCCATCCATGCATCATCGCTTTCCAGCTGTGGGAGGGTCAGGTGGAACTCCCTTTCCAAAGTAATCATTCGCCTCTCTCTCAATCAATTGGTGGGGTCACAGCTGAGTGATGCAAAACTGTCCTTTACTTTCCAGAGTCTCAGCAGGCTGCCTCTGTAGCACTTGCAGATTCTGTAAACTAGATGGAGAAAGGGAGGCTCTGGATTGAGCTGGATTGTTAAGGTTTGCACAATGGTTCAGTGAGAGAATGGCTTTAGCATTGCTGGTTATCAGGATAAAAATCAACCTTCCGGATGTCTTTGGTACCTTAAGAGGAAAGGCCTGAATGTTGAGCAAATTTAATTACCTTTGAAGGATGAGTGTGAATGTTCATTTAGACACTGAAGCTGTTTCACAAAACACAACATCCACCCCCTGCCCCTTCCCCCTCCCCATGCCTCCCTTGATGCCTGAAGAAGTAGGAAACCAGATCAGAAGAACAGTTTGTCCCTGTAGGATATTCTGGGTAATATGACCCTCTTAGGAAATGTGCAGTGACTGTGCTCTCCAGCGTGACCCTTTCTAAACTTTTCTTGGCTTGGAAAAGCAGCTTACAGGCTTGATGTTTGCTGGATAAAACACATATGGGGATACATTTCAGCAAAGGGATTTCAGGGGGCTGGGAGGGAGCGCAGCCTCTATTTGCTGTGATATGATTTCACAAAGCCTTGATAAGGTCGTCTTGAGTCACACACTCAACTTGGGGTTTTGTTGATGGAAAGTTTTTCCCAGTGATCTGTGGGAAAACTTAGTGTTGTGGGCCTAGGAGGGCTTAAGCTGTGGGCTGAGCAGGGTTGTGAATAATCAGCACTTGCTAAAGCAGCAAGCTTTCTGAAAACACACAAAGCAGAAGCAGTGGATTTCCATAAACCTTCCACACCGGAGTCATTGGTGTTTAGAATGTGCTATCCAGTGAGTGCTGCCTAGCGACTCATCCCTAAGTCATTCTGGGTAGCCAGATTGGATTTTCCAGTTTTTAAAGAATAAAATAAAGAGCATTTGTTAAAACAATTCAAGGATTTAAAATGAAGATAATATCAGTGTTGCCAAGTCTCACATATTTATCTTAAGTCTGATATTTGCTGCTTTTATTAAAGATCCAGTGCCCGGACTCAAGCATTCTTAGGTGAGAAACTCTGCTTTCATATTTAAAAAAAAAAAAAAAGTGTCTTGCTCTCATGGCTTCAGAGAAAAGCATGACCCAAATGTAACTTAAAAATTCAAAACCCAGAAGGAAACTAAAAAGATCCCCACATTTATTATTTTTAAAAACCATGTGACTCTCTAAGCCAATCTGATAATTTGAGATGGGGATGACTCATTATTTTTTGGACAAGAGGGGTTGGCATTAATGAAGGGAAGACTGGTAGTTTAAAGAAGAAAAGCTCTGTAAATAGTTATGGTTGCTGGGTCAGCAAAATCAGCCTGATTGTGCAGTCCAGACTGATCCCATGGACTTCAGTATAAATTCCACCTAAGTACAGCCTGCAAGAAGAGGTTTTTCAGAGGTTGGTATAGGGGTGTGTGTGTGTGTGTGTGTGTGTGTGTGTTTATAGTGTTAATTGGATTTGATCTATTAAAACTCATGCACACCCAGTGCTGGTTATTAACCTGATGTGTGAATACTGAATTAAATAATTAACACTTCAAACCATGGATCTCTCTCTTGGGGCTTTATACATGGCCACCATCACTGTACTGTCTGAGCATCTAACAAACATTAATGGATTAAGCTTCACAACATTGTTGTGAGGTAGGGAATTTGTATTTGCTGCATTTTACATATGGGGAATTGAGGCACACAAAGGTTAAGTGACTTGCCCAAGGTCCCATAGGCAGTCTGTGGCATAGCTGGGAATTGAACCCAGTCCCCATTCCACTAGATCATGCTTCCTTCCTACCCAGGCAGTCAGCTGAAAATTCTGCTCTTTGGAGTTGCCATTTTACATGGCCTAAAAACACATCGGAATGCAGCCAAACGGGTCAGACTTTTGCTGGGAAAGGCTATAAATCTGCACTCGGAGATTAGTTATTTGTTTTTCATGATGATAAGCTGCACATCAAACTGAATTAAAAGCCATTCCTGACTGGATGACTTTCAATCAAAATTCCTTAATGGTATTTTTTTTTTTTTTTTTTTTTAAAGATCGGAGATTTAGTTGAGATACATGCAGGGAGTGGGTGTAGTGTAGGCAGTGCATGGAAATGGTAGTGTATGGAGAGTCATTTTTGTGTTCCAAATTAACAACACTACTTGGAAGTTCTCCTGAGCAGTACAGAAGTATGTAATGTGCTTTGCCAGTGCTTTACTTTTACAGGGTGTGTGTAATATGTAATGCATTATTATTGAAGATAATTCTGTAGTTGTAACTTATGTGGCTTTGTTTGATAAGTTCTACCCCAGAGTTTGATACTGAACAAGTAGAAACAGACTTAAGGACTACACGTTACAGCTCCTTTTTTAAAAATTTTTCCCTCTCCAAAATCGTCTCCTGATTTATTCCCAGATTGAATCCTGACCCTTCCATTGCAGGATGGATACTGAGCAAGTGAGCACGTGGCAGCTAATCCTTCCACAAATGTTAGTAGTGTGGACTACAGCTGTCCTTGTTCTTTTGAAATTAGAACCATGGCCTTTCACTGTATCACTTACTGAGACAAGGGCCTTGAGTAACCTTATACACCAGATCTAGGGTTCAACTAGCAAGAATCTGTTCTTAATAAAGCGACTCCTTGAATCACATGGGAAGGATTGTTGAGCTGAAAAAACAAAGTCAACACAACTGATTTTCATTTCCCATCAATACATTTGCTTTGCTTGTTGCCCAAGAAAATGATTCCCAGATGGTCAGTTTCACGCGTTTCCATTGTTCTGAGGCTGGAGCAATGGTAGGAGGCAGCCTTAGTCTTATTCCCTTGGCAGGTCAAAGGTGCAGAAGAAGATGGGTGTAAAATAAGATGGAGCTTTACTTAGATCCACATAGTTCCTGACTCTCTTGGTAGCAAATTCAGCTCTTTGGAGTACTGATCCCATTTGCACCAGCACCCAGATCTGAAACTGGCCACCACAGAATAACAAATAAGTAATGTGCATTTTTTGATCCACTGGGCCAGGTTCTGTTCTCAGTCACAGAGGTTTCTATCAAAGGCTTTACACACTTGTACAGGAGATCAGGATCTAGTGCCAAAGTGGTGCGATGTACACTACTTTGCCACTGATTGTCTTTTTTTCCTGTTTGGCTTCCCCTGTTGTGTAATATGCACAGTACCTTAACATCAGTACTGAACATGGCACCTAGTGTGCAGAATTTCCAGACTCTTAAAATACAGTATCAGTATTATTTCATTGATTTAATTCATCTACAAAAATCCATATCAAATAGGAGATAATGCTATTAGGGTCTCTTTAAATCCCTTTGCCCAATTACAATGCTGTTTTTCAACCACAAATTTGCTATATTTATGGTGCTTTTCTCTTAATTGGTAACCTTTTTTTTTTTTCCTGGGGTGGCTTACAGCTACAAGATTAAATTACATGCACTGCTTCGTCTGTTCCAGATGCATGCCCTCTGCAGCTGAATGGTACAGTAGATATTTGATGGCTATCTAAATATTTCTGACAGTGTGAAGAGACGTTGGATTAAGAGCACATGCTTTCCTTGTGATATAAAACCCTATACGTAAACCAGGGATTCTCAAACTTCAGTACACCGCAACTCCCTTCTGACAACAAAAATTACTACACGATCCTAGGAGAGGGGCTGAAGCCTGAGCCTGCCCAAGCCCCACCGCCACAGGTTGGGGGGAACAGAACCAAAGCCCGAGCCTCATGCGCCAGGAGGGGAGGAGAGGGGGGTTAATGCGTCAAAGCTGAAGCCCCACAGCTTCAGCCCCAGGCAGGGGGCCTATAACCTGAGCCCCACCACCCAGGGCTAAAGCCCTCAGGCTTTGGCCCCGGGTCCCAGCAAGTCTAACGCCAGCCCTGGTGACCCCATTAAAACAGGGTTGCGACCCACTTTGTGGTCCCGACCCACAGTTTGAGAACCGCTGGTGTAAACAAACATTCCCAGCTGCCACATTTGTAGAGTTATTTTGATCAAACAATTGTGATTTTTTTCATCCCCCATTTGAAGATGACCAAATATGGTTTCATAAAAGAAGGGGTAAATCTTGAGTCTCATATTAATGAGCATTAACAACATCTTGGCTTTCAAAGTTGTTGATTTAGCTTTGTAATTTAGAGAATCGCACAACTTTTTTTTTTCCCCCTCATGTTTGTGTATATGACAGACATTGACTCTTAATACACAGTCATTATATAACTGTGATACTCTGCATATTCCTTACCTGTAATTTACAAAACAGGAAATATATTTGGAAATATAAATATACCCAAATAATTGGCTGATAGCATCCTTTATTCTTTCATCAGCAGTCACATATCTGTTATAGAGCAAGTCCTTGCTGCTTAAATTGATTTTAACAATAATATTATTTTAAAAGTCTGAAATAATGTTTGCGTTGTATGTGCTTTGCTTCTGGCATGTGTAGTGTGTGTTTTCTGTATGTCTATGCACAAAACGCCAGGATCCATTTGATAATATTTTTAAGAAAATGAGCCTCTAACTAGAAATACTGTGTGTAAGAATACTGTGAGAATACAGGATGATAAGCTGAGAAGTGGTGTTGTGGGTTTTGTAGAAGATTTTGCAATGTTTGGGCTTTTTTAGTATGGCTGAGTAAGCGTGCTCCGGAAAGTGACTAATAGCATTGACTTGAATCAGTTATGCTACGCACAGGTGCTGTTCGAGCCTCTCCACAGATCACCAATAATAATGTGTTTCAGTTTTGAGAGGCAACATGCCTCTTCCAGTCCTAGGCTCCTTTCAAAGAGACTGCTAGTTGTACCAAACTAGTGGCCTCTTCCATGCCCAAATTGGCAGCCACCCCACAGAGCTCATCACCCAAGATTTTCAGAAGCAACTAGTGATTCTGGGTACCTCCATTTTTGGGGCCCCAACTTGAGACACCTTAAAGGAGCCTGATTTGCAGAGGGCTGGGGCTCAGCACTATCCGAAAATCAGGTCTCTTTAAAGGCTCTCCGATCAGGCGCCCAAAATCGCTAGCTACGTCTGAAAATCTTGGCCACTGTCACTTGGGACCTCATTGAGGCAGTAAAGTTGCATGTCCAGAGGTGACAGAATGGTTTGTTAATGAATGTCAGTTGTTCATCTTTGCTCAGATTTGGCAGCGTTCTATAGAATTGCACAGATGTCTTGCTGGGCAGTTGGTGGAGGAGAGGTGTAAATTCCTGCCGTTTGTGAGTGTTTGTCATGCTTTGCAACTAACAGCACTGAGTGCATCCTGAGGAGAGTGATTATAATGGGATTAGCAAGAATGAGGGTATAAAACAGAGTTGGCTATTTAAAGAGTACTCTTTTTTTTAACTTAAAGGCAGAATTTTATTAGTCTAATCTTGGCTTTGTAGTTAACGTGGTTAGCCTCCATATTGCCTTTTAATGCTTGCTTTGCAAGATGGTTTGGTTTTCTAAGGATAAAGACCTCTACAGCATGTAAAGCAGCCAAATGCCTGGATGTAACTGTATCATAGTTCCAGAACCTTGCTGGAAAATGTTTGTGTTATCAGAGGAGTGCATGACCAAGGATTAGTGCCACATTGTCTTGTCCAGGATTTACCAATATGAACCATACCAGCAGGAACTAGGCCTTGTTTTCAGGTCAGAAAAAGAATGTGATGTTGTGAGCATTTAGAGACAACGATCACTATAGGGTTTAGTATAATGTAATAGGCAGCTGAGCCTAAAAGGAATTTGGCATGTAACATCATGTATTGCACCACACCACAGTACAATAAAGTTCAGTTAATCAGAATCCGTGATTAAAACACTTGGCGGCTAACGGCCAAAATCATCATTAGTAGACCCTCAATATACAATTTTAGGAAAGCATTTAGCTTTGGTATTAATAGACCCCACTCCAGAATGTCCACTATAATGTGCTGTTTCTCTCCAAAGCCTTCCAGGGATGTCCAAATTCCACTGCATCCAAAGAGAAGAGGAAACACTCTGTGTGGACAGTGGGGAGAGAAACTGAACCCTACAGCTATGCAAACATTTTCAGCAGAAGCTTTTTTCAGCAAAAAAATTAAGATTTGGTGACCCTGAAACATTTCCAAAATTCATGCGAGTTTCACTGAATTTGGTTTAAAAAAAAAAATCTAAATGCAAATCAGAAAAAAAAAATCAGGTTTTGGGAGTTTTTTTTATTCGAAACAATATTTTGCTTTAAAAATGTCCTTTTGCTTTTTAATAAAATTAATCAAAAGGTTTTTCAATGGTCAAACCAAAATGTTTAGGCCCAAAACAAATTTTGTTTTCAATTTTTTTGAATGATCAGTGAACCAAAAAATCCATTATTCATACAGCTCTAACACAAAGCATTAACAATTTTATACTAGAACTGAATGGAAAAAAGTGCCTTTTTTTTTTTAAGTCACTAGCTTCTTTGTCTTCTCCTTTCTAGATGCCCACTTGCACTGAGCTATTCACCTTCTGTTTGTGAAATGTGCAAAAATACCTGGCCTTCTCTAGTGAGTTGGAACTAAATTTAAGTTTCGCATCGTTGTCTCTAAAGAGAAATCAAGTACGGTAAAAAGCATCAGTGGTCATATTACTGCAAGTAGAGAGATTCATTCTGGGATAGGGCACCTCTCTTTAGGATTGTCCTTTATTATTTATATCATTTTTGCCACATCTTGTGAGTTTATTATGAGTCTTGCAATTTTTTTGGTGTATTTTCTGCGAGCCTCAGCTGCTGGAATCATGAGATTGCATGAGAATTTCAGCTTTTATTTAAGTGTCAGATCTTCTTGGCTGTGAAGAAAAGCTTGAAATTATGTTGCCAGGATCAGAATCCACAAGGCAAATAAAAATATCCCTAAATGTATTTGAAAACAGTCTCATGTTCTTTAAGTTAATATCATGGCTTTTGGGTCCTGACTCACAGTTTTTGAACAGTTGGGACTGGTAGTGCTGTTGTTCTATGCTAGAACTGAGAGGCCTCTACTAAGATCTAGGCACTGCATGCACACGTGGTAAGAGTCAGACCCTACCTTGAAGAGTTTCCAGTCAAATAGACAGGACAGACAAAGTGTGGGATGGAAACAGAAATGCCAGGAGGGGAAGTGACTTGCCCAAATCACCCAGCAGGTCAGTGGTAGAGCTGCAAATAGAAGCCAGGTCTCCTGACTCCTGTCCACTGGACTGTGCTGCTCCTCGCCCTGGTGCTGTCTCCTGAGCAGAGCTAGGAGGAATGCAGCACAGGCTCAACCCAGAGAGCAAAGCAGTCTTTGATCTCAGACATATGGGTGCCAGAGCCCTCCGGAGGAAGGTCGGCCTGGCACAGGACTGTTGAGTTTGGTTTGGGGACTGTTTCTTTTGATTTACTATGAGGAGGACTGTTGGGCTGTCTGGGACAGGCTTAAGGGGCCTAACGAGACTGTTGCAGAAAACCCAGGCCCAGGGGCAGTGTGGGGAATTGCCTTGATAAACTTCCTGGACTTTTGTACCCTACTCAAGTCTGCCCTGGTGTTTGTCTTGGACCCTGAAAAGCATGGTCACATAGGTATAAAAACATGTGATACTAGGGTTGCCAAGCCTCCAGGATTGTCCTGGAGTCTCCAGGAATTAAAGACTAATCTTTAATTAAAGATTATGTCATGGGATGAAACTTCCAGAATACATCCAACCAAAATTGGCAACCCTATACCAGACAGATCTTTAAGTTGAGGGAAGACCTGCATGAGCTATTTTAAAGGGACCTAAAGATAGAGAGAACAAACCTGGATGTATGGTTTGTGACTGCTATTGGTGTGTTTTATTCTATTTCATCTTTTATTTTGTTGTTAATTGAAAACAAAACACACAGCAAGAATATTTATGTGGTCTGTTCTTGAATCTATCAACTCCCAAGGACTTGTAGATCTTCCCAGACTCAAGTCACTGAGATGGTTATCTCTGCAAAGATTGGAGGGCAATAGAAACTGTTTGATTATACACACAATTTGGCTGGCCCGATCATGACCCCTTCCCAGCCACTTTGGGGCTGTGTGGGAGGACTCTTGGTACTGAAGTTGAGACCAGGGGCAGAGTTTCTGCTTCAGGTGCCAAATCCTGAAAGAAGCCCTGCTGGACCAAATATCAAAAGTTTCTGAATTGTCTCTCTGGGGTTTGAATAGTAGGGGTTTGTATTAGGTGCTGTTCTCTTCTATAGTAGTTGAATGGACTTTCCTTTTTCCTGGAGGAAACTGATTCTGTTTTTTGAAGCTGTTATGTATCTGGCATTTTAAAAATTCTGTATCAGCTGTGGAATTAAGGAAACTCAACAGCTATGAAATTGGCCCTTGTATTGACAGCTTCTATCTTACTGATCTCAGTGATCTGTAGTATAGCCCCATGTATTTACAATGGATAGAATGTACATTGTTTCCTAAAATGTACTAATATATTGTTATTACTGTTGGTATTTCGGTAATATCTGGAAGTCCTAACTGAACTCGGGGATCTGTACAAATAGAAATCTCCCTGGTAGGCTTAATGTTACTTCTAAAAAATAAGAGGAAAGTCACAAGGCCTGACTTTCATAGACTGGCAACTTCTTTTGCACTTAGTTTTACCCTGTCCCTGATATGCAGTTACAGTCAGGGACATACTCATCTACATTGATTATTTGTGCATGCAAATGAGGTCTGGTTAAGACCAGGCTGAAAATTTGGCCCATGGAGCTGCTTTATTTGTGTTGGGTTTAGTTTTTGTTTTTGTACAACAACAAAAAGCTTTTATAAAACATAAGACCAGCAGATATATAGATATCTATATATAGATATATAACAATTTGCACACTCTCCTGGGGAGTTTGCAACACAAACACCTAGCACCACTGTTCATAATGCATGGGAACCAGCAAGTGAAACTGACTCGAAACGGAAGTGAAATTGACTAAGTCTGTCTTCCTTGTCCCTGTTTGAGTGAAACACAGAAGATAAACAGTCTGTGAATAGTGAGAAATAAATGAGGGTTTTTTAAAATCTTTTCTTTTGGTTTAAAAGATCTAGTAACACAGGTGAGGAATTTTTTGTTTTGTTTTTAAGTATATCCTTTTGAACCAGAGTCTCTTTTAAAAATATATATCAAGTGTAGGGTAATGTGCCAGCGGCCATCATGTGGAATTGTGTGTGTGTGGAGTTATTGAAAACTGGCTGTACGCCATGGCAGCTTTACTGTGCGTGGCTCAAGGGCTTGGAGCAATTACATAACACTCTGCAGCAAAGAAAATACAGGCCCCAGCACTTGACTGCCTTCAATTTCTGATTTAGTTACTTGGCAAAATCTTAGATTTCTTCTTTCTTCTGCTAAAGGATGAATCATCCAATAAAGAGGAGCTCTGAAACTGCACCAGCCAATAGGTGTTAGGTTGTTCGGGCTATAGGGGGAGGGATCGTTCTCTTTTGGGTCAGAGGCAAGAGTATAGGAAAAACATTGTCATGTGATGGCTATAAAAGATAAGTAGGCATATGACCTGTGAATTGTTTACAGAAAGAAACTCGATTTCCCCCCGTCCCCAGTTGATGCATCTGCTTCTCGGTACTTCTTCCCGAAATCATTGTCTCCTGATGAATTATTGATACAGGGTCCCTTCCATTTTCCTGGAATTGTTTTCTTTAAACAGTGATCTCTCTCTTGAATTTTTTAAACAAGCTGTTAACTGTGAAATCCAAGCAAAGTTGCTGGTTTCGAATTTCAGGGTTAAATTAGACCCAACTCGTTGATAAGAGAGGGGATAAAATTAATTTTTCATTTCCACATGGAGATCATCCTCCTCTTTTTTTAAAAGGAGCAAGCTCCTGATTCAACCTCAAAAGGACTTAAGGATGTGCTTAATGTGAAGAATGAACTAAACTGTTTTGTTGAAGTAGGGCATTAGGGATCTGGTAATTGGCTTTTTCATTTATCCCTGTTGTCTAATTCTTATCAAAAGAAAATGCAATCCAATCCAATTTGGAAATACTTTGCTTTCTAGAAAAATTACTCCTTTGCTGGCCCCTTTCCTTCCATGAGTGAGATGTGGTTTTTCCATGGAGGTTTGCCTGTAGCCTATTCCAGGTCTCTGTTTATTACAAGAGTTCAGGCCCTGGTTTAGCAAAGCACAGACGCATATGCTTAACTTAAAGCATGAGTAGTCCCATTGACATCAATGATACTGCCTGCAGACTTAGAGTTTAGCATGTGCTTAAGTGCTTTTGCAGGATCAGGGCCTTAATGGAGGAGAATTTTATTCTATCCATTTCAGTCCGTTCCCCCCCCCCCCCCCCCCCCCCCCCCCGGTAATGAAAAGGAAAAATGAGCACAAGTAAAGGCGGGTGTATCTACAGTAAGGGCCTGACCTGGCACCAAAAAAATTCAAGGGGAGTCTTTTTGTTGACTTCAGTGGGAGTTGAATCAGGCCCAACTCCAGGAGCCCATCACAGGGATATAGATGCCTGATATAGCAGGTTGCCTCGCTTGTCCATATCACATCTGCACCGACACTCTGGTTTTGATGGAACTGTCCACATGTACCAGTGCATTCTGGGGTTTCTGAAGCACCTGCCCTCATAGCGTCCAGTAGCTTTCAGGGTGATTTCCAAATGGGAGGCATGGAGTTAGATGTAGCTGACCTGGTGCATCTGCAGCACTTACGGCTTCCAGGCCATGCCAGGGGGAAGCTATTACCATCTGCGTCAGAGCCCCGCTGAAGACCTCATGTAAAAAGTCCAAGCCTGGCTCTTGTGGGTGGAGTTGTACAGGGGTTGCAAGTAAAAGATTTTCTTGCAGCCCATTTCTGACTAGCTTAGACCAGGCTGAAAGCTGGGTCAGCAGGTTCCAAGGTGAAATTCAGGGGGCAAGCCTGATGTGTCATCCACCTGCCCCATCCCTGCCAAGTGTCTGCCATGACTAGTCCATTTGAAATGTTCCCTTCTGGCTCCCATGGAGGGAAGCCTCGTTTTCCCTTGCAGTGGATGCTGCCATTGTGTTTACCCCTGTAAGGGCAGGGTCATGGGCCATGTCTCAGCAGACTTGTAGCCCACCTGTGGGGAAGAAGGATTGTTCTCTAGTGCCCACATGCTTTTCTGTCTGCATGCACAGAGCTGGAGCAGGGTGGAGGTGAGTAACAGGAGCATTTCCGATCCTGGCTGCCTGCTCTCTGGGTATAGGGTGGAGTGGGGAGTGCCCTTGTGTTTGGCCCTCCGTCCCCCATGTTTTTGTGTGGGACAAACTGGTCTCACTGGTCTTCCCTGAGGGGCTTTTTGCAGAGTGCCAGCTGTCGAGTTCTATCCCCCACCCCTCGGGGTATCAGCAAATACTCCCATCCCTTGAAACCTGGAGACTTGTGCCCCCAAATCTCTCTCCCACACTGCGGTTTGGGTCAAGGAAGGAGGGAGGAATGGCAGAGCAGTTCTTGTGGCAGGACTTGGACGCATATTGTACAGCAGGATGACTGAAGCTATGAAGCAAACACATAAATATATGCTTCCCACCAGAGCTTTATATAATCAGAGACAGTGATGTCATTGGTAACTGCAAAGAGCAGGCTCTGAAATTACAGCCCTCAGCAGCCTGGCGAACGCTCTCTTAGCGTCTGGAGGGGGTCGCTTAGAATGTGGGCTGACTTGTCAGCAAAGCAGGGGGTGGGGGGTTACCCTGAGGGTTTAGAGCTTGGAGAGGAGGGGGTGAAGTACCAATCCAAATGCAATCAGCCTTGAGGGTGAAACTCTCCCTGCCTTTGTGAAAGCCACTTAACGAGGGGGGAAGGAATGGGACTACGTGCGCATGCACACCGCTACCCCTGTATTGCCGCCCCTCTGTGGTTAATACTCCCCCGAGTAGGCTGCAGTAACATATATGCAGGGCTTTGGAGCTTTACTGGATTTGTTCCTTGGCCCCTCCTCCTCCTCCTATCCAGAAATCTCTGCACCGGATAGTTTGGGGCGATTGCATATCTCCCCACTAACGGGGGGGGAGAGGTGGGGGGGGGGAAGAGTTCTTTCTGTGCCAGCCCCTCCACAGCTGGGGTGAATTTTTCTCTTAATGAGTCTGAGAAAGGCACTGTCCTCTGACTCTGGCATTCCCACTCCAGCAGCACATCCCAGCCGAGGGCTGCAGCCTGACAGGCCAGGCTCTTGATACTTGAGCCCCAGCTATTCCATTATTCGCTTTCTTTGCACGTAACAGTTGCACAAGAGGACCACAATGGGCCAGCTTCGGCCCCGATCTAGTCGGGTGCAGCTCCTCTGAATGCAGCAACAGTAGTTTGTTGAATTTAATGGAGTTGGACTGTCTTCTGCCAGGGCTGAATTTGACCCAACATATCGAAAGGGAAAAGCTAAGGCAAGCAGCCCCCCTCTGGGGGCTGTAGCTCTAACCAGCCAGTGTTTCTAGCCTGCCAAGTAAGCGGCAATGTTGCCCTGTGCTTTTTCTGGGCCAAGCAAAGGAGCATGTGGGGCACCAAGTTCCTCAGCCCTCCGTCCTCCCAGCACTCAGCTCCTGCTTCCCAGGAGTCGTGGTTTTTGTGTCTTCAACCAGACAAATCCAAACCACCCGCTGGCTGTCACTGTGTGAGACAAGCCATTGCACCCTGTGGGCCTCCCCGTGTCCCCCAGAATAGACCGGAATGAAGGGGAGAGGGCCAGCTGGTTAAGGAAGAGTAGAAAGCCCCCTCTCTCACATACTCATGCATTCATCCTGGCACAGAGTCAAGGCTTTGGCATGTCTATTACCACGTCTCATGCTCAGAGAGCAGAAACCTCTGTGGTAACCCTGTTTTCTGAAGCATCTTTCCTTCCTAGGGACGGGAGTGACTATGAAGATCCTGCCCCCACTTCTCCACTTTTACCTGTCACTCCTACAACTAGTGTACATGTGCTCAGATCTACTTTGAAACTGGCAGTCCCTGAAAGCTGATTCATCTCCATCTTCTAATGCCCTAAGGATTCCCTCTGATTGTAAATTAATTCTCCCTTTATAAAATATAATGCTTCTAGACTTGTTTTTTCCAGTTATTAGCATGATCTAAATGGAAAGTCGTGTGGCTTTCTTGTGTGAAGTTTGGGCAGTGCTGGTATTTTCGCTAAGTGCCAGGGAGCCCGAAGCTATGTTAAAACCACCTTACAATAAAGCACCAGATAGATTAAGGGGAAGGAGACGCATAACTTTGTCTAGACTATGGGATTATAACTGCCAAGGTAAAACTCCAGGACTTTTTGATAAGGGACTGTAGATTGGACAGTGACACCTGTAAACTCTGTTTGACAAGGAATTTTAGCTCAGCTGGTCAGTTTCCTTTCTTGATAAAAGTTGGGCTTTGATAGAAGTTGATTTGTGTGTGACATTTAGCCTCCCATCAATGAATCAGAGCGCTTTCACATTTTGTGGCTTAATTAACATCAGTGATCAGCTTGATTTCAGACCACAGAAGCCAAAAATACTTAACAGGTTACACACCTGCCAACATTTGAAAGCTGAAATGCAAGATATTTGGGGAGAAAAAACAGACACATCCTTTAAACCCCATTAAAATGTGCTGGGCTAGGAGAGGTGGGCTAGAGTGGGAGACTTGGTGAATATTTGGCTGAAAAAGTAGGAACAATTGGCCTGTTGAGTCTAAGGGCTTGTCTACATGGGGCAGCTGCACAGTGTAACTTAAATCAGTTTTTAAGTTGATTTAGGCCTTGTCCACATGCACAAACTGTAGTGCTAGTATATAGTGCAGCCCACTCATGTGATGCAGCAATATAGGTATTTAGGTGCTTTACTCCAAGATTACTGTTTCCATAGGAAAGAGGGGAATAAACTATGCTGATATTAGCAAATTTTTACCAGTATAAACACATCTATACTAGGAGTTGTACTGGTTTAACTTTCAGTTCTACTGCTACAAAACCTGTGTGTCGACCAAGCCAGAGTTAAATTGGAGCCAACCAATGTGTGTCTGCTCTTATGTTGATGTAAGAGTTCAGTTAAACCTGTTCCTAACTGACTCAACTTAAACCAGAAGAAGCCAATTTTAAAAAGACCTATGAACCTTTTGCACCAGTTTGATTCTGTTGCTTTACATTCACACCCTCTACATTATCCAAGTGTAACTTTTTGCATGTAGACAGGTCCTCAGACTGCTTTATCCCACATAAGACCTTGTAAAGGTCTCCAAACAGCAGCTGCTTTTATTTGTGTTCCACCTTTCTTGGGCAGAAAGAAATTAAAAAGTTGGCATCTCAGTGTCCCTGGCTTTGAGATTTTTTACATTGCTTAATTTTGTGTAATTCTCCCCCTCCCCCCCTCGCTAACAGCCATGGTATATCGTGCCTTTTTGAGAGCTCCTGAAATTCACTGGGAATTGAGAAGCCAAACATTAATATCCTCTTCCCAACCATCAGGGGTCTCTGGTACTGAGGCAGTTGCCTGGCACATGTTCTAAGTTTGTGTATCTCCACTCTTCACTGGTTCCTAGCACAGTTCTACAGTGTTTTCCTAGGTTCACCCTGGCAATAAAAAAAAGGGGGGGGTTTAGAACACGAACTTCCCCAGGCATGGTAAGGAACGATGCATAGCACAGAGTTTGTGTGGCAACCTGGACAGGCCCACCTGTGCGTACTAAGCCGTGGTGGGTAAACCATCTAGAATTATCCTTGTTCTGGGACAGTGACCTCAGGTTTCTGTTAGGAATGGAACTGGAGGTGGTAGCAGTTGGTGTTGCCTCAATTTTGATAACTCCACATACAGTCCCCACCAAGATTGGGGCCCATTTGTGCTAGGCTCTGTACAGAGACATAGGGAGAGAGAGGCTGGATATAAACTACAAAGGTTTTCCTGCATAGCTATGTCAGCACACCCTTCCCCCTCTCCCCCCCCACCCCCCATGTAGATGCAGCTTATACCAACAAAGGAGTCATTTTGTTGGTATAGTTTGTCGTTTGCGGAGGTGGTTTACCTATAATGGCAAAATAACTCCTTTTGCTGGTATAATCTGTATCTCCATGAGGGGCCTTCGTTGGTATAGGTGTACTGGAAAGGCCTTTAACATGTAGACCAGCCCATAGTCCCTGCCCAGAAGAGCTTACAGTCTAAATAGATAAAGATGAGTAAAGGATGGGAGAAAGGAAGTAGTATTATACCTGTGGGAAACCACAGAGAAACCAGTCTTCACTGCCTTGTTAGCTTAAGGTCTAACTTGAGTGTTGCCCCAACCTGATTCCCATCCACACACGCACATCTCTCATTGGTGCTTTAACATCAACCTAGGTGGCCCATTGGGGGGATGGATTGAAGCTCAGGTGCTGCTGATGTTGGAGCTAGTACTGCAGTGGGGACATGGCTTTTAGGTGCTGCTAATGCAAACATTCTGCAGCTCCAGGGCCATTTTGTAGTGGGCTCATTCTCAGTTGAACTAGGCTCACTCGAGAGGAGTTAATTCATTTGTAGATAACTCAAGCTAACACTACAGTGAAGACAAGGAGGAATCAACTCCGTCTCCCCTGAGTCCCAGTCCAGTGCCTTAGTTACAAAAAGAACAGGAGTACTTGTGGCACCTTAGAGACTAACAAATTTATTTGAGCATAAGCTTTCGTGGGCTACAGCCCACTTCATCGGATGCATAGAATGGAACATATAGTAAGGAGATATATATACACATACAGAGAACATGAAAAGGTGTTACAAAGCTACCCTTCCTTTCTGGCGCAATGGTGAAATGCTATGAGAGAGGCCATTCTGAGCATTTCCAGCTGTAACAGGAAGCGGCAGTGGTTGACAACTCCTGAGAGACTGGTATCTTGCAAAATGTCCAGCCCAGTTTTTGTGGACTCATAAACAATAGGGGTACGTCTATACTTACCCGCTGGTTTGGCGGCAAGCAATCGATCTTCTGGGATCTTGTCTAGACGCGATAAATCGATCCCAGAAGTGCTCGCCGTCGACGCCGGTACTCCTGCTCCGCGAGAGGAGTACGCGGAGTTGACGGGGGAGCCTGCCTGCCGCGTGTGGACCCGCGGTAAGTACCTTTAAGTTCGAGCTAAGATACTTCGACTTCAGCTACGTTATTCACGTAGCTGAAGTTGCGTATCTTAGTTCGAACTGGGGGCTTAGTGTGGACCAGCCCTAGGCTAGTGTGCAGGAGCTTCATGTCAGAATTCAGACTTTTGGATGCCAAACTAAACCAAAGTCCATTTCCGAACCTGTTCATGTCAGGATCCTGGACAAAGGTAAGCAGGACTAGTGGCGGGAGTTCAGAAGCCAGGGGTCAGGGCCAGGCTTGTAGCCAAGAGTTAAGCTGAGGGTCAGGAATCAGGCTGAGGGGTCAGTACCAGGTATCAGGGTCAGTGTTGGCGTTCCAGGGGTCAGTCGGGAGTCTGGATACAATTTGGAGCCGAGGTCAGTACTGGGAGCTCAGAGGCAGAGATGCGGGGCTGTCATGGTAGCTATCTGGGGATCCACATTGTTGCCTGAACACTTCCTGGTACACCCCATAGACTTATGTAGGGGATTGCTACTGTCAGTCAGTTTAGCTCGAGGCGGAACTTCCTGTGGTGGTACAACCTCTGTGGGTCGCTGGAAACAGATGAAGTTACAGACTGGTGGCAGTGTGAGCTGCCTGCAGGCCCAGGTTCAAGCCCCGCCGCTCCTTACATTGCAGGTTTGCCCAGCGTTGGGTCGAAACGTCCTTGTAATGTGATTAGCAGAGCACCTGTTGCTGACCATGCCCAGAGCTGTTTATCTACACGAAATGGCTGTCAATTGAAATTGGTTTTCCCAAGTAGTGAAAGCTCTTAGTCAGCAATAAGGATTAAATGCCAGCGGGTTTCATTGTAGAAAAAGCTGAGGGGGAGGGTGACATTGACATGGTTTGGTTTTTTTATGTTTATGACACTTTTAAAACCAAATCTCTTAATAAATATTTCATTAAAAACACGCATTCCTGAGCCAAAGCCCAAATTTCAGCCCCGAGGCAGTTACTGCGGCTGAATTATAGACCTTTTGTAAGAGGTTTTTATAATGGAAACACTGACAAACCCATAACTACAGTGGTGCTAGTGGGTGCTGCTCTTGTACTGACAGTTCATCAGCTAAACCCCTGACCCTTCTACCCTTAATCATCCTTGCTTGTCAGTGACATAATTGCATGATTACAGACTCCTCTCCCCATCCCTTTCAAACTGCGAACAATAGTGAATTTCAAATACAAAATGTAAATGAACCGTCCAAACTAATTTGTTTTTCTGCATTCAGATGGACTGAGTTTAGATTCCGTCCCTTTGTGTCTGAACAGGGCTGGTAAAGGCTTTCAAGAACCTTTTGCACTGGGATACCTTGAGTATAGACTGATCGTCTGATGTCATTGTGCTATTGATTGGGATTACAAATTCAGACATAAATCATTAATGTAGGGTCTGGAAAAAAAATAACTTTACTGTTTTCCATAAATCTACTGTGAATTCCTGAATACATAATACAGAATGGGAGAAAACCGAACTAGTTTTACTGCAGTATCTGAGTGGGGTTATACTATGAGATTGCTCCCTGAGCAGTTTTCCATATTTAAAAAAACAAACAAAACTACAGTGTTCTGTAATAATGGTCCAAAATAAAATAGTCACAGTAGTTCTGTACTGTTTGGGGTTGTTAGTGTAGAATATAGTGCAAGGGGTGGAAGCAGAAATAGGCAAAGGGTCTCTGCTCCCAGAGAACCTGTATTGACAGCAAGATTCCAAACACCGGGCTAGGAAATATGCAGCCCTGAGTTCCTTGTGGTCAGAATGCCCAAAGAGTGCAGATCTGACCCTTTAATGAGTGTGATGTGTAATTCAGTCACTTTGCGGTAAGGAGTTTGCTGCAGTCCGTTAGGTTCCTTTTTGCCTGATATGGCTGGAAAAAGAGGAAGATGGGCAGTGAATGTTACATAGCTCAATATATAAAGTTAGGTTTTTTCCTTAACCAGTAATGTGCTAGTGTGTAAACGCCATTCGACACTTGAAAGTGCCTTGACGTAAAACTCTACACAGTGTAGTAGACTGCAAATAGCTGGCAGCTTGAAGTTATGTGAAACCAAGCAGACTACCGTTGCCTCAGTGCGTCTTTCCTCCCCAAAGTTCATCCAGCCGAGACAGGTTATCAGGTGTGAGTGCAAGGAAATAAACTGTCTGTCCGAGGTTAGCAATAGGGCTAATGTTGTTGAGTGACTAGTGTTTGCAGTGTAAACATTTAATGGCAGGGCATAAGGTATCTGAGGGAAACAGGGTGATGCGTGGAAAATCGAGCCTGCCTGGGGAGAAAAAGAGTTTGATTTTTGTCCTTTATAAGGCTGCAGCTCCTAATCAATGTCTCTCCCCCTCCAGACGTGCTCACCTACGCCTGTGCTTAGAACGTTTAAAGGTTCTGATACCACTAGGACCAGACTGCACCCGGCACACAACGCTTGGGCTGCTTAACAAAGCCAAAGCACACATCAAGGTAAGAACCGCTTTTCCCAGGCTTCCCAGACGCTTTCCATCTGGGCTGTTTCTAACTGCACCAATCACTCACCCACTGTCCAGAGGTAAATCTGCTCTCACTGAGACTAATACCTCTCAAATGCATTGCTCCTTCAGTTAAATCATTATTACAACATGGGTTGTTCGGAGGGTCCATAATAAACTCTGTTAACTCTGGAAATGATTGATTAGGAGAGCAGGGAACCTGTTCTGTATTGTGATTGGGAGAAGACAGTAGCAGATCTTGCTCTTTTTTTAAAGTAGAAACACATCTAATGTGATTGAAGGGCTGCAGTTTGATGGAAAATGTAACTTCTGTCACTCCAGTGCATTCCCTCTGCTGGCAAATCTGTATAGGCCTTTAGAGTGAAACAGAGTTGACGTCTTATTGTTTCCATCGTCTTTCATCTGTGGTTCTGCCAGCTTCCCAAAGCCCTTCATAGATTGCTTCTGGCAAAGTAAAGTGTAAAAAGAAAATCCAGTCATGTAGGGATCAGGAATATACCTAAATCCTTTGTTGCAGCTCCGGGTTGGTAAGGGAGGGAGCGCTGCTTAAAGGAAAGTGTTAGCCTGAAATGACTCCCATCTTATGCAACGGGTTGGCCATCCGGAAACAAAGAACATTAGCCTGGTAGATTTCCCAGCTGTGATCAAAGGAGGCTGTAGCAGGTTACATAAATTGCTATTTAAATGGAAAACTGCTTCTGAGAAATACCTACTAAACCAAGCAACAAAAAAGCCAAACATCCCAGGATAAATTTTTGTGTTACGAGTGATCATAACAAATACAGAATCTGTTAGATTAAGGGAATAGAGGCCCCCTGGTGGATGAACTCAGTGATGCAGCTTATTGGTTAATTACACGTTTATAAAGAACAACAATTTAAAAAAAAAATCCTGTATTCATTCACCCCCAAAAATCCTCCTTGTACAAATATGTAAGATCTAGCAAAGGTGTAAACCAACAAAGACACAAGTAGACTTAATTTCTACTAGTGACTGAAGGGCAGTCTGGTCCGATACTTGTTTGAGCATAAATCCTTTCAGAACATGGGAAAATCTGAAGCAGAGTATACGGCTGTGCTGTAGAAAATAAGAATTAAAGTCATAATCAAGTGCTATTTTATCATGTCAGAAACTTGAGGAGGCCGAGAGGAGAAGCCAACACCAGCTTGAAAACCTGGAACGAGAACAAAGATTCTTAAAGAGAAGGCTGGAACAACTGCAGGGTCCTCAGGAGATAGAACGAATACGAATGGATAGCATTGGCTCAACCATTTCCTCTGATCGCTCGGATTCAGAGCGAGGTAGGTGTTCTAATGCGTCCAGTTTAATTAAAATAGCTCAAACAGGAATTAATTAGGGAAGTCTTGTGGCCTGTGGTATACAGGAGGTCAGATGAGATGACCACAGTGGGCCCTTCTAACCTTAGAATCTGTGGAGCTACAAAAAGGGATGCATCAGGATAAAGACTGACCTCTCCTGAAAATTTGAGAGAGTGGCGAATGATTCCTTCCTTCCATTGTGCTCTTCCTGTTACTTGCCTCTTCGCTTTGCCATTGAATGGGTCTCTGTATTTGCCAAGCAAAAGATGTGTGCTTTGTCATGTCATTCTGCCTCAGTTGTTAGTCAGTCTTGCTTAAGTTGAGGAAAGGGGTCGTGATTGTGGATTCAGGTGATTCCTGTGGCATTTGAACTTGACCGCTGTATTTGAACAGTTGTCTAAAGTCAGAATGCAAAAGCTTTGTTTTAAAAATAATGATCCATGATCCCAAGTCAGTAACCAAACACATGCTTCAAAGTATAAACATGGATTGTGCTCCTCCTCTTTCTAATGTAAAAAGAAGGCCTAGAAGGAAGTTTCAAAAATCAGCGTTCCATTTTCTGCTTGTTGCTGCTATTTCTAAGTTAAGGTCTTGTCTTTACCATTTTATTGGACAATTCCTCTGAAGGATTTGCATATGAAGCAAGTGCTTTCTCCTCCCTACACTGAAGGGGGTGGGGGGGAGGAATTTTGAATCTTTCACAGAGATTTTTTTTCCCTCCCAACTGTGTGTCAAGTGTTAGAGTTTATGGTTTTGTTAAAAACACATTTGTTTTACTCCGCCACTTGCTATGTGGGGAGCATAGCCACGGCTCCTGCCCCAGCCATGGCTACCGCACCTCTGTGATTTCTTCAGCTTCAGCTGCCCGCAGCTGAAGCCAGGGCTGGAAGCTGCGGGCAGCTGAAGCTGAAGAAATCACGGAGGTCCGGTAAAGTCACAGAATCCGTGACTGCCATGACTTCCGTTCCTAAATCATAGCCTTAATCATAAAGAACCAACAAAGAGCACAGAGATTGCCCATCTAATTATTAGTCATCTGTGAGCTTCACTGTTTTAACAATATTTTTCATTTATTTTTTAGTGTCGTTTTTAAGGTCTGTGGGTAAAATTTTCAAAAGCATTTCAGTGACTTGAGAGCCTCCGTCTTACTGACTTTGATGGCCCAAAGTCACCGAAGTGCTGTTCAACATGCTACCCTGTGTCCCTATAGAAACACACTACAGTGCCCTATATAGCTCTGTCTCAGCTATCACAACCGTAAGGTGTCCCCCAGCGCTGCTATTTGTCACTGTAGTCTCCCAAAAGCCCCAGATCTGTGTCGCGCTAAGCACTGTGCAAACACAGAAAGTGACAGCCCCTGACCTGGAAGAGCTTATCATCATCTTGGTATGTGAGTTGCAGAGGACATTGAAAGCAGTCCACTCTCATGGTGATAAAGTCAATCCAAGCTGGGGGGAATGCCCAGGCCCACAGAACCAGGTGGCAAGGATGGCAAAGTAGCTAGACTCCACGCCGGGGGGCTGAACGCTGTGGTGCTGCTTAACACAGGTTCTTCCACTGCCCTGCAGAGCAGAGCCACTGACTAATGATGAATCCAAACTGCTGAGTTCTTCATCTTAAGAACATAAGAATGGCCATACTGAATCAGCAATGGTCCATCTCACCCAGTATCCTGTCTTCAGACAGTGGCCAGTACCAGATGCTTCAGAGGGAATGAACAGAACAGGGCAATTTATTGAGTGATCCATCCCGTCATCCAGTTCCAGCTTCTGGCCGTCAGAGGTTTAGGGACACCCAGAACATGGGGTTATGTCCCTGGCCATCTGGCTAATAGCCATTCATGGACCTATCCACCATGAACGTGTCTAATTCTTTTTTGAACCCAGTTCCTAGCTTGGAAGTTTGGGGTTGGCTGGCAGCAAAAAAGTTTAGTAATGCCTTTGAAACACATTGAGACAGCATCCTCCTTGCTGAAACAGGCACTCTGCCCCTTCCCCCTTTTGGAAATCATTGTGAATTGTACTGCGTGGTGCTTATTTTATACCTGGAGTGTTGATCGTTTGTCGATTGTAGAGTTCAAAGCGTAGCTGCCTGCGATGACAACTAACCTGCGTGTGTGTCGTTTTCTTTGCAGAGGAGATTGAAGTGGATGTTGAAAGCACAGAGTTCTCCCATGGAGAAGTGGACGATATCAGCACAACCAGCATCAGTGACATTGACGATCACAGCAGCTTGCAGAGTATTGGGAGTGACGAGGGTTATTCCAGCGCCAGCGTCAAACTCTCGTTCGCTTCCTAGAACAAAGTGAGACATCAATGCAGGGCGGATTATTCCACTGGAGTAATCTGAGTTCAGACTGGGTTCTAGATGCAGTATCCTCTTTTAGAAATGACACGTCAACAGCTAGACCCGAACAGACCTATATATATGTACCCCCTTGGGCAATAGGAGGCCTCCATAGGAACCCATGTATGTCCATTGGGTCATGTTGCGAAATCCTGATTTTCCCCTAGCGTAGTGAGACTGAACCCTGGTCCTTCTGAAGTCAGTGACAAAACTCCATTTGGCTTCAGTGAGACCTGGATTTGGCCCTTACATGATGAATTACTTTGCTTTGGTTTTGTTTATTTGAAAGAGGATACTGGAGATTCATCTCTCTCTCTCTCTCTCTCTCTCTCTCTCTCAATTTGTCATGAGATCTGAGAAACGTCCAGTTTTTCTCAGACTGCATTCAGATAGAACAACTCAGTTTAGACCCTTCTGGAACTTTCCTGGTCCTGAAATGACTCTGTCCTAATATTTGATCACCATCAGGCATTCTAGTAACATAGCAGGAAGCTTGGCCATGAAGACGTATCACACAACCTATGAATAATAATAGGTGTTCAGTTCATGCCCAGAGAGAGAGGCAACAGTGAAGATTGTTCAGGAGAAATCACCATTCAGCTCAACGTTCTATTGGACATCATTTAAAGCAAGTACCTCTATCACACTGCTAGCACTAGGGTACTAAACTGTAATCCACCAGCACGTGGCGGGCTGCATTGTGGAGTCCAACAGCAGTGCTCCCCTGGAGAGAGAGAGAGACAGACACACACGTGCGCGCACACACGCGCGCACACACACACACTCTTGAGGACAGAAAGAAACCAGCGTGTGGAAAGTCATGCCCAGATACTGAGCCACTATGACCTTTTTTATTTAAAGATCTTTTGATAAACGTTTGTAAATGTGCTGGGAGTAAAAACACTCCAAATGTGACATGTCTTTTTAGAGCTTGTCCATATGAAATCTTCGATGTCTTTTATAATGGATTAACGCCACTGAAAAGGTATCTATTTTGATGCAGCACTTGACCTGATGAAACACACAAATGCTCTTTGCCGTGCACAAAACAAACACGGTCTGTGCTGGCTTGGAAAGGTCAGGGTTGCTGGGTTTTTTGGTTTCCCCCCCTTTTTTTTTTTAGTCATTCCCCTTGCAAACTTTGAAGGCACCTGATCCCCTACAGTAGTCACAATTCAATAGTTAACATAGTTAAGCTCAGCACTTGTCTCATCTTAATGTAACATTTGGCCTGCGCACATCCCAGGGCGTATCCGCTATCTCACCTGTGCAGGTGCTGTTGCTATTGAGAGCTATTGTATCGAATATTTTATAATTTCCTTGGAGGTGAGATTTCTAACCTGCACTTTGAGGGCTTTGCTTTCTTGTTTTGTCTTTTTTTTTTTTTTTTAAATGGTGAGAATTATTTTTGTTTTCCAAGTTAAAAACCACCTTACAGAGACCTCACCAATGGCATTGTTTGAAATTTTGTATACCTTTAAGTAATTTAACTACCCCCGCATTACTAAGGAAAAAAATAAAAGGAAAAAATGCTTTATAAAATTCGTAACTTATTGCTGATTTGAATGGGTTGTTAATTTCAGTCCTGTTGATTTTATTTTATTGTTTTTAGGTAGGGCTGGGCCAAAAAAAAAAAAAAAGAAGACAACCTTATTTAGCAGTGGAATTGTGTTTATATGTTAGAATATGGTCCCACATTAAAGTAGCACTTTAACACCATTAAACATTTCTGGATCTGAAATGAATTGTGTTCCTCAGTCTTGGTTGCTCATATGACTTTAGCATACACATGTTCTTTCTTGTGCCTGGAGGGGAAAAAAGTGTATTCCCCTTTAATCCCGTGATAAGAAGATCGTGAATCATTCTAATGTAGATTTTTGTCTAATTTCTGTAAATTGCACGTGTTTGAACATTCCTATGTTACCAAATTCCCCCTGTGATATGATGTCATACAGTATGAGAGACACAATCCCTTCTTCATGGAGTGGGGAAATAATCTTTCCATGCTTTGATGGCTGTCCTCAGCAGCAATACAAACCAGCCAGTTAATGGAGTTATTCCTTTAGCTGAATTGGTTGGGGCTTCTTTGTTTTATTTTCAGGCTGCATATCATGGAATTGATCCTTGATAACAATTCTAGAACCTGTATGTAGGCAGCTATGGATTGTTACATGTATTTATCAGCTTAAGTCAATGGGGCTACTCACATTAGTAAGAAGAAATCAAGTGAGTAAAGATTGAAGGATCACGTGTGAACTGATAATCATTGACTGAGCCCCCACAACTACCAATTTTTGCTCATACTAGAATGATCAACAGCTGGCATTTATATCTGACACTGTTCAAATGAGCTCTGATAGCCACCATTTTGTGGCAGTCTCACTGCAGCAATGAAATGGTGGAAAAGAACAGAGGTTGATCTTCGGTTACTGTCGATGGAATCTTGTGGTGTTCAGCTTCTCTAGAGATGAGTCCCACCATTCACGATCACTAGGGAACTCCAGCCATCCTGGACAACCTCACCTTCTGGTTCTTCCTCTTTGGCTGTGTATTTTTTGGATCAAAAAGTACACGTGGGCGATGGTAAAAAGGTTGCTTGGCAAAAAAAATCACATTTGAGAAATATAAAAGTTAGAGAACTTTTTTTAAAAAAAATTAAAATAGATAAAGGAAGAAAATCAGTGTTGGGCAATCCTGGAAGAGCAGGGCTATCCCAGAGTGTGTTTTTGGAACCAATTTTTCTGAAAGGCTTTCCAGTAAAGCCACCCATTTGTGTGCCCTTTGGGAGCACTTTGATATTGGCTGTCATCTTCAGGAGTGCAGTCAAGGGTCTTGAAATGTCTGGAAATTTCAATTCCAAATACTGCAGCTGGAAGGGAGGGAAATGTAATCCACTTGGTAGCTTCCATCAACACTGTCTTAAGTGACCCACCCAATGGATCGGCAAGTATCAGTGTCCTAGTAGCGAGAGCCTTTAAAGGACAAACACAATTATCCTACAAACCTTTATAGTAGTAGTTAATGACAAAAGTTGGCTGCTTATTGGTGATTGGGTCCTTTGTAGGGATTTCATTGTATCCGTTTCTTTCACACCTCTGGACATTAGTAGAAGATCTGCTATGTGAGAGAAATGTTTCCACAGCTGCTTTGTGATGTTGGTTCAATCCCTTTTTCATTGCTTTAATACTGTATTGTTAGCACTAGCTTTTCTTTATAGGTTCTTCTAAAAACTAAACTAACGTTAGTTCTTTTGTTTTGTTGTTGTTCTAGCCTTTGGCATCGGAATGTCCAAGACAGCAAATTGGCCCAGAGAAGCCACCATAAATGATCAGATCATCATAGCTAATTGGCCTATACTATGTAAATCAGATTAGGTGGCGATCCCTTCTCGTTATAAAACATAAAAATCAAATTAATCGTCCCCTTTGTGATAAGCCAGAATAGTCCAATGTTTTGGATCTGCTTAAAGATCACCACCAGCCTTAAAAAAAAAAAATCAGTTGCTGTTAAACTTCCCTTCTGTATTTTCAGAGTCAGCATCTTGAGATGTAGATCCAAGGAAGCATGTCTGATCTTGTTTTCCCCAGGAATTGAAATTAGGGGGGTGTTTGAATTTACGGGGGTGGGGGAGAGGTCAAGGATGATGAGGGGTGAGTCCACGAGGGTGAAGCTGGGCTATATGGCACCATAGTAAAAACTGAAAATTGTTTCATTACCATTTTATTAGATTTAACTCATGTTTTAAAATCATCACACAAATTAAAGTTGACTACTCAAGCCTTCTATGAAGCACTACATCTACATCCTCCTTGGTTTCTTGTTATAATTTTGCACAACTCTGTTAATGAACTTGTTGAATGCAGTGCGTTCATCTTTGGTGCTTCTCGAGTGTCTGGTACTTCCAGTCCTTCAATTGATATGCTCATTAGTTCATTCACATGATCAGGCAGAAGGTGACTTCTTTCAGAACACAAAATTCTATTCAATAATGAAAATGAACGCTCAACTGTAGCTGTTGTGACTGGGAGTAGCAAGTGATGAATTCCTATTTCTTTCATCCCAGGAAACATAGCATAAAGATTGGGTTGAGCCACTAGTGATGATAAAAAAGAAGTTGAAGTCAAATCTTCATTCATTTGTCATATGATATTCCATTCTGTGTTCAAATTCTCTATTCTGTCCTGAGCACATGGCAGCCCCATTGTTGGTAGTGCCTCACTCCATTCAACTGTTGGTGTTTTATAGGACAGGGATCTGTAAAAGCGACGTAGAGGTTGAGTAGAATCTAGAAGTCGCTATTGTAGATTTTTAAGAATCAAGTCGGTGTACTTTTTCAGTTGTCAACAAACACTTCTTGTCCTCTTCACTTAAGGATTCAATATAAATGCCTTCATTAGTCAACTTCTGGACTGAAGTCTTTGCTTCTTCCAGTACTTTTTCAATGGATAGCTCTCTGATCCAAATGTAACTTCTATTGCTGGACAAAGATCTACTATTGTTGTAGCAGATGCCTGGATGGCATTGTTTAATGACCCAAGTGGTTTCAACAGTAGACTTACAAGAGAGAGAATGGCAATAGTCTTCTCTGAATGTAGTAGCAAAAGTAATCCACCATCCTCACTGCTTAGATCCATACCATCTTGGTAGATACTTTCCAAAGCCAGTAATAACGGCTGGAGTAATTTTAAGACAACAGCCAAGAATTGCTTATGAGAAAGCCAGAGGATTTTCCCAGGTTGGACTAATTTGAACTTCAGTACCAGTGTATCTTCTATATTTTCCAAGATATTCAGTCTTTTTGGACTTTTGCTGAAAAAAGAATATAATGAAGACATTAAATTTATAGCTTTTTTTTTAATGTCTTTTGAAGAGTCTGCAGCTTGTACTAGCGCTAGTTGGAATAGATGGCCTCTGCAGTGTGTATAAGAGAGATTAGGGTTAAACTTTTCTCTGAGCAAAGCTTGTACTCCACCATGTCTTCCAGAGAAGTTTGCAGCTCCATCAAATGAACAAGCAGCCCTCTGCTTGGGGTCCAATTGACAAGCATTTAACTCTAAGATGTGGGTTGTCACAGATTGTTCTATAACTTGAACATCTAGAAATGCATCTACTGGCCTACCACTGACATCAAGATAATGTACACAGTGCCTTAATATTTGATGCCCATAGACATCAGTGCATTCATCAGCCATGTATGCAAATTTTTGGAATGTGGTGAGAGAGTTCTTCGCTTTTTCAACTGTTGAGTCTTTCACTGTTGCACCACATGCTTCTAGCCAGTCAGTTGAGTTTCTTGCAGAAAGATAGTGAGCATTTGCTGGTCTTGTTCGGAACCAGTGTTCAACTTCAGGATGAACAAGTGACAGTGCACTTAACATTGGCCTCCAGTTTGTAGTGTGTGGTATCTCTTGCTTAAATAGAAAGTATGATGCCACAGCCATGTTTGTTTGCATGAACTGTGTTGTGTCTCCAGCATTCTTAACAGCCTCATTAACACTCACTGGTGTTGTCCTTGGTCAGTGGAGACTCAGAGTTCAGAGATGCTTTCTCATGAGTTGACCTCCCAGGTGGGGGAAAGAAGGCACCTTGCTCATTCCTCCAGCTGCTCACTGTTCGCTCTGGCCACTGTTGTTCATTGTGCCACTGTTCACTCCATCGCTCTGTTACCAATGGCCCTGCGCCGTCACCTTCTGCTGCCACTGTGACCTCTGCGAATTGGTCTCTTGAGGTTCCACCCAGCTCTCAGTGATTTCAGCTGAGCTCTCAGTGGGGGAACCTCGCTGCTAGTGCAGACTGGGCCGTCTCTTCCACAGAAACACCGTCCCACAGCAGGTCTAAGCACTTAGACCTGATTATCAGTGATTTCAGCTGCAGTGGTCACTTAACAAAACAAAAGACTATCTATGGAGTTTAATCAGCTCTGTCTTTAAACAGTGGAGAGGGGCAGGTGAAATCATACTTGTGACTCAGGCAGACCATCAAGCAAAACACCTGTCCCCACCCTCTCTCTTGATGCCCTCAATCAGCACAGGCTAAGTACAGTTCTACTGCCCTTTACTCATACAATAAAAATAACATTTAGTTACCCCCCGCAAAAATGATTTGTAACCCAACCCCAGCCAAAATCTGTCACTTAGGAAACACAGCTCTGTTTGCTGGATACCTAGGTAGTTTAGGTGTGACTGTAAATACAATCTGGTCCTGAAGCCTTTTCTCCAGCCCCCAGCTCATCACTAGCTGTCAGGGAGAGCTCATTTAGACTCTGCTTCCAAATCATAATTTGAAATTATTAGGTTGGCCAACGTCACCGAAATGAATGCACTGACATTGTCATAAAAAACAACAGCTGTATAAGGAAGCTAGTCTATGCTCATACTTTTCAAATCTATTATACTTTTTCAGATACACATTTTATCATACACTGTATGTGCTTTTAAAATGTGTATTAATGTTTCAATTTCCATTCAAATTTCCAAACAATCACTAAATTGGCAACACTGCATGTAACTAGTTAACAAAATGGGGGGTTGTAGGGAAATCTCTGGTTCCACCAAAGCACTTAGCTCCAACAGAACTAGCAAAGCAAGTCAAAATTATGCATCTACTTCTCCCCATTCTTCAGAACTGAGAAATGCCCCCCAAAGCTTTTGATCTTCGTACCTTCTCATGTACTATTCTGCTATTACTGAGATAGCAGTAATTTCTTCAGCTGGCTTATGTAATGCAGTTCTTCCTCAAAGTCTCCCATTTGTTGTCTTAAGACACTGTTAATCCAAAGCTGAAACATTTGAGCCTTTAATATACCCGTCTGTGCTGGCACACTTGGATCGAACTCCATGACTAGTTACTGTCCCCTGAGAATCCACTATGTCAACATAAGTCTGGGATCAAGGCTTTTATGTGTGTGTTGACATCCTGATTTTTCCCCTTCTATCTAGTTTTCTGCACTTTTGAAATCAGATCCAACCCCCAGAAGAGTAGGATTGTTCTTTGTGCAAGCAGCTCTTTTTCCAAAAAAAAAAAAAAAAAGAGGAGAGAGAGATTGGAGGACATTTCAAATATTGTCTACACACTTAGAAGCATAGAGGAAGGTGCAGGAATTTTGAAGGGTCCATATAGTTTCCACAGGTTTGTTAACCAATATGGTTAAGTCCAAGTTGAGAAGCTACAGAAAATCCATTCCGGAATGAATGTCTGCAACATAAACCTCCTTAAGGCATTGTCTGAACTCTGTCCCAAAGGTACTTTACACCCCAGAACACCACTTTTAGTTATACTCACTCTCCCCTTGAGAGTTGGGAAATTGAGGCCCTGAGCCTGGAAAACTCCACAGTTTCAGTGCCCAAGACTGTAACTTGGGTACGTGCAGCTCCTTCAAAAGAGTTTATGTGAATGATAATCCCCAAATGGCAAATTATCAAGGCATGTTGGTCAAGTATAATCTTAGTTTATGGCAAGAGGTTCTTTCCTCATTGGAGCATCAGATGAGGGGGAACTTTGATGCTACTGAAACATGTATAAATGAGAGAGGCTGCAGCAGAGTAAGATACTTTTACTCTTGGGCTTAGAAGATGTTGTCAGACATGCATGTCTTGAGGTATTTGAATTACAATAAGATGAGCAGGAAAGTCTCATTAGATGAGCTCTTGCCTAACAAAAATGTTGATAGTGAAGCTACATTTACTTCCTTCAGCCTTACTTCAAAACCTTCTGTGCTTTCCATGCCTTAGAGTTCAAGGATGTGTGTGTCTAGGTGAGGATGTAACTCTGATACATATGGTTCAGTATTGCCTTTTGAGCTGGTTGTGTATCCATTTGTGATCAGGAATTCTTAAATTGTAGGTTAGTAGTATAGATTGGGAGATATGCAATTAGTTCATTCCTGAGAGGTCAGGCACCAAATGGTTTGGTATGTCTGAAGGGGAATCCCTGGAGTCAAGTGAAGGTGCAGCTTTGACTAGAAGATGTCAGTTATCCTATAGGCTTCCCTTCCCATGATGCCAATCACATAGTCCCTTATTGTCCCTATAAACAACTGCATCAGTATCTCATTTCTTCTAAAGCCTTATTTTATTCCCTTAGAAGCAGAGAGTGAAACTCTCATTACCTTTAGTGGGAACAGAATTGAGTCCTTTTTATCCAAAGCACTTTATTCCCACTTTAATCCATTTAGCGGCAATATCAGCTTTCTGCTTACCACCATGTGGCAGACACATGTTTCCTTTTCCTCTATCTAAACTTGTCTATTCTCATCACATAGCACTTTGCATCACAAACTATCTCTTTGGGCCTCATAAAATTGACGAGCCGTCCTCCTTGATGTTTTTCCAGGCTTGTTTCCTACATAAGGTTATTTTTTGTTATGGCAGTTACTTGGGCTTGTAGATTCAGTGAACCACACAGTCTCTAGTGCAAGCTCTAAATCCATCCTCTACTAAATTTTACAGAAATAAGGTGGCTTTCCTTTAATCATCCCATCCGTATTACCCTCCACATATGCTACTTCCCCCAGAAGCTCGTCCTGGTGAGTCCTCTACACATAAATTATGTCTCTAAAAGGTCCTCATGCTACAGAAAAACCCATTAAAAAGGCCATCCAGTATTTTCCTTCTTTTGACACCAATATATTACAGCATGTCATCTCGTGTCTGAGAATAAGGTGGTGGGGGTGGGGGGTGGCTGGCTTGCGTTTGGTATGGTTACTCTTTGGAGGACGGTCATTTTAAAGCCCATTCCATTCGAGGTATGTCACTGACGGATCTATCTATCAAAGTGATCTATCTTGTGAGATCTGTAGGTCGGTAAAAATGGGGTTAACTTACATTTTTTTTTAACCAAATTTTATCCTAGACATTCACGTGCAGAGGAATTTAGTTCTGGCCTTCTTGTTTGGCAAGGTCTGCTTCTGAGCTGCAAACTCCAGCACCTTGTTGTCTGGTCTTTTCTTAGGTTGCTTGCTGCGTTGTATGCATAGACTTCATATGTGCTGCTCATTCTTTGAACTACCTTAGGAGCTGGGCTGCTCCTACTGAAATGAATGGGAGTTTTCAAAATTAAATTAGTGGGAGCAGGAGAGGCCCGTAGTTACTTGCTCCAAGTTGAGAATATTTTTGTCAGGGTCATAACTTTTGTTATGTTTGAATTTCAGTATTTCCCTGGCACTAGGCCACAGTGAGGGAAACTCCCTCTCCACGAAACCTGGGAGTAGCTGCAGTCCCCAGGGGTGATCTCCTGACCCATAGAAGTCAATGGCCAGGGGAGCAGGATTTCACCCCAAGAGTAGAGATGTACATGAGAAGCTCACCATTAAAAGAAAAGGTAGGCTGCTTACTTGAAGCTAATACAATAACTTTGATCCAGATTTCTGTGCACACCTCCCCTTGAAAAATGGGCTTTGCCGTATCTTACTAGTGGGACAGAGAGATTGAGGTTCTGAGGTAGCATAGAAGGGTGTCTACACAGCAAAAAAAAAACCCACGGTGCCGAGTCTCCGAGCCCAACTCACTTTTCTTGGGCTGTGGGGCTAAAAATAGCAGACTGAATGTTCAGGCTTAGGCTGGAGCCTGGGCTCCAAAATCCATCCCCCTCCAGCCTGCGTGGGAATGTCTACACTGCTGTATTTAGGCCGACGGCGCGAGCCCGAGTCAGTTGACTTGGGCTCTGAGACAGTGCTGTGGGTTTTTTCTTTGCAGTGTAGGGACCATAGATGTAGAGTATATTAAGTTTGCTCCCACAGGTGGAGAGTTCTAGAAATGTTGACCTGGGACCGGACAGTGTACATCTTGTGTGCTGGAAGGCTGATAACTAGGACCCTACCAAATTCACGGCCATGAAAAACGCATCACAGACCGTGAAATCTGGTCTCTTCCTTTGAAATCTGGTCTTCTGTGCGCTTTTATCCTATATTGAACAGATTTCACGGGGGAGACCAGCATTTCTCAAATTGGGAGTCCTGACCCAAAAGGGAGTTGTGGGGGGGTCGCAGTATTGCCACCCTTACTTCTGCGCTGCCTTCAGAGCTGGGTGGCTGGAGAACAGTGGCTATTAGCCAGGTGTCCAGCTCTGAAGGCAGCGTCCCGCCAGCAGCAGCACAGAAGTAAGGGTGGCAATACCATACCATGCCATTCTTACTTCTGTACTGCTGCTCGCGGCGACACTACCTTCAGAGCTGGGCTCCCGGCCAGCAGCCGCCGCTCTCCAGCTGCCCGGCAGCGCTGCCAGCAGGAGCAGCAGCAGCGCAGAAATAAGGATAGCAATACCGCAACCCCTCCCCCCCACACACACACACACAATAACCTTGTGACCCACCCTCCCCCACAATTCCTTTTTGGGTCAGGACTCCTACAATTACAACACCGTGACATTTCAGATTGAAATAGCTGAAATCATGAAATTTACAATTTTTAAAATCCTATGTCTGTGAAATTGACCAAAATGGACTATGAATTTGGTAGCGCCCTACTGATAACCCTACCAGTGCTCCTATTTTTTTTTTTTTTTTTTTGGATGGCAGAGTAGAGAGAGCCCAACACACATGCACATCATCAAAAAAAAGCTCTGTGACACTCAAACAACTCTGTTGAGCAACTTCTGATAAACTTGGACAAATAGGTTGCTATGGAAAAGCTCCAGCAATCCTGGTGATCTTTGTTCTTGTACATTGCAATATCTTGCATGCTCTGTGAAACATAGCTGGTAAGATGAATTTCATGTTTATGAGCCTGTACATTGTCCTTTGCTGACCAAATCTTTCTCAGTTGGCGCCTAGAATTCTACACTCTTCTTATGGGTGGATGGAGCCAGGTGATTGCTGATTCCCTACTGCTGTAGGAAACAGGATTGATGGGATGTGAGGGGGGCCATCAGACATTGAAAACATTCTGGTTTTCAAAACATTGTTCAATTGAATGATCATTTTACAAGAACGGGACCTTCCTCTTTTAGGATGTACCTCAGATTCCTGCATCAGAAATTAAACTTTTTTCACCTAGCCTACCCTTTGGTGCTTCCAGTTAGGAGTCTTTCTCTATACTTCTCTTTTGCTGCCATTTAAGAGCACTCCTCTTGACTTTCTTGGGACCACATAATGATGGTGGAAAAGTTCCCTAGTCTGCAAGTTTGTTCCACTGCAGATGAACATCATGTTTGCTAAAAGGAGGTTGCACGGTCTAGTGGATTGAGCACGTCACTGACTCTTTTGGTCTTGGGTGAATCACTTAATCTGTGCCTCAGTTTCCTGATCTGTAAATATAGATAATATTGCCCTGCATCGCAGCCATGTGGTGAGAATTAAGATAATGTTTGTACAGTGCTTCGAACATATAAAGTATTACCCGGGGGGCGGGGAGGGGCGAGCGCTAAATGTTACTTTGTTAGTCTGTTCAGCTAGTCAGGTGACATTGATTGGTGTCAGCATATTTCTAGGTGATTTAAAATCCATACTGAGAAACATCTGGTAGCTATTATGGGTTTGTGAAGTGTACTCAGAAATGCTGGAACAATACAGTGTAAGTGGATCAAAAATCAAGCAAGCACAGTAGAAAAGAATAAAAACCGATGAGTCCCATTAGTTCAAACTCTAGGGGCAGTAGTGGTGTGGCATTTAAAGCATAAGGTTCTATGGAACTTCCTTTCTTCAAGCCCTAGTTTATTGACCTAGAGGACACTTTCACATTTCCCAGTACATCTGACCAAGCAAAGGACCCAAGAGGGCAACATAGCTATCATCAGAACAACCAGATCTTGTATTCTTCTCTGTTCTGCCTTTGACTCCAATTACTGTTAAAAGAAATGTTACTGAGACAGAAGACCCATTTTTCTAAATGCACAATAGGCCAAATTCATCCCTTCTATAACACACCATGGAGATTAACATTACAGCAGGGATGAATTTGGCCCAGCCAGATGATTGTGACCTCCAAGGACATTTGCTGACTCTCCCATTTAGCTGTAAAGGAAATGAAAGCCAAAGAATGGACAATAGAAGCTGATCTTCATGGTTGTTTTAACGTCACAATCATGGTTTCAACTTCCACACAGACTTCATGGTAATAGATCATGTAGAGTACTTGCTTTCGGATACTAGTATTCTAACAAGCAACTCCTAGCATTCACTGTGGTTATGTTTAGAAAAGTTTCCATTTAACCCTCTCCTCAAAACTGTACGTTTCTGAAGTCCTTCCCCCCTCCCCCCCAAACAACAAACAAACCATTTTTTTTTTGGCTGTAAGTTTCCAAACTTGGTTTCTCCCTACTGGTGGCGTGGTGGTCAGTTGGTTGTTTGGGGGGTATTTGTTTTATGGAAGTTTGAGAAAAATCTCTCCAGCTCCTCTGAAGTGATGTGAGGGTGCAAAAATATACACTTATTGCCTTGTAAAAAGAAACATTTGAACCACACTTTAACAGGGGCCTGGTCTACACTAGGGAGGGGGGGATTGATCTAAGAATAGTGTAGCTGAAGTCGACGTATCTTAGATCGAATTAAAATTACTTACTTTGCGTCCTCGCGGCGCGCCGCAGCTCCCCCGTCAACTTTGCTTCTGCCTCTCGCCGAGCTGGAGTTCAGCAGTCGACGGGCGAGCGATCGGGGATTGATTTATCACATCTACACTACACACGATAAATTGATCTCTGATCGCTACCCGCCAATCCGGCGGGTAGTGTAGACGTACCCAGGGTTGCAGCAAAAGCACCTCGAGTTTGAAACTTAGCAAGGGCATAGTCTCACTGAGGAGTAGCGCCTTTGCTGAGTCGGGGAAGAGGAAGCAATTTTTAGACCAAAGTGTTTGAAAAATTATTTCCAAGCATGTTCCATCAACAACTGTTTTTATAGAGCTTTGCACCTCCTATGATAAACATTCTCTCTGCCTAACTTGACCAAGTGATCATCGTAAGGTAGGTTAAATGTTGAGCTTTAGCTATGTGCTAGTGTCCCCTTATAAAATGACACACCATCTCCAGGGGTTTAGTTGTGTTGATGTTTTTACACTAAAAATACGTTGCTTAAGCAGATCTCTTGTTAACAGCACGATGATAGAAATGCATATAATTTAGCATATTACACAGAACACTTTGTTTGGAAATATAGCATTTAAACTAACCCGTTTAGAGATCAAATAAAAGATTTTGATAAGCAGGTATAAGAACATAAGAATGGCCATAGTGGGTCAGACCAATGGTCTATGAAGCGCAATATCCTGTCTTCTGACAGTAGCCGCTGCCAGATGCTTCAGAGGGAGTGAACAGAACAGGGTAATTTATCGAGTGATCCATCCCATCGTCCAGTCCCAGCATCGAGCAGTCAAAATTATGCAAAGAGCAATATGAGCACCAAGTTATCTATATTCTAGCATGACTTCTTTGAAGGGAAAGAGAAACCCTATTGTCCCATACTTACTATTTCGGTGATCGAGACACAAGTGAGTTAGTTTCACAAGATATTTCTAACCATCTACGTGCTGAATAAAACTGGTTGAGAAATGTCAATGAACAATAAACATTTGCCATCTTTTTCCAGCCAGCTCTAGTGCTGAATAATAGTAAACTTAATTATAAGCTGAACAAGGTCCTTTCTTGTATTTACAGACCTCTAAGTCACGTGACAATCAAACTTCGGCATAATTAGAAAACAAAGGAACGGATGTGTATCTGGACCACGAAATTTACAGTAGCCAATATGATTCCCCTAGGACCTCAGTGCTTTGTTCTCAATATTTGAAGCATCTGACAAAAATGCTTATCTGTTTTATTTTTAAAAACTGAGCTGATGTGATGATAGTATTGTCCTCCATAGAATTTAAATTTGCTATTCTTTCCAAAAACCAGTGATGCATATAGAGCCAATGGGAGTTTTTCCATTGACTTGGGAGGGAAATAGAAGTGGGTTCTTACTAATACAGCATAAATATTTCACTTTTCTCCCTATGTACAGAACCATCTCTCTGATTTGTGAGTCAAGTTTGTGCTGTTACAATTTTCCCAATAGGTTACAATCTGCATGTTAGAATCTGTTTTAGGCTGTACTAGATTATGGGTTTCCTGTAGCAATTTGTGCTTTAAGATGGGAAACATACAGTCCCTTATGTGTCAGCATAGTGCTATCTTACTATTCTGGAGATGCAGTTTGGAAATTAAATGTGTATCCTTTGACAGAAAGATATTTTTCTAAAGTGTATCTAACTTAATGTGAACTTATTTGTGATTGTTGCAGTGTACATGAGTTTTTTTCTGAGCTCCCCTCAACATTTTATTTTTTGTGCTGTAACTACACAGGTGCTATAGCCACTTGCTACTTTGAGAAAAAGACCACCACCCAATTGATTGGTGCTGACTCATAAAAGCCAGTCTTTGAAACAATACACAACTGCTGACCACATCTCTGTTTATAACATGGGGATGGTGCTGCAAAGATGTTGCATTTTTCAGGATTTAAAAATAATTTTGTTTGTGGAGATCTGTATTCATTTGTTTAAAACATACAAATAAATTTTATGAAATTTTATTGAGATCAAGGAGGTTTTATTACCACTCTGCATATGTCAACCCAAGTTGAAAGTCAAGTCAGTTGACATTTCAGAAATACATTAAAATTAATGGGTGACTGCTGATATTTACTAGCAGTGCTGTCCTGGTCAGCTCTTGTTCTATTCTGCTTATTTCACTTTCCCCCTGTTTCAGCTTGCTACCATTAATGCCACAACCATCATGCTAGTCCAGACGATTATAGCATTCAGCTTGCAGAAAGATCCCATGTAGTCTTTTTTTTTTTTTTTTTAAAAAGACACTTATCTGTACTGATCCAGTACTGACAGCTTGATAACACAGCCAAGTGCATTAAGGCTGTCTAGCTTGGGACAGCACTCATTAAGAGCACATTGAAGGGAAAGGTACATTACCTAAATGCAGTTCAAGTGATCAAGAATATACCAGTTTCATATAACTCACGTGGCCTTCCACTATGTCAATTAGTTTTACCTATTTTTTTTTTAAAAGGTCCCATGAGACAAGCTAGCTTTAATTGAGGCAGGGGTGTTTCCTACAGTAATGGTGGATCAGCCTGCACGGTTTCATTTTTGGCAGCCCTCTGCCCCTGACATTCTCTTCAGAGAAAGTGGCTAGACACAAAATGCTCTTATGGTGGAGACTTTTCTTATACCAAAAGGGAGAGTGGAATTGCCATTTAAAGTTTGGCTCATGACATACCCCAATGTCTGAGGCATCATTTTTTAAGCTCTTTTTAAAAAAGGTGTTTTCATTCACATCAACCACAGCGCTGTTAAGGACAGTCTAGGCCTAGGCCACCCTCCTCAAGGTCAGGTCCTGCCTGTTTTATAGCAGGAGTTCCAGTCTCTGTTCTTCCTCACACACAGAAAAACAGCTGCTTTTGTCAGGAACCAGTGCATCCCGGACAAGTACAGTTTTCCATGGAATGACAGACAGATGCCTCATTACTCCGCCATCTCACTATCCAGCAGAACCACTGCCCCCTCTAATGACTGACAGGTGAAGGGGTCTTTGTCAAAAGTGCAGGCTGTATTGGATTTCTCTGACATACACACTGCTTTTTAAAATGGCTGTTTTACATGCAGGGGTGGGGCTTTCCTCCTTGCACCAGATTACACTTCATTTTAGATTGAAGTCCTTCTGCAGGCAGAAAAGTTTATATTCCTGCCTCAAGTAGGATATATCTTAAACTAGGCAAAACTTGCTTAGTTTTGCAATGGAGCATAATGAAATTGAAGCACTTTCAGTGTCTGTTTTCCTCTTCACTAATTTGTTTCCTTATCAGTATCTGACAGTCCTTCAGCATTCTGTAGTAGTCCTTAGGGTGAGCTTTGACAGTGCCCAAGCATTGTGCATTTTCACTTTTCCAAACATCTCCAAGAGATTTTAACACTTTATTTAATAAAAGTTAAACATACAAAACTGAAATTAACACACTTTGTATTCATAAAAATCACTTTCTCCCATTAATAGGAAGAATCTTTTTCTATGCATGGATTCTACACTATCAGTTGCAGAGTTTAGCTTGAGTTGTGACTCAGGTAACTGATGGACATTTCCACCAATCAGTGCATTATCAATTGCTGACATGACCTGATCTAATTAACAAATTACAAAATGAGCTACATTAACATAATATACAAGGGAAACATGGTCAGGATTAATGAACAAGAAATACACTTGAATTATTTAATGGAGGAAATAGCCAAAGTACTCCTGTTCATTAACTCAGCCCTAGATTTTACAAAAATAATATCTACATTGTATATAGGGCTATACATTAACCTTTTTTTTTTTTTTAAACACTTTACGGATTCAGAGGTGGTACCAGTACCGTAAGTGGGAGACAAGTAACAGAGGGAAGCAATCACATACAAAGGCAAGAACTTTTACAGGTGGTTTCCTGAATAAAATTGAAAGTGTAGGGCTGAAATTACAATGAACACTAGGGCCACAGCCAGGATTATAGCAAGGCAGAAACTTCAGACTAGCCTTTACTCATTTCCAACTAAAAAATAGGATCCAGGCATTCTTATCTAATGTGCTTCAGTTCTGTTTAAATGGATGGGGGAAAAAACCCACACAGGCTGCTCAACAAGTTGGGGATTTACTGTACAGTTGTCAAGTCCCATATCCAGCCCACGGAACCCAGCAGTGCATGGTGTAGAAGGGCTGAGAACATACTTAAATCTTCACTTTTAAAGTGCAGTTTTACTCTGAAATCTGACTCTCTAAAAATGTCATCTTCGGGTTCCCTGGTTGTGTCTCAGTGACTTCCAGTTTAAATGTGCTCAGTATACATGTAAGGAGATTCCTCCCCCTAATTTCCAGCCCTGCAAATTCAGTCTGGAATCTCAAAGTGAAGTTGTATCGTTTCTAGCACGTGAATCATCACACTACTCCTATGTATTCTGTGGGCCACATTCTGCCCTCAGTTACAGCTGTACAAGCTGACTGTCTTCAGTGAGATTGCAAGGGAGTAACTTAGAATTTTATTAACAATTCCATTTTATATACAAGCTAGGATGGAATCCAGCTAACTTTCCCAGAGCTGTACTGGCTCTGTAGTGCTAGTGTAGTTTGTCACTAAAGCAAGGAGATAGGACTGTGAATACAGAGGGAATGAGAAGCTTTTAAAGGTGCCATTTTTACACAGTCATTTTTCTGACCCTACCCTGGCTAAAAGTATGAATGGAAGATTCTGGAGACCAGCATTTCAGCTAACTGCTGTTTCAGTGTAACTGCAAATAGCTCACGAAAACATCTGGCTGCAGAATTTTGCTTTAAGATGACGATATAAAAAGTTTAGTAATGATGAAGGGAGTCAACTGAATAGCTGTAGATTTCTTTAAGGCTCACATCAGCTGAAGCCAAGTGATGGTGACAAAATGAACTATTCACTACATGCCAACAAATAATTTACTTTTAGAAAAATATAATGATAAAAAGATAAGTGTAAAGCCCTGCAGAGATGAAGTTTAGCCTTTCCCCCTCTTACTGAGGCATCAAATGCCTGACGTTATATTTAGAGGTATCTTGATATTGTGTCATGGGTTTGTCTGCAATTCCACATGTTCCAACTCCGACTTTGCCAGTCACGCTCTCAGGGGAAGCAAAAATACTCCTCTTTACCTGAGAAGGAAACAAAAACACCATTCCTGAGTAGTCAGTTCAAGACAGTTTGCTAACTGAATACATGAGTATTGATTAGTCCGGTCTCTAATTCTACAAACAATCCTCAACACTCTACTTTATAGATGGCAAACTGACACATTAATGTACTTACCCAAGGGCACGGGGGAAGTCAGTGACAGAGGCAACGTTAGAACTGAAATTCCTGGCACCCAGTCCCATGTTCTAATCATGCCTCTCTGTGAGCACTTATAGCCAATGTTCAGGAATAAAGGCCACATTACTTATCATAAGACTGTTTTGTGCTAAGTGCTCAAAAGGACTGACGTTTTAGCACTCCGCCAGCAGTTCCACACTGCCCCTGGGTGAGTGGGAGGAAACCAGAGTGGGCAACAACACTTCAGCCTCCCCACCACCTCCTCTGAAATACGGCTACTCTACCAGACAGGTGAAACGGCTGTCAAGTTGGCCACACACCAGACTTTCAGGATCTCCGCTCCAGTGGACCCTAATCTTCCCAGTCTATGCTGCCACCAACAGTGGACCCAATGCTTCAGCCTGGGCAAGTGCAAGCTTGATTTCAATAGGGAAAACACCTCACCATGCTAAACCAAAGCATATCAGAAGGGTTTATTATGGGCTTGTATTGTATTTTTTTAAATTTCTTGGTTTTTCATAATAATGACTAGCAACAGCTTCCAATTCCTATATACTATTGATGTAAGTCACAGGTGCATAGGTCTTCTTACAGATCTAGGTTGTGGCAAGAATTCTTTTCCCTGAATAACTTTGACAGAATGTGCATCACTGTATTTCTATACAATGGCTAACATTACCATTGACAAAGCTAACAGTAGTGAGCTCTCTGAACAGTGGCATGAATATATATTAGCGAAAACCAAAATACGCACTGAGGAATAGTGCTACCACCTTTCACTGGTATTTGTTCTAGGCTTTTCCTTATCTCCTGCACAGTTATCAACAGCCATGAAAAGCTATGCTGGGTGTATAAGAGACCCAATTACACACTTGCCAGCATTAAGGTCTCACAACAGTTTCCCCAATATATGGCATGATGTGGAGCAGTTTGGCTGCTCCTCCAAATGCAAACTTTTAGTTAATTTATACTAACAAAAATTTAAAAGGCAACCCCAATTCTTGCATAAAAGTGACCAAATTTCCCAACCTACACAAGCAAAGGCCTAAGACTGACTTTTCATATTTAAGCATGATTACTCAGCCTATTTACACTTACTCTGTTTTGCAGCTGGGCTGCCTCAGACTGTGAAGCTGAGCCATTTGCCCCCAAAGCATCATCTGGGCATGGTGTTTTTCTGTAACTAGTAGGTCAGACTATTCCTTTTGCTAACTGTTCACACACTGGCAGCATATACAAACCTGGCCTTTTTTGTTTTTAGAATAGGCTCTGTTGTTGAACTGTTGCCACTTGACTTTCTGGTCCTCTCGCTCCTGTTCAAGTTCTTTGATTCTCTGGGCTTTTTTCAAAGCTTTCTTCTTTTTATATTCTCGTTGCTGCGCAATCATCTCTTTTCTGTAGGAAGGAAGGATAGCCCATGATTATGTTTGTGCCTCCATTTCCTCTTCATAAAGCACTCTGAGGGGTACACTAAGTACCAAATAAGAAACTAAATGTAACTATTGTAAGCCATTAGGTGTGTAAAACAGGACTCTCAAACGAGTGATTACCCAATCAAGTCAGGACTATGTAAGCTTATGAAGAATACTGACAAACCTCCCCAAACAAGCTGTACTCCATAGATGCAAGAGCAAAGCTGTGAAGTAAGTTATGTGTAACACATGGGTACCATGGTGTGATAGGATCATCTTAAGCCTAGTTTCATCTGCTGCCTGTACAGAACAGATTCATTCTCTGATTCTAGAAAGAACATTAAGTCATTTCTTCTGTAAGGCAGTCTATCAATTGAGAGTATCATTACAGCATTACACTCCTGTAATATTTATCATACAGAATCAGGAGCAATAAAAATGCCCTAAGCAGGCCATTTCAAATAGAGCAACCCTCAGATCTGGCACAGATGACAAATTCCCAGTTTCACAAATTCTCAAATGGCCCTTTCAAATATAATCAAATAACATTCTGAATGTACATGGCTCTTTTCCAACATGGACCAAATCTCACCATGGTGATCTGCCTGAGAAGAATGCCCTTGATCCAGGACTCCTGCACTGATCAGGTAAAAATCAGCAACTGTGATGGGGATTAGGGAAAGGGAGAAATGGTCTGAAGTATATCATCCCCTCCACTAGCCTCTCTGGGGAATCTGCAAAGAACTCGATAAAACCCAAATGTGTATGGCCTTTTCTGCAGAAGCTTTCTTTAATCCTGTGGAACCCCTTTTGGCATGGAAGGGGTGTTGCAAGAACAGTAGACTGAGGAGAGGAGGGCAGTGTGGCGCTAACAAAGCCATAATGCCAGGAACCAAGGGAAGGAACAGGAGTGCTGGGGAGCTAGGCCACAGGCACAAGTCCTTTATACTAATGTGGATCACAGGGGATCTGTATGTGACAGGAACCACATGCCAGGCTTCTTCCAAAAGGGGAGGGATTAAGCGCACACCCCCCCGCCACTCCCTCCCTCAAGGATCACATTAGTGTCCCCAGTTCGGTAAGGCAGAGTCAGTACCCATCCTATGAGTTTCTCCTACAACCTACCGTAGGCTGGAGGAAGGACGCAAGAGCTGCTCCAGTACTTGGGTCTCCAAATAGACTGGTTCCCAAGATGTAACCCCTCTACATTTTGGTTTCTTATCAGGAAGCTGTGAATCAGGAACCTCTTGGTGCTAGCTGGCAGAGGGCACAGAGAGTGCCTAGAGTTTTACAGGGATCTCCTGGGTCAGATACATGCACAATAATTCACTATAAGGTGGCATGCAAAGTCTCTACCAAGAGCCAGTAGCCCACTGGCCATCATAAACACTGTGAAACATGTGTATAAATAATATTTGAAGTGTGTGTCTGTGCTGAGAATTATGTTCTTAAAGCAGGTAATCAGAAGGTGACGTGCCTTGGACAGGTTCCTTTCAAGCAGCAGGTAACAGACACATCTCTCTGTCTGGTCATATGTGTATTAGGCATTGTATGTCTCACAATGGATGCCTGTTTCAATATTGAGCCAAGTTTATCAAGAGACTGCAAAATCTTGGAGAGGAAATTTACAGGAAGGAATAAACAGCAGGTGTGAATCCTGTTTATGAGTAAAGACAATGGATTCCTGGGGTATATCTGGGGGTGCAGAGGTACAGCCTGGATCCTTCACTGAGAAAGCAATTAGCCGCATGTGTGTCTTATGAACAAAGGGTCAGAGTCAAGCCTGCTGTAAAGTGCTGGAAGGACTTTGGGTGAGCACTGATCTATAAGACAGGAAAGTATCTAGTTAAGCCTAGGTTCTAGAATGCTTGTATGGTATATGTAACCATTTGTTTCCAATCCTTTACTTGCTACCAACCGGATCTCTCTATTCTGTTAAATAAACTGTTACTAGTTTTTACTATAAATATATCTAAGTGCTGTGTGTTAAACAGAATAATAATCTGAGGTGTAGTAAATTGAGATGCACTGCTTCTTTGGCAGTAGCAAATCTGTGAATACTGTCAGCATCCACTGGAAGAGGGACAGGACACTCCAGGGAGATGCTTGGAGGAGGGAATATGCCTATCACTAACCTGAAGCAAGAGTGTGGGACCTGCCGAGGCTAAGAGGGGAGTGCTTGTGTTGCCCGTGGACAGTGAAGTCAGGGAGCTGACCTATGGCAGACACAGACCAGGCTTCCTCATGCTAAGGGCAGTGGGTAATGAGGTGCCTCACAACCCTGAGTACTCCCACAAAGAATCAAAGAAGCTTCACTTGTTGAAGCTATTTTTTCATTCCTCCAAATGAAAACTTGTCTATACAACACTTACAATTTCAAGCAGGAGCTCTGAAAAGCTTCTGCTAGGTTACAGGCATCTACCACTTCTTTAATCAGTAATTTATAATATACTCACTATTTCACCACACACACAAGTCTCTATCTTCTCCTGAAACACAAATTGTAAGCATCATCTCCATATTGCATTACTCTTTACCTGATCATGATTTGGAACCTACATTGTTTAGAACTGGCCTCTTTGCTGGCAATTCTAATTTTGTCTCTCACATTAATATCCTTGATAAATATGACAGCAGAATTGGTCTAAGAGTGAGATGCTAACAGGCTGTTTTACCAGAGTATGTTTTCTTAAGCAAATTCCATCCATCCATCCACCACAGGAACGTAACATGCTTGGCTGGCCTAAGTTCTTTGTTAAAGTACACATCTAAGGTTATACAAGTCACTTACTTGGACATGGGTTTGTTGCCACTGTCCTCTTTTGCCTTTCTTCCCTCTTCTACAGGTTTGAGGTTGAGCAGAGGCGTGACTTCAGCATTGCCATATCCAGCAAACGTGATTGCAGCAGTACCATTCTCCTCATCTATCTCTTCAATCTCAGCTTCGTAACACCTGTAAAGATATCATGGCTGTAAGCATGTGAGTAATGGTTTAATACTCAGCCCTACAACACCTACACTATTATTCAGCTACTAACATTAAGTTAAATACTTTCTACCAATCCGCTTCATTTTTGGGACAAAATACAAATCAAGCTGAGAAGTTAATGTTCTTTAAGGACCTAAGTACATCAGTCCTGCACAAGAGCTTAACCTCACTAGCTGATCAAGGAACCAGTGACAATTTTAAGGCCCAATAGCTATTCAGGCTAGAAACAAATGCCTTGTGCAACTGCAAAGTTGAGAATCTCACTTTTTTTCCCTAGTTGATAGGTCATACAATATCAGACTGTAAAACTATGGCATTCTAGATACCACAGATTAGAGCTAGTCAGGAATTTTCTGACAATGCTTTTTCCACCAGAAAATGCTGATTTGTTGAAACTAAAACTGTTCACAGGAAGGGCTGGTTTTGAGTTTCACAAATATTCTGATTCAAATTTAAAAAAATAAAGTTTCAAAATTGTTTAAATGTCCTGTTTTGTCATTTTCTAGTTCAAAACAACTTTTTATTTCGAACCTCTAGTTAATTTATACTAAAAAATTTTAAAAGGACATACTGATTCTTTTCGGATCATCTGTTTACAAAGGTTTTGAGACTGACTTTTTATTTCAATTTGGGACGAGGAAAAAATTTGAAGTCTCAATCTCCCGCCCAGCTCTGCTACAGAGGCTAGAGACTATACTTACAGATATAATTCCAATTAACACCTGCCTACTTTGTTTTGATATAGCCACCATCTTGAGAAACACCTGAATTGAGTTAAACACCAATGCTTTATACTGTATAAAAACTGAGGGGAGCCCGAGCTTTTGTGTGGTAGGAAGCATTAATCTCTAGCTAGCAGTTCTTGAGACACTGGCTGCTTAAATCATGTTGCAGCTTTAGTGGAAAGAAACAAGATAGTAATCAAAGTGAGTAAGGTCCAATACCACTTGACCTGCTAGAACTAGAAACATCTAAGTGGACCAGTACAAATGCTTTCAGATCCAACAAACTTTTCATTCTGATCAGTGGTTTAGGACCAGACCTTGGGACCCAGTAGTGACCCAAGAATTTAAAAAATGTAACATTTATGATCTTAGGTGAGAAAATATTTCAGCCATCAATGCCTAGCAACAAAAGAAGTGTTTTTATTTTTGAACAGTTTGTTTTCTACATGAAAATATCAATAATTCTGCATCAGTGCATATATTTGGTTTTCACTACATTAGCAGCTCCATTGTACAAGGATTCAACTCTTTTCTAAGAGAAGGAAATGGGATGTTTACTCAATCTGAACAGTTTGATTAGAAAAAATTCAGAAATGCTTCTATGTTACAAAATAAAGGATAAACTATCATTTTGAAAATATATATCTTTGTATTTCAAAGACTACAAGATCAGACTAAATTGAAGCAACCTCAGAAACTCTCAATAACATTAGCTGAGGGAGTCAAAACTAACTATTTTGGTACAGCATCTCCAGAGCATGGTACAGCCAAGTATCAAGCCCCTAAAGACAGAGCAATATTGCAATCGCAATAGAACTACAGTTCCTTTACAATCAAATGATGGTGTTCCAAGTTAAATGCACAGACTTAAATCTCGCAGTCATTTTTCATGACAGTGAGTAAATGTAAAATATATAAACAGAATGGCAATTACATACCCCGGTACATTTGACAGGCACTACACTAAATGATTATAATTAGTTATGAAAGTATAGGGTTTTTTTTACAGTTGTATATGTTATATTTCTTTTGAGGGTGGTGACAAAAAAAGGTGTTTTGAGAATCACCGAATATCAAATTCACTTTGTCTATAATATTGAACTTCACTAAAAGGAAATACAATGGTTACTTAATTTCTCTTAGCTATTCTTTGTTAGTATTACTCAAATGGGGCAGTTCAAGCTGAATGAAAATCTCTTACCATTGTACTGTATTATTTCATGTAACTGTTAGAGAAGTTTGTTTTCTACACTTACTGTCCATCTTCACTCCATATTGCCATACATTTATCCCCAACCTTCCAGGAGTGACTGGGTAGGGCAGAAGCAGAACTATCAGAACTTGCAAGGGCTTCCGAAGGTTGTGTTGAAAGGAGATCTTTGGTTAATTCTATAACTTCCTGGAAAAGGAAGAGGCAAAAAATACACTTTCAAACACCATTACTGTGCTTTATTTTCCCCCCAAGTTGACAGATCTATTTTCTAGTAGTGATTGTATTAAACGTATATCTGATGTAAAGCAGACTGCTGGCTATTTACCACTAATTACAGTGTATTAGCCTTAGACATCCAATATGTAGAAGAAAGCGATGTATGACTGTATGCTATATTAAAATGAGGCCACCTCTCCACCCTTGGTCAACTTTCAAAATTCCCCAATGTTTCCTTTTTACAGCAATTATTTCTAGCTGAACTGCTTTTGCATAGGCTCAGAGACATAGCCAGCTATTCATGTGGAAACAATCCTTGATGCAACTCTCTTTGCACGTGTGCTGCACATGATTCTCAGTTTTTGACTGAAGAGCACATCGCAGCAATGGGGAGTGAGCAGCCAGTGTTACATTCACTGCTCATAGGGAAGGCAAGGGCTAAATTGATTCAAATAAACTTTAAGATAGACAATTGTGAATGTTTTGCTTTTCCGCCTCAACTGCAGTTTATTTTTCATTATTGATTATTTTAAAAATGATTGGTTAGCCCAGAAATTACACATTGCTTAGTTTTAGAATACTTGCATATAAAATAAGCATACTAACGATAAGCACCTCTGAATGAGAGGTGCCATTTTTTCAGTTCCTTTGAAAAAGTGGGGATTGGCTGAGCTGAAGTATCCACGGAGATATTATGGAGAGAGGAGTGTCTCCTTTTTGAGATCCCAGTTTAGGAAAGTATCCCATATCAGGAAAGCATTTAGGAACATGCTTAATTGCCTTCCTGAATAACGATGAACTTAATTATGCACTTAAGTGCTTTCCTGAATCAGGGCCTCAAAGTGTGGGGCCAGAACCTCCTCATTAACCTGACAGAATGACCTGAACAAGAAAAATGGCAGCAGAAAATATATCTTTTTTCTATTAATTGATTTTTAGTGCCTTTAGACACTACAGAGTGAAGTCATGTATTCACAGAGCAGATACAGCACAGTACACAGCAATGCAAGTTTCCACCCACCTCCCTGCCATTGTGATTGGACCTGGAGGGACAACTTCTATGGGTAGGTGTTTATTTCAGTCTCAATGTTATCTATTTTAAAACAAAATAACTTCCCCAATTAGGTAGCCACCATCTTTGTTGACTCAGGAGCCAAAGTAGGTAGGCAAATTTCTAGGTTTTCTATAAACTTCATAAACCAGTGGAAGAAAATACATAGATAGTTTAGAGGGCAAGAATTTAAATGCATATTTTTCACCTTAATGAGAAAGATATTTAGTGTCTACTCCTTTTATTGCAATGTAGCAAATGCCAATTGAATCAGTGCTACACTTTACTTGCCAGTGTGAAGACTCTTGATCACGGCTACTGAAAAAATACGTAGTTCAACAACTAGCAGATAAAAGCAAAACACAAGCACATTCCTACATGAGGAAAGGCAACTCCACAATTCATAAACAAGAAATGGTGTTAGCCCTTACAATATCCCAATATTTTTATCTGATGCAAGTTGCAAAATTAAGGGCAAATATTTCAATTAAGGAGATTGCAGACATCCTGCGTTTCCCCCCCACTACCTCCAAATAACCCTCTCCTCTCGACAGATTTGCCCCACAACACATTATGTCTATATGCTGCTGCTCCCACAAATAATACTGCCCAGTGGCAAGGCCAGCAGCAGGATGAACTGGAAGCAATTCTAATCAGTTTTGCCAGAGCAGAAACGGCACGTGTTGGTCCAGCACAGGCACAAGCATTCTTTGCAACTACTGGCTGTGGGGTGATTTAAATAAAGAAATTGTACTTGTGATGAGGAACAGCCTTTTTCAAAATGGATCTCCATGTTAGCTCATGAAACAATACAAAGCATGAAGATTCAATGTTCCTGACTCCAGTGTTTTCCTTAGTCAAGATCCAAGATGAGAAGTACTTTTGGTAAGTGGTACACCCTAAATAAGATTTGAAAGGCCCCAAAAGGAACTCTCTACAGTCTTGATAGACTCCCCCATCCCACTTTTCTTAATAAATGGAATCAACAACTATCTAGAGAGTGGGACAGGAAGGCTGCGGGACCCAGCAGGGTTCCTCTCTCAGTTCAGCAGAGATGAGAGAGAACAGCTGGAGCCTGATTCACTAAACCTCATTGATAAGTAAGGGCCTATAAAGAGAAGGAAAGCTCAAGGCAGAGAGAAGGCTGCTCTTCATTTCTCCAGAAGTTTGAGGATTCTATTCCCAGAGACCAACCCCATAAAGTGTTTAGTTTTCTTATATGTTTGTTTGACTAGCTAGCACAGAGGCACAAAGGGCCTGACAACTGGATTCTCTTTTGTTTGTCGATATAATAATAAATAAATAAATGGAGATATCCTATCTCCTAGAACTGGAAAGGACCTTGAAAGGTTATTGAGTCTAGCTCCCTGCCTTCACTAGCATGACCAAGTACTGATTTTGCCCTGATCCCTAAGTGGCCCCCTCAAGGATTGAACTCACAACCCTGGGTTTAGTAGGCCAATGCTCAAACCACTAAGCTATCCCTCCCCCCGCAACCTAAACCTATCTGAAGCAACCTAAATGCTTTTCCTAACAAGGAGGTTTGTTTTTGCTTTAGAAGACCCTCTGGTGATTTTGTGGCAGGGACTGGAACAGAGGATATGGCCACAGTCTACCTTTACTATAATCTTTATTTTGCAGAATATTGCATATGGGCCAACACTGATTTTGATATTTAGAATATTTCATTTGAGGGAGCTCCTTAGAGTACATACCATTAATTACTTTTCCTTCCCCAGGTCTGAGCTCTAACACTGCTCCTTCACTCACAGAGCGGGTGGTAGTAGCAGTAATCTGCAAATCCAGGAAGCATCATGGCTTGTGATATGTGTATCAGCAGGTCAAATAAAGTACAGCTGTGCACTGATTACCTGAAGGTAAGCGTTTCAGATATACAGAAACCACTGTAATTTGAGACAGTTGACTTACTCCTGCCTCCTTCATAAGTTGTTTATCTATTAAAATAGCTTATTGTAGAACTAGAGTGAATATGCACACAGATTACTCAATCAACAATTCCTTGACTTTACCAGTTGTTTAAAGGGTAGGCAATAAACAAACTTGTGGTAAAATCTTATTTTGCCTACGTATCTTAATACTGGACACAGATAGTGGACAGAAACTTGAACCATATACAGCATGTGTTGAATTGGTTAGGGTTCCAATACATCTGTTTTGTTGTTCTAACATATAGCATACTATAGTGCTAGTGAGAACACAACTGGAGTATTGCACATAGTGGGGGGCATCACATTACAGTAACAGCTGAGGAACTGCAAGGTACAGAAAAGCGCCATTAGGTTTATGCAGAGTTTCAAGGGCTAGGGAAACTAGATTTGTAGAAATAACAAGGGAATGGGAGAAAAAAAAGAGAACTCTATCCCATAAAATTCTTAAAGAAAGTAGCAAGTTGAAAAAACATGAGGGCACCAACTGAAACTAAGAACAGACATTGAAGGAAGTTGAAAACAAGAAGTTTATTTAAGCAGAAAATAATGTGGTACCCACTACCAAAGCAGGAAGAGAAGCTGCAACTGTCTCATGTACAGTATTCAGATGTCAGATCGCATTTATGGGGGCGGGGTCTCTGGACTCTAGATAGACTAGCTCATGAACTACAGTAAAATAACACTACAGACATCTTTAAAGGCTGAAAGGCTCATTTTTAAAGCAAGATTTGTGGGGAAGAGTTAGAATGTGCTGTTACTGTCTACTATAGCAAAACTTCTAATTAAGGTAGCCACATGCAGACAAATAAGCTATACAATGTGACTTGCTGCCACCTTCCTGTGACATGGAGATGCAACCTGTGGAGACTACAGGTCCCAGCATGCAAAGATCCATCCTTATGAGAGTGGCCTTCCACACAAGTCAAGATGGAGCTCTGTATTGTGGAGTGCATAGTTTCCACAGCTTGTAACATCATATTAAAGAGGAGGCTGGTTGCAATCCACTCTAGTTCATGCAAGTTAGATTTGATCCTTGGTTGCATAGGTACCTTGCTAGAAGTCCCTCAGTAAAGTAAAAGATGGGGAGCCCATTATTTACATTAAAATATCTTGGTCAAAGCTGAGCATGCTGTGTATGGTAATGATGGATACAATACTGAGATAAAGGATTGTTTCAGATACATAACTGATAATCTTTAGAACAAACAGGAAACAACAATTTAATTGAGACACTAAAAAAATATAAAGTTGGATTTATTTTCCATTTTTAAGGTGGAATGTATGGGTAGCAAACTTTTGGAGATGGGAATGCAAACATCTTCCCTATTCTGTGCAGAAAGCTTTTATTTAATTTTTTTTTCCAAGTTGTCCTTTCACATTAATGATTTCCACACATCAAAGTAGACCTTGTATTGGTATTAGAAATATGAGTTTTGCTCTGGATTTTAAAAATATACACATGCTTTTAAGAATGTGCAATAAAGTACATTCTCATTATACTACAAAGTTCCCTGTGGACACAAGACTTTTACATTTAAAAGGAAATCTAAAGCTTATTGATAGAAGACATTGATTTAGCTTGTTTTTGACTTGTATTGTTATTGTTAGCATTTCTTCAAGCAGCAGCAGCTACTGAATGCTGCAGTGGGTAGTTTTATCTACTTAAGGTTTGTGAATAATAACTTGGCTGCTATAGTGCTCTCTCTCTAGCAATAACAAAGTAGTATTTTGCACCCATACGCTAACATTTAAGAAAACATTAAATACAGGCACAATTATGTGCCAATTTTGTTGCCTGAAGTGATAAAAAAGGCCTTTTTAATCAAGTTGAAGGTGTTCATGCCATTGCCCAAAGTGGATCTAATGAGGACTTTGAGTAGCTTTTATCTATCAACAAAAAATAACTGGTTATGAGCTTAAGTCTAAACATATTCCAGGTGGTGGCACATTTGATATTTTATAACAAATCTGGCATTCCTTACATACCCAGAACTTCTATTAAAAAGTCAGTGGGAGGCTAAGGTATGGCAGGATTTCAGACTTATGCTGTAAAGGTATTTCAGCTATCTTTCTAGATGTGAAAACAACGAGGAGTCTGGTGGCACCTTAAAGACTAACAGATTTATTTGGGCATAAGCATCTGAAGAAGTGGGTTTTTTAGCCACGAAAGCTTATGCCCAAATAAATCTGTTAGTCTTTAAGGTGCCACCAGACTCCTCGTTGTTTTTGTGGCTACAGACTAACACGGCTACCCCTCTGATACTTGATTTATAGATGTGATTGAAAGTGTGTATATGACTAATTTGATGCTGATTTGATTTATTCAACACAAATGTATGTGGAGAGATTCAGTGCTCGGGTTAGCCCAAATGCCGTGACAAATGGAAATAGCTACATAGTTTAAATGTAGTATGCAATGGCTTTATTTAAAAAATGCAGATGTGAGTGGAGATTAGATTCAATTACAAGGTGATCAAATTTGATGCCTACAATTTACTATACCACCATTTTCTAATACCACAAAAAGGCCACTGATGAAGATTGGGAAAGGTTGTTTATAAAAGGTACAAAACTGTGTATAGTAAAAAAAAAAAGACTATTTGCATATTTTTTCATAGTTCTTTCTCCAACCCTTTGGAAGCTAAAAGGGTTCTTCCCGCAAATTTTGTTCTTCCTTCAGCCTGCATGTGCAATGCAACAGTGTGGTCACTATCAACTTAAGCTAAGACGAATTTTTTTTAGCCTTCTCTTTTTTTAAAGGGAGGCAATATTATTTAAGTGTTTCAGCCAAAGCCTTGCACATCTCAAATAAGAACTCTTCCTTCTTCTTGATGGTGAAGTACTAACATCTTTTTTTTAAAAACAAATCAAATAGCAGTGACTTTTTTTAAAAGCATTAAAACAACATGAATATTAATAAACTTAAAAAGACAGGCCAAACTTTGGGACTGCCAGCTATACCACTGTCCCTTCAAGCAACCTGAGATCATAAAACAAACCTTTAACTTACATTTTGCAATAACCCTGACAAGTATTTATTATTTTTGTTGAAGTGCAAATACCCAGCAACAAGCTATGTCTCTGCTTGAGAGAAAGTGATGGCATTTTTGCTGACATTACTCATGATAGAAAAATCTCAGTTTCTAATTCCCTCAATCCTCACCTGTAAATCTTTTTTTAATTTTAGTAAGTCTTCATTTTCTCCATTCCCAGAAAGAGCAGCCTCAACTTGCTGGAGCTGAGCTTTATAGCTAGCTAGCTGTTTTGCAAGATCTTCTGACATCTGTAAAAGAAGTAAACCTTAGAACAGAAAGTTGCAAAACTGCTTTGATAAACTCTTTTGTAGTGAAAATAAAACTGAACTTGTAACTGGTTAAAAAGATGTTACAGCTATCATAGATGGACACCTAACACACTAATTTTAGTATTACACTATTTCAGTGGATAACCACTCACGCAGTCATACTAATTCTGATCAAAACCAACAAAAAAAAAATCCTTGAAATAAGTAATTTACAAGTTGCATGTATACAATAGTGGACACTATCATAGAATATCAGGGTTGGAAGGGACCTCAGGAGGTCATCTAGTCCAACCCCCTGCTCAAAGCAGGACCAATCCCCAGACAGATTTTTGCCCCAGATCCCTAAATGGCCCCCTCAAGGATTGAACTCAAAACCTTGGGTTTAGCAGGCTAACACTATCTTTAACACTTAGCATGTAATGATTCATATCTTCAAAATATTCTGAGGTCCCAGGCATTATAATTTTGCCTTTCCACTTATAAACAGCATCATCTTCACATTCTCAGTCTCTTTAGATGTGTATACACAACTCTTACATGAGACAATGATATCAGCCTCACTTAATGTTCTATCATCTTGCTTTAAGCCACTTTTTATATAATAAAACACACACTTTTTTTAAAGTTAATGTAATTTTAGCCTTTCCTTCAAATGTCTTCTGCATAGGGCATCATGTAATGGAGACAAAACTAGCCTTAAGTCACAGATGGATTGGTGAAGACTGTAAGCTCTTTGGGCCAGGGACAGTCTATTTGTTGTGTGCTTGTAGAGCGTTCTACGACTAGAACTCCTAGGTGACAGAATACAAAGAAAATGGAGAGGCTGACATACTAATTCATAAATCCAGTGCAATTTTAATGGAATGTGCCTTCCTCTACTTTCACAAGTAATACTCATGCATGACAGTTTACAGCATGCACCTCCTTCCCAACCCAGGGATTGGGGCTAGGGGAAGAGGAGGTAAATGGGAACTCTGAGCACAGGCAGTGGAAGGGGGGCGGGAGGAAAGGTTAATGCTAGGCTCTGAGGAGAGAGGAGAAAGATGGGGGAGGGAGCGCTGGTGGGGCATAAGATGGTTGGGTTAGAGTCTATGGAAGAACAGGAGTACTTGTGGCACCTTAGAGACTAACAAATTTATTTGAGCATAAGCTTTCGTGGGCTACAGCCCACTTCATCCGGTGCATAGAATGGAACATATAGTGAGAAGATATATATACATACAGAGAACATGAAAAGGAGGAAGTAGCCATACCAACTGTAAGAGGCTAATTAATTAAGATGAGGTATTATCAGCAGGGGAAAAAAAACTTTTGTAGTGATAATCAAGATAGCCCATTTTAGACAGTTGACAAGAAGGTGTGAGGTTACTTAACATGGGGAAATAGATTCAATATGTGTAATGACCCAGCCGCTCCCAGTCTCTATTCAAACTCAAGTTAATGGTATCTAGTTTGCATATTAATTCAAGCTCAGCAGTTTCTCATTGGAGTCTGTTGAAGCTTTTCTGTTGCAAAATTGCCACCTTTAAGTCTGTTACTGAGTGACCAGAGAGCCTCTTAATTAGCCTCTTACAGTTGGTATGGCTACTTCCACTTTTTCATGTTCTATGTATGTATGTATGTATGTGTATATATATATATATATATATATATATATATTTATTTCACTATATGTTCCATTCTATGCATCCGAAGAAGTGGGTTGTTCCTTTTGCGGATACCGGCTAACACGGCTGCTACTCTGAAACCTGTCTATGGAAGGTGAA
>NW_020664446.1:8757008-8896162 GCF_002925995.2 Terrapene triunguis
CGGGCCGGGAAGCCCCGGAGCAGCCTCCGGTGGGAGGCGGGGCGGTGCCGGGTCTCGGCTCGGCCTCCTCCCAGCTGCGCGGGAAGGGTTAATAGCCGCTTCCTCTCACCTTGGCCGCGGGAGGGGGAGTCCGCGCCGCGCTCGGTCCCGTCAGGCCTGGGCCGCTTCCTCCTCCCCGCGACACACGGAGCCAGGAGCCGCGGGCGCCAACAATCGCGAGACTTCCGGTGGAGGGGGGGGGGTGAAAGGACGAGTCAGTCACGTGCCCGCCGCTGGTCAAAGGGCACGAGGCCGGGAGGGATCCGCTCTGGGTGGCCACGTGACGGCAGCGAAGCGCTCGCGAGAGCTGGTTCATCCGGGTACCTTCGTGGCGTCGGCGGATGAGGTAGAACGCCAAGCTCCTCCCCTCCCGTGCAGCCTGGTGGGGGGGGGGAGCTACCTCAGGCGCGTGTCCCCTCCGCGCTGCAGGGACCGAGGTAGAGCCATGGCGCCTGAGGGGGCCTGTGCACGTGCTGGGGCGTTGCAGCCGTTAACCGCTGCCCCGCCCCTCGGCAAGGCCAGGGGAGCTGTTCGCGTCTCTGCTTCCCAGGTGGGGAAACTGAGGCACAACGCGGTTACGGCTACGGTGGCCACTCATCTGTTACCACCATAGTGGACATGCCAGGTCTTTGGGGAATGGCGTGACCCTGCCCTCGCCGGTGGGACCTGGGCCTCACGGGTGCCTGGAAAGTCCGGCTGGGGGCGGGGAGACCCATTTATAAGCGTGTGCTGATCTGCCCCCCCCCCCGGCCCAGCATGACATTGGTCACACTGTTGGGGGTGGAGCGGGGCGCTCTTCAAAAGGGCAGCCCCTGTTCGAGACCGTCCAAAACCACGCCTGGTTTTGCCCAAGGAGGGACAAACCCTTGAAAAGCAGGATGGTCTGGTGGTGTAATAGCGAACAAGTGGTCTGCTTAGTTAAGGCCCAGGCTTTCCACGTCAGGCACCCTAAATCTCACACACACCCCAATTTAAGGGGTTTTAGGCACCCCCGTTTGAAAAAAAAATGTTGGCCTAGGCTAGCCTGAAGAACAGCTCTGTGTAAGCTTGTCTCCTCTTTCCCCAACAGAAGTTGGCCCTATAAAAGATATTATCTAAGCAGCTCTTTTCAAACATGTAAAACTTTCTCCTCAATTGCCCCTGGGGCTGATGTTTATTATACAAGCAGAAACATTTTTTAAAACAAAGTTTCACAACATTCAATTCAGCTGTTACTGAGAGTGCCAAACCTGCGGAAACTTTGCTAGATATTTTTTCATAGACTGCTTTGCACTCATGGCTCAGACTTGATTTTGTAAATCATGTTGCCAAGTTTGAAGCATGTTGCCAGAGTGAAATGCATAGAGGAATTAGTTCTGTAAACTGTAACAGAACATTAACTTTCAGAAGGAGAAAGCTAATCATATGTGGCTGCTTTTAAAAACATCACAGGTATAGTCCTCAGTGATATGTACTTATGTTTGCCTGCACACACCCACACAGACTAATAGCTACATAATGTGCATACGTACACATGTTCAAAACACTATATTCCTGGTGCCCTCACAGCAAAATATAATTATCCCCCCAACATATAGGGAAACTGAGGCACAGTTGCTATTATTCCTGGGCATCTATATATGTGGCAAGAGGCTCAATCGACAACTAAAGACAATCACTTTATCAACAAGTTTACACTCTAAGCTCCTAACCATGCAATTTGATCTATGCAGATTGACATTTACACTGGCATGAAGTTCTGTTAAAGGCATTGGCTCCTCATGGGCAGATTAAATTGCTGTTTTAGGGGAACTTCATTTGTGATAACTTGTACAAGACCACACAACAAATCAGTGTTTGAGCCAGGATTAAAATTTTTAATAAACACTGGCTCCCAACCCTCTGCCCATTTCTCTACCAGGCTACTTCTCCAAGGCCTGGTCTACACTACGACTTTAATTCGGATTTAGCTGCGTTAATCCGAATTAATCCTTAACCCGTCCACACAACGGAGCCAGTTACTTCGAATTAAAGGGCACTTAAAATCGATTTCTGTACTCCACTCTGACGAGCGGAGTAGCACCAAAATCGATTTTGTTAATTCGAATTAAGGGTAGTGTGGCCGCACATCACTGAATTAATGTGGTTAAAATTAATGGGGTAGTGTGGCCGCACACCACCGAATTAATGTGGTTAAAAACCAAATTAATGTGCTTAGTGTGGCCGCGCACAATCGAATTTATACAATCTGTTTCCCAAATTCGAATTATCTAAATTCGAATTAATCTCGTAGTGTAGACGTACCCCAAATATTGAGTCCCTTGTACTTAACAACTCCCCCACTCAGTCCCTAACCAAATGGAAGAAAAAGTCAAAACAGCCCCTCTACGTAGTAAGGTGCCACAACAACCCCTCAAAACAACCCCTCTACGTAGTAAGGTGCCACCTATCACCTTGTACATGTTAGTTCGATCAAACCAACCTCATCCATCATATTACCCTTTTGCCCCTGTCTTTAGGATGGGTCAGCATGTTCCTTGTTATCTGTGTGGAATGTGCTAGTGTCGGAGTGTTCTGGTACCATCCTGGCATATGTTTATATCTCTAGTGTCCAGTACCTTTTAGGTATGTGTGTTTTTGCAACATCAGCCCTCTCCTTGCTAGACTCTGAGCTGGGCCTGCCTCTTGCTCACAGCTTAACTTTGCTTTATGTTAACAAAGTCTTGACCCTTACTTTAGTTCAGGCTTTAGGCATCATACCAGGCCTCTGATACAAGGGTTTATGTTTCAGGGCCTGATCTAATTACAGTAACCACACAGGGAATCTTAAAGGATTAACATCAATTGAAAAGTATTAGGTTCAGCAGAATCTGCCTGCTTAGAGTAAGGCTCAGCTCTTTCTTTGTGGAGGAGTGATTTGAAATTCCAGGTGTCTGACTTACAGTTAATTATAAGAGACAGCAGGGGTACCGGGACATGGTGTGCACATAAACTATAGCTCTACTAATTTGTTTCTTCATACTCAGACATACAGTATTAAAAATGTGTAACTTCACAATACTTTATCAATTGATAATTATACAGTCTTTCATACCAGCGTGCTATGGTGCCCATTATCATGCAGTCTGATTTAAAAATATATATCAGAATCAAACCACCCTGCCCTCCAACTCTCACCCACCCACCCACCAAAATTCAGCATCAAACAGCAATTTAGAACAGGAAGTGGGGAGGGGGGGGGGGCCAATTTTGTTTTTGTGAATCTAACCCTTCATTTCCTTTGGTTTTATTTAAAAAGATTAAAAATGCCCCATATCAAACATTTAATTTTGACTCAAATGAAACATTTTATTCAACCCAAAACAAAAATTTCCAGCTTTTTCTGATTCACCAAAAATTCCAAAAAGTTTTGGTTCAATCTGAACTGATTTTCTTTTCTGTAAATTTATTTTTTTGGACCTGAAAAATCACTTATCCATGCAGCTCTACTACTTAATCATTAAGATGACTTTCTACCCCTTGCTGATTATCTATACAAACACGCATACCTCTCAACTGTCCCACATATCAAGAGGCATTGCTCTCATTTTGGTCCCAAAGTTACATCCATTTCACACAAATTTAGTCTCCCCTGATTTTTATTTTTTAAAATTGTTTCCATAAGAAAGAATCTTAAAGATAGGTTCATGCAGAGTTATTTTTAATTACACTAATGAAATGCAGCCCACAGCATTTTTAGTTTCCTGCATGAATCATTTTTCTGTCTCTCTCTCTGCGTCCCCCATTTAGATCTTGGTTGATTCAAGTATATGGAAAAAATGATTCTCACTAAATCAACTGATTGAACTTGCAAGTTATAAGGGTGCGAAACAGTCTGCCAAACCTGGGCATTTTCTAAAGATCTTTCATTTCTTTAGTCTATTTCTGTTGCTGCTGACCTTTTGAGGTCTGTTAGTATAGGCTTTGGCCTCATGGATAGTATTAACCCCTACTCTCATTTAAAATGGGAAGGCTGACCATCAGGATTTGCAAATTACCACCGGGGACAGGTTTCAGAGTAGCAGCCGTGTTAGTCTGTATCCGCAAAAAGAACAGGAGTACTTGTGGCACCTTAGAGACTAACAAATTTATTATATGTGTGTATATATATTTCCTCAATATATGTTTCACTCTATATGCATCCGAAGAAGTGGGTTGTAGCCCACGAAAGCTTACACCGGGGACAATGAACAGAGAAATTCTTATTCTCTCACTATCCACAGGAAACTGTACAGAGACAGCAGACACCTCCCAGTGGAACTCTGCCCACAGAAGTATGTTAGTGCCCCCAAAACGTAACTCGAGTCAGAGACCTATGCTCATTATACTCTGCTTCCACTGCCAGTAGCAGATTTACATGTAGGCCCAGAGACTTCGTGGAGCCACTTACAAGTTGCCCCCAAAATAAAAGGGTGATGGGAGAAATGTAACTAGAACAGCTACAGAAAGGGGTTTGCAGGAGACAGGAACAACCACTCTAGTCTGGTGCACAAAAGATGGGCATGTTCCACTGAAAGACAGGCATCTTTGAAGCACTGCAGGTGTTTACTTGTGTTGGGGATTCTGTTGTAGAATATTAAATTCACATCCTTGGTTGGTCTCTACGTGAGGATGATATACACAGGCTTACCCCACTGGGGACTGTCACCCTGGAACTAACATAAAATGGTCAGACCAAAGGTCCATCTAGCACAGTATCCTGTCTTCCGACAGTGGCCAATGCCAGGTGCCCCAAAGGGAATGAACAGAACAGGTAATCATCAAGTGATCCATCCCCTGACACCCATTCCCAGCTTCTGGCAAACAGAGGCTAGGGACACCATCCCTGCCCATCCTGGCTAATAGCCATTGATGGACCCTATCCTCCATGAATTTATCTAGTTCTTTTTTGAACCCTGTTACAGTCTTGGCCTTCCCAACATCCTCTGGCAAGGAGTTCCACAGGTTGATTCTGCATTGTGTGAAAAAATACTTCCTTTTGTTTGTTTTAAACCTGCTGCCTATTAATTTCATTTGGTGGCCCCTAGTTCTTGTGTTATGAGGAGGAGTAAATAACACTTCCTTATTTACTTTCTCCACACCAGTCATGATTTTATAGACCTCTATCATATCCCCCCTTAGTCGTCTCTTTTCCAAGCTGAAAAGTCCCAGTCTTATTAATCTCTCCTCATATGCAGCCGTTCCATACCCCTAATAATTTTTGTTGCCCTTTTCTGAAACTTTTCCAAGTCCAATATATCTTTTTTGAGATGGGGTGACCACATCTGCATGCAGTATTCAAGATGTGGGCGTATCATGGATTTATATAGAGGCAATATGATATTTTCTGTCTTATTATCCATCCCTTTCTTAATGATTCCCAACATTCTGTTCGTTTTTTTGACTGCCGCTGCACATTGGGGTGGATGTTTTCAGAGAACTATCCACAATGACTCCAAGATCTCTTTCTTGAGTGGTAACAGCTAATTTAGACCCCATCATTTTATACGTATAGTTAGGATTATGTTTTCCAATGTGCATTACTTTGCATTTATCAACATTGAATTTCATCTGACATTTTGTTGCCCAGTCACCAAATTTTGAGAGATCCTTTTGTAGCTCTTTGCAGTCTGCTTGGGACTTAACTAACTTGAATAGTTTTGTATCATCTGCAAATTTTGCCACTTCACTGTTTACCCTTTTTTCAGATCATTTATGAATATGTTAAATAGGACTGGGACCAATACAGACCCCTGGAAAACACTACTATTTACCTCTCCCCATTCTGAAAACTGATCATTTATTCCTACCCTTTGTTTCCTATCTTTTAACCAGTTACTAATCCATGAGAGAACCTTCCCTCTTATCCCATGACTGCTTACTTTGCTTAAGAGCCTTTGGCGTGGGACCTTGTCAAAGGCTTTCTGAAAATCTAAGTACACTATATCCACTGGATCCCCTTGTTCACATGTTTGTTGCCCCCTCAAAGAATTCTAGTAGATTGCTGAGGCATGATTTCCCTTTACAGAAACCATGTGGACTATTTCCCAACAAATTATGTTCATCTATGTGTCTGACAATTTTGTTCTTTACTATAGTTTCAACCAGTTTGCGCAATACTGAAGTCAGGCTTACCGGCCTGTAATTGCTGGGGTCACCTTGGGAGCCCTTTTTAAAAATTGGCATCACATTAGCTATCCTCCAGCCATTTGGTACAGAAGCTGATATAGGTGATAGGTTACAGACTACAGTTAGTAGTCCTGCAATTTCACATTTGAGTTCCTTCAGAACTCTTGGGTGCAGGGCCGTCCTTAGGCATACACGGCTGCGTAGGGCACCTGAAAATTTGGGGCACCACTGGGTCTTAGTGTCCACACTCCCGGCACTTCCTATCCCTGTTCTGACCTTTCCTGCAGTCTCCCACAGCTGGCTCCGGAGGGGATCTAGTAACTTAAAAGTGAAAAAGCCTTCCAGCCTGCCAGACCTATTAGCACAACACTGAAACTGTTAAAGAGTCATTCAAGTGGTAATGCAGCCATTTAACAGGCATTTGCCAACCCCCAGGTATATACTGTCAGTTTTTAAATTTACTGATAAAAACAATTGTGCATTACTGTAATATTTACTCAGAATATGTTAGTCTACAGGACCTTAGTTTAAAATTTGCTTTAAAAATATTTCATTAGTGAGTTGGTGAAGATTATAAAATCACATCTCTAAAAAATCCTTGCATTGATTTTTAGATGCATAAGAACGGCCATACTGGGTCAGACCGAAGGTCCATCAAGCCCAGTATCCTGTCCTCTGACAGTGGCCAATGGCAGGTACCCCAAAGGGAATGAACACACAGGTTATCATCAAGTGATCCATCCCCTGTCACCCAATCCCAGCTTCTGGCAAACAGAGGCTAGGGACACCATTCCTGCCCATCCTGGCTAATAGCCATTGATGGACCTATCTTCCATGAATCTATCTAGCTCCCTTTTGAGCCCCGATGCACAATCATCCTTACCTTAAATGCTTGGATCTTCAGACATATAGTTTTTTAAACAAATCCTTCAAAAGACCACCCTTATCTAAAATACACATTTTAATTTTAAATAGTAAAAAAAACTTGCTTCCAAAGTCTTCCTGTCCTTTCTGTCCATCCCTTTCTCCTTTCACCCCCTCACCTTGAAGAGAGCCCTTAAAGGGACAACACCCCTTTCCTTCCAGATAGCTGGACAAAAAGTTTCCCTTTCTTTACTTCTGACTATCTGATGAACTAGTTTTAAGAGAATCCTTCAGCAAAATCAGTACCTAGTAAGATATAAAATCCTTTGTTATGCCTAAAATCTTTGGAGACATATTTTTTAAAGTTGGTGAAATTTCATAAACATGTCTATTGTTATGGAGATCACACAAAGTAACTTAGTGTTCCCTTTTTCTAAAAGCAGTGAACATTGTTATGAACACACTAACCTCTGTGACTGATTAATTTAAAATAATGTCTTTGTTTCAGTGAGTTAAATATGTAGTAATCTGGAATGCTTACTTTATGAAGGCTTAAGGGTACATTTAAAATATAAAATCAACTCAGAAATACTGATTAAGAAAATGTAAAACAGAGAAGAGCTGCATCATGTATTCCATAATATTTAATGTTGTGTTCAGTAATACAGCTGACTCGACCTGACTACAAAGTTTTTGCAAATAAATCTGTGACAAACTTCAGGGCATATCAAAAAACCTGTGACTGACATTTTTTATTCCCAAGTTTAGTGCTTTTAATTAGGTACCTTCTGCATGTCCAGTCTTCACCATCTGGCTTGCAGTGAAAAACGTGCTTCATTTTCTTTAGAAAGAAATTGCAGAAGAGTGTTTTTTTTTCAAATGTCATTTGCTTTATTTGGATTCAGGGATTTGGCTGGAAGAGAGTGAGCAGGGTGGGGGAGGGAAGAGAGGAGGGAGACAGTGGGGAGAAGGTAGGGCCTGGGCAGAGTGGGGCGTGGCCTGGGGCGGAGTAGGAGTGGAGTATGGGTGGGGCCACAGGCAGAAGAGGTGGGCTGGGGAGCTAGCCTCCCCAAGCGGCAGCTTCACCCACTGCAGAGCGGGTCAGCTCCCGGACACCCAGTGCGTACTGCAGTCTCCTTAGGCAGGGGCTGTATTCACAGAGCCGAATGCTCCAGTGCCATGCATTCTGCGTGAGGAGAGGGTACGGGGGTCTCTGTGGGGAACTGTGACTCTCCGCCATTGTGAGGTGGGCCGGGAGTCTCGGTATCCTTTGCTGTCTCATCCCTCCCCCAACCCCCGGGCTGCCATTGGGCATAGGGGCACCAGTTTAATATTACTGCGTAGGGCCCCTTAAATCCTAAGGACGGCCCTGCTTGGGTGAATACCATCTGGTCCTGGTGACTTGTTACTGTTTAGTTTATCAGTTTGTTCCAAAACCTCCTCTAATGACACCTCCATCTGGGACAGTTCCTCAGATTTGTCACCTAAAAAGAATGGCTCAGGTTTGGGAATCTCCCTCACATCCTCAGCCGTGAAGACTGATGCAAAGAATTCATTTAGTTTCTCCACAATTGCCTTATCGTCCTTGAGTGCTCCTTTATTATCTCCATGGTCCAGTGGCCCCACTGGTTGTTTAGCAGGCTTCCTGCTTCTGATGTACTTAAAAAGTAATAGCAAATTTTCTTTTGAGTCTTTGGCTAGCTGTTCTTCAAATTGTTTTTTGACCTTCCTAATTATATTTTTACACTTCATTTGCCAAAGTTTATGCTCCTTTCCATTTTCCTCATTAGCATTTAACTTCCACTTTTTAAAGGATGCCCTTTTGCCTCTCACTGCTTCTTTTACTTTGTTTAGCCATGGTGGCTCTTTTTTGGTTCTCTTACTATGTATTTTAATTTGGGGTATACATTTAAGTTGAGCCTCTATTATGGTGTCTTTAAAAAGTTTCCATGTAGCTTGCAAGGATTTTACTTTTGGTGCTGTACCTTTTAATTTCTGTTTAACTAACCTCCTCATTTTTGTGTAGTTCCCCTTTCTGAAATTAAATGCTACAGTGTTGGGCCACTGTGGTGTTTTCCCCACCACAGGGATGTTAAATTTAATTATATTATGGTCACTATTACCAAGCAGTCCAGCTATATTTACCTCTTGGACCTGATCCTGTGCTCCACTTAGGACTAAATCAGGAATTGGCTTTCCTCTTGTGGGTTCCAGGACTAGCTGCTCCAAGAAGCAGTCATTTAAGGTGTCAAGAAAATTATTTCTGCATCCCTTCCTGAGGTGATATGTACCCAGTCAGTATGGGGATAATTGAAATTCCCTATTATTATTGAGTTCTTTTAGTAGCAGGAAATTGTCTGATAAATGGCAGAATAGTTGGTGGGAACTGCTAGAGAAAAGATCAAGGAAAATGGAGAACTTTGATCAATACTAAAAGCTTTTTTCTTGACATTCCTGTGTTGTACGTTAGGGGGCAGTGCCGCTGCACAAAACGTCCTTATTTTGCAATGCCTTGGGAGTTTTTTCTGCAAGCTTGTAACACAAAGCAGCCTTTTGTAAAATGTTTGATCTTTGTGTTTACAAATTATTGTGATTTTTTTTTAATATGTCTAAAGCTGATGAGATTAAATTCTTGCAGTTGCCCAAGGAAACCGCTGAAACTCGGCAAATCTTTTAAAAGATTTGCTATCTCCTTTGCTTAGGTGCAGGCAAACAAGCAGTTTTCTCTATCCCTCAGTGTTAACTACTGCGGCTGGTTAGGAGTTGCTGGGAGAGACAAGACAGAAGAGGTAATATCTCTCACATATCCTGTGCCCAACATGGCTACAACAACACCCCAAACTAGGAGTTGCTGTGTCACATGACAGGGGACTGAAATCTCTATGCCAATACATCAGCTTAGTAGCAAATACTGCCCTAGAGGTAACTGTATCTGAATAGGTTTCAGAGTAGCAGCCCTGTTAGTCTGTATCCTCAAAAAGAACAGGAGTACTTGTGGCACCTTAGAGACTAACACATTTATATCTGTATCCGAATAGCCTTAAGCCCTAATCCTGCAACATCTTGCGCATGGTAGGACTGCTGTGGCAGCACTGAGCCCCCGTCACTGAAGACAATGGGTCTCTACATGGGCACGGTCGGCTGTCACCATGCAAGAAGTTGCATGAGTGAGGCCTTTGTGGTCAAAGTGTGATGCAAGGATTTTTGGGCTTTATTAGTAGGACTTGCTCCTTGGCTAGGCTGGCCTGGCTCTGTGGCAGCATATCTGGCTTGAAGACTGTTGATAGATTTGGTTGGCTTGGACCTTCAATTAAATCATTTTAGATTATCACAGACTTCACTTTCAGATGTTGCAGGTTTTCTTGAGGGTAGGTTTTCTTTCTTTCTTTCCTCCTGCAGGTGGTGCTGTCTCAGACAAAGTCAAACGGTTGTTTCTATCATTTGTTTATTCATATTATAGGCAGAGCTGGCAGTGCTGCCTATAGTTAAGATTGCCAAGCGTTATCTTGTTTTCAAGTTGCTTATAACTTGGCCAAATTTTAACGGTTTGGACTGATATTTTCCATGCTGAGTGTCTGCCCCAGGCTGAATGTTTTTGGAAAGCTTCAGCAAAAATGGTTTGGCCATTATCAAGAACAAGGTTAGAGAAAAATGTGTTTTCTCCACGATAAAATAATTCTTACAACTATTTCACCAGGAAGCTGTAATGTCTCCATGTTTTGAAGCAAGGACATAACATGTGGTATAGGGTTGTCCTGCTGTCAAGGATATGTGTTTTCCTATTCCTAGGGGGAGTGGGGAGACACCTTAATTTGGCCAAGTTATAGGCCTTTGAAATATCTCTATTTGCCCATGCTCAGTAGAGGTTAGTTAGTTAGTTTGGAAGCTAAATTTCCCAAAGATTCCGGCCTGGTCTACACTTATTAAAAATCCACACCCCTGAATCCTGTAGCTATGCTGCGCGAACCCCCCAGTGTAGATGCAGCTAGGTCGATGGAAGAATACTTTCACCTTGCTCGGGGAACTGGTGTTGCTACAGCGATGGAAAACCCCCTTCCGTTGCTGCAGTTTGCATCTATGCTACAGGGTTACAGTGGCATAGCTATGGTGCCGTAGTTGTGCTGCTGTAGCACTTGTAGTGTAGACACGGCCTCCATCTGCAGTGGGCATATTCCAGCCTAGGGATGTGGGGGCTCAGCAGGTCTGTCCCAGTAGCCAGGTGCAGGGCCAGCTTTAGGCCAAGTCAGGCGATTCCCCTGAATCGGGCCCCGCGCCCTTGCCGCCGCCGGTATGCCGTACCGGGGCGGCCGGCTTCCCCAGGGGGCAATTTAAATGGCCTGGGGCTCCCAGCAGGGCCTTTAAACTGCCACCAGAGCCCCACTTCTGGAGCCCTGGGGTAGGGCTGCGGGGCTCTGGGGGCTATTTAAAAAGTCCGGGGCTCCCCTTGCTTCTACCGCCCCGGCCCTTTAAATAGCCGCTGGAGCCCCACCGCTTCCCCAGGGCTCCCTCAGCTATTTAAAGGGCCGGGACAGTAGAAGCAGGGGAGCTCTGGGCCTTTTAAATAGCCCCCAGAGCCCTGGGGTAGCTCCCCTTGCTTCTGTTGACCTGGTCCTTTAAATAGCCGCGGGAGCCCTGCTGCTTCCCCAGGGCTGCGGCAGCTATTTAAAGTGCCAGGGTGGTAGAAGCAGGGGAGCCTCTGCCCCGCACCCCCTGCCCTGCCCGCACCAGCCCCGCACCCCCTGCCCTGCAGCGGCAGCCAGCCCCTGTCTCCAGCCAGCCCCGCACCCCCTGCCCCCAGGCAACCTTAATTCCGACATTTCCAAACTCTTGAGTGATTGACTTTGGAACTTTAACATTCTTTTAATATAGTTTTTTATATCTAATATAAAATCAAGGTTTTTTGGGTGTCCTGGTGAGTCTTGCTGACACCAAATCTGTAGATTGAGTGTCTAACACCAGAGTAATATCCAAAGGCTAATTAAGTGTGGCTTTGTCTTGCACAGTTTTCCTTTCATCCTGTATAGAAATTGCACAACAGAATTACTTTAATGCTGTATTATGAATATTGTGGGTTCTGTTTATTAGTTAACTAATCACAGTTAAATTAGCTTTTCAGAGTTGAGCCAATTGCTGACTGCAGAATCTACATATGATTGTAATACTTTCTTTGCAAACATGTATGTAAGAAGTGCATGCACAGCCTACATAAATATCCACAATGTGAGTATATCTGTGTCAAACCTTTAGATCCTTTATTTCTATGAGAAGCTTTGAGACAGAATTCCTTTGAAATGAGAGAATTCCTACAGTGTGTAAGAAGTGGGGAGATACAGCAACCACCCATCCTGTTACATGAATAAACTTGTTAAATCATCTCCCCTGGATCATATTAGTCACCACTGCTTGTGGGGCGAGACTGGCTTCATGTGGTTTAGCATCCTGATGCCGGTTACCAGCATCACTATCTCTTATTTCTTTCAGCTGATGGACTCTTAAGGAAACAGTCTAAAGAAGGGACTCCAGTATTTTTTGTACAAACAACATGGACTTCTCCTACAGTGATACATTCTTAAATGCCTTTGCGGGTGTTTCCAAATGAAGATGTTTTGGTGGCTTTACAGCTGCTGATGTCAATGGAGATGTTTACATAGAGGGCATTTGGAATTTTTTGCCATGTCTCCCTTATATTTCAGGTCAGATGGAAGAAAAAAATTACATGCAGCTACAGGAACATGTTGATATGCCTTTAAATGTTTTTTTTTTTTTTTTTGGGAGGTAGAGGCACTTCAATATCCACCTTACTAGGATGGGAGAGAAAAAGATGGATAGCTATGTGGCTACTAAGGGTGTCCTGAGATCTTGAGAAGAATTAAGGTATGTCTACACAGCCAGTGGCAGGAGCCTCCAAGCCTGGGTCAACAGACTTAGGTTTGGTGGACTCGTGGTAAAAATAGCATCTTCTTCCTAGACTTGAGAGCCCGAGCCACAACATCTACACAATTATTTTTAGTGTGGTAGCGTAAGCAAGAGTCTGTCAACCTGGGCTCCGATGCTTGCTGCCACAGGCTGTGTAGACATACACCATGATGCTTAGCTACAGCGATTCTTGCTTGCACAAGGTGGGCTCACCATTCGCGCTGGTAAGGCTTGTGCTCTAGATATAGCTGTGTAGATGTTGTGGCTCAAGCAGGAGTTCGGGCTCCAAAGCCTGGGGGAAGTTGAGTGGGCTTGAGTGCCAGAGCTCCAGCCTGAGCTGCAATGTCAAAGCTGCGTCTTCACAGCTGTTTTTGGAGCGAAGGCACAAGCCCTGCAAGCACCGATCTGTGGACCTGGGCTTGGAGACTTGCTCCCTGATGCAGTGTAGAAATGCCCTAAGGCATATTGCAGATGATCAACTTCCTCTGCTTTCAGGGATGATTGATAGGCTGTGCTACTGTGCTCCACCCCGTATTGGAATTTTGAGAACCTTGATGCCAAAATCTCAACCCCATCATTTGCATTATTGTGAGCAGGTCTCAGTTCTTCATTAGATGGGCCTGAGCTGCAAAGTTTGACTCCAGTTCCAAACTTTCCCCCAAAGTTTTAGAGGTCTGATAGGAGTCAGTTTTGCTTTGTCCAATTAGAGGTAGGATAGGGCACCGGGGATGTGGTCAGAATTAGATCCAGACTTCTCAAGTTTGGGTATGGCTGGATGTGAGACCGTTTCTACCACTGGTCTCCTCCTGTGCAAGAGGAAGTTGTTGATAACATTGAACCTTTGGCTGCTATGTATAGGCCAGAGCTCAACATAAAAACCACCCATTGTTTGAGAATTAAATTGTGGCATTCCACCAATAAATGGTGTAAATGACCATTAGAATAGGTCATATTAAAGCTAATATGTCATGTTAAGTTCTATTGATTTGATTTACCAAGAAAAATGAAATAGAAATGGCTTCATTGACAAGGTAGAGCTTACTGGATTCAATAGTAAGTCGAGTAAGGCCCCGACCCTCTGCAGGTTACCAGTGAACAGCCTCAGCCTCTCAACTGTTGTCCCTCCCTTCTACCATCGCCTACATGTCAGCTACTGCCCCAAACCCCCCTACTAAAAGAAGTTAAAATTCTATTTGCGGTGACCTGTTGAACCGGTGTGGTCTTCAAATCTTTTTGGAGGGGGCAGAAGGGCATACGGTGTAATATTGATTATTCAGACACAGCGTGCTTCTGTGCAGGCTTCTAGTTTTGTACTAGGCCAGTAACATGCTATACTTATAAAGGACAAGGCTGAGCAGCAGTGTATCTGCCTGGTTACTCTTGCTGCCAGTTGTAGACAGTATAATGTGATCTATTGCTTTTAATTATATAATGTGCCAGATCATGTTGTGAGGGGCACATAATGAATTGCTGTATAAATAATGATGATGAATAAATAATGAGATATGGCACAGCTGAAAGTTGGGCCTCCCTGAAGTCAAGGATTTTTCTTTCAGCGTCATCCCCTGTATTCCCTTGGGATTTGCATGTTGTGCAAATCTCCAGACTGCTAGAAAGGTTTTGTGGGGTGTTCAGGTTGAGGGATTTGTTTAGAGACTATCATGCAGATGTCTCATGTATTTGAAACTCTGATCCCCATGAAACTACTCTGAAATGTGGGATGGCCACATACCAGAAGCTGGTGTGTTAACTAGCCCATTGCTGCCTCAGGTATTAATTTTGTATATCTAGATATGACTAATAAGGGAGTTGCTTCTTTCAGTGTTAGCGGATGACCAATTTGTACTGTTAGGAGGAACAAAGCTAGAGGAGGTCGTGTTACCCAGAAAGCAAGCACAATCCCCAGAGTGAGTCATGAAGCTTATACATTAAGCCACAAGGTGATAAACTGGTAGCAAAATTCTAACATAGCTATGCCAGCTTTATTTCTTCTGCCTTTTGACAGAGATGGTTCCAGGCAGCAAAGTTTTGTTGTGGGTTTCTAACACCCATAAAGTTAAGGGGGTGTTTGGAATTAGCATCTGAAGTATGAAAACCTAAGGGAAACGAGGAAAGTGACGGCCTTGTGCAAATCATAAAGGATATCAGGCAGAAGAAGGGAGTTTGCATTTTCCCCAGCTCAGTTTTCATAGTATCATTTTTTTATTTCTATAGGTGCCCTGTGGATCACAGTGCTGCTTTGGACTGGGTGATCCACATATTAAAATATCAGCATTCCAGGAGTGGAGAGGGGAGGGCCATGAGGAGAAGGGCATGAAAAAAATCTGAATTATGAATAAAATTAGTGATACCTAATGCTGGTGAAAGGCATCTAACAGACCCCCTTTCCCTGCTAAATGGACTTTAATCTATGCTACCACTGTGGCTTTAAAAAGCCATATGGGTGCTATTTTAACCATTTTCTCAGTTTTCAGCCTCTGTTTGTCCCTCCCCTGCTGACAATTCCCTTACAAACAGATGGTGTCTCTTCTCAAATCATTAAATGTTCTTCAAAATGCTTAACCTGGGTAAAATATAAAACCAGGGATTGGGAATCCAGTTCCAATAAAATATAAATGAGCCCCCAAATCCAGATGAGATTTAAGATGAGGTTCAGATTCAAGGACAAAGTAAGGTTTTGGGATCCTATTAACAGGCATAAACCTAGTGAGACATTGTTTTGAAATGCTGGCCTCAAATGGCTGAAATCTCATTAGATCGGCTGTTTTTAAATAAGAATTTTTGACATGTTGGAATTAAATCTCTCAGACTTCAGCAGCATCAGAAAAGGGTAGATCTGAACAGGGAACCAGAACTGTATTGAGTGGGTTTAGATCTGAGTATTAATATGTGACAGCTGTGTCTGGCTGTCTGAATATCTGCTGTATGAACATTGGTGATTTTAATAATTAGTGATCTGTAGCTTTTCTTCAGAAGAGACGTATATCTAGTAACACCTTTACAGGTCCCTATCTGCATTAACATGGTAATGAAGCGAGTTCAAAAAGTGCTGAAGACAATCAGTGTGCTTAATGAGATTATATGCAAACCTCCTAAAACAACTTGCCTAAGTAATCACCGAAAGTGAGGGGGGAAACCTTTTATTAATTGCAAAGCAGTATCTATCTTAACACTGAAATAGCAACAGAGGAGAGATTTAACATAAGCCAATAAAAGGCAGGAAATTAGCTTTTGTTTCTATGCAGCTCCCTTCCACCCCTAACCCCCAATGTAATCAAGTTGAGTTGCGTGTGGAAGAAGGAAGGAAGAAGTGAATTGTATTATATATTGACTCAAGTATGCACCCCACAATGATGTCTTGAGCTGAGTAAATGCCTCACATCCACTTCACAAGAATCAGAACTTTGGTCTTAGGCTTTCTGCTATGCCCTTAGTAAAGAAATATGCATCAGTGTAACCATATCAGTGCAGTTCAAACGACTGTAAACATCTAGTGAAGATGTGCTGCACCAACGTAGAGTTCTGATTTTGACCTTCCACGCTGTCTTTGCATAAAGTTTAATCGCTTCCAATTTGGAGTGGTCAGATGCCTTGCTAAGGACTGTAAGTGGGGCCGTTGTTGCTCCCATACTTTGCTGCTGTGGCCAGTTAGAAGTAGTCTACATACTTGCAGGCTGCCCCCAGGGGCAAGGGCTGCCTGGTTCCCTCATGGACTTTGCTTCCCTTAGTTATTGAATGGTTAAAATGCTTAGACTGACATGCTTGACTTGACTGGACTCTTAAGACAACAATGTTGGGCAATGAAGGGAAGGGGATTCTGATGGACGAGGCTGTATAATGAAGCATGATGACCAATTCTCTAAGAATACAGAGCAGCTGAGAGTCACAGGAAAGGCTTACTAAGGTTACATGATTCTTCGAGAATTGGATTGAGCCTGTTTAGGGGCTCTTTCTGCAGTACTCTGCTGTTCAAGTACAGTTTTGTATTATCAACTGCTACTTCATGCTTTTTTCTTGTTCTGTACTTTGTCATTAAGGTAGGCATCTGTTTGAGACAACCTTAATTGTGTCCTAGTCCTCTTGGTTGAGGAAGATCACTGATATGCATCTTGGAGAAAAACTGAGCTCTGACCTTAAGGGAAGCAGGATTAGAATCCATGGGTAATATAAGGGCATGGGCAATAGTGGTTGGGATTTCCATCCCTAAACAGTGTCATGGGGCTGAGTTGGTGCAATACAGACCAGGAAAGAGCTAAAGGACCTAAGGATTCAAGGTTCTGGTGCAGAATCCAGACAGTTTTGTACCATTTTTAATAAAGTAATATTTGATAGTGCACTTTCATCCAACACCGAGCCTTTGAGACTCAGTGACAATCAGCTAGCTTGTGCATGCCAATGCCTCAAAGAAGTGTTCTTTGTGTGGCACAACACAAGTCCAGCTGGAACCAGCCAGTGCTGAAAACCTCACAAGACAGCCTGATTTTTCAAGATCACAGTCCAGCTTCCAGACTGAAGAGTTTTAAGCCACGAATCCAAATGTTGGGAGGCTTATCCCAGGGAAAGCATGGGACTGGGGTTCATGGGGTTCAAAATGATCTGGACAAACTGGAGAAATGGTCTGAAGTAAATAGGATGAAATTCAATAAGGACAAATGCAAAGTACTCCACTTAGGAAGGAACAATCAGTTGCATACATACAAAATGGGAAATGACTGCTTAGGAAGGAGTACTGCGGAAAGGGATCTTGGGGTCATAGTGGATCACAAGTTAAATATGAGTCAACAGTAACGCTGTTGCAAAAAACAAACATCATTCTAGGATGTATTAGCAGGAGTATTGTAAGCAAGACACGAGAAGTAATTCTTCCACTCTACTCCGCGTTGATTAGGCCTCAACTGGAGTATTGTGTCCAGTTCTGGGCGCCACATTTCAGGAAAGATGTGGACAAATTGGAGAAAGTCCAGAGAAGAGCAACACAAATGATTAAAGGTCTAGAAAACATGACCTATGAGGGAAGATTGAAGAAACTGGGTTTGTTTAGTCTGGAAAAGAGAAGACTGAGAGGGGACACGATAACAGTTTTCAAGTACATAAAAGGTTGTTACATGGAGGAGGGAGAAATATTGTTCTTCTTAACCTCTGAGGATAGGGCAAGAAGCAATGGGCTTAAATTGCAGCAAAGGCAGTTTAGGTTGGACATTAGGAAAAACTTCCTAACTGTCAGAGTGGTTAAGCACTGGAATAAATTGCCTAGGGAGGTTTTGGAATCTCCATCATTGGGGGATTTTTAAGAGCAGGTTGGACAAACACCTGTCAGGGATGGTCTAGATAATACTTAGTCCTTCCTTGAGTGCAGGGGACTGGACTGGATGACCTCTCGAGGTCCCTTCCAGTTCTGTGATTCTATGAGGTCGAGGTTCTATTCTTGGCTCTGTCAGTGATTTGCTATGTGACATTGGACAAATCACTTAGCTTCTCTGTACCTCAGTTTCCCAATCTATAAAATGCGGATATTTACCTATTTCACAGGGTGGGGGTTAAGGCTTCATTCATGAAAGTTCGTAATGTGTGAACTTCTCAGCCAGAAAATGTTATTGATTGAAAAAGTATGGTTATTTATCCAATTCTAACTGAAATGTGTGTGGTTGTCCCATTGCTGCTTAAAACCATGTCAAATCAGCACCAGGCACACTGTGCTCTTTTGTGACATATGTAACATATGCCAAGATACAAGCTGTGATCCCTGTCCTTTTCTGTAACGTGGCCAGCAGATGTTGCCCTTCTTGTACCCTTTCGCAGTCTGATCATTGTCTAAATGCTGCAGGTGAAATGTATGTCACTGAAATACTGAGGTGAGCCATGTGGTGTGACGCTTCTTCTTAGCGTATGCACAACATGCCCCAGGTGGCACATGACCAGGATTTATCACCGAATTTGGTCCGCAGGTTGGATCATTAGCTTCTCCAGTACGGGCTGGTTACTGATGGGGAGTGCGACGTGAACACTGATCCATGTCCCTCGGTCTGATACTGAAGAAATAACAAACCCAGAAGGCTTTGAAGTACATGACTTCAGATAATTTTAATGACTAAAAAAAAAATGAGGATGGAGCAGGTAAGCCTGTCAGTGTAAATGAAACTGTGGGATACATATCCCACAGCCATGACTAATTCGGTACACTGTGACTCAGCCAGTGATGCATTATCAAGAAGCTCTGAGACCTTCTGGCCTCCCAGTTAACAAAACAATAAATAAAAACATTCTATTTTATATGACTAATTGAATTCTTGAATCTAATTTTATTGCCCCCAAACTACCAAATGACTAAAGCTGTGCGAAACAGCGGGTCTGATCCACAGGGGGTTCTGTGAATGCTTTCTTGGGTTTAAATTCCCATGGGCTTGTGCCTCTTGAGTATTCATCTGAGTTCTGTTCGAATCCAAAGCAAAACTAACATGTTTCACTTGGTTTAATCACAAACCGTATGTTCAGCTCAGGTTAGCTAGAAAGGGCAGCAAATCACAGGGATCCTTGATGAATCTGGGCTGAACTTCAAGTTTGCACTAAGATGAATAGGGAATTTTTCCATGGTTTGGGGCTTGAAGCAAAAGTTTTGCAAAATTCTAGACTGAAATTCACATTTGGCATTGTATTTTTTTTTTTTTTTAAAGCATGGGCCTGAGCCAGGGCCGGCTCCAGGCACCAGCTGAACAAGCTGGTGCTTGGGGTGGCAGACTGTTCGAGGCGGCATTCTGCCCAATCCTGGGGTGCACGGCCGTTTTTTTTTGTTTGTTCTTGTTCCGCTCCGGCCGCCCTGTAGGGGGCGGCGGCGCGGAGAACCAGCACGCCCTACAGGTCAGTCCTCTTCCTTCTCTCCCCGCTGACCGGAGCGCAGCCCTCGCGGCAGGTGGCAGGAGGCGGCGCAGCGGGAGGGGCCGCGTGGCAGCGCCCCTGCTGTAGCCCTGGCCGTCCCCTTCTCTCTCTCTCCTGCCCGCTCCCTCCCCCTTCTTCCCCCCCCAGCCGGTCCCCCTGCACCCGCGCTCCGGCTGCGCCGCAGGGTTTTTTGTTTTTTGTTTTGCTTTGCCGTTCTGGCCGCCCCGTTTTGGTTTTTTTTTGCTTGGGGCGGCCAAAAAGCCAGAGCCGGCCCTGGCCTGAGCCATTTGGTTAAGGCCCCTTTTGTATTTTTTTGAACTTCATTTTTTTCAAAGAAGTATTTAATCTGTTTGTTTTTCAAACACATCAACTGCAGGACGAAAATGACATGTTGACAAAGTCTAACCAAAACATGGTCACGGAAGGGTGATCAGCGACCAAGGCACTGGACTGGGTCTCTGGAAATCTGGATTCCTCTCTTGGCCCTGCCTTTGATTTTTAAGTTAAAAGATCTGTCTTTTGCTTTTTGAGATCTCCCTGCCCACCCCCAAAACGTATGTGACATTTAGTGTTGCCCAGGCTCCCAAGTAGATAGAGCAAGGTGACCCTTGCCCCTGCTGCAGGAGCTCTCACTGGCTGCCTTATGGTGCAGAGCTTCTTCCCAAAGCCAAAAATTCTAATTATGTCCCCGCACCCAACCCTACATCTGCTTATCGGCTAGCCCAGCAATTATTTATGCACCCCTACGTCCGTTCTGGCCCCTCAGCCCAACCTATCTCCTGCAGCTGCAGGGGTTCTTCACCTCCCTTCCCCTGTTTTGGGGCGGGGGGTGGCTGCAGCAGGGTCCTCCCTCTTCCCAGAACTGGGGAGGGGACAGCTCAGGATTCATCACATCCCCTCCCTTTCCTGTGCCTAGTGTTGCAGGGATGGAGGAGTATCAGAGGGGTAGCTGTGTTAGTCTGGATCTGTAAAAGCAGCCGAGTCCTGTGGCACCTTATAGACTAACAGATGTATTGGAGCATGAGCTTTTGTGGGTGAATACCCACTTCGTCGGATGCATGCATGCTCCAATACATCTGTTAGTCTATAAGGTGCCACAGGACTCTCTGCTGCTTTTACAGGGATGGAGGAGCAGATTGACCCATGGTTCACAGGAAGGATGGAGGGAGGAGGAAGTGGCTGGGCCCTTTCTGCTCCCCTTTCTCCCCTTGTGATGTGGGGTGTCAGCTGCCTCTTCTCTACCTTCCCCTCTCCAAAACCTCCTCTCAGCTCCCGAGGGGTGGGGGAGAGTTTTTCCTACCTTCAGCATCCTTGACTTGCTGCTCTTCCCCAAAAGAGGGGACTTTTCCCTTGGGCAGGATTAGAAATCTCAACTGCTGGAACTTCTCATCAGTGTGAGATAGGATTTTATGCCCTGCTGGAGCCAGTTACTGGGCTTGAAATTGCATGCATCAGCAACTCTGTGCCTTTGTTTGGTACGGAATGGGATAATACTTCCTTCCTCCTCCCACCCTTTGTCTCTCCTGTCTATACAGGTTGTAAAATCTTCAGGGCAGCGATGGTCTTTTACTTTGTGTTTGTACAGTGCCTAGCACAATGGGGATCTGATGGCATTTGGGGCTCATTGTCCTTCAGATCGTTCCATAACATTCTCCTCTGCCACGATGCCTACAATAAACTTGACAACGGTTACGCATCTGCTGTGCTGAGACTACTGCCTATCATCAGGCTGACCAATATGGTCTCATTGCTTCGTTTGCTTCCTCCTGCCTCTCTGTAACCACCTGTTGTCTTGTAAGTTCTTTGGGGCAGGGACTGTCTTGTCCTGTGTTTTGTACAGTGCCTAGCATGATGAGGTTCCGGTCCATATGCTATGGGAATATAAATAATAAAACTTGCCAGATTTTAAATTTTCAGCAGACTCTGAGAAAAATGATCTTCTGGCCAAATCTGAACTCTTGAATTTCAAAATTTGACACTATGGACATCTTGAGAATTTTGTTTGGAAACAGAATCACTTCTTGAATTCTGAGTTGTTAAACCTATCAGGTGTTCATTGTCACACCATCTTTTGCCAGAAGCTGGGAATGGGCAACAGGGGATGGATCGCTTGATGACCTGTTCTGTTCATTCCCTCTGGGGCACCTGGCACTGGCCACTGTCGGAAGACAGGATACTGGGCTAGATGGACCTTTGGTCTGACCCAGTACGGACGCTCTTATGTCTTTGCACATTTGTAATAAAATGCAAACTAATATTACTTTTGAGGCTTTTAAGTTGTCTGTAGAGCTAGTCAGAATGTTTTCACTGAAACATTTTTAGGCCAGAAATGACTTTTCAATCAACACAGTTTTTACAGAGAATGTTCGTTTTGCTTGAACATTTGGTTCCTGGAGGAAAATTAGAAAAAAAAATTGCTTTTTGGGTTTTTTATTGAATCATTTGAGAAATTTTGGGGGGAAAAACAAAAAAATTCAACATTTCTCATGAAAAATTATTAGTATTTTTCAACCAGCTGTACTTGGCTGTGATCACTTTGCACAGGTCCACCACCTATTAACACATTTCCTTGGTGTAGACAATTCTTGAATTTATTTTTATATATATATATATATATATATATATATATATATATATATATATATATATATATATATAATATAGGGTTTTCGTAAATCAAGGGCTGTCAGTTGATGTTGTAGCCTATTTTTTATCTTCTGAATCCCTTGTATAAAGAGGGATGACATGAATGACTGTTCTCTGCTAGTTTCACCTAGAAGTACCTGTTTCCTTGTTTGTTGACATGAATTAAATGTCCCTTTCACTCACTGTTTTGAGTCCACGCCAAGCACTAGTGTTGCCCATAGGTTGAGTTTGCTCATTGATCACTGCTTCATATACAGCATTTTGTACGTTCTGTATTTATCTCCCCGCTTCTATCCAACAAAAGGGCCTACGGGTGGAAATAGAACTTTTGCACTGGCATGAGCCCTGCTCAGGAGTTGAAGTGCAAGTTTTACTCTGAGGGGTTTTCAGTGGCGTATGTGAAAGAAGTAAATGGGTCTCAGTCTGCATCACAAGAAACTCATCATCGTAAGAGACAGTCTCATTGGCAGTCTCAGTAGAGAGGCCACGGAATTGTCATGTAGACTGAATAACTCACACTATGTGTCACCGTATTCCATATGAACATCGTTGGTATGTCTGATCATGTCTCCTTCTAGTGACTGGCCCCAGAAATTAATAATCTGCTACTTCAGCAAAACTATTCACATTCTCCTTTCTCTGAAATGGTATAGTCTTGTGCTTTTTGATGTGTTGATGATCCCATTCCTGAACAAATTCCATTGCCGAACATTCTGTCTACATGTCTGTGGTCATGGTTTGTGGGATAGGGATATACTAGAAACCCCAAAATATAGCTGCAAGTCCATTTGTAAGGAAGCTAAAACACCTTGCTGTTAAAGCTGACAAACTTTCATTGAATTCCACACACATGAAAGCCAATGAAATACGACTGCTGCTCTACAAACATTTCAGACCTCAAAAGGCTCATGTTGAGATGTTTCATTTGAGATAGGATCCCAGCTAGATGGATTACAGAAGAATGGTGCCATTTCAATACCACTTAATATTGCCCAGAGCCTGAGAGAGAAAGAGAGAGAGAGAGAAATCCCCCCAGAACACCATCTGTTACATTACTTGCTTGGATTCACAACTCTTCATTTTTCAGGTACACTTCAGTGCCAAAAAACTAACCAGCAAATCTTGGCACATCATGGAATTCTAATGGGTAGCTAAGGTAGGGGCTATCCACAAATTAACAGCTTTGCTGCCCAGCTGGAAGTGGGGGAAAATACATGTTTTGCTTGTTTGCTGCTCAGTCCCTGAATATTGTTTCATGTGAAAGTGGCATCCACCAAATACTTAGGCAGCATTTTGATTTTACTGAATGGCTGTTTTTCTCTATGGAATAAATGGGAGGTTTTCCCTGCACACTTTCATTTGGAGTCTTTATGCAGTAGCCTGTCACTTTGTAAAGCAGCTGGGAATTTAACGAGTACAAATGAGAAGCTGTGGATAATTAGGCTTCTGGGTGTTTGAGCATTATTATTTTTTTTAAATCAATTAGCTAATCAAGAAAGTGCTATTGAGACACATCATTTTTTTTTTTCTTCAAGCAAAGTTCCAGCTGGGTTGACAGGACAGATCCTGGTAGGAATCCTGTATCTGAAAGGACTCCGAAGACAACACCACTGGGCAATGAAGAGAAGAAGATTCTGATGGACGAGGCTGTATAATGAATCATGACGTTGATCTGTGGTTCATGCTGACCACAGAGCCTAGCTGAAATCATTCTTTAGCTCTCTGCCAGCTGCCACATACAAACTTCCTACTTGCATGGACAACCTTTGAATACAGCAACAATTTATCTCCAGAGTTAGGGGAGTCAGTCTGTCTGACCCTGGAGATAAGTTAATAGTTCATTCTATGTATGTATCAATAATATCATTTGATAAATACAGCCAAGGATTTACAAGATGACTAGTGATTTTTTTTTTGACCAAAACCAAATCCTTTATTCCCACAGTTTATAATTGTGTTCCAAGTATGTGTGTCCAACACAACCTTTAAAAAGAAACATGCCATTAACAAACTAGATCAGTTCACTGATGTGTATGACTCCTTGATGTTCAGCTTGTAGTTAAACAAGACCAGTCACAGTAAAAGACATTTGAGTGATTTTACGTGCCTCTGTTTTGTGGATAACTAACTGAGATCTCTTAAAGGAACCTGATTTACAGAAAGTGTTGAAAATCCAGCCCTTTTAATGTGTCTCAAGGTGGCAACCCCAAAACTGAGCCACTTAAAATCACTAACACTTCTGAATGTCTGTATGGTATTTTCAAGTGCCTATGTGGCTTAGGAACATGAACCCCATTGAGGGGCAGGGCTTGTGCTCCCAAGTCCCCTATGTGTTTTTGAGAATCCCAGCCTTGTTCCATATCTCTTGCTGAATACATAGGAAGCTAAATACTAACTAAAACTTTCATGATGACATTGTTTTGGACTGTGAGATTGTAACATGCAGTGATGGAAGGCGTATTGGAACCTACTGTTCTCTTGCTGTGTGGGCAATTATTCACCTACCACAACTCCTCCATGCAGTGAAGAGAAGAATAGACCTCTCCATATGAGTCAAGCTGTAATACATATGGTACAAAGCTGGGGTGAGAACTGTAACCCAAGAAGGAGGATCTGATGTTGACATATGTGACAGTAAAAGAAAATAATCCTTTAAACTTTGCTCCCTCTTACATTTCACAAATTCATTTATACATTTCTTGTATTTAAAATGAGTAAATTTAGTGCTCATGAAAACGTGGCTTGAGGCAGATATAGTAAGTGTGGCATGTGCAAACAATTCCTGTGGAGATCTAGTCAATGCCCCTTAATCTTGACTCTCAAGCACTGTGCTAGTCTTCTCCCGGACCCTGCCTGAACAGAGTTTACTGGGTCACACAATGCATTTGATCTGCCCAAATACAGGATAGCCCATCAAACTTCATACCGGGGTGATCTAAACTGGGATTTGTAGTCAAGTCTCTAGGGTGACAGGCTATTGCACCAAACCACTGTGCCACCAAGCTGATTTCCCCCATTAAGCAACCTCTGCTGATGGGGTTAGTGCCCACTCCTCAAAAGTACAACGTTCCAAATAGTGTTTTATTTGTCTGATGCCATCCACCCAAGAATTGTAACTCTTCACAACACCCCCATTTTAATTGTGGGTGGGTGGGTGGGCAGGCAGGGGCTGGAAGTAGTCTTATATTAGATCTAAACATGTTGGATTAGATCATTTCTGACCTGGTGCCTGTATATCCCTCCTGCTCCAAAGTGACAGTCATTCCACCCTGGAGGCCATGAAATACAAAGACAGAGAAGTGCATTTACTGCCAATGAGGGGGGAAAGCTATCATCTTGCTAGACCAGAAGTGAATGTGCCCTAGGGTGACCACGTTTACTGCTTAATAAAATGAGGCCTTTATGGTTTAGAGACTTTTGTGCCCCCTCCTTTTGTGCAGCCCCGTAGGCTTGCACTGTGCTTCAAGGGTGATGCCCTCAATACTCGAGGCATTGGTTCCATGGCTTGGAATGCAGCTGTGCCATCTCAAGTGCCAACTTGGGAACATTCATTATACAACAGTGTCTGATAGAAGAAGAATATACAAAAATGGACAGTGCTCCTTTGAGCTTTGCCCTGGCTCTGCTGTGCAGTACAGTGTGGGTACACACGTCTATCTGTGGATTTGTCGATCACCTTGGCATGTAAGTGTCAAGCTGCATGACAGCTCTGAATGAAACACTGTCCAGATGGTGGGTGCTTGTCAGGTTTGGCATTAATTTCTCCTTGGTTTATTGTTCTTGGATCATTTGCATCTGTTTGTTTTATGTGACACACGAGCAGGTGATGGTGAGCAGGAGATGGGAGGTCTCCATGCATTGGAAATGGGAGGCTGTTCCAGGCAGAGGGGTTGGCATGAAGAGAGACACTGAGTCATGAATGGATGAAGGGCAGGGCAAAGGACAGAATTGGGCAGAATGTAGAGTCTGAGTAGTGGAAGGAAATAAAAGTTTGAGAGAGACGCAGCAATAGAGCTTTGGAGGAGATGATGAGACAGTGGCACAGAAGATGGAGGGAAGTACCTCCGTCTACAGCTGGCCAGGAGACTGCAACCCATCCTCGGACACAAACATTACTTCAGTTATGCCATCATCACCTTTTAACTGGACTGCTGTTCATTACCTGGGTCTGCCACATACGTGGGGCTATGTTTTGAACACCAGTTGGAAGCTTCTGCAAGTGCATAATGCTAATAGGCAAGGATGATCTCATAACATCAGTGTTCTGTGCCTTCCCCTCCGCTTAGGACCAAGATAGTCACAGGGTCATACTCCTATGGGGTCTAGGACCTGTGAAACTGCCTCTCTCTGTGTGTCCCATCTTTGTGCGGAACATCTGAGAACTGGCGAGGAGAGATCTCTGAGCTGTGCCTGTAGAGCTTTCTTGTCTTTGCTGTTCTCCCAGATCCTGAGGTGGGAGAAGAATGGTTGTGTGGCCAAAACACAGCACTGGGAGTCAGGAGCTCTAAGTCCTACAGTATTCACAGCTCTGCCACAACTTTCCTGTGTGACTTTAGAGAAGTCTTGTCACCTCTTTTGTGCCTCGGTTTCACCAGCTGTACATTGGGCATGACACTGTTGTATTGAAATATCAATATTTTCCAACAGTTGTTAGTTACTACCCTAAGTATAGGAGAAAACTGGTGTCTTCGATACCATTCAATGGCAACTTGGCAAATGCTGTCATTTTAATGGCAACAATCATGCCATGTAGAGTTGGTGTGCAGTTTAATTGAGTAAAGTATATAAAGAACTTAGTCCCTTCATTGAAAGTACAAAGTGCTGTATTGCTAGTATGTTACTTGCTTGTTTGTCTTTTCACTAACAATCACCACATCAGAGAAAGGAAAATGCATGGCAGATGAAGGGCAATAATTTTACTGAGCCATCCGTGCGGGTGACTCATGTATTTTTGTATTTGCTTGTTTTCAGTTACATTTATTGGACGAGACCAGATGCTATGTTTAGATGCCAAAGAGATAAAAACGGTTACACAAATGCAGCAAAGTCTACACTTGGGTTTATTTAAAACAATTTTTAAACAAAGTGCTCCTGTTAAAGTGCTACTTACATAGTTGGCTTCTTCCCTCTGGCCTTATAACTGTATCTCCAGCACCTGAGGTGCAAGACCTTAGACTTCTCCATCTCTGTAACTTGTTATGCTCAGCGAGTGTCTCCAATTCAGTGTTTCTGTGGTTAATTAAAGTTTACTGCAGAAGGAGCAGGGAGTGGGTTGAGAGCACTGATGAAGAGATGACTAACAAAGTAATCGGCATGTGATTATAGTGTGGGCTGCCAGGCACCGATTAGCCCTCCTTGGACTCTGCTTTTATCTAAGCTCTACATTTTGAATTAATTCTGTGTTAATGATACCTAGGACTTCTATCCCATCTAGCTCATCGCATTAGAGCAAACTCAACAAAAGGTCCCTGAATTTCAAAAGCCTCTGATTCAACTCAGGTTGCAGCTGCTCAGATGAAATATGGCAGTGGGTGGTTGGTTCCTTTCTGACTCCCTGAACTCCTTGCCCGGTGGGAAGGACAGTGTGGGAAGTTAAGGTGACATTACAAAGTCTTGTCGCATTCATTATATGCATCATAGAGGGTTGTCTCAGAACTCCAGTGGCTGACAGCTCATGTGAAGGGGGTGGAGAATGGGTTGTGGATAAGTCACCGAAAAAACTTTCCACAAGTAGAGAGAATGTCAAAGAATATAGGCATAGAAAGATTGTTGTTTTTTCAATTTTTGAAGAACACAGGCTTAAATGAGCTTTTATGGAAGCCCGCTGATGTTTACCTGATACAAACAAAGAGATAAGCCAGCTTTAGACATCCTGTGTTAATGCTACTTGTAGATATTTTTATCTGTCTCTGTCCATCTGGGTAGTACCAATATATACCCATCATCCTCTTGCGTAGGTACCAGCTTGACGGGTTCCCAGAGCTCAGAAACCAGCTTAGCTGCTCCGCACTAGCAGTGAACTGGAAGTACTGGGGACTGGCACGTGAGCATCCCACTCCTTCAGAACCAGCGTAATGGCCACAGCAGGTCATATTTAGCAATTGGAGCAAAGTTCACACCAGCCAAGTATGTAGCTGAGGACATATATGCCCCATTAAGAGTTGAGCTGAAGGATATATCTATGACTTAAGGGTTTGCCCAGTGCCCAGAACCATAACATTTAGGGATTGTATATAATGTCAGAGCCAGCACCTGGCTTGGTAGTGGTACTGCACAGCAATACTTGTACCTGAGGCCGGGGAAGAACTTGTGAATTTGGCAAACAGCCTCCGAAGGATTTTGACAGACACAGTGAGGGAGAAAGTACTGTAATTCTGCATGAGCCCAAACATTCAATAGGTCCTGCTCCTCCAGCACAATCTAGACTGAATTTTCAGGTGGTCATCCTGATTTTAATAGTCCTAGTGGGTTATAAGGCGGTTAGGGCACTTACAGAACCACTCCAAGACTATTAAAGGCTTTATATGTACACCACCACAATTTGATTTCCCACAACTATCACTCTAAATTACTACATGGCTTCTTTTCAGCCCTGTTCATGCCCTCCTAGAGCAATGGGATTTTACTGGCAGAAATATGCACAGAAAATGAACATAAGTTACTTGTGCGAGTATTCAGGGAACCAAGCTTTAGATTTGCTCATGCAAGTATGTGTTCCAGAAGTGCTTATGAGCTCATCCAATCAGAGAACAGAAATAATACTGTCTGAATTGCTTGACCACTCTCAGCTAAGCAACACAGCCTGAATTTTGACCATTGGCAATTAAGCCACAGAATAAAAATTAAAAGGATATGAAATTTGAGGAACTCACAATTTGCCCAGGATACAACAGGTGCAGGAAAAGAGTCTGATGTCACTGAATACATTATTTGATGTGGATTATTTACTCAGCTCTTAAAAAAAATGAACTTGATTCTGTTGGGTTAGAGCAGTGCAGTTCCTGGAGGCCCTGTGCTGTTGATTCCCATGCACAGATATTGCGGAGGTGGGCAGCCGTCATTTGCAACAGCTGCAGCTTTCAAATAGTCTTAAAAGAAAGCCCAGGCAGGTGCATATTACAATTATCTTACCTGGGGTGGTGGGAGAAACCTGAATAGCTGTAGCAGGAAATGGATGGTCTGTCTTAATAACACAGTGGCAATTAGGGTGATCAGATAACAAGTGTGAAAAATCAGGACCCTTTGGGGGGCGGGGGCGGGGGGGGGGAGCAGGGAGAGATGTAGTTGCATTGCATATATAAGACAAAGCCCCTAATATCGGGACATCTGGTCACCCTACTGGCAATAGTTATTCAAGCTCACTATAATAATATGGTCCTTTGTGCTGAGCATAGTTTACCTAAATTTATTTCAAATGGATTCTTACTGAATCAATAAAATTTCCCACCAATGTGATAGTTTGTCTCCTATTTTAAATGATTAAAAAATTCATTCCTGGGCAACCCAATCTCATCAAGTGAATGCTTATTCTACAAGCACTTGTCAGTTGAAATAGTCTCTTAATCATATTCTTCAGCAAAGCAAATAGTGGTGTTAAAAGAAACAGATTCACTCTTTCCATTTCAAAGCAGAGAAGAGATTAGGTGCTCCATACCTAAATGGTGCGTGGGCAGGCTTGCAGCTGAGCCAAACAATATATAGATCTTGTCAAACATGCTATTGTCTTTCCAGATCAAGGCAACTTTGTACTTTTAAAAAAGAAAATGAGGGAAGCCACAAAAACACAGGCTTTGCAAGAGCCAGTAATGAGATGCAAATGACCTACAGTCAGAGACCAGGCATGACTGTTGATAGTGGGAGAGGGCACACTTTTTGAGCTGAGCCTCCCCATGAGTTACAATTTTTCATTGCGCACATCCCCCCCCAACCCAGACAAAAAGAGGCGAGTCAGGGTGGAGATGGTGCTCCCTCCCCAAGTTCCCGCCATGCGGGCTGAAGCCTGAGCCCCCCTGAATGTTCCTCTGCTTGGTAAGGCAACTCTCATCTTTTCAGGTACTGTGTATATATACCTGCTTACTGTTTTTTTTTCACTCCATACATCTGATGAAGTGGGTTTTAGCCTCCGAAAGCTTATGCCCAAATAAATTTGTTAGTCTCTAAGGTGCCACAAGGACTCCTTGTTGTTTTTGCGGATACAGACTAACACGGCTACCACGCTGAAATCTGATTTAGAGGTTCTGGCTGTATGCAACAGGGTTTAGGGTAGGGCATATAAACCCTGAAAGAAATCTGGAAGGGCACATGACCCCGCATGCCCTTCCCACGTGTCACCTCCGCCTACAATCACACTAGGAAGCAAATGGTGATCTGACGAACAGGCCACTCACAAATCAATTTCATGGGCTTCTCACTGAGTTAAAGGTAGCCCATGTTTCCTCCCTCCTGCCCAACTCTTGTGCTTATTTACCCAAATACAGAACTCCAAAGCAATGTCCAATTCAGCTAGATGCTAAATATGCTGACACCGTGCTCTGCTTTACTATGATATAAATCATAACCACAATAGGTTTTCCCTCCTCCATTCCTTCTCCAGATGAAGGAGAGAGCAACTTTGGGTTTTGGTGCTGGAACTGGCTGTCTCTGGGGATTGCAATGGGCTATCAAGTCTTTCACTTCTATGATCCTGTTTTATACTGAAGAAATTTTATAAATGGTTATAAAATTGGTTTAAGACAGCCAGGCCTATTCTTGGTTTCAAGACCATCAATCTCTTCAGCCCATCTTGATCTTGAAGCCAGTGTGGTAAAAACAGGTCAGATCACTAAAGACTGGATTTGCATTGTAGCTCTAACCATTTTGAAAAACAGTTACATTCCCCCCCCCGCCCCCCCCCCCCCCCCCGGCGTAGACAGGCCCAAAGATTCTGGTGTTGCTCAAAGCCATAGTGACTCAAAGAAGTTGCTGTCTGGTAACTGATCGGCCTACAAGAAACAAAGCATAGCATGCTGGAGCCAACTCAAGTGGAACCCTGGAGCTGGGCAGGTAAAATGTTACCTGAATTGGAATTTGCCCCTTTCTTTTCTATTCAGGTTTTTGCACTACAACTACCACTTTAGTATCTGAGCACCTAATCATTAATAGGAGCTGAAAGGACAGCCTTTGGCATGCCAGCCCAATCACTTACCCATTAGGCTACAGAGTTCGGCAATTTTCTGCAAAGTGCAATGGGATCTAGTGTCCCCAGCTGATTACCACTCTGTTTAAACATGGCACCTTCAGCAGAATCCCAACTTAACCCTATGCTACTGTATCCCTTTAGTCCTGATGCTGTAAAGAAAAGATGGCTTTCCTAATTACATTACATTACATTACATGAAATGGTCTGCCTCCTCCATTCGCTCCCACCTTTCTATACATTTATTTTAATTGCAGTTTTGTTTTTTCTAAAGTAGGTTGAATGGGAAATTTTTAACCCACCTGGTACCTGCATAATATGATTAAAGCTGGAATGAATCTGGAAGGTAGATATTTTCTACTAGCCGCTTAGTTTTTTGATAGCTGAATTTGAGATAATGAGAACAATGGAGAAGCGACACTGCCAAAGCAGAAAACGGGGCTAATGGTTAGGACAAGAAAGACTCCGAATAAAGGAATTTGAAGCTTCACACTACAGGTTTCAATTTGCCTGGTTTGCAGCAGAGCAGGAACAAAGTAATATTTCTGCAGCTGATAGCATATGAGTCACCAGCTAATGGGATCTTAATGCCTAGCAAAAACCGATGTCATTGCCCATCACGAATCTGTGAAATGAACATGCCTTGTCCAGCATCTAACACATTTCTACACACTCATTCAGCTGATAGCTGAGCTCCTCTCCCACTCTCCGTGCACACATCAAGCATTGCTTCTGATCAGCTCTGATTTATTGTTATGGGCATGTGACTTATTTGATGGTAAAGTGCTCTTATCCTTTTGTGATGAGTAAGAGCTGTTCTTTCCTTATTAATAGTGACTTAAGAGGGAAACTTGGTTAATCAGCAGGCATTATATGCAAGTACTTTTTTTTTTTAATCCCCTTCATGTAGAATACATCCAAGGTAACATGACACAAATTGGAGGACTGGGCAAAAAGAAATCTGATGAGGTTCAACAGGGTCACTTGCAGAGTCCTGCAGTTAGGAAGGAAGAATCCCATGCACTGCTACAGGCTGGGGACCGACTGGCTAAGTGGCAGTTCTGCAGAAAAGGACCTGGGGATTACAGTGGATGAGAAGCTGGATATGAGTCAGCAGTGTGCCCTCGTTGCCAAGAAGGCCAATGGCACATTGGGCTGTATTAGTAGGAGCATTGCCAGCAGATCGAGGGAAGTGATTATTCCCCTCTATTCGACACCTGGAGTATTGCGTCCAGTTTTGGTCCCCCCACTACAGAAGGGATGTGGACAAATTGGGGAGAGTCCAGCGGAGGGCAACGAAAATGATTAGGGGGCTGGGGCACATGATTTACGAGGAGAGGCTGAGGGAACTGGGGTTATTTAGTCTGCAGAAGAGAAGAGTGAGGGGGGATTTGATAGCAGCCTTCAACTACCTGAAGGGGGGTTCCAAAGAGGATGGAGCTCGGCTGTTCTCAGTGGTGGCAGACAGATGACAGAACAAGAAGCAATGGTCTCAAGTTGCAGTGGGGGAGGTCTAGGTTGGATATTAGGAAACACTATTTCACTAGGTGATGTGATGTTTTTGACTTTTATCATTTTTCTGTGTGAGTTTATTCTAAGGCTAGGCCTACACTTAAAATGCTATAGTCCTCTTATCACTGTAGTTAATCCACCTCCCCAAGATGGAGAAGCTAGGTAGATGGAAGAATTCTTCTGTTGGCCTAGTGCAGGCTTGGTTGATGCAGATACACGTCTCAGGGATTTTTCACACCCCTGAGAGATGTAGCTGTGCCGGTGTTAGTTTTCAGTTAGATCAGGCATTACTCTTACTGAAGGAATACTGGGACTCCTAGAAACCATCTTCAAACCAATCACCACACAAAGGGCCAGTTTCCTGCAAGACACTACCGACTTCCTCCAGAAACTCCACAACATCAGTAATCTCCCCCAGAGCACCCTGTCGCCTCCCTGTACACCAACATCCCTCACCATGATGGCATCACTACTAGTCATTAACCTGTCCCCAATGCCTCTCAGACATGTTGGACAATCATGTGACATTCTGCAGTTACTTCCCCAGGATGGGGAGACAGTGGTGGAAGGCTGTGGGTATTCCGTAAGGAAGGAGGAGGGGGTTAGACTTTGGCACAGTCTGGTAACTTTTTTTTTTTTTATGCAATTTTTGCAAACCTGCATTTTGCTAGTAGCTGTGTCCTAACAGTTCTGCCTCAGGGCTGGATGTCGTGCTGTGTACCAACTTACATAGCTCACTTTTGACAGTTAGTTTTTTGCAGTTCTTTGTTTTTACTGTACTTTTTTAACTGTGAGTGGGAGAATGTGGCCAACTGCCCTGAAGTATGAGGGGGCTCGCTATATAAAGCTCAGATCTAGTCTCTCTCTCTCTGTCAAGTTTTTCTCCCTTGCCAGTGCATAGACTATAATAAAAGAACTCTATGATTAACAGAGGAAAAAATAAAGTAGAACAGGTGGCAGTAGGTGTTAAATAACAACAGGTATTGCTTGTAAATTGTGGCTGTGGCATCTCAAGGGTGGTTATAGCTGCTGTTTGATTTCCAGCTGTTTTTATTAGTGATGTATAATCTGGCAACATTATGTTGTATAGCACCTAGGCCAGATTTTCCAGTAAAGCTACCCTGTGGGAAATTCTGAGGTGTAGATGTGCCTGTTACTTAATTTATTTGCTCTTATAATGTTCAATTGAAATGTACAGCAGGGAACACAGAGCTGGCTGGGAAGACATATTCTGTATTTTTTTTTAAGACCGATACATTTTGAACTGATATAGTGCTGCAGTATGAGACTGCATATGAGAGTAACTAGGACAGCATGGAAGTCCAGAGTCACAAGCTGTCTAGCACAGATAAGGCTGGAATACTTTGCAGGGCTCCTGTAATGCCAGCATTTGACATTTTGTGGTAAATAATTCTTCAATACATCCTCTAGAGGATTTGTACTAATAGGAGAGAAACTCTGAATTAAAAAATACTGCTAATCATCTTCCAGAAATGCAACATCTTGTCAAGCAGACTGCTCAACTGATGAGGATAACATGCAGTAATTATTTAGTCAATCAGCACCTATAATGTTTAAGGATCATGGTACTGTGCCTTTAAAAATAGAAAAGTACTGGTGTGTTTCCTTCTCATTGAATATACCAATGAAGTGATTATAAAAGAAGGCTACTGAGCAAATTGGCTTATCTATAATACTGCTGCTTAGTACTTTGTCTATAAAGCATTTAACAAACTTTATCTAATTCTCCCAACATCCTTGAGAGGTAAGGAATTAACCTCCCCATTTCACACATGGGCTAATAGACAGGTGTTAAGTGACTTGGCCCAGGCAACAGTGTGATTCAGGGGCAGAGCTGGAATTAGAACTGAAATCATGGCTCCTTCTCCTTCATTCTTAGACCAAGCTGCCTCTTTGTTTCTGGTAAGTATCTGGAACAACTCTGGGCATGTGAGCCCGGGCTCTTCCTCTCACCATTCCAGCAGAGAACAAGTGAAAGGGGCCAGCAACAAAAAGGCTGCTCAGAAGAATGGGAGAAGTTAGCACATGCCTTGCCATCACCCAGTCCAAGCTACCCAGGGGAAAGTTACTGCATTGCAGGCACTGAGCCAGAGATGTCGGAAGTGTGTGGGTGGAGGTGATAGAATATCAGGCTGTGACTCTCCTCCTGTTCTGGTCCAAGAGTGAACGGTAAACTGCTAAGTCAGCAGCCTGGTGCCTTTTAAGAGCAGATATTTAGTGCTGGGCAGACGCACACCTTCCATCTGCAGACAGGGACGCCATCTAGTTTTCTAGGCATCTTTCAACCACATGGGAATGGGGAGCAGAAAAGGGGAAAATATCAGGTTTGGGTTTAGGGCAGTATATACACACAAAGCCTGGAATCTGCGCAAGGCCCCTCCCCTGTTACCCAAAGCTAGTCACCCAACATGCTGATTATGTGTAATGCACCAGTCATAAAGCAGTGGGTGTATATTAAATATCAAGGAAGAAATGCAATGGAAGTGCAAGGTGTGGGGAGAAGGCCTTGGAAATGAATAACCGTCTCCTACTCAGCAAGCCAGCTCTCTTATCTGTATTAGTATTTAAAAAAAACCAAAAAAAAAAACCACCCACCCTAAGAAGTGAACTAAATCGCTCCTTATGCACCAGAAAAATCTGAGAACGATTGCTTACATTTGACAGAACCCAAAGTGCATCTGTATAGGATATGGGAGTAGGTGGTGAAAACTCAGCAGCTGAAGTGATGACTTCTATTTTATTTATTTAATCTGTAACAGTTTTTTTTAAACCCAAACAGCAGCCTGCTATGGAAGGCATCTTCCACTCGGGATTCATTAGTTATTATCAGTAGCAACTCTGGCTAATTGCACTTGCACTGTGATTGACAGCCCTTGATTAGACACTATTGCTTCCCTCTCCTGGGAAAGGAGATCCTTTTCAGGTCAAAGATTAAGTCATTGCTAAATAGATGATGATTTCATGGTGTGTTATTGCAGCACATAGCTGGACTAAGGATTGCCACTACTTCAATTCCTCCCCCTCCCGTAATCTTGCCAAGAGGGGATGGCCCAAATCCTGGATCTGAGCATCTCCTAGCTTTGGGAAGGTTTGGAACAGCCCTGACAACTAAATTCTCCAGCTCAGGCCCATCTCTGCTAGGAACTGAATACAAGCTTCAGTGAGTTTATTCTATGAGCTCAGTGTTATCACTGTCATAAGACCTTGACTCACATACCTGTCCCTGCATCAGATTAGAGATGTGTACGGGTAGGAGCTTCAAGATGTAGGAGTTTTAGTGATGGGCAAACCTCAAGAGGCTTTGAGACTGGGTTTGGTTCAAATAAGCCTCCAGAAATTGGGCAGACTTTATGAAAAATGCCCATGCACCCAGTGGCTTCTCCATATAGTAACTAAAAAGGTCCCCCTAAGTTTTCAAAATTCTGCGTGGTATCTGCGTGGGGCTTCCACTGATTTCAATCTGAGGCCCAGGCCTGCATTCAGTAGCTGTTTGGCTCCCTGACTGTCATAAAAAAGCCTTCACAATGCTTAGAAGTCACTGAGGACCTGTGAGTCTCCTTGCATCTGCAATCACGTGTGTTCAAACAGAATTACATTGCTCATGTTATGCAGTACTCACTTATGAAGCAGGTTCTAAGCACTGTCTGCAGTGTTCATGAGTGCCCTCTTAGACTGTTTGCACTGGCATCTTTCATAACTCCCAGAGTGCACTAGCACTAGTGTGGAACAATAGGGGGGAGGGATAGCTCAGTGATTTGAGCATTGGCCTGCTAAACCCAGGGTTGTGAGTTCAATCCTTGAGGGGGGCTACTTAGGGATCTGCAGCAAAAATCAGTACTTGGTCCTGCTAGTGAAGGCAGGGGGGCTGGACTTGATGACCTTTCAGGGTCCCTTCCAGTTCTATGAGATAGGTATATCTCCATATACTATTTTTGAGGGGAGGGATAGCTCAGTGGTTTGAGCATTGGCCTGCTAAACCCAGGGTTGTGAGTTCAACCTTTGAGGGGGCCACTTAGGGATATAGGGCAAAAATTGGTTGGATGATTTAATTGGGGATTGGTCCTGCTTTGAGCAGGGGGTTGGACTAGATGATCTCCTGAGGTCCCTTCCCACCCTGATATTAAAAAAAAAAAAAAAAAAAAAATGCAGACTGCCCCACCTGGGATGGTTTGTTTGGCTCCCAAGATGGCTGGGCTGTCCCAGCTAAGGCCTAGTCTACACTGAGGGGGATCAATCTAAGTTATGCAACTTCAGCTACGTGAATAACATAGCTGAAGTTGACATACTTAGATATACTTACCGTGGTGTCTTCACTGTGGTAAGTCGACAGCTGACGCTCCCCCGTTGACTCTGCCTGTGCCTCTCGCTCTGGTGGAGTACCGGAGTCGACAGGAGAGCGCTCGGTGGTCGATTTATTGCATCTAGACTAGACGTAATAAATCGCTGCCCGTCAATCCAGCAAGTAATGTAGACAAGCCCTAAATGTAACACTCAAAATGAAGAAGTCCTTGGAGGAATCCCCGTTGTATTAAACAGCTGCCCTTCGGACCTCAACTATCACTTCCCTTATCTTGGGGAAAAACTAGTAATGCCTCAGTAATTAAGCAAAGGTCATGTCCCTGCAGTAATAACAGGAAAATCTTCAATTCTTAAGAAAAACTTCCTCAAAATAACTACTTCAAACCACAGCCCACTGTGTGTAAGGTTCCGAGTAAATCTCAATGGCACGATGGTAGAAACACCTGTAGGTGGTTTTACTCTAGAACTACCATAAGGGAACTGTGCCGGAATTAGTGCAATGGTAAGGAATTAAGAGAAGCGTCAGTGTATACACAGCAAGCTAGAGATTCCCTTCTTCCTATTCCAGGGAAAGCATAGAATCGTAGGACCGGAATGGACCTCAAGAGGTCATCTAGTCCAGTCCCCTGCACTCAAGCAGGACTAAATATTATCTAGACCATCCCTGACAGGTGATTGTCTAACCTGATCTTAAAAATCTCCACTGCCTCCCCAGGCAATTTATTCCAGTGCTTAACCACCCCGACAGTTGGGAAGTTTTTCCTCATGTCCAACCTAAACCGCCCTTGCTGCAATTTAAGCCCATTGCTTCTTGTCCTATCCTCAGAGGTTACGGAGAACAATTTTTCTTCCTCCTCCATGTAACAACCTTTTATGTACTTGAAAATGTTATCATGTCCCCTCTCAATCTTCTCTTCTTCAGACTAAACCAACCCAATTTTTTCATTCTTCACTCATAGGTAGTTTTCTAGACCTTTAAAAAAAAATTTGTTACTCTTCTCTGGACTTTCTCCAACTTGTTCACATCTTTCATGAAATGTGGTGCCCAGAACTGGACACAATACTCCAGTTGAGGCCTAATTAGCGTGGAGTAGAATAGAAGAATTACTTCTCATGGCTTGCTTACAAGACTCTTGCTAATACATCCCAGAATGCTATTTGCTTTTTTGCAACAGTGTTACACTTTTGTTGACTCATATTTAGCTTGTGATCCACTTGTGACCCCCAGATCCCTTTCCGCAGTACTCCTTCCTTTTAATCCTATCCTCCAAAGCACTCGCAACCCTTCCCAGCTTGGTATCATCCTCAAACTTTATAAGTGTACTCTGTATGGTATGCCATTATCTAAATAATTGAGGAAGATATTGAACAGAACTGGACCCAGAACTGATCCCTGCAGGACCCCACTCATTATGCCCTTCCAGCTTGACTGTGAACTAGTCATAACTTCTTTTCTGGGAATGGTTTTCCAACTAGTTATGCACCCACCTTATAGTAGCTCCATCTAGGTTGTATTTGCCTAATTTGCTTATGAGAAGGTCATGCAAGACAGTATCAAAATCCTTACTAAAGTCAAGATATACCACATCTACTGCTTCCCCCCATCTACAAGGCTTGTTACCCTGTCAAAGAAAGCTATTAGATTGGTTTGACACAATTTGTTCTTGACAAATTCATGCTACCTGTTACTTATCACCTTTTTATCTTCTAGTTGTTTGCAAATGACCCTGACTTCATTACTCAGGAATTGTTACGTTTCCCCTACACAAGGGAAAGTGATACTTTGAGGTCAGTAGCTACAGTGGCTAGTTTCAGCGGATTGTCCCTAACCCTTTGTCTTTTGGGTATCATATTTAGCAGAGACAGCCCAGCTGTTCTATAAAGCCAAGTGAGACATCTCTCACTTTCTGGGGAGGAACCAACTGGACTTTTAATTCTTTTTCTTATTTGTTTGAAAGGGAGTTATAGTGCTCACAAAAAGTCCTCTTTTTAGTTTTGGAGACTGAAGTGCTCTAGCAACTGGACAGGCTCTCATGCAGTGTGAGTAATGTACATTTTCCTCACACTGAGCTTCATCCCTGTTCTGTGGGGACCATCTTTAAGGGTGAGAGGTTAGTTAGGTCTCCACCCCCTTCCTCCTTTAGATGGTCTGCCTGCCTGAGTCTCCCAGTTCTCTAGTGATCATCTAAATGCTGTTTGGCAACCTTAGTTAAGTTTATAGTAGGAAGGTGTCCAGTTACCAACCCCCCTCCCTCATTAGTTGGTAGTCTCAGAACAGAGAACGAATGACTGTTTCATCAACCCTAAAGGGGATCCATAGAATCATAGAATATTAGGGTTTGAAGGGACCTCAGGAGGTCATCTAGTCCAACCCCCTGTTGTGTAGGAGGGAAGTTGACTGCCACTGCCCATGGACAGTTCTGTGGATAAATAGGTTTTGGTTTACTGAGGTGTCACTCAATTCTGCTGCCTTTCACTAGCACAAGACTCACTTCACCTTCCTCATAGGTGTGTGGGAAATACATGTGCTTAAAACAGCATCTGGGAAATCTGCAAAATGCTTTGTGAAGCTATGAACTCTGCTTCCCACACACCTGATGCACCATGTAGCGTTTTGCTATGCAACTGTATGATGCATCAGCAAGGAACTCTCTAAAGATGTATTCACAAAAATATGCAACACAGTCAAGAGATTTCTTGGGCAACTCCCACATAGTTCTAGTTTATTTGCAATTATTCATCTGTCTTTACCTGTTGTTGCGGTACCGTCAGATTCCTCCTCCATGACAGGTTCCCTTCCACTTCGTTGATAATGATAATGCTTCCAGATGACTCATGTCACCAGGCACCCAGCTTTTGCAGATGCCTAAACAATGTAAACTAGGTGACTTCGTATGAGACCAATATGCCTACAGGCAATATAGGTAAAAATAGTGGTATATGCTTCACCGCTACCTTCTTTGGCTGCCAATCTACATTCAAGATCGTGGTCTATAGTCAATGATTTTTTTAACAATGCCATGTTAGCCAGGCCCTGATACAATCATTTGGCACTTTCTAATAATTCTTATATAATTCTATGAGAGAAATAAAACTAGAGATGGGGTCCAAACCAAGACTCTGGGTCTAAGCATCCCAGAATTTTGAGAGTGTTGGAAATCAAAATTCAGATCCCAGTTTGCAAATTGCCTGTATCTTTGTAATAAGCAAATACCAAAACCCCAGATCTAACCAACTCTGAACTCTGGTGGTGGTTTACATCTGGGTCCACATTTTGTGACTTGAGCTCATCTTTAAATAAAAAAATTAGTGATAGGTGAACTTCAAAATGTTGCAGTTTGATTTATCTATTTATAGAGACCTCTATGATGCACATCACATCGTATCTGGATCTGAGCATCCTCACAAACACCAGTTAAGTCCCACAATACCCCTGTGTGGTCGGTAAGCATTTTTATTCCCATTTTACAGATGTGGTCATTTGAGAAATTTAAGTGTCTATGGTCACAGAGGAGCTGGCAGAGCTAGGAATAGAATCTGATTCTCACTCTGCTGCCTTAAGTACAAACCATCTTTCCTCTCAAACTGAGATCGAGTTCAGAAAAGCACATGAAAGTTTGGAAAGTTATCTGAACTGCCTGATTCAGCAAAACCAGGCTGGTCATCTCACCAGAACAGTGGTATTTTGATCCTTTAATTTCCAGTCCTGGCCAGAGTCCAGAAGTTCAGAGTTGGGAAAAATATATATATCTATAACCTCAATTTATCAAACTTCTTTAAAAAAAAAGTTATGCAGGACTTCTTTGCCCATCCTGCTGGCTTAAACTTCTGTGGGCCAAATATATCCCTGGTACAAGTGGGTAAAACTCCATGGATTTCAATGGGAGTTGTGCCCAGGTACACTGGAGTTGAATACATGATGAGATGAGAGAATTTTGTTTATAGTCGAATTCCATATCGATAGAACTTGGGTTAGACATGGTCAAGCTTTGAGCATCCATGGCTGGTTGCAGCCATTTCCTTTCGTTTTACAAGTGCCCACCAAAGAACGCAGTTACAGCAGAAAGATTCTCAGGTTCTCATGTGTGTGTGAAGAGATGAGTGCTGTGCCTTCCTTTGAATATGGCGCTGGTCATTGCTGGAGATAAGGGGTGAAATTTTGGCTCCATTGAAGTCAATGACAAAACTTCCATTGACTTAAATAGGATCAGGATTTCACCCAGAGTGCCTACATCTGTAGCAATTCTTGTGTTCCTACTGGTTTCTCAAGCATGCCAGCTGCCAATGTTCAGTGCAATTTTAGATCAATATTGTGGATGGATAGTAAAAGCAAAATTGTGTTAAAACCAGAGCTAAGTAATGCCATTGACTTTCACGTGCCTGGGTGAACTCTGGCCTACAGTATGTTACACAGAATCAAACATACTAAGGGAGATTCAGATCAAGGAGGGGGGAAAGCCAGGGCTTGTGAGAGTGCTACTTTTAAAAAATAATCTCATTAACATTCCGTTAAAATTTCCAAAATCGACTGCACACAGGGGCAGGTGTCACATGAGGAATCCGTAGCATTTCTCTGGAGAGAATTTTCCAAAAGAAGTCCCCTTGCATGGGGCTTGCCAGTTCTTGAAAGAGATTTTCATAAAATCACATTGTAGTTGAAGTTTGGCGTGAGCGCTTTTGTTTGTTCTTTTTGTTTGTGTTAGATAACGCTACTCTTCTAGCCAGTATAATCTAGCTTGTTGAAAACTTGAATTCTGGGACAGAAGTGAGCAAATGAACAATAAAGATTTAAATAAATGCCAGTTGCTCATTTTATATCCATATTTCTCACTTGATACATTTTTGTGCCACCTTCTCCTAAATTTATTATAATCGGGAACAGGACAGGCTAGAATAAACTAAACTGGGAACTCACATGCTTCAGTTGGTCTTGTTTTACATGATTTTTTTTTTCATTTGAAAATGGCTTACTTGGGCAAATCAGAAGCCAAATCCAATGTTTTTCAGTTTGTCAGTGGAAACTTTATTCTCGCTGTTCTTAAAAATGTGATGCAAAGCTTTATTGGTAGAGGCCTTGGTTTGCCTTTTCCTTCAAAGCACTTTGAAACTAATGTGCTATTTTTTTCACTTCCTTTTCTCTGTCAAATCTACTTCACAAGAAATCAGGAATACATTTCACATCAAATTCAATAAAACTATCATCACCTTTGAATTCAGAGAAGAAGTCCGTGTATAGCATTATTTCTTCTGGTTCTCTATTGAATATTTTCTACTTCTCTCTGGGGGTTGATTCTCTTTCCGATGTATCTGCCTTACCTTTTACAGCGCCAGTCCTTTGCCCTAGTGTTGAAGCTTCTTTTGGCAAGCAGGGTACTGGCTACAATCTCTTAGGAGCATAAGAATGGCTGTACTGGGTCAGACTGATGGTCCATCTAATCCAGCATCCTGTCTTCTGACAGTGGCTGTTGTCAGCTGCTTCAGAAGCAATGATCAGAACAAAGCAACTTCAAATGATCCATCCCATGTTGTCCAGTCCCAGCTTCTGGCAGTCAGTGGTTTAGGGACACCCAGAGCAAGGGTTCTCCCTGACCATCTTGGCTAATAGCCATTGATAGACCTATCCTCCATGAATTTATCTAATTCTTGTTTGAATCCAGTTATATTTTGACCCTCAACATCCCCTGTCAATGAGTTCCACGGATTGATTGTGAATTGTATGAAAATGTACATCCTTATGTTTGTTTTAAACCTGCTTCCTATTAATTTCATTGGGTGAGCCCTGGTTCTTGTGTTATGTGAAGGGGTAAACACTTCCTTATTTACTTTTTCTACACCATTCATGATTTTATAGACCTCTATCATGTCCCTTGTTAGTTGTCTCTTTTCTAAGCTGAGCAGTCCCAGTCTTTTAATCTCTCCTCATATGGAACCTGTTCCATAGCCCTAATAATTTTTGTTGCCCTTCTCTCTAGCTTTTCCAATTCTAATATATCTTTTTTGAGATGGGGCAACCAGAATTGCATGCAGTATTCCACGCATGGGGATACCATGGATTTATATAGTGGCATTTTGATAATAGGAAAAGGATAGATAATAAAACGGAAGATGTTACCTAACATTCTGCTAACATTTTTGACTGCTGCTGTTTTGAGAGAACTATCCATGATGGCTCCAAGATCTTTCTAGAGTGGTAACTGCTAATTCAGACACATCATTTTGTATATATATTTGGGATTATGTTTTTCAATGTACATTACTTTGCATTGATCAATGCTGAATTTCACTTGCCATTTTGTTGCCCAGACAACCAGTTTATCGAGATCCCTTTGTAACGCTTTGCAGTCAGTTTTGGACTTAATTATCTTATGTAATTTTGTATCATCTGCAAATATTGCCACATTACTGTTCACTGCCTTTCCCAGATCACTTATGAATACGCTGAACAGCAAATGTTTCAGCATAGCTCCTTGGGGGACCCCGTTATTTACCTCTCTCCATTGTGACAAATGACCATTTATTCCTACTCTGTGTTTCCTATCTTTTAACCAGTTACTGATTCACGAGAGGACCTTCCCTCTTATCCCATGACTGCTTAGTTTGCTTAAGAGCCTTCGCGGAGGGACCTTGTCAAAAGCTTTCTGAAAGTCCAACTACATATGCTTGTTGACCCCCTCAAAAATTCTAGTAGATTGATGAGGCATGATTTCATTTTACAAAAGCCATGCTGACTCTTCCCCAACATATTGGGTTCATGTATGTGTCTGATAATTCTGTTCTTCACTATAGTTTCAACCAATTTGCCTGGTACTGAAGTTTGGCTTACAAGCCTGTACTTGCCAGGTTTGCCTCTGGAGCCTTTTTTTAAAAAACAGTGTTTCATAAACTATCTGCCAGTCATATGGTAGAGAGGCTGATTTAAACTATAGGTTACCTACCAGAGTTAGTAGTTCTGTAATTTCATATTTGAGTTCCTTCAGAACTCTTTGGGTGAATACCTTCTGGTCCTGGTGATTTATTACTGTTTAATTTAGTGATTTGTTCTAAAACCTCCTCTATCGACACCTCAGTCTGGGACAATTCCTCAAATTTGTCATCTAAAAAGAATATCTTAAGTGTGGGTATCTATCCCACATCCTCTGCAGTGAATGCTGATGCAAAGAATTCATTTAGTTTCCCTGCAATGGCCTTGTCTTCCTTGAGTGCTCTTTAGCTCTTCGATTGTCCAGTGGCTCCACTGACTATTTGGCAAATTTCCTGCTCCTGATGTAATTTTTAAAAATTGCTGTTAGTTTTTGTGTCTAGCTAATTGCTCTTCAGATTCTTTCTTGGCCTGCCTTATTATACTTTTACATTTGACTTGCCAGAGTTTTTCTTTCTATTTTGCTCCGTCAGTTTGTACTTCCAAGTATAAACGGATGCTTTTTTACCTCTAATGGCCTCCATTAGTTTCCTGTTTAGCCATAATGGCATATTTTTATCCTCTTTTTTTTATAATGATTATTATTTTTATTTGGGGTATACATTTAGTTTGAGCCTCTTATGAAGTTTTTTAATAGTCTCCATGCAATTTGTAGGCATTTCAGCCTTTTGACTGGTCCTTTTAATTTCTGGTTAACTAGCTTCCTTATTTTCGTGTAGTTCCTCTTTTGAAGTTAAATGCTACTGTGGCGGGTTTCTTTGGCATTTTTCCTTCCACAAGGATGTTAAATTTAATTATATTATAGTTGCTATTCAGCAGTTCTCAACTATATTCACCTCTTGGGGAAGATCCTGTGCTCCACTTGGGATTAAATCAAGAATTCTCTCTCCTCTTGTGGGTTCCAAAGCTGCTCCAAGAAGTAGTCTTTTATGGTGTTTAGAAATTTTATCTCTGCATCCCTTCCTGAGGTGACATACCCATCAATAAGAGGATAGCTGAAATCCCCGATTGTGTTTTCTGCCTTTGTAGTCTTTCTCATATCCTTGCGCATTTCACAATTATTGTCACCATCCTGGTCAGGTAAGCAGTAGTATATTCCTACTGCTATAGTCTTACTGAGTAAAACTATTAGTGTGTCATGCCTTATCTCAAACTAAAGAAGAATCAATGGGTGTTTTGTATGTCTTTAGAAGGAAAAGATGGGGGGGGGCGGGAAGGGGAGTTTGTTTTTAACCAGAGAAAGGACGGTACAGTGAACCAGAGTTGATCCAGAGGCACCATTAAACTCCAAAGATCAGCAGGGATAAGGGATGGGAGAGGAGAGGGACAGCAGCCTCTGAAAGCATTGTGAATATCACCAGTCACTTTGCCATGTTTATTCAAACTAATAATTGCAAGCAGTTTTTTGCAGAATGTACCCAGCTGTGGTTGTGTGTGTCTTAGGTACTGATCTGGCTCCTATCACTATAGTATCTGAGTGCCTCACAGTCTTTTATATATTTATCTTTACAACCCCTTTGTGAGGGAGGGCAGTGCTCCCCATTAAATTATCCCCATTAAACAGATGGGAAACTGAGGCCCAGAGGCCAAATAACTTGCCTAAGGTCACATAGGAAGTCTGTGGCAGAGCAGGGAATAGAACCTACGTCCTCGGCTCATGCTGAGCTGCAATTAAGCAGGCCATGGCTAGTGTTACATGTCCAGTTAGATATGCGAGATCTAGTAGGTCATCTTGTCTGTGCCTTGGGGATCAGTGTGGCGGTGATCCCTAGGGTATATTATCCAGTGCGTGATCTAGTCTAGTTTTAAATGTGATCTGCAAAGAAAATAAAAATTGGGGCTGTGCATTTTTTTACTTCTGCAAGGAAAGCCTGGAAGGTTTGAACAGAAATTGTGTTTTGCCCCATGAGTATTGTTTATGTTAGGAATAAAGATCCTACCTGCCCCATTTTTCACCTGTTGTCCCACCCATCAGTTTTTAACTTATAAGTATTGGTAACTACTGATATCTTCCTCCATTTAAAAAAAAACATAATAGGAAAAAGATGGTTTCTGTGAGTGCCAATGGTGCATTTGATACTGTACTATGCACGAAAGTAGAGAGTTCTGCTTCAAAGAGCCACCACAACTGAAACTTATAGAGAAAGCAAAGTTATTTTTAATGTCTTTTGTGCTGGGGACTCTAGCAAATACTTCAGTGATTCATGAGGCTTAAAAATGAAATATGATCAATAGTCTCCTTCCTAATTGCTCAGCAAAGAGTCCACACACCACGTGAAGTCCATACTCAACCTCTGCATGGGGCTTGGCTTCATTAACCAAGATAACAACAAGGGAATATAAAGATGGAGAGGAGGAAGGAAAGGCAATGTGGACCAGTAGATTATGCATTGGACTGGGACTTGGGAAGATTTTGAGTCCATTCCTGTCGCTACCACAGGCTCATTATGTGACTTTGGCTATTGTCGCTTAACCTTTCTGTGCCTCACCTCCCCCAGCTGCACAATGGTGACTGTGCCCAAAATTTTCAGAAATAGGTGCACCAAAGCACCTAAATGGATTAGGAGAGGTGGGATTTAGGAGCAAGTCAATGGGACTTTTGCTCTTAAGCCATTTAGGTGGTGTTACCCCAAATTGGGCCAGCTAGTAAGCTTAGGGAGGACTAATGACCCACCAGAGTTTGGCAGAAAGCAGCACGTTTATTATACTGATAGCTAAGCTCAAAAGAAGGGTGGGGTCACACTCACATTCGCATACTCACGCTCCCAGGACACGCACGGCACAGGAGATGTCAGGATCCTTCAAGGTAAGTGTTCCACAGCGCAGCGATGGACGGTGCGATGAAGGTCAGTCTTCCCGAGGCACAATGGAATGCAACGCGGCGAACCACTGGCCAGGTGGTCTGGGCGAAGGGCCTTTACGGGAAGTACAAGCTTGTGAGTGCACTCCTGAGCACATGGCCCCTTCCCCTTTTAAGGACCTGCTCCTCATGGCCTGCGACTAGAGATGACTTGGCCGTGTCTGGTTGGTCACCCTCCATTTCAGCCAGTGTCCATGCATTGTGTGTGTGAGTACTGCCTAAGTAGAGTCCCAGACACCTTGTCTACCTGGCAGGGGCGGCTCTATGGTTTTTGCTGCCCCAAGCACGGCAGTCAGGTGGCTTTCGGCGGCATGCCTGCGGGAGGTCCGCCGGTGCCGCGCCTTCAGCGTCCCTGCCGCCGAATTGCTGCCAAAAGCGCGGGACCAGCGGACCTCCCGCAGGCATGCCGCCGAACGAAGCCTGACTGCCGCCCTCACAGCGACCGGCAGGCTGCCCCCTGCGGCTTGCCGCCCCAGGCACGCGCTTGCTGCGCTGATGCCTGGAGCCGCCCCTGCTACCTGGGAGCTCTTCTGATCTTCCAGCTGTTCAACCAGCCCATTCATCCCACAAGCATTCCAGGAGGGAGGGAGAGGGGGAAAGCCACTTCACAGGTATTCAAAGAGGGAGAGGAGACAAAAGTGGGGGGGAAAGTGTAACAGATCTTTTGAGCATACAGGTTATACATAGCATAGTCATACAGAACATACAGATCACTGCTGCTCCTACAACAGGTGCTATGGAAAAATCCCACCGGTAGGCACCTAAATATCGATGTAGGCAATATTACTGGCCACCGTTTTAAAAATAGAAGCCTTTCTCCCACCGTTGGTCAGTCTTGTCTATGCAGACTGTAAGATGTTTGGGAGAGGGGCCGTCTTTTACTATGTCTGTACAGTGCCTAGCTCAGTGGAGTCATGATCTCAGTTGGGCTTTTCGATGCTACAGTACTGTTAATAAAAAATAAAGATCAGCTGAAATTTTTCTTCCAGTTTGACTGTTCTTACAGTTCGTGCCTCAGGATGGCTCTGCCCATACCCTACAACTTCCACTCCCACCTCTGACATCCCAACAGAGGGTATGTCTACACTACAGGATTAATCCGAATTTAGATAATTCGAATTTGGGAAACAGGTTGTATAAATTCGATTGTGCGCGGCCACACTAAGCACATTAATTCGGTTTTTAACCACATTAATTCGGTGGTGTGCGGCCACACTACCCCATTAATTTAACCACAGTAATTCGGTGGTGTGCGGCCACACTAACCCTAATTCGAATTAACAAAATCGATTTAGGCGCTACTCCGCTCGTCGAGGTGGAGTACAGAAATCGATTTTAAGTGCCCTTTAATTCGAATTAACTGGCTCTGTAGTGTGGACAGGTGAAGGGTTAATTCGGATTAACGCAGCTAAATCCGAATTAAAGTCGTAGTGTAGACCAGGCCAGAGTAACCAGATAGGCCTCAATGAGCCGGTAAAGTCCATTGAACCCTTTCCCAGCCAGATCAACACCTAACCGGGTGGGTTGTTTCAGGAACACATTGCCAGCTGATTACAACATCTCTACTTCTCTGTCAGTGTATTTTGAATAAATGACTCTTAGTTTTGGAGGTTTTTATACATTTTCTGCAGGTGGAAAAATTTAAATTGATGCTAACCCTTCGGAATTATCTATTGACATTCATATATAAAAGAAATCCTTTCAAATCCAGGCCTAGTGACATTTCGTGATAAACTATAGAAATGTGCTGAGCTCAACAGGAGATTCAATTTGGAAAAATGTTAAATGTTCATGAATCAGGAATAATCATTGCGCAAATATAATGTATGGGAAACACGAGGCAGTAATCCTCCCAGAAAAGGGTCTGGGGATGATGAATTGAATGACTCACATTCTGACACTGTATTGCAAAGACAGCCACTGTTAACGGGAGACTCATATATAAAACAAGGTAATTATTTCATTGTACTAGGCTGTGGTTAGACATCAGCTGTATACCTACATTTAGTTATAAGTACCAGATTTTTAAAAGCATACACAAAGTAGAGAATGTTCAGAGAACTAGGCATGTGTTGTACATAGCTGGAAACTGTTAAGCCTCTGTCTTGTGTGTGTTGCTCCTTCAAGTATTTAAGAACTCTGCCAGCCTGCAGAAATGACAGCCATTTTGTACTAAGAGGTGTGACAGCTAGTTACATAGGAGATATGTAACCTCAGTGTGCTCATATATACTTTTAACTTCTGTTTTTCTTCTAAAAGAGTTTCTAGGCGTGTGTGTGTGTATGTGTGTTCAGTCTAAGAAAATAATGGCGGGGGAGAACAAAAGTCTATATAAATACTTAGAGATGTTAGAGAGAGTCCTGTGATCAATGATTCTCACTAGTTTGCAAAACCAGAGCAAACAGTAATATCCTAAAGTTTCAAAAGGGATTAGAGATTGTGGATCCCTGGCGGAGGACGGGTGGGAGGAGGGGAAGTGGGGCAACCCGTAGAACTGGTCAGGAGTTTTCCATCAGAATGACTTTTTGCTGGAAAATGCAGTTTCTGATGGACCATTGAAATTTTCTACGGGGAAGCTCCCAATTGTACTGAATTTTTATTATTTTTTTCCATCAGGAAAATTGAAATGAAATATTTCATTTTGGGTTGGGTTGACCTGAACTGGAAAATTTTTAATTTTAATTGAGCAGAAAGTCCTTGTTTTGAATCAGTTTAATAAAACACTAAACTGCATTTCCGTCTGAGTGCATTGCGTTATGGGAATTGTCGTTTGGCCCCCATTATCGCCTATGGGCTGAGCTCCCTGGAGGACTCGCATTATGGATTTCCTTCTGACCAAGCTCTGCAAGGTGCACTGTGGGAGTTGCAGGAATCTGGCCGCATTGTGAGAGAGGTTTACTCTGGCCATGGAGCCTGACCCAAAGGGGAACATGGGGGCATCAGGTTTCCAAGCTACAACTCACCGCAATGGGAAAATACAGTTAAGTGTTGAACCGACTTGAAAAGAGGCATTTCGGATCAGCTCAACAAACCAGAATGAAACATTTTGATTGAGAGAGGCTGGAAATGTGTCATTTTGATTGCAAACATTGAAATGAAATGTTTTGACATTTCCAAACAGGTTGTTTTTTTCTAAATTTTAGTTCAGTGAAAAATTGTAAAATTTCAGCTTCCCAAATTGGGCTGAAAACAAATGTTGGATTTTTCCCTTGGGATGGAAATTCTGCATTTTACTGTGTTCTGCCAAACTGTTGCCTTACAGGGGCCTGATATTACAGCACCCTCCCTCTGAAAACCAAGCCCCTTTGAGATGCCTTATGTTGGGCACCCCATAGTGCCTTTTGAAAACTTAGGCCTGTGGTCTTAAGGTGCAGAAAGGAAAACTTAGCCTTAATATTTATTTATTTTTAAAAACCTCTCATGGGGAAAATTCAGTGCTGGTAAACTGTGACTTTCCCTTATACCCGGGAAAGAATTTGACCCTATAGTTATAAGAACAGGGAAGCAGTGGAAGAAGATGCTAAAGGGGGTTGTAGAGTTGTCATTGCTGGAAATATTCAAGGCTAAGACTTGGGGAAAAGATCAAACAATCCTGCCCTTATGCAAAGGGCGGCGGGTAGATAAATGCTTTTTTTCCAACACCAAAGGGTCTGTAATCTGAACTAGTATATCCTGTCCCCCCTTCACCCTGGCCAGTGAGAAGCAACACATCTAACAAGATATAATTTGGTCCACGGTAATAACCTACTTCTAAGGAATTCCGGGAAAAAATTTATCAACACTGCTTTTTCTTTATCTGTGGCAAACACAAGTACAGTGTCCCTTAGTCATCGTGTAACTTCTGAGAAGCTTTCTGATCCTCATCATCTTTCCTGTTTTTAACTGTGTATCAAAAATAGCCGCATGAAGAGAGACAGTCATACAAAAGCCTTATTGTAATCACTCTAATTTATTACTGTAAACAGATTATCTGAACTTTTCTAGTTAATCTCAAGCAAGCGTGCTCTGAAAATGCAGATACACAGGATGGAGGGGCATGGGCTTCCATGAGGTGGGGGGAAGGTAGGGCAAAGGGGTTTCTGCTATTGCTTGGCTTCATACTATTGATAAAAATCTAGGAGAATAAATTAGAAGACAAAAGTGCAGTTTGTCAGAAGGCTGGATATGGCAAAAGTATCACTTGGGGGAGAGTGGATGAATCAGGAGATGGGTTAATGGGCAACCTCCAGATCATCAGTTCAAGTCCAGCCCAGCTCCGTGCTGGTCAAACGTTATGTATTACTGGAGTGCCTCTGGAGCCCTCCAGCCAAGATCTGGGCTCATTGTGTTCAGCACAGCACACACACAGTAAGGCATCCCTGCCCCAGAGAGCTTACAATCGAAATAGACAAGATAGAAAACGGAGGTTGAGATATAAAGTGACTTGCCCTAAGTCACACAACAGGTAAGTGGGAGGGGCAGGACTAGAACTCAAGTCTCTGAGTACGAGACTGGTGTCCTATTCCCTGCCACATGATGCCTCCCTGTCCTTTGGTAGCTGTTCAGTGAGCTCTGTACATTTATTTTGATCTCATTCCAATTTCCAGTGGGTGGGCGTCTGCATGATTAATTGGCACCCTCCTCTGTCTCAGGTGAGGGCCAAGGAGAGTGAATTATGCTCTCCCCTAAATATGATAGTCACAATTCCAGGGCCAGCTGTACCTTTGACCCCTCCTGTTCTCTGACTGCACCATCCGCTGATGTTAGTCCTCTTGCCTTCCCCGGTTCTGGGGTGGAATCCTGTAATTTTCACACTCGGAGACCATGTGCCCAGATTACAGCACCCTGTGTACCAAATAGGATTGCTCAGCAGGTCCAGCTGGGTTTGGCTACCTGTGGTTCTTCCCTTCAGGAGCCGTGGACCCCTCCCCATGACATCAGCACTGTGCTTTGTGTTTAAATGGGAGGGCCACCTTCAGCTATTGTCCTGTCTGTATGCAGCTGCCCCGTGCTTGAATTAACCCATTGTATACACATAGCAAAGGATACAATAACAATCAGCGAAACGGATGAAACATAGAATAGTCAAAATACTACAAGTAGCCTCATCTCCTTCATTGTGATGATGCCTCTGGTTCAGGGCTGAGGCATATTGACAGGTCAGCATTGGGAGACTTGCTCTATCACTGCCCTTATTGTATCTAGTTTGTGACTAAAGAGAAGGCTTCTGTGTCCATGGCTATCATTTTAGTACCTTTCCATTAGGGCCGAGATGTCCCTTTCATTACCTTTGGTTACATTAGATAGGACTAAAAGGGATATAGGTGAGCCTTCATGCTTCAGAGTGACAAGCCAACCACTAATTTGCCCCTAAAGGTAAATTGTTCCTAATTGTTGCAAGTTATTCTGTAGTTGCCCACTATGGTGTTTCTTGCACCTTCCTCTGAAGACTGTGATGCTGTCCACTGTCAGAGATAGGATACTGGCCTACAGATTCCCAGACTTTTTTAAAAAAAAATGGAGATCACTGCCTGTTTTGTGTTGAAAGAAAAGAACATACAATCCAAAGCAGCTTCAGTCATGAAAATACATCAATATAAAATCCACACAATATTGTAAAGATCAAAATGAGGCCTCTCCATATGGTGTGTTGATGCTGACAGCCAAAAACACAACATGCCGTTTCAAAAGCTTGACGAGGTGAACTTTAAAAAATGCACCAAAATAACTGACGACAGCTTTGTTCACCACAAATTCCTTTTTATTCTCTCTCAGAAAAAGCTGTGCTCCTGCAGTTTTTTCACCTCCTCCTCCCCTTCTGCTCCCTTCTTCAGTTCTGCTGGCTCCCACTCACATGAATAACCTCCATGCCCGTCTCTAAATGCCCGGGTAAAACGCAGGAACAGGATGTATTACAGAAGAAAGAAAAAGCTGCAGCAAGCTGTAATGCAGTGTTTCCCGGCCTGGGCTCCTTGGTGCTGGAGTCTGGGCCCCAGCTATGTTCAGGAAGGGGCAAATGGCAACAGTGATGGGGGGGGAAAGCTGAAGGACCACATGGAACCTCTCCCACCACGCATGCTTTGCAAATATGCTGCTATTTCTGGTGGTCAAACAGATGGTGTTTCCTTGAAAGCCACCCACTGTCCCTCCCCTGCTCTTGTGTGGCCTTAAATGTAGCTGTTTGCAGGAACCATTCATAGGTACAGGACTGCAGGCTCAAGAAGCTGCCCACCAGCCCAGGCTTCTCCTTCTTGCTACTGTCATCTCCTCCACCACCACCACATCAAAACACAATAAAATGTTTGCACAAAGCTCTGTGCGGCAAAACCACTGAGGTTCTCACGCCCACGACCAGAGGGGAAGGAGGTGCTACTGAATCACTATGTTATCGTCCTTGAGCCTACTAGAGTTTATAACGTGGTAAGGAAATTCCCTATGGGTAACCTCTTCTCTTTCCTTTAAACAAACCCTTCTCAAAGCTAAAGGAACCGAGGAGGCCAGCTGACCCCTCGGTCCCATGAGTGTGCCACTCTTGTTCCCATGATAGGCTAGTGGACATGAAGGGTACAGAGAGAAGGTATCCAAGTGTAGCACCCTCCTGGAGTATTCCTGGTCCCCAAGAGTGGAAGAGCCCTCTTCATTGACTCTGTGGCTCACTGGGTGTTCTGAGTTCTCTGTGTACTTTCCCTTTGACAGGGGTTGCATCTACTACTGTTGCTGGAAGTAGATTCCTTGCAGTAAAATTCCCTTCACCTAAACCTTGTTTGTCCAAGCTCAGTTCACACGTCTGGGCAATCCCAGACAGGGGCAAGCTAGCCCCAGCATGTCAATCAGGCCTCTTGCCACGCTCCCACAGGCTGTTAGTGTCTCAGGTTCTTCTCTGAAGCTTCCATAATAGCATGGGGCTACAGAAGCCTAGTGTGAGATGTGAGTATGCAGCCACAACCTTAATCTTGCTACGGCTAAGAGGGGATACTAAGCTCTATGTAGCACTGATCAGTGCCAAATGAAACAGTGGATCAGCAATTTCTATCTAACCAGAGACCTGCCTGCAAAGATCTTCCACTACACCCTAGACTCATCTTGTAGAAAACCTGTAGATTTAACAAACTGTAGGGCTCCAGGGTTTTGCTTGTTTTCTTCCAGAAGATACTTAGATTCTCTAGTGCTAGGCTTGGTACAAGATCAGAAAGAGAACCAAAAGCTAACGTTGGTGATTTCATCTGAACAAGAAGTTAGGCCTCGATCCCAAATACATGAGATAGTTGTTAGGAAGCAGGATGCTGTGATAGCAGCAGCATTACTGGTAGATGTACACATCAGACTGTAGTAGAACCACTGGTAATAGCAATATGAGGCCATAAAGACATTGCAGGAATAACAATAGGAACAACACTTTATGCTACCACCTATATAGCTGTTGCCAGTGGTTTGATTAGCCTCTCTTATGCATCTACAAATACTACTTCTAGTGTAGCATCCTATTCTCCAACTACCCACTTCACATGCAACAAGGGCTGCATATTATCCACTGATCTCTTTAGGATAAAGGCACTTGAATCAGGATTTATTATTGTTCCTTCAGATAAAACCTCAGAGTTGTGCCTGTTGTCAGGTAGAAACCAGACAAACACAGACATTCACACAATGTCCACCTGAAATCATAAAGCCACAAGGATGACAACCTAATCCAGGGCCGGCTCTAGGTTTTTTGCTGCCCCAAGCAAAAAATTTTTTTGGCTGCCCCTCCCCCGCACTCCCCTGCTGCCCCAGTCCAGGGTTCTCCCCCGCCCCCCGCCACCCCAGCACTGGGCTCCCTCCTTTCCCCCCCACCACTCCCCTACCTCCACCCCCCTGCCGCCCCAGCCCTGGGCTCTCCCCCCAACCTGCACCCTCCTGCTGTCCCAGCCCTGGGTCACTGGTAACTCGCTCCCAGGGCGGGTCATTCAGCAGGAATTTTGGATGTGCACAGACAAGATTGGTTCCCATATGGTTACAGAACTGCAGTAAAGTCAAACAATTTTCAGTTTGTGTGATTGGAGGATAGCTGGAGGCATATTATAAGACTGTCCTACATAAATGAGGAAAAGTTGAGGTGCCTTTATTATTCTTTTGTTCCATTCTTTCTTTCTATGGGGAATTTCTTGCTCAATTTTATCCTACTTTTTCTACAGCAAGTTACAGTGGATCAGTATATTTGATTTGGGAGAAATGAAGTAACAGCTGCCTGAATTGAGCGTGAGCACTCCTGAACCTTCCTTGGAGGTTTTTAAGGCCCGGCTTGACAAAGCCCTGGCTGGGATGATTTAGTTGGGAATTGGTCCTGCTTTGAGCAGGGGGTTGGACTAGAGAGCCAAAATGCACTTTCCAGCTCAGCACATCCTTTGACAGGAATGTTACAGGATAAAATGGTGGGATTTTAAAAGTCTATGGGAAAGGCAATTTCCTGCAATATTTCTGAGAGATCTTACTATTATTAAGTATATGTATCATTGTGGGCCAGGGATGTTATGTAATTCCATAGGAGAGGGTGACCAGAGCCCACCAGGAGCTAAGAACAATGAGGGGTGACTAGGCAAATTCCCTCAGGCTGTAGCACCTCCAGAGAGGTACCACAACTTGGAGAGGCTCATATATACTGCTTCAGCTGGATTCTCCAGGGACCAACAGACAAAGAAATGACTTTTGGATAAATAGCCTGAGTTTAAACTGATTCAGGGCCTACCTCCAGCAGATGGACACAACCTTCTCCCACCAGTGTAGCTTCTGCCACATGTGGAGGTGGGTTTTTTTATGCTGACGGGAAAGCTCTCTCCCATCAACATAGCGCGTCTTCATCAGATGTGCTGCAGCACAGTATGTATAGACATACCCTGAGTTGAAGCAGCACCACCTGTGTAGTATGGATGCAGTCAAATGGGTATAAAGTTTCTTATATCAGTATACCTTCTTCCTGTAATATAAGCACCTTTATAGCTGTGTAACTGCAGCTACGGTAGGGGGTTGTACTGCTCTGTATCAGTTTTTAGACAGGTATAGCTATATTGGTACCAAAACTATGTTGAGGACAGCTCAGAATGATAGTGAGTGAGATTAATTGCTAATGTGAAAATGTGGTAATTATAGAACCATGGGATTCCCACGCAAAAGAAGGTGGATCTCATTCAGGATCAGCGGCCCCGGCGGTTCCGATGGGTGTGGAGTTAGAGATCAGAAAGCAGGAGCCCTCAGCCTCTTTCTCAAACCATATCCCCCAACCTGGGTGGGGAAACCCAGTGCAGCACCATAAGGGGTAATGTGACAATTACTGGACAGACATTGCCAATGGATTCCACACTGATTCAATACCGAGAAGGATGGGCAAACAATACGAACAGCAGATGGCACCCAGGCTATTAGTGTCAAAAAGAATAATTTATAAGTGAAGGAGGATGAGAACCCAGTGGTAGAAAAGTGGATTAGAACACAATTGTATTGGGTGAAAAACTGAGATGTAAAATGCAATTCAGGAAACCATGAGAGTGCATGGAGGTCTTTTCTTGATCAAGCTAAAATTCAAGAAGAAGAGAGTTCTTGTTCAAACAGCTTGAGTTGATCAGAAAGTGTAAGTTAGATACTAGATGGAAGGGAAGATTGATAGATCCTTGTAGTATTGCTTTGGCATTCATAACTGGGGCCAAATCCTGTTCCCATTGAAGTCAATGGGATTTTTGCTACTGACTTAAGTGGGAGATAGGTTAGGTGGTCATGCCCTAGTCTGTATGTCTAATTTTATGAAAATCTTATACTAGGCAAGACATAAGAATGTGTATGTTCTAGGTGGGGTTTTATTTCCTTCATTTATTAATTGGTTACATAAAAAATGAATATATGTTAAAAGGAGCTGTTGCGTTTCTTACCCATGATATTTGCAGTGTATCAGATTTACCGTATTGTGTAGGTGCTGGAAACTTGGCGGTGATGTACAGCTTTCAGTAGCTTTCAGTATCATTCGATGGTGCTGTCAATCACTTCAGTTTCACAAAATGTAGCCTTAGTTAATAGTTTGTGAATGTTCTATTAGTTATAGAACACTTGTGTGTGGTTGTGATAGCCAGGAATTATTTATCTTTTTTTCTCTGTGTTAAAACTTCCTTAGGGATTAATGGTTTAGAAAGCATTTCATGGCAGTTTAAGGTTGAAAGAAACAAAGCAGTAAGTCAATGAGAAGACTAGAAAGACAACTGGAGGGGATTTCAGAGTAGCAGCCGTGTTAGTCTGTATCCGCAAAAAGAACAGGAGTACTTGTGGCACCCTAGAGACTAACAAATTTATTTGAGCATAAGCTTTCATGGGCTAAAACCCACTTAATCGGATGCATGCAATGGAACATATAGTAAGGAGATATATATACACATACAGAGAACATGAAAAGGTGGGAGTTGCCCTACCAACTCTAAGAGGCTAATTAATTAAGAGAAAAAACTTTTGTAGTGATAATCAAGCTAGCCAATTTCAGACAGTTTGACAAGAAGGTGTGAGGATACTTAACATGGGGAAATAGATTCAATGTGTGTAATGGCTCAGCCATCCCCAGTCTCTATTCAAGCCTAAATTGATGGTATCTAGTTTGCATATTAATTCAAGTTCAGCAGTTTCTCGTTGGAGTCTGTTTTTGAAGCTTTTCTGTTGCAAGATTGCCACCTTTAAGTCTGTTACTGAGTGACCAGAGAGGTTGAAGTGTTCTCCTACTGATTTTTGAATGTTATGATTCCTGATGTCAGATTTATGTCCATTTATTCTTTTGCGTAGAAACTTACTTACTTACGTAGGGAATTACTTAAGAGCTAATCTACATCACCAACGGAGAGTCCCTTCATTTGCATCAGAGGGTATAAAGCATCTAGGGTTTTGGGCTCAGAGAGAAGTGGAGAATTTTGCAACTATATAATCTTAGATGCAGGCAAACTAAAAGGGTGAGAGCTGGAGCCAAAAAACCACATCCAAACTTCCGTGCAGTTTTGGAAAGCTCAGATTCAGACCTGAACTCTGCAGCTCCAGCCTATCGCTCACAGCAATAAATAGAGGGTGCAGGGATATGTAAGGTGAGAAGTATTGAAAGGAAGGGGAGGGGCCAAATGTATCTATGGGATGGGATGAGAAAAATCTTGGACCTATCTGATTCTGATACCCTGTTGCAGGGGAGAGAAGTGCATGCTAGCAGTTTCTTTTCCAATCGGAGCACTGCTGGCAACACCAGTGGGAAGAGAAGTGAGGGCTTGTCTCTATAGGTCAGAGACAGCCTGAGTCATCAGTGAGGACACCCCACTGAATTGTGGGCAGATATTTATACAGTAAATCCACTTCCATGGAAGCTACTGGGGTGGGAACTGTGTCCCCTGCCCAATCCTGCCCCCCAGCTCTGTTAATCAAGTCATGCCAGAAACTGTCCCGAGTAGACGATTAGTGAAAGATTCAGTGTACTGGATTCTCCAATTACTGGACTGTATCATTCAAATGATTTGCTTTTAAAGCCTTCTCCGGTTTCTGAAAATCATGTGTTTAAGAAAAGAAAAGAAAAGAAATCAGATCAGGTGGCAGGATTTCCAACCCAATTTTATTTGATTAACTATTTCTCAAGCAGCTCTTCAATCATGTTTTCTTTGCTTCATGCCATATTAGACTGTGTCAGCGATGACACAAAAATGTAATGCTGTACAAAAGGATGTAACATAAGTTGACAAGATAGGAATTCTAACGGCATTGTTGCATACCCATTACCCTTGGTCTCCTTAGGCAGAGAGGGACTATCCAATCCACAGTGGTTTACTGAAGTCCTTTTGGATGGTATTAGTAAAGATACACCGCTGCTTGGTGGCTTCTAGCTAGAGTCCAATCCTGCACCCTGTTCCTTGGCTATGAAATTGCCAAATTGCAGAAGAACCCAAGGATGCAAGGTGGTAGTGTTGGAATTTCTGGAGTTTGCCTTAAGGGGTCTGCACTCTTGCTGCATGCCACAGAGCCCAACTTCATGAGGGCTCACCCAGCATCCCTGTCTAGTAGGGGCTATGCCTGGGCAGAGTTTATTGGATCCATTGTTATTGCCCCCACGGGGCAGAGAAGTGGAAGGGATGGCTCCTGTACAACAGAGCCTTCATTCACTAAAGGTATGTCTAACACTGCCGTTGGAGGTGTGACTGCTGCATGTGTAGCCGTATGCTAGCATTGATCTAGCTAGCACAACTAAAAATAGCAGTGAAGAGAAGATGGTGTGGACACACCCTAAGCATAGCTGTTCAGATTTGGTGCATGGGGAGTAGATTTAGGCCACCGAATTTCAGGTAAGCTAACATCTACCAACTATTTAGAAAGCGTGGCTACTGCAAGCAAACAGCTATAGGGAAGCCCAAATAAAGCCAAGTATCCTGGTGTATTTCTGTGCTTACGTTCTTTACTATCGATTTTAATATCTCATGGTGATGCTCTCATCTCTTCCATTCTTGGCTTTTGTAGAGCATGTTTAATTTTCAGTCGCCTTCTAGTTCCCAGGCTTCTCTACTGCAGAAGCCACCATCATGGTTGGCATTAACTGGTGCCTTGCTGGCAGTGCCAGTAGAGAGGCCAAGGATGAAATGAGTCAAGGAAACGGAAATAGCTTGTTGCCCTTAGAAATGTTCTCTCCAGATCAGATTTGTAAGCACATTAGCAAGGGAAGCTGGCAGTGCATGCTGTTCCTTTCTTGTGGCTTTGGGCAAGGAAATCTCTTCCCGTTGATTTGTCAAGGATTTAGGCAAGTAATTCCTGTTACATTTGATGACTGCTGTGTACCCAAATCCTTTGTGAATCAGTGTGCAAATAGAGAGTGGTATGTAACGTGCAGTCTTCCACTAGGGCTTTTCTGCATATCTATCACTCGTGATCATTAATGGGGGTAGAGAAATGCATCTTCTTGCGTGTATGTGGATTTCCTGTAGAACTCTCCCACCTTCCAGGGTGCTGAGTTCTTACACTTTGTTTGGATAAGTGTGCATATACAAAAAACATACCTAGTCAGACTTGATCAAAAAGATGAATAACATTGCAGCTGGTGATTGTAAAGTAGGAAGGTTTGTGAACATTAGTATGGGCAAAAGTAATAAAAAGTGACTTAAGGAGATTTAAAAACATGAGCAGAAAATAACAAAATGAGACTCAGCTTGAAAAAGTCTCTGAAACTGTGGGAGAAATAATCCAAACCTCACACTAAGTGGCGGGGAGAAATCTGGAAAGTAATGATTTTTAAAAGAAATCTAGAGGTGATACTGGAGAGCAAATTAGACATGAGATTGCAATGGAATATGACAGAAAAAACAATGCAATCTTTCTGTCTAAGAAATGACATCCCATCACAAAGTAGACCCACTTCAAATAACTCTGGCGTGAACTCCTGCAATAGTGTGTTCAATTCTGGACACAGATTCATAGATTCCAGGGCCAGGAGGGACCATTGTGATCATCTAGTTTAACCCCTGTATAACACAGGTCATAGAACTTCCCCAAATAATTCTTAGAGCAGATCTTGTAGAAAAACATCCAGTCTTGCTTTAAAAATGGTCAGTGATGGAGAATCCACCACAACCCTTGGTAAGTTGCTCCAATGGTTAATTACTTTCACTGTTAAAAATGTGTGCCTCATTTCCGGTCTGAATTTGTGTAGATTCAACTTCCAGCCATTAAATCAGGTTATACCTTTTTATGGTAGACTGAAGAGCCCATTATTAAATATTTATTCCCCATGTAGGTACTTATAGACTGTAATCAAGGCACCCCTTAACCGTCTCTTTGTTAAGCTCCTTGAGTCTATCACTATAAGGCAGAGGTGGCTACACTCACTGGCCCTCTGAGTTGCATACAACAATCTTCAGAAGTTCAAGAGCTGGAGCACATCTGCCGGGAGCCGGGGCTCCAGGCTTCAGCCCCATTCCTGCTGAAGCCCCAACCCCCAGCAGGTGTACCCCGCAGGGCTGAAGCCCCGAGACCTTCCTCCCCATTGGACAGAAGCTCCTACCCCACCAACACATTGCAAGGCAGAAGTCCCGACCTCCCTCCCCCCTCCCCAGTCTGGGTGGCAGAGAATGGGGGGGGAGGGAGAAAGGGGGTTTGCAACCTCCACTTTAATGGTAAAACAGCCGCATGTGGCTCATGAGCCACAGTTTGGCCACCCCTACTATAAGGCATGTTTTCTAATCCTTTAATCATTCTTGTGGCTCTTCTTTGAACCCTTTGCAATTTATCAACATCGTTCTTGAATAGCGGGCGCCAGAACTGGACACAGTATTCCAGCAGCGGTTGCACCAGTGCCGAATACAGAGAAAAATAACCTCTCTGCTCCCACTCGAGATTCCCCTGTTTATGCATCCGAGGATTGTATTAGCCCTTTTGGCCACAACATGGCACTGGGAGCTCATGTTCTGAAAGATAATGATAAATTGGAAGTGGGGTGCTGGAAACCTAAGTCCAGTAATAGCTATTAGCCAGGATGGGTAAGGAAGGGTGTCCCTAGCTTCTGTTTGTCAGAGGGTGGAGATGGATGGCAGGAGAGAGATCACTTGATCATTACCTGTTAGGTTCACTCCCTCTGGGGCAGCTGGCATTGGCCACTGTCGGTAGACAGGATACTGGGTTGGATGGAGCTTTGGTCTAACCCAGTATGGCCATTCTTATGTTCTTAATGGGGGGCGGGGCTGTCCATGCCTCTCCCACTTTTTGAAAGTGGAGGGGCCTGGCCCGTTCACTTTTTCCCCTGAGGCCTCGTCTCTGCCCCATCTCTTCTCCCCTCCCCCCGGCCAGGCCAGCAGCTGGAGCTTGGGGAGCTGCGGACCCTCCATCTGCTCAGGGTGGGGGGCCTGAGAGCAGGCCCCAGCCCATGTCACCACCCCCTGTCCCAGGGCAGGAGGAGGTGCTGTGGTTGGGCAGCTCTTACCGTGGCCCGGCAGCGGCTCCGAGGTAGGTAGAGGAGCCCAGGTTTCCCGGCCCGGCTCCAGTGGCTGGGGGCAGGGCCTCGGGGGCGGGGGGGGGGGGGGAAGAAGTGGGTAGGGGCAGGGCCACAAAGGGGGCGGGGCCCCCTCCCCCCCCACTTTTGGGAAGGCTCGGCCCCACTGATTGGAAGGTGCTCTAAAGATCAATAAAGGTTTTGTCTTGATTGGGAAGTGGTTAAGTTTAGGTCAGGCTTGGCTAACACACATTAACTAAGCCCAACCTAAATTCAGCCCCTTTCCCTAGTCATGACATAGCCAAAATTACTGGGAGAATCCAGGGACTCACTCACGGGCAAAGATTAAAGGCTCATCTATGCACAAAACTCTTACTGGTTTAATGAGAGGTGAGGCTTTTAAATGGATTTCAGTTAAATCTGTGCAAATCTGTATGTGGACAAACAAATCACTTTATACCTGATTTATATTCATTTATCTTAAACTGATTCCTTACTGGTTTATGCTAAATTGGTGTAAGCCAGTTGGAAACCAATGTAAGTGTGTTCACACAGGGATTTGCAATGGTTTAACTAAATCAATTTTTAATACCACCAGCTAGAAGAACTGGTAGTAGAGACAAGGCCTAATATAAGTAAGAATATAAGGAATTAATTCTTCATTGGCAGGATGATGGACTAGAGGGCCTAATCTGTAGGTTTTTTCCATCTCTATCATCAGTGATTGATTCATTCACTTTATGGGCCCATTTCTATGAAATAAGTTCTAATTTTGTACCTGCAATCAACTGCGGTCACAACAAATGCTATCTGGAGACTTTAGTCACCCAGTGCTGTCTGCAGAATAGGTAGATAACTAAGAGCCATTGTTTGTCACTGCAGTTACTTATGCATGCAAGGGATTGCAGGTACAATTACAGAGGAGACTCTGAGGCCCTTTAAAAATGTGACCGGTTGAGTGTGAGCATTTATATTGCTCATTCTTATGGTGCACCTGAAACAAACTTAAATTGAAAATCTAAAATTAGCTCATTGGGTCAATTAAGCTGATTGGTCCATCCTAGATTGATTAAAATGCACTCTCCAGGAAGAGAGAGGAAATTGCATCGCATTGAACAACAGAAAGAAATGTCCCTGAGGTTTCTCGGATAGACACAATCAAGAAGGCAGACTCAATAAAAGGTAATGAATAAAGAGCACTTCCCACAATTGCCATTCACCTTGCCCCACGCTGGGGAGATTGTGGTGAGCACATCCCAGTCCAGTTGTTCAGCAGAGGCTTCTTGAAAGGTCAGCTACAGACCTAGTCACCTTGTGATGCCTTTGATTCCAGCTGAGTGGGTTTTTTAGCTTTGAAACTCCCACACAGGTGAGTGTGTGTAGTCGTCAAAAACCAAATGGAGTGGGAAAAGAGCCTCTTTTTGTCTCTGTCTCTCTCTCACTCACACACACAATTTAAACTCTTCTCCTGAGAACACTAAGAAAATCTTTTTCTCTCTCTTTTTCAAAGTCATGCTCCTGCTTTTTGCTCACTCTATATTTGGCAAGTTGTTTTCTATTTCTATCAGTTTCTGAATGCATTTCCTGCCCCACCCCCCCTTTATTGGTAGAATGGACTCCTATTTTTCCCCTTCTAACAATGCGGCCATATGGTTCTATTATTCAGAGCTCCCTAAACTTGTCATACTGTGAGCCTGAAAAAATAAATAATTAGGTGCCACTGTGGTGTATGGGCTCGTGTGATGAAAGGCTTTTGCTGGAGATTGTGGGATGAAAGTGTCATGAATAATTTGCCCCTCCCCACCCCCAAAAAAGTGGTATCACAGCACTGAACAAAAGTCTTCCCCAACAGGCATTTCCACTTGCTTTGAGAAAGAAATGCACAGCATGGTTAGTGTTTTGAGAGGTGGTTAGGGAAAAATCTCCCTGGAGAAATAAAAGTCTATATTTAGACCCTGCACATGTAGAATAGACCTTAATTCTGTGTTGATAACCAATGATTTACACCCTGTAATCCAAAAACCCTTCTGTGCCCTGTGGGGAATACAACATATGTCCAGCAAATTGGTAACCATATGCTTCCGTGGACACACAATCCCTCAGACTTTCTTCCATTCTATTCCAATTAATGGCTCCTTGTTACAGCTGCTTGGCCACAGAAGGCAGGGGCGGCTCTATGGTTTTTTGCCGCCCCAAGCACGGCAGGCAGGTGGCTTTCGGCGGCGCGCCTGCGGGAGGTCCACTGGTAACGCGGATTCGGCGGCATACCTGTGGGAGGTTCACTGGTCCCGCGGCTAGCCGACGCAGAAGCCGCAGGACTGGTGGACATCCCGCAGGCATTCCGCCGAAGGCAGCCCAACTGCTGCCCTCACGGCGACCGGCAGGCCACCCCCCGCGGCTTGCCGCCCCAGGCACGTGCTTGGTGCGCTGGTGCCTGGAGCCGCCCCTGACAGAAGGCACTCTGTATTCACATATTCCACACCTGAAGGCTGTGTCAGGACAAAAACAGACTCATGTGGTACTGAATAGCTGAAGAGAAGTCAGGAGGTATTTTCAGATTCTTTTATCATTAGAAATTCTAAGTCTTGATGTCATGTTTTTTGCCTGGAGGTTTCCTTGGAGGGCAGATGATATAGAGGGGTGGCTTTTTTCAGCCCTTGAAGGAAAGTGTTTTCCACAGAGAGCTTATCTCCCCAATGTAAATTGGTCATTTGAATTAAATAGGTGTTAGCAAAACCAAGAGTGCTGCGTGGTTTTTTTTTTTTTTTTTTAAACAATTTAGGTAAAAAATCCTTCTCATTGAGTGGGCTTCAGTCTCTTGTAATGTCATAACTTCGTCTCTCAGCAGAAATTGGGAATATGTGATATTTCTAATGAAATAAACAAGCTTTCTTTTAAGTATTTTATGTATGTAAACAGGCTTCTCTTATACATTATAAAGTAGTAGTAAAAAGGGCACACATGCTTTTTTTCCCCCTCTTCACAGATGCTATGGTGATGAGTGTGTTATGAATCTATTTAGAAAAGAACAGAATAGCATAAAGGGAAGTGCCTTATTACGACAAAGCACTTGCTAGAGGATAACAGTTACTCTTCCTAAGAGGGACCAATTGATTTAGCCTGCAGTTACCCTCCTCCAGTAAGAAAGGTTATCCCAGATAAGTAAGACCAGGGTAATGTTAGACAAATTACCTTGACTAGTGAGCCCTGAACTCTTGTCAGTATCAATGCTCGCTGAGTGAAGCAGACCCAGGCATTTTTCCAAGGATTTATCCTCAAAGGGCACATGTAGCACAATCTATTTTGATCATGTTCTATAGGCCTCAGCCTGGAGGAGATGTTAGCCTTTTCCCTGGCTGATAGCCAGGTGTCTTTGATGCTTCAAAGACCAGCTTGTCCCAAGAGATGACTATGTGGGGACTCATTTTTAACCTGAATAAGTTGGTGTAGTTTCATGAGTTGAACCCCCTAAGGTAGCCATGTTGCACTGTAACTTACCAAGGTAAGTGGCACCAGCATTGTGTGTCTGTAAGTGGATTGCACAAGTGTGAATTTTGCTAAGCTGTTTCAGACACAGAGAGTGTTTACAGCTCCTAGCACATTGAGGTCCTTGTCCAGAATTTTCTGTACAGATCTTATATGATTTGAGTCCCCTGATCACTTTTGTGTCAGATGCAAGGACACTGAGCACCTTTAAAATAAGTTGTATACAAGGATCTGTGCTGTCTTCTTCTTCCCCAGTTATAGCACTGAATTTCTGGGGGACTCTGTGGCTACATTGAGTCCATTTATTTTTAGTGGTAATAGCAACTCACTGGGCATCTTAGCTAGAGATTGAGGCAAGTGGACATTTAAAGTCTGTGGTAGCGGTACTGTGAGGCCTCCATGAACCATTTGATTTAAAAGACAGGAAGCCCCTTTTCTGCCCAAAGCATGTCTATTGTAAAGAGTGTCTTCGTCATTAGAATTGGTTTGTACCTCCAGTGAGTTATGCTGGCTGCTGTGTGAACGAAATTGGAACAAAAAGAAGTGAGTGTGAGCAGCATGACTCAGCCTCCCAGATAAAACGGTATAGGATCCTTGGGCTATCTGTGCCAGCATTGCAACTGTAACTGACAGATGTGAAGCTCTCAGTGGACACTGCCCTATAGTTAAAGCCTGGAATCTAGCTTTACTTCAACCAGTTCTAATGTGTGTAGAAACGTTTCCCAATTAAAATTATGCAAAGGTTTTATACCCCCTCCTGGCTTTCCCTGGTGGATTTCCTTTCTCTTCCAATTAGTTAATAGGCATTTCTTCAAACACTAGAGAAAAGCAGTTTTTAAAAAGGAAATGTGCACCTTAAGTATCTGCAGATACATATTTGAAAACCACCCTGCAGTGAGTAATTGGTTTTGGATGTGAACCTTCCAGGGACCGTAGCGCAGGGATGGGAAATGCAGGTGTCTTGGTCTCACTTTCTGTCTGTGCACTTCTGACATAAAAGAACAAAGACAAAACTTACCCTTAAACTCCAGCAGGCTGCTGGAAGGCGCTCCAGAGATACAGCTCCCTCTGTGAGGTTTTTGCAGGATTTAAGTATCTATGTCACCATGATACCTCTGTGGATGTAAGCTAATATATTCAGCTGGTTAAAGGACAGGCCTGAGAGTCAAAAGACCAAGAATCTATCCCTGCCTCTCCCAAGGACTTCCTATGTAACTTTGGCCAAGTCACTTCACGTGAGTCTTCTGTACAATGAGGATAGCCCTTCCCTATTGCACAGCAGTGTTCAGGTCTGATTTATTAAGAGATGGAGCTGAGCTGCAAGGTTCAGGGCTGATCTGAGCTTGCCCAGAGTTTGGCCAATTCATATTTTTAGGTGCTTTTGAGATCCTTGGATGGAAGGTGCTGTACATGTGTAGGGGGAATCAGTGTTGGTGTGGAGCCAGAACAGCATTTCTGCTCCTCTACACCACTGTGCCCCCGCCCCTTGCAGCATGGGGCTGGGAAGCAGCATGGGGGCAGGATTAGAAGGCCAGGCTGGTGGCAGGACGCTGCAGTTTAGGACTACACTGGGTATCCAGTTAAAATATATCTATATATCCAGGCAAGACTATTCCATCCTTTGCGTTCAGCTCCTATTAGAGCTGGAGGAACAATGTAAATAAAATGTTCTACAGAAATTCCTGGGATTTAGCATTAGTAACTTTTAACAAAAAGATAGTGGTTTTTTTTTTTTTTTTTAATACTGAAAATCATCAAAAATAACCCCGGGAACAGTTCTGTTGTGTTCATCCATTGTATATTACGACGTGTCTTCGCTTTTCATCTGCTAGCTGTAGAGAGGCACCAAACAAAAGATTCTTTGTCATGAAAATCACCCACCAACCTCTGCCAACTCTCAGTCAGACAAACAATGAGATGTACAGCCAGATGTGCCACCCACCAAAAGTGTGTGTACGAGGGGTAGGATTAAAGGAAGGAAAGAGAAATCTGCTCTCAACAAGACCCTCTTTCTGCTGCAAAAACAACTCTGCCAGAGAATTGGATTACAACAGGGTTCCATTTTATAATGCAGGTTGGACCATCAGCCTTCAATTGGGCTAAAGTTTTGGGCTGTCCTTTGTTTTAACCTGATTATAGGGACTTTCTTTCCAACAACATGGAAATCGTTTGTCCCCTGACCTGGTTGCAGCACATGTAACTGAGTCCTTGCCTGTCAGAGTAGTAGTGTAGATGAGGCCTAAGAGCTAATTCAGGATGAATTGGGAACATGGAGGTGAACAAAACAAGACCGGAGATGTTCGCAGTGGGACTGAACTTTGTGACAAGTTTTGAATTCAGAATCGAAGCGGTGGGAGGCTTAGGGGCATTTCCAGAGGCAATCTTTGTTTGGTTAAAGCAATCTGGGAGCACTTTCCTTCCTAATGTCACCCTGTAGCTCTGGGGCTTGATAAGCCCTCGTTGACACTGCATGCTACAGAGCACAAAACATTTGAAGAGGAGACTCCCACATGTTGGTGAGCAACTTCCATCAAGTAAGTGGGAAGTTGAAAGGTGGCTAGCTACAGGGATTCAGTTGGGAGCCGGAGTGCAAGTAGCCAGTACGCAGTACCGGCAAGAGACTTTTAGCGGGTATGGGGTACCGGAAAGACTTGGGGCTAGCTCCCCCCTCCGAAGGGGAGGGCTGCTCTCTGCTCCTTAAAGGAGCTGAACGGGGCTAGGGAGGGCATTCATTCCTTAAATGGCTTTAACAGCACAATACATATGCTAACAAACTTAATCAAAGGCTTTGTTTAAGTTTGTTAGCTTATGTATTGTGCTGTTAGGTTGGTCGGGAGTCCTCAAGGGACAGGGGTGGGGAGGACGGAAGATGTTTAAACAGTGTTTTTTGATTCTGTTTCTCCCCATTGATCTGAACTATCCATGACATCCATACTGCATCACATCAAGTCCAAATCGTTAGAGGAATGCCTCTGCTTGCACTGACCAGAGGATGTTTGGAGTCTGATGTCAGCCCAGTTCTGCAGCCTTACAGGAATCAGGTGTTGTCCCCAGTGTACCTAGAATTCTTCTTTGCAGCCAAACTAGTCTAACATGCATTTTGTTAACTGGAACTGGAGCAGCAAAACAAAGAAAACAAATGCCCTCATTTTCCAGCTTTGTGGGTGAGAGAACTATAAATGAAGATTATAATGCCGGACACTGACAGCCTTAAACCAGCTGCCTAGGGAATCTGCCAAGAACTTTGCTGAAAATATGTTCCTCATCTTAACAATGGAGCTAAGACTTATCACGCATCTGCCCACCTTTATTCGAATAAAGCTCCTTCTGATCTGACAGCTCAGGCATTGTCAGTTTCATCCAGAACAATTTGCAAACTTGGAACCTAATCCTGTAAACCCTTAATCATTTGATCAATCCCATTGAAGACAATGGGACTATTTGCATGACTATGGACCACTTTTGTGGCCTGGTAAGAGTTTCAGGAGTCTGTTCCTATAAAGGAAGTTGAATCCCCCATTGAAATGCAATGTTTGGGTACGATACCATAAAGCAGTTTAGGATACAGTTCTACTTAAAATTTGTCTTTTAATAAGTCATACATATGCTGAAATGGCTCCTCACCCAACTCCCATATTCCATGTAAACAGACTGAATACTACATATGTGGGGGGAAAGTGAGTAGTTAAGCATGTTGATGTTTGTATATACAAAGGGGGGGTGTCAGAGGGGATGGGGAGAGCATGGGGGCCCGGGGCTGGTGGTGGGGCAGGGACGAGTCACATGGAGGGTCACGGTAAGAGGTCATGTGCCCCCCCTGGTGTCCCTCCCATGAGTGCAGTCCCGGCAATAAATGATTTTTACTTGCACCACTGGTTGGGAGGTGAGTGTTCTTAGTGGGATCCACTTAAGAAGGCAGGAGGTCACTTGAGTTATGTCTCGGATGGCCGTGTCTGCTCCAAAATGTGTTCTGGTTAGGTCTGAAGCTGGGGCTGTTCTAGATGAACCAAACCATTTGCCCATAGGGCAAGTGTGACAGGTTGCCCCCCTTAGGATGCCACCTGATGTGCTGAGATACCACTGAGCCTGCCTGTTATGCCAACCTGGGCACCGTTTTTACCTGTCTTGCTGAGCCAGGCTATTAAGCTTCCTCCAGCACACACACCGGCAGGGCCACACCAAACTGAAGAATGAAACAGACACTGAGATCAGTTCTGGGAAGGCTCAGCTTAAGGGACTTGCCCCAGCACTCAGGTGTCCACCTCCCTTGGGGTGCAGACCCAAAGATATATTATAAAATCCGCCTCCTCCCTCAATGTGGAGGAAGGTATGCACAGCCTCTTCCTTCCCTCCTCCCCCATCAATTATGAATTGTACACACGTGGTTATGTTATAAACAAGAACTAAGTTTATTAACTATAAAAGGTGAATTTTAAGTGAATATAAGAGATAACAGACAGAACAAAGCAGATTACTTAGCAAATAAACCAAAGTATGCAAGCTAAGCTCAATATACTTAAAAAACAGGTTACAAAATGTAATTTCTTACCCTAAATGTTATTTTAGGCAGAGTGCAAAGTTTCTGTGGTTCAGAGTTCGAGTTATATTTCTGTTCAGACTGGACTCCTGTCTCAGTCTGGACTCCTCTCCGCCCCCCCCCCCCCCCCCCCCCCCCCCCCACCGCCTTCCATTCAGATGGCTTTAGCAGTCTTTCTTCCTGGGCAGACGGGCCATGGAGAAGAGGAGTCCTGTTTGCCTTCTTCCCCAGCCTTAAATAAAATTTACATAAAGTGGGAATCCTTTGTTTCCCAAACTTGACCCTCCCCTTCCTTTTCAGTGGAAAGTTACAAGAAGTACCAGATAATGTTTAGTATCAGGTGCCAAGACCACCTGACCTAATAGTGTCACAGTGATGTCCCCAGAGGCCTCCCAGGAGGGAGAGAGATTAGTATCTTCATGGTTTTGTTGTTCCTTCCTGATGGCCCATCAAATGTGATGGCCTGTCGTCTGGTGGGTGTCTTCCCAATACACACCCTGTTGTAATTGTTACATAGTCCATATTCTTAACTTTAGATACAGAAATGATACATGCATACAAATTGGATAATCACATTCAGTAAAAAATTAAGTGTAGAGCAGGCTAAATATTCACAAATTAAGCCACACAATGCCCTGTGAGGTGGCTGGTTATCTGACTAAGCCTATCTACACATTTTTTTTCTTTTTGTACCAGTATACTGATGTCGGTTAGGGGTGTGGCTTTTTTTAACTGATGGTGTGGATGCTTATAGTGTAGCTTATTCTCCTTCCCATATGGGAATAAGCATACAGAGATACTAGTACAGGTATAGCTATGTCCATACTGGGAGGTTATACCACTTTGTCCTGGTCTGGTTAAAATGGCACAACTTCTGTGTGTAGACAAGGGCTAAGGCATTTTATAGGATGCTTATCAACCTAGTGTCACAGTTGTTAGATTATCATCACCATTCACAGTGACTTGCCTGAGGGCTGTGGCATGGCCAGGAGTGAGAACCACCTCTCTAACTGGAAGTTCATCTTTCCTCCCCTGTTGGTAGATGCAAGGCCAGTGCTTAATTTGTGCTGGGGCTTGGCAGTTCATAGCCCCGGCACCTCTGGGCTTGGCAGTTCATAGCCCCGGCACCTCTGGGCTTGCTGCATCAGTTTTGAAAGTAAAAAAAAAATTTGCTTGAGCCCCAGCATCTAATTGCTTGAGCCCTGGCACCTCTTTCATTACAAATTAAGCACCATGAAAGGCACATTCAAATCCTCTCTTATTTTCTGAAAACACGGTCTAAAGCAATTACACGAGGGAGAACTGGCTATTGGCCAGCAATATTACATAAGGGCTGTACAACTATTAACAGAATCATCAGAGCATCTCTCTCTCAAGCCCGTTACAAACCACAGACTTGTGCTTCCTCCCTCTGCTGTAATTCCCCCTCTCTCTCAAACGAAATTTCTCCATTTTCCGTGATGACTCTGCGGACTGAGCACAGTAATCAGTGGGTGGTGATGATAGAGCAATAATGTGCCATTGCTTAAAGAGCCAAGGAACATACTCCTGTTCCACTGTAGCACAAGAAGCTGCAAGCTCGCCTTTCTAACCCTAATAATGCTTTAGTCATTGTAGCTACATACCCGCCCAAAATTGTCTGAGAAGAGCGAGATGCCAGAATTAGAAATTCAGTGCAGAAAGCAGCATGCATTTAAGGCCACTGTGATATTACAATATGGAAAATGCTGCTGCCAACCAACTATCCCTCTGCAAAATAAAGAACATATCTGAACATCAGCCCTTCTGCCTATCCGGGCATAGCTTCATTCATCTACCTTTTTTGAAATTCCAACTAACTATTCCCAGCTCCCTTGCTGTAAGATCGGTTACTTGCCAATAGCTACCTTTGTAGTACCTGCATGTGCAATACAGATTTCACTGATATGTGCACCAGTGTTCAAGCACGTGCAGCTTTTTCACTCATATTGCTACCATAGGACGATGAATGGTGTAGCATTTGAGACCTGTAATAGTGAGACAAATTAGTGGCTGTCAAAGATTTTTCTGGTTGTTATGTTGAAGACTGTAGGCCACTCAAAACTTCATGGAAACTCAGACCTCCTGCTCCAAGAGCACAGGCTTTTATCACTTGAACCACCAGAAAATCTCCTTTAGGTGTTCACAGTATCCGAGTAATAATATGCAACTGATCAGTTTAGATTCTCTGCTGTAGTGGGCAACGGTGCCCTTTGCACTAGCCTGTTTATTATATTATAATACAATACATTTTCTTGCTGCTACAGTCAACTTGAAACGTTCTTAAATTCATAGATTTTTAAGGCCAAAAGGGACCATTAGTTCATTTCTGACCTCCTGTATAATGCGGGCCTTAGAATTTCACCCAGTTGCCTCTGCACTGAGCCCAATAACTTCTGTTTAGCTTAAGCATACTTTCCTTAAAGACCAGGCGTCAAGAGGTGGAGAATACACCATTTCCCTTGGTATTTGTTCCAATGATTAATCACCCTCACTGTTTAAAAATTTGTTGTTTCATTATTATCTTTAATCATGCGAGGATAACCCCTCAAATAGAATAAATTAGACTGAGGATAGAGGTAACACAGAAAGCTTTTCCTATTATATATAGACCTGCATTTTAAATCTCACCTTAATTATACTCCATTCAGCCACTTTGCCCTCCCAATTGAAGTCAGAAGACCTGAATCAGCAAAAGTCCATGTAACAAGTGCATGGGGGGGGGGGGGAAAGGAGATATACCTATCTCATAGAACTGGAAGGGACCCTGAAAGGTCATCGAGTCCAGCCCCCTGCCTTCACTAGCAGGACCAAGTACTGATTTTATCCCAGATCCCTAAGTGGCCCCCTCAGGATTGAACTCACAACCCTGTGTTTAGCAGGCCAATGCTCAAACTACTGAACTGTCCCTCCCCCAAAAAAGTTCCATTTGGCAAAGTTCCCTCCATTGGCAAAGTTATGAGCCTGAAGAATTGGACCTGCTGGTCAACTGTCCCTTGTAAGAATGGGTCAGAGCTAGACGTGGACCTGAACCAAAACGCTGGATCCAAACATCCTTCAACTTTTGGGAAAGGGTCAATCCAGATCCCAAATTTTTGACTTGGGTCAATCGCCAGTTTAAAAAAAAAAAAATTCTGATAACCTATCAAAATATAAAAATCTCAAGTGTGCAACTGATGGTGACCCAAAGTGAACAATCTAAAGCTATTGCTTCCTATCAGTCTAGTGATTTTTGTGGATAGACACAATGTGTACTATGGGTGAGAGTTTAATTTTTATTTTGTTTCTTGGGGGTCAGAGAGGTTTAGCAGTGGCAAAATCTTGCCTGCATGCCATAGTTAAGAAATCATTTCTTTGGTGGCAGGCCGGGATTGGAATTCATTACCATCTGATGGCTTAATCATGCCCTATGGTATGTGGAATAAGCTAATGTCCTCCTCAGCTACGTTCCTGAGGGACAAGTGTCAACATAAACATAAACAAGTGTCACAATAAACAGCCATCACTCTTAGCACTCTAACCCTTGTCGGCAGTTGCAGCTGGGAGATTGAATGAACCATAGCTCACCCATGCTCCTTGCTAGTGGTTGTCCCTCAGTCAGGTTTGAGCTATGTTGGTAGCACAGCAATGAGTGAAGGTTGCTTGGGCCCCGTCCATGACCTGTACTGTAGGTGGAGGATGTCAGCATTATGCCTTCACAGCCAGGCACTTTTCATACGTAATTCCCTTTTTTTGCATTTTTTGCTCCTCTGTTTTCAGAGGCTAGAGGAGGTAAGCAGGCTTTCCTCTCAGCTGCCCCTCCTTAAGAAGGACCGCAACTTGAGCCACCTACAGTTTCGTTTTTCATTAGTGGAGCACTCACAACTCCAGGGGAAGTCACTGGGAGCTCAGCAGATCTGAAAATCATCAGGCCCAAGGTGTCCAAAGCTGGCTGTCCAAAAACCGGTACCCCAAAATCAGGTCACTTTGGAAAGCTTTGAGCTTGGTGTCAGCTCAGCTTTACTGTAGTCAGAACCATCCCTTGGGTAGGGCGAATCGGGGCGACCCTTCCGGGCCTTGCGCTTTGGGGGGCCCCGCGGGCCGGTGCAATTGGCCGGCGTGGTCGGTCCCGGAAGAGACGAATCCGTCACTTCCGCCCCAGGCCCCGCACCCCCCTAGGGAGGTCCCTGACTGTAGTGCTCGTATAGAAGTGACTAACAGTAACGCTAAGGCCTAGTCTACACTGGGGGGAGGGGAAATCGATCTAAGTTACGCAACTTCAGCTATGTGAATAACGTAGCTGAAGTCGACGTACTTGGACCTACTCACCACGGTGTTTTCACTACGGTGAGTCGACCGCTGCCACTCCCCCGTCGACTCTGCCTTCGCCTCTCGCCAAGCTGGAGTACAGGAGTTAACGGGAGAGCACTTGGGGATCGATTTATCGCGTCTAGACTAGACGCGATAAATCAATCCCCGCTGGATCGATCACTGCCCGCCTATCCGGCTGGTAGTGAAGACGTACCCTAAGAATGCAGACGACATTGTTTATGCTAAATAACTCAGTCTCTCACCACTTCCTCCACTAAACTTTGTGTAGCCTTCATTCAGGGTCACTGTCCCATTTGAGGGACACGGCTGGCTGAAATGTATTGGTTTGATTTTTTTCCAGTGTATATTTTGTGCTATAAAGAGAAATTGGCTCAGTCAGGTCCTTCACAAGAAAGTAAACCACCCTGCCTTAGATTTTTAGTTGCATCTCCATGCCTGAGTATTCACCCATTCTCAGGCACTATGAGCTACATCTATGCTGGGCTGTCTTGGTATAAGTGAATGCTGGTATGTCTTAGTATAAGCAGTACTGGTTGCCTATGTGCAGAGATGGCACAATGCCCATTTTTAGTTTCGTGTGTGGTGTGAGCAGCACGACTTTTAGCGCAGAATGTACAGAGTACCAGTACTCATGACTGTTTCCACACGTCTTTTAGAGATGCAGCCAAGCTGGATCCATAACTTTATTAATATATATAATACACAAAATGTACGTTTGGCCCATTGTAGCGCTTCTAGCAGATTTCAGATCCTGATCAGAATTTTCTGAAAATGTGAGGTCATGCCATTCCATAGTGGTTATTATTAAAATGTGTTTTCCTGGAAAGCTTACTCAATGTATTCTGACTGTGGAGTATGCCAAAGGGAAGGGGCCATCTCCGATTCTGATGAACAGACCTGAACATAACCCTGGTGTCACTTCTGAGGAATTTTCCTTTTGGCGTTGATCTTTGCAGGGTTTTTATATACACAAACACACACTTTTCATTGCTAGTTTCAAATGAAAAGAAACTCAAAAACTTGAAGTGAGAGCCAATTCAAACCACTGGGTTTCACATATTTTTGTAGCATGAGAAACTGCACCCTTCACTAAGTCTGACACCCAAACCATTATTGTATGCAGTATAGTTGTAGCCGTGTCAATCCCAGGATACCTTTCCCAGACCTGAAGAAGAGCTCTGTGTGGCTTTGAAAGCTTTTCTCTCTCCCCCACAGAAGTTGGACCAATAAAAGATATTACCTCATCCACCTTGTCTCACCAAAACCATTAGACAGCCCAGCCTGGCTCAAGAGGCCCTGAACCTTTAACAAAGCTCTCAACACACTAGGGTTCTGTTTCGAGTCTGTAGCAAAGACAGGTGAGTTTTCTGTAGGTTGGGACAGGCATTGCCAGTTTTGTGCTGCTTTAGTGGAGAGCTTTTCTGAGCTTGATTTTCTATGTCAGGTGTGCTGAGGTGCATTACCTGGGGAGTTAGCTAGATGGTGCTGGAGCATACTTGTGTTGCTATATAAATGTAACTGGACTGAGGGAAGGGACATGGTTTCAGGGTGATCTAGAAAAAGGCATATTTCCCAACAAGGCCCCATGCAGAGCCAGAGAGGCTATCTCAGGGTATGTCTACACTAGAAACGCTACAGTGGCACAGATGCAGCACTGCAGCAGCATTGCTCTAGTGTAGACCCTTGCTGCAGAGACTAAAGGGATTTTCCACCACCATAGTAAATCCACCTCTCCAAGAGGCAGTAGTTAGGTCGACAGAAGAATTCTTCCCATTACCTAGAGGTGTCTGCACCAGGGCTTAAGTCAGCTTAATTACATTGCACAGACTGTGAAAAATTTCACAGCCTTGAACGATCTAGTTAAGCTAACCTCACTCCGTAGTGTAGACCAGCCCTCAATTTATTTTCTGTATTGGACCAAGCCCCAGCTGCCGAGATGAGGGAATGAGCTCAATCACAATATTGCTTACACAAGCTCCTGCCTCAGCCATTGAGAAGGGATCCATTCCACTCTCCTTAGAGGGAAAACGCCAGTGACGCTCTCAAATTTCAACATAAGGAACTGGCTTTGCTTTTATTGTTACTTCTGTATTAGGCAGCAACAAAAATGGATAGAACTTTACTCCACTGAGGCTGCTGTCTTCCCTGAACAGAGAGGAAGTGCGGTTTAGGGTATTTATTATTAAATTGTCATTGGTGTGTGAGGTGTTTTTATGAGCAAGGTCCCTGCCCCACAATGCATACACGCTCCATTTAACTGAGGGGAAGAGCACTGCAGTTTTGAATGCTGTCTTTAGGAAAGTTTCCGTAAACGTATAGATAACACCCCGACCGCTGCTCCGTGCTCTGCCCTAACAGCTGAGATACAATGGGGCTTTCATGCTAACAGTAGGGTGTTCCCAGATGAAGGCCCTAGACTCTGGAATCCACTTCCTCCTCTGACCCGGGGGGCGGGAGGGCCTGGAATGGGTCTGTTTGAGACCTGCTGTTAGGCTCTTCTGTTGATTCAGTCCATCTCTGCTGAAAAGGTCTCGGTTGGAAGCTGGTTCCTGTCCCTATGCAATGTTCCTAAGCCCTGAGTGGGGAGACAGCGCTGAGCACAGATTCCGAATCGTGGCTTTTGGCGTCATCTTGGGCACCTATTGCTGTTGAGAAAACAACTCCTTCAGAAAGTCCATGGAGTGAACTGTGGAGGCGGTAGGAATCTATTCATATTGTAATGAACTGGCTATTGTGTATATGCACCACTGCCTTCTACTAGATACAGTCAGAACTTCTTAGCTGTGGGTCAGAGGCCCTGTATGGCTAATACCGGTAGCTAGTGGAAATTCTCCGTTAGCCCAAGGGGGCGCTCTAGGAGCTGGAGGTAGTGTGTTCTTTCCTTGCTGTCAGTGAAGTTCTGAATGGCCCACTTGAAGCCCACCATGTTGTTGCAAGATACTTGGAACTGAGGAGACAGTAGAAAAAAGAAATGCCCATGTCCTAGATGTCTACTTTTTTATTGAACTAACTTTGAAAATGCTTTTCAGTAGCTGGGTATGGCCACTTTCATGGTGGAGGGTTGTAAGTATTTGAAGGCTGTGCCAACCAAAGGAGAGAAGTGGTAACAGGAAACAGAGCAAAAGAAAATTCACTGTGAACATGGAAGAAAACCTATTGTGATGAGAGCTAGACAGTTGAAAGGTATCTTAAGGGAAGTGATTGAAACCCTGTTGCTTGAGTCATTGAAAACTGAATTGCGCAGAGCACTGAGGTATACACAATAGCAGGAAACAATCCTGTACTGGTCAAAAGACATGGACTAGAGGACTTAAATCCTCAGCGTCATTAATTTCTATAACCCATATCTTCCTCTCTGGGGGGAAATTGTGTGGAAAATTCTACTGCTTAGCAGTCCTGTTTGGTTCCCCACATCTTCCACTGGTCTGGACAGGATTGCAAAACAAGACCAGGCTTCAAAGCTTGTGTTTGGCTCAGATGTGTAGGAATACCTGGAAGACTGTGGATCTGACCATGTCCAGAGATCCTCCCCATTCTGTGCCTTAGCCCCCAGGCTCAAGGGCAGCATGGATAGCAAGGCTTCTGTGCTATTGGTCATTAACCGCCACAGTCTGAAGGCCAAAGAGGGAGAGTTAGAGCATTTTGTTTTGAAACTTCCATTGCTGTCAGAGGGAAACACGCAGCACAAGTGCTGCTGGTGGGGAGAGGGTTGGGGGGAGTCCTCCTCTCTGGCCCCCTGCCCCAGCCCCGGGGCAGCCTGCCTGCTGAACCCCAAACTCCTCATCCCTGGCCAAACCCCAGGCCCCACACCCCCTCCCGCACCCCAACCCTCTGTCTTGGCCCAGAGCCAGCATCCAAACCCCCTCTCAGAGCCAGCACCCAAACCCCCTCCTGCACCCAGCACCCTAAACCCCCTCCTGGACCCCCTCCTGCACCCCAACCCCCTGTCCCAGCCCAGACCCCGCACCCCTCCTGCACCCAAGCTCTCTCCCAGAGCCTGCACCCCACACCCCCTCCTGCACCCCAAACCTCTGTCTCAGCCCAGAGCCAGCACCCAAACCCCCTCTCGGAGCCAGCACCCAAACCTCCTCCCACACCCAGCACCCTAAACCCCCTCCTGGACCCCCTCCTGCACCCCAACCCCCTGCTCCAGCCCAGAGTCTGCACCCAGCACCCAAACTCCATCCCAGAGCCTTAGGTGGGGACGGGACTTGGACCCGTTCTGGGCACCACCACAAATTATACAAACCTGCTGCCCCTGTCTATGCCAATGGGGGAGCGCTCTCCCGTCAACATAATAAAACCACCTCCACGAGCAGCGGTATCCATGGTCTGTAGGAGAGCTTCTCCCACTGACATAGCACTAGACACGCTGCCACTTATGCCAGCAAAACTTATGTCGGCCCGGGGGTGTTTTTTTCACACTCCTGAGTGACATAAATTTTGCTGACATAAGTGGTAGCGTGGACATGGCTTTAGTCACCTTGCCCACCATCCTCCTTCTTCCAAAGCTCCATGGCAGTATGGCCTTTTTGCAACCCTCTGCCCTATGATTATAAACTGACTCCGGTAGAAAGGTCACCCAGCCTGTGTGCTGGTTTCTCTTTGTCTGTGGGCCTAAATTTGGTGCCTACAATGAACTAGGCAGGCTTTTTTCTTAGGGCTTGTCAACATGGCGAAAGGTACTGGTACAATTAAACCGCTATAGTTATACTGCTATAACTCCTGTGTGGACACTCTGTTCTAGAATATGAGTGTCGACATGGGGAGTTATACCCGTATAACTATAGAGCTATCGTGATACTGGTAAATTTTTCCATGTAGACACATGCTTAGACACCAGTGTTTGTTTTAAGGTGAATAATCATCATCAGCTGTAAACTATTATTTTCCCTGCTATGCCACAGACAAGGCAGTGTTGATAGGTCCCAAGCTAGTGTGATCTCAACATACCATCCTTTCACAATCACTTCAATGATTTAAACATCTGCAACAGTTTGCTGACTCTGAGGCATGACTGGGGGTTTTTTAACCTGAATTTGGTGACCATCACAAATGAAGTCTGAAATTTCTCCCTTCTAAGAAGCAACCATGGAAGGTTGTCGTGCAGGTTGAGCCTTAGCTGCTGGCCTTTAAAACATGCAGCCCAGCAGCAGCAGCACTTAAACATTTAGTATTGTCAATATTTCTTGCAGATGGCAACAGCTTGTTCCACATATGGGGAGGAAATTTCCTAGTAGACTGTCTGTATGTGCAGGCTTCATTGAGACACCTTCAGCAGGACTCTGTCATTGATTAGAGTTCCAGTTCCCTCTAGATATTGATGTGGCTGTTGTTGTGTTGTTGTTTTTTTAACGTGTGCAAAAACGTTACTCTCAGACATGTCTGTTTGGCAGGGCAAACAAGAGGCATGAGGCAATGTGAAATTCTCCACCTGAGGGAAAAACTTATGTTGCTCTTCTGAAGGGTTGCTCTTCTCAGCACCCGCTGCCTAGGAGAGGATTACTAAAGAAAATAGCCGTGATTAAATAGATTACTATTATTTGTATTAATTAGTGCTCAGGGGCTCAGCTGTGTACCTATGTACCTTACCATGGTACGAGACAACCCCTGTCCCACAGAGCTTGCAGTCAAAGTAGACAAGACCAAAGGGTGGATTGGTATTTCCATTTTAAAGAAAGATTACGTGATTTGCCCAAGGTCACATGGAAGTCTGTGACAGAGCTGAGATTTGAACTGTGATCTCCTGAGCCTTCAGCTAATGCCTTGACAGCCAAACCAATCTTCCTCTCTGTAGAAAGTACTAGCCAAACAGAATATAGTAACTCAAGGTCCTAGCAATATGTGAGAAATCTTTACTAAAGAGACAGGCCAAAGGCACAACATTTAGTTCCAGATCTGGATCTTCACTCCCAGTTCGCAGGTATTCATATCCCAAGCTTTTGTTACATTGGCAGCTGCAAAATTCAGACCCAAATCCAGGTTCACATTCAAAACTCCCTCAAAGTTCCAGAGACTTAGATCTGTGGCTTTGGTTTGATTCCCGCTCTGTGCTCTTGACTACAAAACGAAAGGCAAGGATAGTTGGGGGTGGGAGGGGAACCCCACCTCAGCCATAGTAATAATAATAAACAATAGCTATTTCTTCCCTGATGCAGGTTTTGCAGGATTTCCTGATTACCTTGACATTATTCCTACGGAAGCCATGCTCCATCCACCCACTATGTACAGGAAATATGCCGAGTGTGTAATCCTGTCCTTCACCTTGTGTGCCTCCAATAGGATGGGGTCTAAAAGGAAACGGAATAGCAGCTGAAAGGTTCACCAGAGAGAGAAATTAACCCTGTAATTTTTCATTTCCTTCCTGTTGTTTTTGGAAGGTGGAGTTGGAGAGACTAAGCTTGTGCAATGTGGAAGAGACAAAAGTAGCTTGCAAACCTAGAGGTCTCTTCTGAGTATTAAACCACTGGGGTTGGCATAGCCATGAATGATACCACAGTACAGTTTCCTACAGTAGCATATAGTCTTCAAGTGTGTGGTACCTGACAAATATATGGTTTATTAGTATTATACCTTTTGTATTACAAAATCACATGGAAACCCCAGTTAGTTGGAGCATCTGTTTGCTGGGCACTGCACAAACCCACAGGTAGAGAATGTCCATGTAGCTAAATAGGGTGACCAGATGTCCCGATTTTATAGGGCCAGTCCAGATATTTGGGGCTTTTTCCTATATAGGTGCCTATTACCACCCACCCCCTGTCTCAATTTTTGACACTTGCTATCTGGTCAGCCTATGGCTAAGAGGGTCCAGTCTAGTACAAAATGCAACATGGTAGTATAACAAGTGAATGAAGGGAGAGGGTGGATGAAAGAAACAGGATAGGAACACACGGTTGCAGGCTTGAATTGTCCTTTCTTTTTTTAAAGATATGAATAAGCAGTAAGCAGAGATCCCCTACTGGTTTCTGGCCTAGCCAAGGCTGTTTCCCTTATGCAGCATGGTCGGCGTGGGTCTCTCGAGAAGAAATTTAGAGGAGCACGGTGCATTATAGTTTGAATGGTGGTTTGGGAGCTTTGCCATTGGTTTCACTGGGAGCAGGATCAGACACTACATCAGGGATGGTGTTCTATGCAGGAGGTGTTGCTTGGGAGAAACTGCAAAGGTGCTTTTGGGAGAAGCGAATGATATGGCGATGGCGCTTGGTGTACTTGGCGGAGGGAGAGGAACATGTAAGATACATGAGCCAATAAGTAATGATGGGCTATCTTGTGAAGGGCCATAGAGGTGCTGACGAGAAGCTTGACCTTGATACAGGGCTGTAGGGGGAGCTAATGGAGAGACACAAATGGGAAGTGGTGACACAGAGAAGGAAGTTGATCTTAGCAACAATGGTTTGAATGGACATGAGTGTTAAATACTGTTCTAGTTTGTGTTTATAGGACAATAAGGATTAATTAGAAATTCCCTTAATAATGGTTTAATTAGTACATGTGAATCATTAGATTCTCGATTGCATAAGTGAGGAAATAATTGTTTACTAAGGATGTCCTGACTGGAAGCTCCATAGCTAAAGGACAGGAAGAAACATTGAGAAGGGCAAGGTTTAGAGCTGTACTAAGACTTCAGCCCTGGAATGCCCTGCTCAGAACTGCAGATAGAAATGTTCTTCATCCAACATTTCCTTACCTGAGTGCTAGGAGTGCCTGTTACAGCAGTTCAGTAAAAGATGGAATGTCGATCAGTGATTACATCCCACTGCATTACATTGACACCAATAATCTATGTGTAGTTACATGAGACATCAGGAAAATGAAAAAATCAAACAAGTTTATACTAGAGTGCAATATATTGCACATGCAGTTTCCACATTATGCAGTATATCACTTCTATAGTAGGTATATGAAGGAATAGGCTGTGGTTTTATATTTGTGGTGTATTTAGCTATGTAACATGTTTTCTGTGTACTGAACCTTTAAATCTCTAACGATTTAGAAATCCATTTTGTGTTTAGTTCAATGAAGACTGTCTGAGGAGACATACATACTACAGGAGATTTTCCTTTTGCTCCTAATTGTCAGTGTTTCTCAGCCTAAAATAAAGGTCATTCTCACTGAAAGGATCTGTTTGGGTTTGCAAAAACCCAGCAATGCTTAGTACATTTTGTCACTATTTAATATTGTAAACTTTAAAGTTACTGTAGCATATGTTTGTAATGTAGTGCAACTTCAACACATCCAACATTATGGAAATAAAATGCATTGCAAAATATACTTTGCAGATCTGGCCAGAGGATTGTTTTACTCCTGGTGACTGATTCATGTATTTTTGTAATAAAATGCAGTGTCCTTCCAAAAGTAACTCAAGATATAAAAATAACTTTCTGTCCCTGTGACTATTTGTTCAGTTGTTGTAAAGTTAGGGGCAGACCTGGTGTTTTCTCAAGTTCAACTTTGTAAATGATGTGTCATTTTTATTCAGCTCTGTTACATTTTTGTTTTTGTTCTGGGAGGTGCTTTTGCCATTGTTGCAAAAGCAAAAACAACCACAGCCTTGCTCGGCCTAAATGTAACTTGGTACCTACTAAATTAACCCCTGTAAATAAGGGTCTCTTCCCCACATTTACCACTTGATCTTGGGTGTTTTCTTTCAAACTGAAGTTCTGTTGCACAGCATATGTTAAAGACTGTTTTAGTCATGCATATGTACTGGTGAATGTTTACAATACACTCACCTTTTTAAAATGTTTTATGTTAGTATAACAATCTAAACAGATCTCTTCTTGCTCTTTATTTAAAGGGACACTTGCTCTTTATTTAAAGGGACACTGCCTAATATTTTGGGTTCTAGTCTTAGGCTTTCTGTTCAAAAACAGTTATACAAAATCTAATACTAAAAATATTTTCGTAAGCTTTTAAAATATGACTGAACACATTTTTGTTTGGATTTAAGCATTCCCCTGAAATACATTGCTACCTCGATATAACGCGACCCGATATAACACAAATTCGGATATAACGCGGTAAAGCAGTGCTCCGGGGGGGGGGGGCGGGGCTGCGCACTCCAGTGGATCAAAGCAAGTTCAATATAATGCGGTTTCACCTATAACGCGGTAAGATTTTTTGGCTCCGGAGGACAGTGTTCTATTGATGTAGAGGTGTATGTGCAACCCAGACATTAGAGCCTTTCCCCATGAAAATGGGAAAATGAATCTTATTAATCTATTTTCACTGTCCAAGTTGAAGGAAAATACAAAATGTCAACAAATTACATATATGGGGAGGAACTTTTATTTTAAAAATTTGGTCTAATAATAGTTAATGATTTTTCTTGTTTTGGGCAATTTTGTAAACTGTAAATAGTTTTCATGAAAGTTTCACATTGGAAACTATGCACATTGTACGTGTTTTCAGTGCAAACTGATTTTGTTTGGAAAGAAATGTAAAATTTAGAAACATGGTTTCTTTTTGACCCGTTGAAAAAAGAACCATTCTGGAAAATTTGCAACCAAATTAAAAAGAAAACAACTATTTTTTTTCTAAGCATTTTGAATTTCACCTGTTTTGCACACCTCTGTTGGTAATACAGGTAAGAAAATTGGGGAGGGAGGAGCATGGGGAGAAAAGGGCTTTGTACATATGATTTTTAACTTGATAGTAACCCTCTAATCCTTCAGCCCTGAGTAGTGTATTCTGGGAAATATGCAAGCTAAGCATCTAAGTATAATTCACCTCATGGGTTTATGTTTGTTTCAGAATTTGTTACTAAGAAAAAAGGGGTTTTAGCCAAAAAGCTGGATTTTTTTTTTTTCATTTCAAGGACAACTATTTCTGTTTGTAATGTGGTGGGTTTTGGTTTTTGTTTTTTTTTTTGCATTTGTGATCACTTGGTTTCTCTATTTTTTTTCCATTGAAGAACTTGCAGAACTGGGAGAACAGGCTCCGTCCTGCCAGTTCCTTTTTCTGACTCAACAGAATGTGCTGGCCGCAAATGTGTGCCGAGCGAGCATGACCCAGATTCTTCTTCTCATTCTCCTACTCCAGTGAAACAGGAAAAGACAAATTTAGTAGAACCTCTAAAAGAAGTTTCGTGAGGAAGTGACGCTGCATGTCACACAATGACAACTTGATGGAAGCATTTAAATTAACTAAGGGTGATTCTCAAATTGACCTTGGTGGGCTATTTGAGGCTACTGGACAGGTACAGACATAGGTTTAAATGCAGAATCTACTCTAGACGGATCTGAAGGCTGTTGTTTTTCCATGGAGAATGTGGTTAGCAAAAGAAATAGGCTTCCAATTGATAGGTTGTAACATTTTAAAGCAAAAATGGGATGGCAGTGTGTGGAGTTTGGCAAATTGAAGGGCTTACGAGCAGAGCCAAGTGACCTATGAAATTGCTCTGAGATGAAATGAAGCTGAGGTTTTCTGACTCTTTGACTAGAGAGAGGTTCAAATCAAAACACCAGACACCAACTCCTCACCCCAGAAATTTTGTAGTGAGCTTCTGGGGTTGCTTATAGTGGACTGAGTTTGAAACCCCAGAGCTGAGCACACACGTTAGTCAGGACGTCCAGATCTAGATCTGGACTTCATCTCTTGGGTCTGTCTTGGCTATGGCTGGAACCTTGGCAAACCCCTTCATTCCCCATGAGCTCCAACATGGGATTTAGGGTTTTGATGGAAAACCTGTAGTTTGCGCTGAGTTTCCCTTTGATTTTCTGGAAACTCAGCGAGGGGAGTGAAAATCAATTTACGTGGTAATGAATCATCGTGACCTTCTTGTAAAATTACAGTTTCTCTCAGACCCACCATTCTTGTTGTCGTTAGTCACCCTGAGGCTTGGGAGAGGCTGGTGACCATTATGGGGATCAGGAGGGAACTTTTTGCAAATCATGCTTTCTCCCATGGTGTTTAGTTCAGCCACTTTCTAATGCCCCCAGCTATGCCAGTGGGCCCTCAACACTGCTTCAGCTTGTCTCTATAGACCAAAACTTTACTTAATCCCTCCCACAAACCTCTAGAAGTTTCACTAAACCCCAAACAAGATGGGATCCTCCCATTCCACCCTACTCACAGCTACGAAGAACTCCGAAAGATTGCAGTGACAAGCCTTGACCTCATGTGTGATTTAGTTAATTTACCGCCCAGTGCTCCCAGGACAAACATTGTCTGTATGCAGGAAGGCTCTGTCTTTCCCCCTCATTGAAGAGAGCTCTCCAAAGTTAAATTGTATGGTTTTATTTACTGTTTCCAGTGGTGCTCTATATGTGCAGCCTGCCTCACCAAACAGTCTATGTAAAGGCCTGATCCTGCAAAGGGATCCGGTCATGCTGGTGTGGAATCCTGTTGACCCAGCAGTGGTGCTCCAGTGGAGAGGAAGGATGCTCCAGTGATTAGGGCACTAGCCTAGGTCTTGGGAGAGCTGGGTTCAATATCCTGCTCCACCACAGACTTCCTGAGTGACTTTGGGCAGGTCACTTAGCTTCTCTGTGCCTCAGTTCCCCAGTAAAAAGGGGATAATAGCACTGAGTTACCTCCCTGGGGTGTTGTTAGGATAAGTGCATTAGATTGTAGGTGCTCAGATAGTTATATGGCCCCTGTCACCATAGTACCCAAGATGTCTCAATAGATGGATCCCTTTCTGTGATCAGGTCCTTGGTTAGAACAAAGGACAGTAGGTACAACATGGGCAGTGACTAGGGCATCTTCTCTCATGCTGTCCTGACAGGCTGCCTTGAACCCCCAGCGATTACTGGGGCTGCGAAGGGAGTTGAGTGTCCATAGCCCATTCAGTCCTGGGCACCTCTGCTGATATGGGTCGTTTGTTAGCATTAGCGTTAAACCGTGGCTGTGCTCTGATATAGGCACACCAGCTCGCTGAGCTGGGACCTCAGACTGCCAATTCACTCCACATAGGCTACCAAACAGCTGTCGGGTAATAAGTGCGGGGTTAGTACCAACCTGATCTGGATTAGAATTGGCATTTTAGAGATGAAAAGCTCTAGATCCCATTACTTATACCCTGAGCTCTCCAGTCCCCCATCTGTCACAGCTCATTACGGTGGCAATAAATGTGAACTCCCCCACTGTACAACTGTCTCATTGTCTCATTCTCCAGTCTGGGTTCACATCCTTCAAATACTTGCGGGCAGTTATGTTCCCTTGCCTACAGTTATCCGGCCAAGCTGCACGTATTTCTAATCTTTCCACACTAGTCTGTCTCTGCCTTCTCCTCCTGCTCCTCTATTGTTTTTGTTGCCCGTCCCTCCAGCTTTCTTTCTGGTATTAGGGTGCCCAGCATTGCATGCAGTATTCTAGGAGTGGTCTCACTAGGGCTGCAGGGAATATTTTCCCACATTCCCTCTCCGTTATTACTCATTACACGTGTTGCTGAGAGCTTAATTTACTGCCCTCCGTTCCCTTTAGGCTGTTAACAACCAAATCATCTTCCTATTCTCTGGAGCCAGTCTGGAGCATTCACTGCACGGTGCTGGGGTGGCAGGCAGATAATTTTTCACCATGCTATGGCCCGTCTCCTTTTTCTCGGGTTTTAGAAAGGCTTCATTTAGTTTGACAATGACGGTAATGGTAGCTAGCAGCAGATTTTCATATACTGTCCAGGGTATCTGGAGTGAATCAGACCTTTTAAATCGGCCTCAGCCAGGCAGCCTGGCTACCTAAATTGGTCCTGAAGCAGGAAGCAAGAAATAATTGTATTTGTACTAACATGTCACATTTTATTGGCTGCCTTAAAGACTGTCTAATCCCTCAAAGCTGAGGATGAATGGGGGCATGGGAGGCCTTTGATAAAGTGATCAGTAGTTTTTTTTTTTTTATTATTATTTATTTATTCCCTATTTTAAAGGGATGCTCTGAAAACAAAAATCATATGTAGTTTCTTTTCTCATGCTACTACTGACATCTGAGACTTATTAAAATAGAAATGATTTTTAGAATCAAGCATATGGTACCTTTCATCACCGAATGCTGTTTCATCGTGTTTTGCATTTCGCTCACAGTCAACAGTGAAACTTTCTTTTTCTAGGGAGCTTCACTTTCTGGTTCTCATGCTATTTAGATTGCCACAGTTGCTGGAGAATGTTTCGACAGGTTTAGTGACAAAAACACCTATGTTTTCAGCCTCAACGATTCAACAGTGTCGCTTTAACCTATGTGAGTGGCCGGTGAAGTTGGAGAAGGGCCTGGGTTTTTTCTACCCCCGTTGGATGACATCTCAGGCACAGCCTACGCTTTTGAGGGAGCAGCCTTTTCAGCATATTCTCCTGGCTCATTTATCTTCCTCACCAGGCTCCCAGGCCATGCTCTCACACTTGGGGCTTGTCTAGTTTAGGATATTTCGTACAACTGGTCAAATATTTTCTCACAGCTGTTCTTTGGTGAAAGATTGCTTTTCAGTTAAACGGAAATTGTGTTGAGAAAATTCCATTTTTGTTTACAATTTCTGGGGTTTTTTTGTGTGTGGCGGGTTTTTTTTGGTTAAAAACATAAGAACGGCCATACTGGGTAAGACCAAAGGTCCATCTAGCTCAGTATCCAGTGGCCAATGCCAGGTGCCCCAGAGGGAATGAGCAGAACAGGTAATCATCAAGTGATCCATTCCCTGTCGCTCATTCCCAGTTTCTGGCAAACAGAGGCTATGAACACCATCCCTGCCCATCCTGGCTAATAGCCATTGGTGGACCTATCCTCCATGAATGTATCTAGTTCTTTTTTGAACGCTGTTTATAGTCTTGACCTTCACAACATCCTCTGGCAAAGAGTTCCACAGGTTATATGGAGAGAGCCTCAGTCTCACTTTTGTATTTGTGACCCCCCGGGGTGCAACCTGCTCTCTTACTTTTGTACTTGTGACCTCCCCCCCCCCCCCCCAGGGTGCAACCTGGAACTGGGGTACTGCTGAGCCCTCTGTCTCACCAGTCTGGGCATCCTTTCACACTGTGCTGCTGTGGCAAGCTGCAGACTGCTTCTGGTCCTGCACTCACATAAACCTTTACCCAGTCAGGGACACACCCAGCTGCAGTTACATGAACGCTTCTCCTCAGTCACTCGTGATCTAACAATAGAGAGATTTTAGCCAGCTCACCCCCCAGCTCCACAGCCTAGGACCCCAGAGCTGTACCATCTTGCCCTGGTCAAAAGCCTGACCAGTATAAGTCCACCCCTCCCTCAATGTGGAGAGGACAATTTACCAGTTTTTGTTCCTGAGCAGATTCCCCAAGGACTTCTAGAAAAACACACTGTTTTAGGTAAAAAATGTACAACAAATTTATTAACTACAGAAAGATAGATTTTAAGAGATTATACATAATAGCGTACAGATCAAAGTAGATTTAAAAACAAAAACGCAATCTAAATTCTCTAAACTGGTTAGGATTTGAATCAAACAGGTTCTCACCCTGTTAGATAGCACAAACAGTCCACCCAGCTTCCATACACAGGCAGGCTTCCTTCTTTCCCGCCTGGGACTCCCCTTCAGTTCAGTCTTTGTTCCTTAGGTGTTTTCAGGTGCTGTATTGTAGGGGGAATGAGGCCAAGTGATGATGTCACTTCCTCCTTTTATATCTTCTTCCAGCTTTTGCCGTGACATGAGTCAAAGAGTCTCCATTAGGTCTGTGCTATCTCTGAGAGGTTTCCATTGTACACAGTTCCTGGGGTAATCCTTGTGAGTGTTTGTATTCTCCTTAATGAGCCATCAACATTGGCCTTTTTATTGTTATACACCTCTACCCCAATATAACGCGACCCAATATAATACGAATTCGGATATAACGCGGTAAAGCAGTGCTCTGGGGGGGGGGGGCGGGGCTGCGCACTCCAGCGGATCAAAGCAAGTTCGATATAACGCGGTTTCACCTATAACGTGGTAAGATTTTTTGGCTCCCGAGGACAGCGTTATATCGGGGTAGAGGTGTACCTGAAAGGCTGCTTGTGGGTGTTCCCAACCTCACAACATGTTTCAGTGGCACACACATAGCAAAACTTCATACACAATGATAGCACATACAACTTAACAGGATATTTAATATTCAACAGATTGACTTTTAAAATACCTCACAAGGCATACTTTGTACAAAACATATCATAATTGTATCATAATCATATCACTATGGTGAATGTGGAGTATAGAGTGTCACAGTACTCACCTATCATCCATCAGAATTAGACTGATCTCATGTCACAGAATTATAGGACCTGATTCTCCATTCCTTGTACCTTTTATTGCATTTTGCACCAATGCGAATCGGGTGCAACACACAACCATTCTGATCTGGTAGCAATTAGCATTCAGCCCACACAGGAGTAAATGCCTACCCAAGATGCGAGGCAATGGAGAGCCAGACCCACAAAATCTAAGAGAAAATACCCTATTGGGTATCTAGTCTATCTCCCAGATTGCAGAGGACTGGTCTCTGTTGTACGTTTCCTGCTGTTTTGCCAAGTCTAGTTTTAAATGTGGCAAAAGATGGGGCTTCCGTTCCATCCCTTCCTTATTGAAAGTCTGCATAGAGCTCACTGTTGGGAAGGTTTTTCTGATATTCAGCCTAAATCTTCATCCCAATACTCCTAACTATACCCCCTTTTATTATGATTGATCAATCCTCTTCCTGTTTGACACAACCACCCTTCCTGTAGGTCTGTACCCTTGCCAGGACCCTGCTCAGCGTCACGGTGCTAAGATACACACATCAAACTCTTTTCGTCTTTCCTCCTACGTCAATCACTTCAGCCCTCTGGCTGTTTTTGTCACTCCTCTCTGAATTCCTTTGGCGTAATTCTCCACTACAATGTGCCTCGTGGTAATCTACAGCTCTGCAAAGTGGGCCTACGATGCTAGCCAACTGCTATAAAAGGTGCAAGGCAGTGGACAAACAGACCTCATGAGTCTGTCACTTGATTCATGGCATGGATGCTCGAGGGGTGTGTGTTGTTTATGAAGCTGGCAGGTTGTGCAGCCAAGTGAGGTTAAAAATTAACCAAAGTATATTATGACTTATTGACCTTCTGTTGAGTCTGGCAGTTTTGGTGCACTCTTTAAAAGTGAGTTGAAGAGTGTGGGGGGGAATTGGAGGTCATGCCTCTCTGATGTCTGCTGGCCTTAACAGGGGCAGTGTGTGTTTTTTTTGTTTTGTTTTTAAATAAAACAGAAAGGGGGTTTTGGTCAGCTCTTCAGCTGGTGGACATTAATACAACTCCACTGACTTCAGTGCAGTGGTGTATATTACAACCACTATGCTGAGTATCTGGCCTTTTATTCCTACCTACTTTTAACTTAGCAGCTCTTTCATCACTGAACTGAACAGTTGGGATGTTTGACTCTTTCATCTATTTGTCAAGTGTTTAACGCCCGACAGATGTTAACAAAAACAAATGGAGATGCCAGAGATTTAAATGTAAAATTCACTTCCTTGATCCAGGGACCCCTTGATGCCAACTGGCAGAGGGCCCAGGGGTGCATAGGATTTTACAGAGATCCCCAGGGTTGGCTATGTGAATAATAGGGTAGCAGGTGAGGTCTCTGAGAATCAGTTGCCAACTGGTTGTCATAATCATTGAGAGATGTATGGAGGGATAATATTTAAGCAGTTATGTATCTATTAAAATTATGTTCTTACGGTCTTGGAGTTAAGGCAGATCACCAGGAGGTGCCATGCCTCAAAAATGTCCCTTTCAAGTAGGAGGTAACTGACATCTATCTCTCTGTCTGACCTTTTTGTGTATTGGACACCTCACAATGTCTGTCTAGTTTGTATACTGAGCCTGGTACGAATTGAGAGATTGCAAAATCTCCGAGACAGGTAACCTACAGGAAGAAACCAAGAGCAAGGGGTGTCCTGTTTATGGATAAAGAGAAAGGATTGTTCTGGTGTATCTTGCAAGGAAAAAGAACACATTGGATCCTTCACTTAGGAGGCAACCTGCCCACATACACATCTTATGAAAGAAAGCCATAGCCTGCCTGGCTGTAAAATGCTGCAAGGATTTTGGGTGACTTTGTTAGACATGGGAGTATCTTGTTAATTAAGACTAGGCTCTAGAATGCGTCTTATGATTTTATATGTAACCATTTGTTTCCAATACTTCTACTTGCTACTACTTGAATCTTGGTGCTTTATTAAATAAACCTGGCCTGCAGTTCTCTAATCTAAGTGCTGAGAATTAAGCGGAACGATGATCAGAGGTGAAACTGGTAAGGTGGGGCGTAGTGTTTCTTTGCAAACAGCAGATCAGTGAACACTGAGAGCGTCCAGTGGATCAGTGGGGACTACAAGGCCTCGAGTGAGTGCTTGTGTTGCCCCTGGCTGGCGGAGTTGGGGAGCTGACCCCCAGCAAGCACAGATGAGCCTCCCTCACACTAAGGGCAGATGATGGCGAGTTGCCTCACTACCCTGTGTACCCCCAAGAAGCGTCGCGCTTGCCTTCTCAGACAGGGCTCACTTGCTTGGTATCTGTGACGTCCTCTTGCTGGTTTTCCAGTTGTCCATAGAGTCTTCCAGGAAACGCAAAGCAAGATGAGACCTGCATTTCGAATATGACAAAATGGGGCGTGAAAAAAACTGCCAAGCCTCTGAGGCCTTTTTTTATCTTCCAGAAAGAGACCGTAGGTTATGTGAAGAAGCACTGTTGGCTTTGAAAACTGTTCTGTGGAAAGGGAGCACTTTTCCACATCAGCAGAGAAATATATCTGCAGAAACCTATCCAAACACTTGTGCTAATTAGGTCGAGCCAAGCACTATGCATATTAGACGGATAGTAATTGCCTGCGCTGTTCATCGTATCAGACGCCTATGTCTGCTCTTTCCTTCTAGAGTCTAACACTGGTGGTGTTTTCCTCCCATGTTGAATGTGATGCCATAATATGCAGAAAAGAAATATACAAGGAGGAGTGCTGACCTGGGTTAAACCAATGATTTAATGAGCCTTAAATAAAAAAAAAATTGGCCCAGGGAAATGGTGTGGTGCAATTTGCTATCATTCGATTAAAATCATCCTTTCCTGTTGTGCACCGAGCCCAGTTTCTGAATTCAGGTCTTTACTGGGATGGGTGAGTCATGCACCTGATAAGAAAATACACCTATTTTTAGGCAGATATAGCAGCTCTATGGTTGCCAAAGTAAACAAATGTTTTATTTCTACTCTTTATGGCTAGTAGCATGGGAAGGTTGCTGGGAAATTGAGCACCTAGGGCCTGATCCAAAGTCCACTGAAGTCAATGGAAAGAGATCCCTTGATTTACAGTGGGCATTGGCTGAGGCTGTTAGCTAGGGAGGCCAGGGAGGGCTGTGAGGTCAGGGAAGGCTTGTGCCATGGTTAGGGTACTAGCCTGGAACTTAAGAGATCCCGGTTCAATTCCCATGTTTGCCACAAACTTCCCTTGAGGCTTTGTGTCTCAGTTCCCCCTCACTACAATGCGAATAATAGTAGTTCCCATATGAGTTTTGAGGTAATGAGGGCTCTACAAGGCCCTAAGATAGATAGGTGCTGAGTGCTCTTGATTTCCAATGGAAGTTGAAATGTTGAGTGCCTGGTGAGATTGGACCCAACTGGCTATCCTTTGAAGGGATGGATCAGCAACTTGGACCTTCCTTAAAAATAACAAATAGGGAAGTAGGATTTGTTCCATCTCTTCAGTGTAGAACATCTTGTTTTCTCCAGGGCCAGTCTTATGGGTGGGTGATGTGGGCGACTGACCAGAGCACCATGGTCAAGGAGGTGCCATGGTCAACCCCCCAACTCACACACAGCCAGCCCAAGGCCCCTTAAACTTCTGAGTGCTGGACCTGGAGCTGTGGAGAAACAGCCCCGGCCAGGGGCTCCTAATGTGCATTGGGCTCCAGCTACTAGACCTGTCTGCCCTGGGGAGGGATGGGACTTCCTCTTCCCCTGAATGGGCTGCTTCTGGGTCTGGGTCAGACCCACCTCCAGGAACCTCCCCGGCGTGCAGGAAACTCTTCACACGCGCACCCCCCCCACTTCCTGCCCCTATTGTTCCTCAGCTGTGGGGGGAAGGGTCACTGTAGCTCTTCCCCTTCCCCCCCCCCCCCCCCCCCCCCCCCCCCCCCCCCCCGGGGTCAAAAAAAGGGCGCCAAAAAACAAGTCTGCTCAGGGCGAATTCACCCAGGGAATTTTCCCTAAGGCTGGCCCTGGTTTTGTTTCAGCTTAGTGCTGTGGCGTAGAAGCAACACGGGAGCTCGGTGGGCCCTGCTGTCACTTTACAGGTTAGCAACTGGCACACTCCAATCCTTGAGCCCTCTAAGCATCTCCCTGAAGTGTCCAGCTGCTGGTCCACTGGACACTGTGTTCACGGATTCACTGCTTCCAAAGAAACAGTACACCCCAGCTGCTCAGCTCCACCTCGGATCACCACTCTGCCCAACATACAACACTTAATTAACAAGGTACTCCCATATCTAACCAAGTACTGCTCATGTAAAATCCTTGCAGTGTTTTACAATCAGGTTGGCTCTGACCCTCCTTTCGTAAAACAAACACGGTCAGCTTGCCTCCTTGGTGAAGGATCCTGTGTGTTCCTTTGCAGTCCAATATACAGTAGAACCTCAGAGTTACGAACACCAGAGTTACAAACTGACCAGTGAACCACACACCTCATTTGGAACCAGAAGTACATAATCAGGCAGCTCCAAGACCATAAGAACATAATATTCAGTATAGATACATAACTCCTCCAATATTATCTGTACATAAATTTCACAATGATTATGAGGACCAGTGGGATGTGGCTATTGGTACAGACCTCGCATGCCACCCTTTGGGGAACTAGTATGCATTTTTCCAACCCAGGTGATCCCTGTAAAATCCTATGCACCCCCTCTGCTTGTTGGCACCAGGGGGTCCCTGGGTCGCAAGTATCTCATCACTTCATTGGCCTTCCAAGTCCTGAGTTCAAGGTTCTGTTTTTCACCTGCCTCTGTTGACGGCACAGTCCATGCCTCAAGTGCATTTGGGAGGTACATCATAAGCACCTGAAAATACATCAGGAAAGTTCAGGGAAATGTTTCCTGATGTGTTGTAAGCATTGGTTTCACCACTGATGATAACAGGGGAATCATGAAATCTGAAGCACAGAGGTTTGGGGGAAAGTGAAATGGGAACTGATGCATCTCACACATTGGAAACAGAAATGTGTTTGTTTGGCTCTAAAGGTGAAATCTTGTCCCGCGTGAAGTCATGGGGAGTCGGCCATAGACTTCATTGGAGCCAGGATTTTACTCTGTATTTTGTGAATGAGATGGGATCTTCAATATGCACACATTTTGCATTACAAACACACTCTGTTCATTACCGCAGTGCCTTGGGACCAGCTCTGTACAGACACAGAGTAGTAGATGGTGTCTGTCCAAAAGAGCTTTCAATCTAAATAGGCATCTGAGACACAGGGTAGGGGGAAAGGGTAGAGCACACAAGCAGAGCCATCCATGTGATGTTCCTTTTGTCTTTATTGATTGGTGGGTGGGTGAGCTGGTCAGTCCTGCATTTACTTAAGCACCATCCCTATTTTTTCCCTTTATCCTCCATTCTCAAAAGCTCTGCATTGCCACGTCTGTGTGCTGTGATACAGAGACTCCATCCTCGCCACTCTGTGCAGCCAGGGGCCACTGAGAGATGTGCAAAAGAGAAGCCATCTCTTTCCCAGGAGATAAGCTCTTTGCCTCCACATCCGCCACCCCAGCCTCTCCCTTACTGGGAATGAGTGACAAGATCTGGATCCCAGCCTGTAGAAGTTCCAGGCACACAGAGTTGTCATGCTGCTGAACACACCCAGGGTGTGTTGTGTAACATGCAAAGGGAAGTTTGCAGGCAGAGTAGCAGGGTCGTGTGTGTGTGTGTGTGTGTGTGTGTGTGTGTGCCATGCTTTGTTTGTTTCACACGCTCAGACACATGATCTCTCTGGTACAGACAGCCTACAGTGTTATGTCCTGTACTGCAAGTACAGTAAGTCATAGAGGACATTAATCAATTAATTGTGTACATGGAGTGCTAGCAAGGCACAAATCATTAGTGAATAAAATGGCCAGACTAGCTGAGCTGCCTGTCCATGCAGCCCCAGGTTGGGCTTTTTCAGAACACACAGGGAAATCCTTTTAACTTTAAAAACAGAAACTGGTTCGTGGAGACTGACTCATCGGCAATGCTATTGGCTTCATTTTCTAAAGGTTGCGGGAAAACCTCGGCTGATGCCTCTACAGGGTGTGACACCTGCTGATCTAACCAGGTAACAAACAAATCATTCTCTACAAAGGAACCCAGCAATTACCCTGCCATGTAGCTATTTACAGCAGGCACAGTAAGATAAACCTGTTTGTCTGCTAGTGTAAAAAAATATATATACGCTGATTTATTATCAGACTTCTGCGGAATTTCAGGGCCAGACCTAATTTTATGTCTTCACCGAATGGTTTAATGGATTTTAAAGGGTATTTATAGAAACATCCTGCTAGAGGTCAGAAAACATATTCCCGAATATGTATGCACTGTGTGTATTGCCTCCAAAAAATCTGTGAAAAGAACATTAAGGACGCCAAGTCAAGCTCTCAAAAATTAGGAAATGCCAGAATTAGGATTGTCTGTGCGGCCTTAATTCAACCCTCTTGTGCGTTGTGCATTATGATGGTTACACGATCACATGCAACTTTTTCCATAGTTTAGTGCATCTGTTCTAAAATATTGTGCTATTCGGCTGTTATGACCAAAATCAATGTATAACTGGGGGAGGTGGTTCAGCAAGCTGGTAATGGGCTGTTGAGCCTTTCACCTTGAAGTCACCCGTTCAGATCTACTCCAGTTTGGCAGAAATCAAAACCTGTCATCACGAGCTGGCTGTTGACACGCCCTGCGTGAAATGAGTGTGGGGTCGCTTCAAATGCAGTTGGACAAGTATCCCCTCTCTTCTCTCCCCCACTCCTCAATTGGCACTGGTTACCGTTTTGTTGACACGCTCATCAGAGATGCCGAGGAATGAATGAATTACCAAGCCTGAGCCTCCCTCCTGTGGAGCTGGTCCCTTCACGTCATGGCTGAGGCATGTTGGCAGGGCAGGGTGAGGGGGGAATGCACTCTTGCTGCATACGCGAGTCCTATCATGTGGATAAACATGAATTTAGCTTCCATCACAATCAGCCTGGCAGTTTTCACCAGCACTAGATATAAATCAGGGGAGAAACGGCAGTATTTGGGGTGGATCTGGTCCAATACTGACAGGTGGATGTTTGTGGCAAATTGGTAGAATCTATTTTGGGAGCAGAAGGGGAGCTATTGCAGCAGAACTCCATGACCGTGTACCAAAGCAGCAGCTATTTGCATGGGGTTTGTGGCACAGCCTGAATCCGAGACGAGGGAGAAACTCACTACATAGCCTGTCCTTGCAGAATTTCAAGCTCAGGTTTGGATAGTTTGAGCGAGCGTCAGAATTTTGGCTAGGCTGGTGCAAACCGAACCTGAGCTCTGAACCTTTTGGCAGCTCAGACATGGCTCGGGGGAGGAAGGAGGACCTGGTGGTTAAGGCATTGACCAGTACTCAGGAGATCTGGGATCAATTTGTGCCTCTGACACTGAGTTTCCGGGGAACCTTGGGCCAAGTCACTTTTAGTATCTCTTAGTTCCCCATTTATAAAGGGGGGATATTGATATTCCCTTTCTCCCCCAGTTTGTCTTGTCTCCTTAGATTGTAAGTTCTTCCAGGCAAGGCCAGTCTCTTAACATGTGAATGTACAGCATCTCGCACAATAGGGCCCTGCTGTCATTGGGGCTTCTACTGGAAGGGGAGTAAATAACTTCAGCGTTCTTCCCCATTTATTCTTACATGCTCGTTTTCTCTTCCCTTACCTTTCTCTAGTTGGGCTTTACGGTGATTGTCAGGTTAGGGGTGCAGTGACATCTGAATGCTTTGTGCAAGAGATCCTGCCTGGAGACAGCAATTTATCCCCTGAGGTCTGTGCTCTTATCAGAGAGGTGAAACACTCCTCTGCTCGGGGAATAATTCATTAGACAATACTTTTTTTTTTTTTTTTTTTCATGTCACAAGTCAGTCCCAAAGAAAAAGTCTATGCCCCATGGCTATTTCAGCTTGTTAAAGATACCTTTCAAGACAGGGATGAGTGAGTAGTTTGAATAAAAGATTCAGGATTCTTTGCCCAAAACGTGTCATAACCTTTTCTTTTTTAGAAATGGGCCCCAACTTAAACTCCAGATCTGAATGATCCTGGACTCTGAACAAGTTTGGGTCCAAACGTGACTTGCCCCTATATCTGCATTGGGCCAAAGCAAGACTTCTGATCCAAAGCCTCCTGAACTTTGGAGCAGTTCAGGTCCAGAGACACACGTTGCCCCTTGGCTCTATCTCTTTCTTTTCATAACGTTCAGAAAATGTTGTTGAATGTCTTTTTTTTGCTGTCCATGTCCAGATGCTGGCTGGCGCAAGCAGCATTGTCATGGCATAAGGAAAGTTGGCTGTGCAAACTGACCAGAGCTAGAAAGTACCAAGAATCTCACATGAAACCTTGTTCCTTCGGGATTTCCAGCCAAAGTTTGCACACCGAAGAACTTGAGGTCATTTGAATAGGCCAGACTTTGTAGAGCTTCTCTGAAATTGAAGCTGAATCTGGATGGTAGTTTTGGTATTTGCCTGTTTCTTTGGATTTCCACCAGTATCTTCAGCTTCTTTTGATCTCTATTGTTCCACCATTTAATTACATAAAGAATTACCAGGTAGAATGTGTGCCTGCCTCCTTAATAGATGGCTCATTATACAGGGAGGGAAACAGAAAGGACAAAAGCTTTATGTGCCAACAGCCCTGTCAAGATCTTACTGTGCTTAAGAGGTGAAAGATGAGAGTAACCTGTCTGTTCTAACGATAGCCGGATGGGCTACGGTCAAGGTATGCTGAGGCCTGTGCTGGCTCGGGAATTGCAACGATTGCCCTGTTGATATAATGGCGATGAATTGCCTAATAAAGCATTGCATTCAGCTGAACAGAGGGAAAACTCCCCCCCTCCCCTTCTTTTCCCATTTAAAACCACTTGTATAACTTTCATGTTAAGCTTAGCCTCTCTCTGGGAATTACTGGCTGAAAGGAGAATTGCTGGCTATGCAGTGATGTATCCGGGTTTTCATGCTGCTGGCCTTGGAAGTCAGACATGATGAACTTAAATTTCTCATTTTGAAAGTACTGTAACATTGTAGCACTTATGGTATTTTGCCCTATCACTGGAGCATCTGAGCACCTTGCCAGGCTGGAAATGCCTCAAGAGAAATCACTTTTACCTCTGGTTCTGGCTAGAACCAGAAAGTCCAGGAGTGAGTGAAAAATTAAAAGGTAAATAGTAGAGATGGACTCCTACAAAAATCTCAGCTCCAAATAGCCTTGAAACTTGGGAAACTTTGGATATGATCTTTTGCATCTGGCCCCCAAGAACCATCGTGGGTTAAAGCAATCCTTTAGATCTGAACACCCAAGATGGTTGAGGACGTTTGCATCAGATCTGAACTTTGTGGCTTGGGCTCAACCCTAGAAAAGAATTGTTTTTAAAAAGTAAACGGTTTTGAACTCCAAAGAGTTTGATTCAGGACCTATATAAACTTGAACCTCCATACTAGCCATCAGCCTTCTGGGCAGTGCTAATTCAGGCTGGGCTCATGGTGGGTATGCTCCAGTACACCCACAAGTCATTGGGCAACATCCCAGAATCACTGGATGAAATTCTATTGCCTGTGTGATACAGGAGGGCAGACCAGATGATCACAGTGGACTCTTCTGTCTCTCAAAATCTAAGCATCTATGCAGCACTAGTTTCTATTCAGTCCATTATCTGAGTGTCCCTATTGCCTCACCACCTTGTTTTTTAATCCCGCACATTTCCCATGTATAGCCCAAAAGATCCTGAGTTGCAAAGTTTAAAATGAACTTTTCCATTCCGTGAGATGATCCAGGCTTTTTATAATAAACTGCACTGCAGGGGGACGAGACTTTTCATTAGGGTGCAGCCGCTGATGATTTTTAATGAATTCTCCATGTAACGTTCTGTTCTGCTGACTTGTGCCCCCTGTAATTATTTTCGGAAGTCAGTAGAGGTACAGTTCAGCTAACGTTCTACCAGCTCATTATGTCCCCTGGGTTAGAAAACCCAGTTAAAGCGGTGGTATCCCTGGAATCTCAAGAAGATGTACTGGAGATGCCGAAAACATCAGATGTGTTCTCTGAGCATGTTGATGTTTGTGTTTTCAACACTGCTTCAGTTTTCAGATTCCTTGGAGGGATAAGGTTGCTGCTGAATTGTCAGAATCTTCTTAAGATGCTGACTTCAGGTTGCTGCCACTGGCCTCATTACGTTAACGAGAGATATTTTAAGGAATACAAATAATCTGGCATTTACATTTTCAGAGAGTGAATGGACTTAGCCAGCAGTTTTTATTTTATGAGACTCTTTTAATGTTCAGCTTAGAAAAAGCTGACCATCTGTATCACCCGCCGCTCCCTGGCTAGAATTAAGATGGTTATTATTTGTGTTGCGGTGCTGCCTGCAATGTTCTAATCTCTGCCATGTGCACCAGCAGATAGATCGTGAGCTCTTCAGGGACAGAGGCTAAGATTTCCCGTAAACCTCAGCATATCTTTCAAACTGAAATACACAAGCTGAACAAACGAGGGATGGCCAAAGTGAGCCTCAGCCTAAACTATGGGCCTCAGCTTTAATATGTCTGGAGAGGATGGAATCCAGCATATAATGTTCCATCTTGAATCTGAACAGCCTCTGGAATGCCTTCTTTGCCTTGAGAGGCCTGTAACCTCAGCAGACCTGTGACCTCTATACCTGTGAGTATGCTTTCAATCAGCTCCATGGTCTGCAAATCTTGCCCCTGGGAAATTGACAATGTGGGCCTTAGATGACCAGTCCATATTTCCTTCACTAACATAACATCTTCATGTTGTATAAAGAGAATTCAGTAACACCCCCAAATCCCATCCTGTTGGCAGAATTCAGCAGTGAAATGAAGAACCAGTAGCAGGCTTTGCATATTATCACTGTGTGCATTTCACAATCAACAGTATTAAAGATTTAGATACGATCAATCACTCTTAATTTAATGAGTTAAACTCGTAGCATAATGGAGGTTTATGAATAGCTCCAAAATCGTCTCTGTTTGCATTGGAGCCTGTAGCTAGCGCCATAGTTGCAAGATTGCTAAGCAGTTCTATCCTAATTTCTGACATAACCGCAAACCCTCCTCCGCAAAACTGAAAAAGTTTTGAAAATAGTACAATGAAGGCTGAGCTTTTCAAACCAGCCTGATGGAACTGGGTGCTTAATTGCTGTTAAAATGTATGGAAAATGGGTGTCTAAATCCTCTAGACAATTTTGAAAACTTAAGCCTTAATATGCCACTTTCCAAGCAGTGACAGCACAATTGGACCGTTATTTCATACTGATCCATTCAAAACAGGGGAGAGTTAGGGTTAGGCATTCCTTAGCAGAGCCTCTTTTGCAACCTTATGCTGCAGCCTGTTTTCATGCAATTCGATAGCTTTGCCTGCATAAAGACTGCAGGTTTGGGCATAGTAGGAGTTCATAAGGCACTGGCAAGCGTTGTCTTGGGGCAGGCTTTATTACACAGCGAATTTACCTGACTTCCCATCACATAAGGTGTTTATCTCCTGAGTGAGGATTAGCTAAATACTGTCGCACGTGACAGTCTGGTATAGCTGAGTAAATGGTTTAGTCTAATCCTCCAGAGAGGGATTGCTGTCCTGAAGGGGTTGCTAGGAAGTCTGTCTGCACACACCAGTCTTTTAGATGACTTTCAAATAGTTTTCTTTTGATTTTGAGTTGTGTGGTTGTTCCAGGACACAATTTCTCATCAAGACACCTGGTTAATAATTGGTTCAATGAAGATCTTCTTGGAACGCAGACAGTATGAAAATAGGTTGCTTAATCCTGAGGTCTCCACTGAGGAAAAAAATGCCACAAATGTCCAGACAGGACCCCGTTGGACTTGAGTTAATGGAAGTTTGTCTGAGTAAAGGCCCTTGTGAACGGGGCCACGTTGATGCACAACATCAATGCGGTTCTGTTTTGACACTTGTGGGTGTTTTTACATGAGTTGTGCAAATGAATGTTGCCTCTCATCGGACTCTTGTTTTGCATCTCAGGGGCTGGTCTGGTAACTGTGTGATAGGTGCAAGGAATGATGTGGATGCAGCATTCAGTCACCAGATAAAAGGGAGTGTTGTCTAGTGGTTGGAGCAGAGGAGAAAAGGGACTGGGTGTCATAATGCCTTTAGTTTATAGTGACTTTGGGAGAGTTCTTCATCTTCTCTGTGCCTTACTTTACCTACCTGTGAAATGAGGTTAATAGTCTTGGGACATTTAAATGTGAAGATCTCGGATTAAAAGCATTCGATCGCTCTAGCCCAATCAGAAGTTGTGGACTTGAAACAAGAATTACTAGATGAAATTTACTGGTCTGTGTTGTGCAGAACGTCAGATTACCTGACCATAATGGTTTCTCGTGGTCCTGAAATCTATGACTGGAAGTTACCAAGCAATGTCTTTTTTTAGCCAGCCAAGGAGTGATATTATAGTAATAGATAGGGAAGTAAGTCTTGAGAGGTGTCTTAAACTATGAATGATGGCTACAGCACAGAGGGTGAAGGATTTAAAACAGCCAAACATAGGGGGCTGACGTAAAAGACGTAAAATCTATAGTCCCTTGGACTTGGTGTGAGTTCAGATGTGAACTTCACTGCCATAATGGAATGAGACAAAACCTCTGCTTTACCTCTACCCCATCTCAGGCTTTGGGAAAATGTGGAGCTGAATTTCATAGTTGGTCCTTATTTTTATAATGGGCCATACACAAACACAAATCTTAAGACATCTGTATTTTAAGAAAGTTTGGCTTTGGATTCAAACTTTACAGCTCTGGCCCATCTCTTATGTTGATTTATTTTAGCTTTTCAGAATTCATCTTCCTAACAGCAGATCTTTAACCCCTCTTTGTAAGGTACTGATAAGGCTCTCCATTAGCATAGTACCCAAGAGTGTCAGTCTTTAGTGTACGTATCTTCACAATCCCCCTGTGAGGTAGGTAAGTATTATCTCCATTGAACAGATAGTCTCTGTGCCTCAGTTCCCCTAAGTGACTTGCCCAAAGTCACACAGGAAGTCTGTGGCAGAGCAGGGATGGAACCCAGGTTTCCTAACCTGGATCATCCTGCCAAGAATCGATCTGAGAATGTATATCAGGAAGGGTGATCTGGGTGCAGATTCTTGGCTCCTTCGTTCTGTTGTTTTTCTATATAAACTTCTAGGAGTTCTGTACATGCGTAGCAGGGAGATCACATCATGGTTAGTATGCCAAATGTCTCTCATATAGACAAAAACTGACACGCAAGATCTGACATGTGGATCAGAAAGGAGAATTACCACTAGTATGATAGTTTGGTTATGATTTTCCCCTAGATGGCCTTATTAATTATATAATAAGGTCAAGCCAAATGGCTCTGCTTTATATAATATGTAAATAAGTTCACAACCTTCGAGTAATCTTCCAGCAAAGGAGGAGCACAGTGTGTCCTATTTAGTTCTAATTTTAAGGTGAAACCAACAACCTACTCATTAGCTTGTTATTGTAACAGTCTTACATTAGTCTGTGTGTGTGTGTGTGTGTGTTCCTGGTCTCCCAAATGAATGCATCCTGTCCGGTAGGAATTCCTGACCTCCAGAGTAGGGAAATGATGACATAAGAAGTCTCCTACCCAGATTGTCTAATCTGTTCCTCAGACGCTCCCCAAGCCTCAGGAGAAGAATGTGGCTGACTGGGAATTGCAAGCAAAGCATTCCTGAGACGTGGCACACTTACAACTCAGAAATGTAACGGGCACACAGTGATGCAGGAGGGATGTGTTTGGACGAGGCCAGGCAATGACTGTGATCCATAAAAGTCCCTTTGTAATAGGTTCAATGCATTCAAACCCCATTTGTTCTTAACAGTTTTGGTGCCATCTCTCCTTAGGCGTTCTCCTGAACCGATTGCCAAATTTCTGAGTACAGTATAGCTTCCAGGGCAATGGTTGGGGATCTTTACAGAGAAGGAAGAAAGGATTCCAAGAGAAGGAAGGATGTGGGGGTGTGAAGGAAAATCCGTGTGTATCCTCATGGCTCTATTACTGGTAGGTGCTGGCACCACCAAAGTCTAAAGCATGTGTGCCAGAAAGGTTGTAATCTAGTCAAATGACATAACAGCTTCATGCTTCATGCTCCTGACTTTTTCAAAATTCCCCTTCTGTGCCGTTTTTGTGAATCCGTGATTTAAAACCCATTAGGAAGATGTAGTTTTCTGATTATTTCATTATTGGGGATGATCTATACAAGGGCTGAACAAATCCCAGGGCTCTTAAGTCTATTGGAAGCCGGGGTCTTGTGGGGAGCCAAATGAATATTTGCCAAGCTAGACTGGTGGTCTAATATTCTGCACTGGCATGAGGGAGGCAGGTTGGGTTTCTGGCTTAGGTCTCTTTTTGAAAGCCCCCAGTAACTGGAGAGCATGACAGCGGAAGGAGAGCAGTGTGGCCTAATGAGTAGATCACTGGACTGGGATCGGGGGGGGGGGAATTGGGGTCTATTTCTGCCTTTGCCACTGGCCTGCTGGGTGACCCTGGGCAAGTCACTTCACTTCCTTGTGCCTCAGTTGGGCTTTGACATCTACTGATGAAAAGTGCTGTATAAGAGTTGGGTAATATTCTTCTGTCTTTTACCACCATACCCCAAAAACAAATTCTGGGTGATTGACTCATTTGGCAGCTGTTGCCTTATCTTGGTTCCCCATTTGAGTAACATTGACAGTTGAAGGCACCTGATTTCATATAATGCAACACAAAGGTTGTGCATCAAACCATATCCCCCCAAACTCCAGTGTTAAATGGGGCGATTTGCGAAGATAAATAAAATCAACTATATTGGATCACATATGACATGTGTCTTTTGTGACTTCAAAAAGAAAACATGCACAATCAAAAACAACACCAACATCCATATAATACATGAAAATATCAATCAGAGCTTATTAAAAACTCTCTTTGTCGACACAATACTAACAGGTCAAAAATTGCCACTGATTTGCTTACTACCAGGGATTGATAAAATACAAAAAACATTCTTTTGAAATGGTGATAAAGATTCTTTTTTTTTATACAAAAGAGGTAAAATCCAACATGCTCTCAGAAGCTGGAAAATTCTACAATCCAAAAGATAATGAGGTAGATCTTCCAGTGCTCCAGATTTACATGGGGAAAAACAAAGATGTGAAGAAACTTTTCCATATCTACCTTTAAGGACAGCAGTTTTCATGGTTTGGAATCTTAACTGAACATGCCTTACGTAAATGAAGATTTGATGATCCATTCAAATACGGTTCAAAAACATGGGCTGTCTTCAAAGCAGAAAACCAAAAAGCAAACTTAGAATAATGAATCATAGTAGGATTTTCTTGCTGGATAATATCTGTCTCTCTCTGTTTGAGTAGTTGATTACATTGATGAAAAGGTACGGACAATAAATAAGTAATAGAAAAACCCAGTCTACCTATAATGAAGTGGTGGGTCTCATACTATGCAAATAAAGAGTACACAGGTTGTTCCTCCACCTCCTGAAGGCAAAGATGGGGCAATCTGTAATCTGAAAGAGTACAGAATTTAGATCAAAATTCCTCAGCATCTAAAAACAAGGCAGGGGTAGACTTTGGGAGAATTAAGTCAGTTCAAAAAATTATTTTAAACTATCTCCAGAGTTGCAGTTTGTCCCCCTAAAGCAAACTTCAGAGCATCTGCAATCTTATTTTAGCATTAAAAATTCTTAGCACTGGGGCAACTCTGTTCCCACCATATGAAAGGGTAAAACAGAGCAAAGCTGAATAACACTAGGAGGCCAATAGGAAAAGGAGAGACACAAAGTCTTGAGCTGATGGCTAAGCAGAGAGATGCAGTGAGGCTGTTCCAGATGGCAGGAGCTGCAGAGCAGAAAGCTCTTGCACCAAAGGCAGCATGATTGTGTGAAGGACGGTGCTATACAAGAGAAGAGGGGAGGAGAAGAAACACGAGGCCTGTGGAGTTCAGACTTATCCTGCATGTAGTCCTGTGTAAGAATTAGTGCATAGGTCCGAAGTTTTCAAAGGGAGCGAATGAGGGTGGGGAACTGTCTATAGGTAAAAGCAGAGCTGGGTGAAGCTTTTCAATTAATTGTTTTTTTTCATGGCAAACTGCATTTTGGGGGCCAAATTTTGTCAAATTCAGGTAAAATTTGATTAATAGTTTTGGTTGCGGGGGGAAAAATCGAAAGTCTAAATGTTTTGGTTTGGCCATTTGGAAACCTTTCACTTTGACTTTTCTGTTCAAACTGGCATTTCCGTTTCAAATTTGGCCTTTTTTTTTTTTTTTTTTTTTAATTAAAAAATAAATTTTGTTTAAAATTAATATTAAAAATTTGGGGGGGGGGGGGCAAGGTTTTGTTTCGAGGTTTTTTTTGTTTGTTTGTTTGTTTGTTTTTTTAATTTTTTCAGTTTGATGAAAAAATTTCCAAAAATGTGTTTAGATTGCAATTGAACCTGATTTTTTTTTGGTTTTGCCCCTGAACTGAAAAACTCTGTTATTCGCTTAGCTCTAGGTAAAAGAACCAGGGAAAGACAGTGCAAACTGGGAGCTAGGGGAAGAGGGTGGCCGCTCTTGATCCACACTAGATTCCAACCTTTTAACCCTAGAAGTTAGGCAGTTCCATGGTGGTGCCGACCTGATGATTAGCTACTTTCCTAAGTTACTTTTCAGTGGGAATTGTAGACAGACTCCTCTGATACTCAGGGCTTGTCTACATTACAAGGCTACGGTGATGCTGTAGCTTTGCCATTGCCACTCCGCAGCATAGACTCATCCCACAATAGCAGAAGATTTTTTTCCCATCACTGTAGGAATTCCACCTCCTTGAGCAGCAGTAGCTAAGTCGATGGAAGCATTCTTTCGTCAACTTAGGGCTGGTCTATACTTACCCGTTAGTTCGACGGCTGGAAATCGAACTTCCGGGTTCGATTTATCGCGTCTGGTCTGGACGCGATAAGTCGAACCAGGAAGTGCTCGCCGTCGACTGCGGTACTCCAGCTCGGCGAGAGGAGTACCGCGGAGTCGACGGGGAGCCTGCCTGCCGCGTGTGGACCGCGTCTGAACCGCGGTAAGTTCGAACTAAGGTATGTCGACTTCAGCTACGTTATTCACGTAGCTGAAGTTGCGTACCTTAGTTTGAATTGGGGGGTTAGTGTAGACCAGGCCTTAGCCATGACTACACCCGGGGTTAGGTCGGCATAGCTACGGTGTTCAGCGTATGATTTTTTTTTTTCATGGCAATCTAAGTTTTTAGTGGAGACCAGGCAACAGAAGGCAAGAATGAGATAATACTCTAAAATGAGATCAGACAGGAGATGTCAGTGAAAGCAGCTGAGGCTGACAGACTGTTGCTAAGCACATCCCCTGAATGCTAAGTGCTTCGCGTTGCAAATGACGCGGCAGCTCAGCTGCGGCAGATCACTTTGCTGAAAGGAGTAGAGGATGAATCCATATTGTGCTCTGACAGAGAAGAATATCAAGTAATCCCAGGAGCATAGAACACAATGACTTAGCACTGCAGAGGAATATTCCATGCTGCCTCCAGCAAGGTAACAAAATCCATACGGATTGCCAGTTAATGACGCACGGGTCTCTGAATAAAATCTGTAACTAGTCATTCAATCAGAGTGACCGAATTCAATACGAGGTTCTTAGCTGGGATTCCTGCTTTAATGAATCTTTTAAGCTTTTAATTGTGCTCAATTTCCAGCCAGGCTGAATGGAACTTAGTCTACAGGAAATTGTGCCCTCCTATTAGCTATATGTGGCTATCTTGCCAGGGCTTCATCACGTGGTCACCACTGATAGTTCACTTAATAGCAGAGCTGGTCAGAAACTGTCATTTCCATTCCCTGGGGAATTCCAACATTTTGAAATGTCCTTGTGGTCCAAATCGTAACAGGAATCCAAAATTTTGACATTTCTAGCAAAACCAAAGTTCGGAACAATTTCAGTTTGGAACTATTGAACCGTATTTCCATAATGTTGAAATAGTAGAATAGAATATAAAATATGAAATACATGTTATAATAGAGAACTATACCAATCAATATAGTAATATAATTTAAAAGTTGAAATTAAATTAATTGAGCAAAGAAAATTGAAATGAACTTTTTACCATATTGAAATGAAAAGTTTTGATGTAATCAAAATGAGATGAGAAAATCCAAACTCATTATGACTTTTTCAAATGTCATCAAAATCAATTAATTCAATTCTGTGAAGTGTTCTGATTTTGCCGAAACTGCATTTTCTGCCAGAAACCTGTTTTATCAAAACATATTTGACTAGCTCCACTTTGCAATGAGAGCCACTAAGGAGAGATGGGCCTTGAACCAATATCAAGCTCTTTGTGGTTTTGGGAAGCCCGATCTGGATTCCCGGGTTTCACAGCTCTGTAATAGGTGGAACTAAAACCCTGATTCTGGACAGCCCTCCATACTTTAGGGGCTTATTACATTCAAGTCTGGGTCTGAATTTCACATTCTAAATGTACAGAAAGACTTCAGGAGAGCAAGTGACTTGGAGTTCTAGCAAGTGAAGACATTATCCCCAAGTTCCAGGGGAGGGACGCAGAGAAGAAGCCAACAGTAGGCAGAGAACAAAAGTACATGGGCCGAAATTCTGAAATTTAGGGGCCCAGACTTTTTTGGGTTGCTGGCTTTGGAAAGTTCGGGTGCTTTGTGTCTAAATGGGAGCTGAGCTCATCTGAAAATCTGACCGTTTACTTCGGTGCCAAAGTGGGAGCTGCTGGGTGCTGAGATTGCTTTGGAAAATCTGTCTTAAAGGATTTAAAGCTCCATACTGAACCCCTAAATAAAAGCGACGTGACGTTCAGATGTACTGAACGCCCCCCAATGCAGTAGGGAGTCAATAGGAGCTGCCAGTCCATTGGTCCACTCTTTCTGGGTGTCTAACTTTGAAAGCTTTGGCCGCAATTTCCAGTGCTCCTGTACAACTGAATATAACCTGGGCTTTTAGCTTCCTTTCGTCTTCCCAGAAGGTCTAAACAATTGGGCACAGAGATCATGGGATTTTTCGTTGGCAGAGGGGATCTTGTTTATGAAGTTCGCCTTTGATGCTCTTTAGATCTTAGGTTTTCCATAGGAAATAAACTACAACAGGACGCTTGTGTTCCTCTTGACTAGTAGCTGGTTGTTGAGAACTCGTGTGTTCTGTTATAGACACGAGACAGGGCAGCTGGGTGTGTGTTTAATGTGAGCGGATGGAGGGAGGGGACTGAACAGCCAAAGGGCAAGGGCTGGCTGATTTACAAGCAAGCTGATGCCCAAAAAAAAAGAGGGAGCACGTGTCCTCTGTCCCTGACTCTGCTCATGCATGAGCCTCTTTCCTGCCGTAACAGCCCTGCACGGCTATGGGGTGAGCCAGAATCACTCAGCCAAAAAATAGATCCTACCCTTGATTGCTCAGGATGCTTCCAACCCTACACAAAGCAGAAGCTGAGCAGTTTGTGCTGTGAACCAGGGAGAGGGAAACTGCCGTGAGTGAGACAGGATTCGCTCTTCAGGCAGAGGGTTTGCTATTTGGTGCCAGCGTTGCAAGATTGGGATTCGCCTTTGTTAGAGATTGGCAGTGTGACTCTCTGGGCAGAATCCCTGGAGCACAACCAGATCAGACACGTGCATGGCTACTTCCTCGCTTTTGTGTGTTGGCAGAAGCAGCAGGAGAGATGTCCGCTCCAGTCCTGCTTGCTGGATATTTGCTTCCTTAATCCTTGACACCCTGCACCATCCCCTGCCACTAGCATCATCCTTCATGATACCCTCGTCAGTCCCATCTATATCCTCCCTCCTGATGCCTTCTCTTGCTTCTCCTGTGTCAGTACCCCCCACCCTTCCTCATACAGGGCCTGTCCTCCCAGTGCCCCGGTCATGGCTTCCCCCTCCCATTGGTGCCTTTTGTCTGGTCTATGGTTATATGCATGCACACCTGCAGCTCCAGGCAAATGTCCCCTGTACGCACTATTCCTGCTGTTAGCATGGATAGATGGACAAAAGGGCTGTGCATTAGGCTAGTATCAGACACAACAGAGGCGAACATTCACTGTCTGCTCCGCTTTCAGTGGGTGAATGTGTTTAGCTCTAAACACCTGTAGAAATGTATATGATAGGCTGCAATAACCTTTCTTCATTAAATAATAATCTATGGAGATATACCTATCTCCTAGAACTGGAAGGGACCCTGAAAGGTCATCAAGTCCAGCCCCCTGCTTTTACTAGCAGGACAAAGTACTGATTTTGCCCCAGATCCCTAAATGGCCCCATCAAGGATTGAACTCACAAACCCTGGATTTAGCAGGTTAATGCTCAAACCACTGAGCTATCCCTCCCCCGAATAACCTGTCCATCCTCTGACCTAACGTTTGCAAAGATAACAGGTCGAACCTCAGTTGTTAAATAGAAACCACCTTTGCATACAGGGGTGGCTCTAGCTTTTTTGCCGCCCCAAGCACGACAGGCAGGCTGCCTCGGCAGCGCACCTGCGGGAGGTCCCCGGTCCCGCAGATAATATTCGGCGGCTTGCCTGCGGGAGGCCTGCATCCGCGGGACCGGCGTACCTCTTGCAGGCAAGCTGCCGAAGGCTGCCTGACTGCCGCCCTCATAGGGGCTGGCAGGGCGCCCCCCGCGGCTTGCTGCCCCAGGCACGCGCTTGTGTGCTGGTGCCTGGAGCTGCCGCTGTTTGCATAGAGGGTGATTTTAAAAAATTGCTGCTCGTTAATTGCCTGTGTAGTGCCATAAATTTTACAAGCAAGAGGAGGTAGTCAAATCAGCAGATCTGGTATTTATAGAAGCCCTGTTCTTCTGTGTCTAACTGAGTCACTTTCACTCTGCCCCCAAGTCAGGTACAGTCTGAAATAGAGGGAGGCAGAAAAGTTAATCCTAGTTTTTTTGGGGGGCGGGGGGGGGGACTAGGCCTTGTCACAAAAACATGGCAAAGAAAAAAAATTAAATAAATTCCACCTCCCAAGAAAAGGCTGCTCACAGCCGATCTAACTTGTGCTTTAGTTTTTTTTGTTTGTTCAACATGTGACTTAATGCCACAGTATTCACTAAGCATGGACATTGCTACGGCAACAGCGGTAGCACATGACATGTTGGCTGCCTTTTGAAATGCAAAGTCTCCTCTAACAGACGCTCATGCATGCCCTGGCTGATGGGAACGGCATCCATTTGCACACTGGCTTAAAAATAATGCAGGCAGGACTCAACAGCAGGACGTGCTTTGCTCTGTTTTTAGGGCACGGCAGAGTATTTTTTTTAGCCTGCATTAAGAATTGCTTAATTGTCCACGGAAAGAAGAAAAGGAGGTGGATTATTTTAGGGATGGGAGAATTCGGGTGCTAGCCTTGATGTGCAGGCTTGGAGGAGGTGGAGAGAGAGATGACTGAATCCATGCAAACTCTTGCAATTGTAGGTGCTAGTCCCAATATTGACGAATATACATGATGACATTGTATCTTTGGCAACAGTTTTCTATAGATCCATTTTGGTGCTGAGCAGTTACACCTCCACTAAATAAAAACAGAGGGGCAGGGCCTCTTTTGATTTTAGTTCTGACCCAGTGATTTTAAAGCACGGACTAGGCTGCCTCTGGCTTCAGTGGAAACAAAACACAGTTGCCTACATCTGGACTAAGTATTGCCTTAATGCTAGGCTGCGTTGAGCATCGTTCTTTTATCGCTGTTTACTGAGGCCATTGGGCAGCTGACGAGGAGGAAATGGTGGGTGACCTGATAGGTCTCCTCCAGTACTAGTCACGGAAAATTAGTTCTAAAAAAAAAGTCTGAGGTCACCTAATCCATCCTCCGCTTGGCTAGTGGAGGGTTGTTCCCTTCAGCATATCCTCCATTGCTTTTGTGTAGCTGGTTTGAAATGTTACAAGCAAAAGGGCTTCTATCGCTTCCCTTGAGCGACTGTTCCACAGTCTAATAGCTCTCAGATCCCAGAAAGAGATCAGCACTTTCTCATCACAAAGTCATCATAGTCCGACTTCTCAGCTTCCAGTATGTCAAAGGGGCTCACATACCATCCTGGGGAGTTTGGGATGGGAATCTGAATGGAATAGATTTAAAGGATATTCCCTGACACATGCACAACTTTCCTGCTGAAAACACACGACGCTCTCCCACTGAAGTATGGGCAGCAGAATTTGTCTGTTGGCCCTTCCCCATTTTGGCTGAGAAAAAGATTCAAGTTACCAGTACTCACTTTTGCTCAACCCTGCCCCCAGAGCTCATTGGTGATCATTGTGCCATTGGAGCTGTGATTCATTCTCATGAATGCTTTTTGAGAGATCTGATTGGACCATAGCTTGGCCCTTTCTATGTGATCTGGGCCTGAACAGAGTAGCATAGCTTCCAGCCTTCTCCCTGAGGTGCAAATCAAGCAATGTTTGCTAACCATGTCCCTCTTCATATGTTAGAGCAGCCATGGAGTCATCTGAATACACGGAACCCAGGCTTTATTAGTCCTGCACATCACGTTCAGAGCAGCAGGAGTGTCTCCATGGTAGGGTTTTAAGTCAGTTGGCAGCTTTTCAAGCAGAACTTGTGTCAAAGTCCAAAAAGCAGCGGCTTGTTATCGGCATAATTGCAGCTGACTTCTAGAAGTTCCATTTCAAATCTATTCCTGGAAATCAAACTGGCAAGAAAATTCCAGAAGATTGAGATGAAGGTTGTCTTGACTGTCCTCTTATGGTTTTGGGGTTTGTTTGCATTCTTTTAATAGCAGAAACCCCAACATATCTTATAACATAAGAATGGCACTACTGGGTCAGACCAAAGGTCCATCTAGCCCAGTATTCTGTCTTCCAACCGTGGCCAGTGCCAGGTGCCCCAGAGGGAATGAACAGAACAGGTAATCATCAAGTGATCCATCCCCTGTCTCCCATTCCCAGCTTCTGGCAAACAGAGGCTAGGGACACCATCCCTGCCCATCCTGGGTAATAGTCATTGATGGACCTATCCTCCATGAACTTATCTAGTTCTTTTTTGAACCTTGTTATGATCTTGTCTTCACAACATCCTCTGGCAAGGAGTTCTACAGGTTGACTGTGTGTTGTGTGAAAAAATACTTCCTTTTATTTGTTTTAAACCTGCTGCCTATTAATTTCATTTGGTGACCCCTAGTTCTTGTGTTTAATCTTGTGATAGGGTGTAATAAAAAATCATCTGCCATACTGTGGTGGGTCTACATATTCAGCTATATTTCCGACCGTCAGTGTCCAGTCTAGACAGTGTGTTGCTTCCTGAAATGGAAACTCCATCAACTGCTGGTTTGTGTTTCTGGCTCACCATCAGTGCTGCCAGAACAACCTCCACTTCCTCCCTTCAGCCTCCTTTCAATGCTTGTGACTGCTTTTCAAAAGCTTTAGCAAACGCCTTTTTTGATGAGCAAGGAGTGAGCCATTTATCATGACTTCCATTTTGACAAAAGGAAGAAGAAGAAATGGTATCAGTTTTGGTGATTTCCTACAGGAATTATGGGAGTTTCCCAGGGAATTATGGGTATTTCCACAGGATATTGTGGGAATTTGACCTCTTTTTCCAGAAGGCCTTTTGAAATTCCCACAACCCCCTTCTTCAGGGACCTGTGGGATAAGTACCTTGAGGGCAACATGACTGCAATGGTGTAATGCCGCACATGTGTGGATGTAGGACAAAACTGTAAGTGAAACAGCATGGCTAGTGAAGACACACTGCACAGCTGTTATTCGCACTGGTGCAGTCCTATGCCCAGTGGTTCAGTTCTCCAGCGTAGGTATGATCTATGTGCGCTTTGTTCAGAATTTGTCCCAAAGTTTGCAAAGTGCTTTGGGATCCTTCGGAATGAAACCCATACTAGAAATGTAAAATATTATTTTCAGTCCCTTCCTGAAGGAGCTCGCCAGAGGGTGGACCCCTCTGACCTTCACTCCATCATGCAGATGTATGTAGTATAACGTTCACTTTCGTTGGATGTTGCTTTGCTGGACAATGAAATTACTTCCTCTGCTCTTGAAAAACAAGAATGCTGCTTGATGACTATTTCAGTGTAAATTTCTGATGTCTGTGCAACTGCTGGTCTCCTCCAAGCTGTTGCTTACAGGAGCGATGCCTTAATCCATGATAATGCGTTTCTGAAGCACAGATAGGCTGGAGACGAATTCTTTTAGTTCTGACAATTGCAATCCAGAAATAATTTTCATTTGGCAAGAAGTCAGCATTGCAAGGAGGAAGGTCTTTAAAAACCTAGTAAAGCAACGTGGCTTTTAGCCAAGTACAAGCTTTTCCCCTGGAACAGGGACTGCCCTGGTTTAGAGTTCAAATAAGCACAGTTTGGATGATGTGTGTGAACACATATTCAATCACCACCTCTGGCATAAGCTCTGCACCATCATGCCATTGATACCCCTTCCAGCATGACTATTTCCCCCCTGTAGCAGAGCAGCTCCTGTAGGGCCTCTTGGACTTATGTGACCTTAAGGCTGTTGGGGCTGGATTTACATCCATGATCCCTAAACGTTTGGGACCCATCTCATAGAGGCTTTTAAAAATGGAAAATGTCTGTGACCTTATTCTGAATGCTGCTCACCATTACACTAGGACTGACAACGGTGGGAATGCCGGCACAGACCGACCATTGGTGACTTTACCGCCATGTCACTGAGACGTGCCCTGTCTACACTAGTGGTGCCACTGGTGGAGTTACAATGAGGCTAGTTCAACACTGGGAAATTCCAAGGAAACTGGCATGGTAGGCAAGGACTAAAGGACAAACCTGCTCTCATTGTAGCCAGTGACAAAGCCCTGAGGATAAACTGAACTGATAGTGAGGTCTGGCTCCCAAGGATTTGTTTCTGATTTATCCTAGTGTGGTGGATGAATTACTTTTATTCCTGTAGAGCGGAGCTGAATTTGATAGAGGTCTATAAAATCACGACAGGTGTGGAGAAAGTAAATAAGGAAGTGTTATTTACTACTCCTCATAACACAAGAAATTAATAGGCAGCAGGTTTAAAACAAACACAAGGAAGTATTTTTTCACACGATGCACAATCAACCTGTGGAACTCCTTGCCAGGGGATGTTGTGAAGGCCAAGACTATAACAGAATTCAAAAAAGAATTAGATAACTTCATGGAGGATAGGTCCATCAATGGGTATTAGCCAGGATAGGCAGGGATGGTGTCCCTAGCCTCTGTTTGCTAGAAGCTGGGAATGGGCGACAGGGGATGAATCGCTTGATGATTACCTGTTCTGTTCATTGCCCCTGGAGGACCTGGCATTGGGCACTGTCGGAAGACAGGATACCGGGTTAGATGGACCTTTGGTCTGACCCAATATGGCTGTTCTTATGTTCTTAATTTTTTAAAGTGCATAATTTAAAAGGGAGGAAAAAACCATATGACAAGTGGAAAACTTGTTTTAAATGTCAAAGCATATTAAAACAAGAAAAAGGAAGGAAGATACCTAAAAGCCAAAGTATGATACTGATGCTCTTTTTCCAGCACACTTGCCCATCGTCAGTCCACCATCAATCCCTTGACATCATGTCTCCGGATGTCTCAGAGCTGTTTAGATGCCCACTGGTGTCCATTTGATTGACTGATGAAGGGCAGCCAAGTTGGATCATTTGATACTGACAGAGCTATTCTATCTTCTGCTCAGGGCTCCTCCTAATAGAATTATACTTACAATCCCATTTTAAAAAGGGAAGTTGTGTTGGGGTTTTTGTTTGTTTGTCTGTCATTTAGAAAAAAAGGCAATGAACTTTCAATAATCTTATTAGTTATACTTAATTTTAATTCGCGCTTTCATTGATCATACTGACGTGTGTGAAGTGGATTTATGAATGAGCTGAGCCTGTGTGAGCTGATGGCTTGTTAGGGACAAGTGCCCTGTGCAACTACAGTGGGTGACCATCATAGGAACATATATAAGAGGGCAGAGAAAAGGTTGGTCTGGCAGCCCAGTGCTGCCCTCTCCAGCTCCTTTGAGCGAGATGGGTGGGAGTATAGAGGAAGAGAGCAGAGTTAAGGTTAATGTGGCCATAGTTGGGTTGCATGTGTGGCAGGAAGGAGTGGGCCAATGGTACATGTGGGCTGATATGTGCACCCTTAACTCTAAATACCCTGGCTCATTTAAATTCTGCGCCTCAATGGTGCATTAGCATAGGAGCTTGCCTTGGGTTATATAAACAGTGGAGACAGCGTAACCCACAGGTCAGTGAGTGTTACGTGTACCCTGACCTACATGGCATGCAAAGCTGCTACTGCCACTAGCTACAGAGCCTGGCTCTTTAGCTCAAGCGGTAGGGACTTGTGCTTTCAGGTCTCAGTCTCCAGAGCTGGCCAAGATGGCAGACATCACAACAGCACAGGTTTTCAATAGTGCATAGGGAACAGGTCTCCCAGCCCAGCTACTGACTCGCTGCGTGACCTTTGGCAGTCACGTTGCCTCTCTGGCTATTCTGACCGGAATGCCTTGCCGCCTTTTGAAAAGTGGGTTGATATTAATGGATGACAAGCCCCCTCTGAATTAGCGGGAGCACTCAGGGTGTTCGGTTGACCCATTCAGGGAAAGACGGGGAGATATGGACCTATTCTAGGTTATCCTGGGGTTTTGTTTCATTGGAGAGTCAAGGTGGCTGGATGAGAACGTGAGGGAGCCTGTATAATCAATGGGGCCTCATGACTGTTTTCAGAGCTGGTTCCAGTATCTCTGCTGGTTTGTCTCTGTTCGGTAACCCCTTGCACTGCCCATGAAATAGACAGCAGGCTGGCTGAGTCTCCCCACCCACGTGTAATCAGATGGCCCAGAAAGCTAGGAATCTCCAGGCGTGTGAGTGCCATCCTAGCTTCCTGGATGGGTTTACAAAACAACTATGTTCCCAACTTCCGAACCTGCTGCAAAGGTGCTTGTGGCCATGCTGTGGTGTTCTTTCACCCTCTTTTCAGTGTGTCAAAACCCTCCCCATTCACTTTCCCGATCTCCTACCTACCTGCAATAGTGTATCCTAGATTTGTCTTTGAAAACTTCATCCCCTGCACACCCCCTTGGAGCTCGTCTGCCTCCCTAGGTGCCCTGGAACAGAAATATAGCCGGAAGATTTAGGGCTGTGGACGTTTTAATTCTTGGCCAAAGCTGCCGAGTGAGAACTGAGCAAGCTCTCCTCTGTTGTTTAAAGGGAAAACAAAAGGCTCCTTAAACCTCTGTGCCTAAGAGCTTAGTTAAAGTCATCGACTATATGCCTGCCACTGCTGAGTGGAGAGGCTCCCACTTCACTGTGGAAATGGAAGCAGGAATTTGCTCTTGAATTTGTTCACACTGTGCCTGTGTGCTGAGGAAAGGTGCTGCCTTAACAACACTGGAGACTGTGTTTATCTCCATGGTTCAGAGCCACTTGTCTGGCAGCTGTACAACCTGCCTCGTGCTCCTGTCCTAGTATCCCAGAGGCTGGCCACTCTTGCTCTGTTCAGCGAGTGCTGGATTAATCATAGGACTGGAAGGGACCTCGAGAGGCTCTGTTGTGGCTGCCATTGTGCATGGTGCTGTACGTAGATACAGTGAGCAGTGAGAAAAGATGGTTTTAATGTTGAAATCGTTCCTAGCCTGTATCTCAGAATGGGCAGAGTGGAAGGAGGGAATGAGGATCAGTTTGGCTCATGTCCCCCAGCCCTCTTTCCTAGCCAGTTGAAGCAGGAAGTGGGCATCTTTGAAAGCAACAGCAAGTCACTTTAATGAAATTCTCCTCTGGCTTCACTAAGCCTAGAGAGCTTTGATATATTTAACTTATTAATGGAAGAAATAGGCTTGTTCAGGTCTCCGGCTGAGCTTGTCCTAATGTAAGAAGCTCTATTTGGGATTCCCAAAATTTGTGCTCAAAACACAGTTGGATCCCAACTCTAACTCTTGGGAGAATATAGCAAACTATTTTTACTTTCCACTCATCCCCTCTCTCTCTCTGTTCCAAACAGGAGGTGCATTTGTTGTCCATTGAAGACAGCATTTGAGACTTCTATCCCGAAATATATCATCCAGAAGAGTTTTATGCACCTGTGTTGTATAGAGCTCCTGGGAATATATTTGATTGACATATGTCAGGATGTCGGGGAATAAATAGGCAAAGCTAAACTAGATGTAATTAAAACACTGCACCTTGTGTCAGTCTGCGTTTTTGCACAAGGGTAGAATCAGCCTCTTCTAGGGAATATGTTAATTCTCGGCTAAGTCCTTTCTTTTCCAGTAAGGAACAAGTCTTTGCTACAACAAATGTCTTTGAAACTGACAAGTGGAAGCATTTGAATCTTCAGCTCTTAATCATTGTCTTTATTCAAGTAGTTGTATGAGGATTAGGCACTATTTACATTGATCAAACATCTCTCCTTCTCTGGCCTGGTCAGGAGCGACCCCAGGGTTTTTGGCGCCCTAGGCGGGGGTCCTTCCGCACTCCCAGTCGTCGTCGGCAATTCTGCAGCGCGGGGGGGTCCTTCTGTGCTCCCGGTCTTCGGGGCACATCGGCGGCGGGTCCCGGAGTGAGTGAAGGACCCGCCGCAGAATTGCCGCCGAAGACGCGGAGCGCGGAAGGACCCCCCACTGCAGAATTGTCGCCGAGGGCGGCAAAATGCCGCCCCCCCAAATCCTGGTGCCCTAGGTGACCGCCTAGGTCGCCTAAATGGAAGCACCAGCCCTGGGCCTGGTCTATGGCCAGGTCTACACTCCGGGGACTATAGTGGCATTACTATGCTGCTGTAGCTAAGCCAGTGTAACCCTGTAGTGTAGACACAATCTACGTAGAAAGATAGCTAGGCTGACTGAAGTCAATCGAGCTGCATCTACACTGGAAGGTAGGTAGGCATAGCTACATTGCTCAGGGGTGTGACTATTTCATACCCCCAAGCAATGTAGCTATGTTGATCTAAATTTTAAGTATAGCCCAGGCCTATATACTACAAAAATAACCATGTTAAACACAGGTGACTGATATGATTGTGGTCAGGGTCTACCCAAGTAAACAGGGGGAAAAAAGTGCTGCTACCATGTTAGAGACTTTGGGTGAAATCCTGACCCCAGAGATGTCAATAGCAAAACTCCCTTTTACTTCAGTGGGGTTAGGACTTACCGTTGTTTTCAGCCTAGGTGTTTAAAACCAGGTTCTCTAGTGTGGCTTTTACTGCCTGCACAGTCAAGAATAAGCCACACTATAACAGTGCAGCCACAGTCATGGTTAAACATTTTCTTTTGTAGCCTTGGCTTGTGTATACTACTCAGATTTCCATTTCTGCCACCACTAGCGCAGCTCCACTGACAGAAGGAGCAGTGGGAACCCTAATGTAGACAAGATGCTGGCAGCTGCTGACATGTATCTTTGTATCTTGAGCAGCGGGTAGAAAACATGTCCCCTTTTCCACGCTGCCAACACTTAGTCACATTATTAGTCCCGAGGAAATCAATGAGGACTGCACATATGCTTAAAATTAAGCACACACACATGTATTTATGGGGGGGCGGGGGGCATGGTGCTTTGCCCTGTCCCCATTGCTATGGCTATGGGAGTGTGTGGAAGATAGCAATGGTAAGAAATCTGAGGGAGAAAAAGGTTAGTGTAGGCCTAGCCATAGACAGGAGCCTGCATTTAAAACCATGCTACTGTAGCAACCACGATCTTTAAAGACAGCTGTTGCAAGCAGAATGCTACTATGGTTTCTGTGGCCTGGTAGTGTTAATTTGTATGGGTCTAACACAGGGGCGGGCAAACTTTTTGGCCTGAGGGTCACATCGGATTTCTGAAATTTATATGGAGGCCCGGTTAGGGGAGGCTGTGCCTCCCCAAACAGCCAGGTGTGGCCGGCCCTCGCCCCCTATTCGACCCCCCGCCCGATAGCCCCCCCAGAACTCCTGCCCCATCCAACCCCCCGTTCCCTGTCCCCTGAGCGCCCCCACTCCCTGCCCCTGACTGCCCCCCTTCAACACTCCTGTTACCCTCCCTCTGACCCCCCAACCCCTATCCACACCCCCGCCCCTGACCACCACCCTGAACTCCACTGCCCTCTATCCAACCCCCACTGCTCCCTGCCCCCTTACTGCGCTGCCTGGAGCACCGGTGGCTGGCGGCGCTACAGCTGTGCAGTCCAGCGCACCAGGACAGGCAGCCGTGCCGCCCGGCTGGAGCCAGCCATGCCACCGCGCAGCTCAGAGCACTGGGTCAGGCCACAGCTTTGCAGCTGCACTGCCCGGCAAGAGCTCGCAGCCCTGCCACCCAGAGCATTGCGCTGGCGGCGTGGTGAGCTGAGGCTGCGGGGGAGGGGGAACAGCAGGGGAGGGGCCGGGGGCTAGCCTCCCAGGCCAGGAGCTCAGGGGCTGGGCACGAGGGTCCCACGGGCCGGATGTGGCCTGTGGGCCACTTTGCCCACCTCTGGTCTAACACCTAATGTATTGGTATTGCAATAATGCCAAGGAGCCCCAGTCATGGACCTGTACCCTGTACAAACCACAGGGCAAAAAGATGGACCCTGCCTCTGTGACTTGATTTCACTATCTGAATTTTTAAGGCCATAACACTTACTTGTCACAGATGGATATTGGGAAGCTTGCTTTGTTAATGCCTGCAAAGGATTCTGACGTCCACAGATGGAAGGTTGTACCTATGGGCTCACAGTCCTGTTTATTAGGTGGCTATCATGTGATTGCTGGCAATCCGATCATTTTCTCCGTCTAAATATTTCTGTCTAGTCCAGATTATCACTGCTGAGCGCTGAACAACTCTGCCTGTCTGCAAGCAGATACAGCGTGAGTAGCAACAGCAGCTGCACAAGCTTTCTCCACACTGCCCTGCTATTAGATCCTGACCTGGAGAGAGCGCCGCTGGAGCTGAGAGAGTAGCTCACTCTTCATGGCCCATTTGACCCTTGGCCTATCTGCTGAAGTTGTCAGCAGAAGGGCCAATTACACCTGCCCTTTTCCCTTCTTTTAAAAATAACCTTGAAAATGATGAAATCTAGATGTGTGCAGCAATTATGTGTGGGGTTCCAGATCTTGCACCTGTAACATCATATCTAACAGGAGCCAATTAACTCCCTCCTCTGACCGCTCTGCAGCGCATGCAAATTACATTACAGAGGATGATCCCATAACTATTTTCCGGTCAAGCCGCTGCGCTCGCAAAGCCTTTATTTCTCTAACTCTTGTTGCTACAAGACTCCCCTCTTCTTGGAATCCTTCCTGTTATTTTTCCACCTTCCTGTGGCAGGATGCAACATTCGTTACAATAATACATCAAACTTTGAGTGGAAAACTCTGCTTTGGAGTTGTCCCAAAGATTCCCAGTTTCATTCTGGTTAGCTGATTTGCAGCTGTGACCAACACACTCCTCCTCCTCTCCTTACCCCACCAGGTACTACAGTGTAATAATGTGGCTAACAAACCTAGCAGTTGTGCGTACACACCAGTAATTAACTGGTAGGATTTTTCTGCAAGATCCATTGATGTGCAGAAGATGGAGCATGTAGTTTTCAATCTGCCCCAACTGTCTCCGGCCATCATGTATTCAAACCTTAACATAATTAGCTTTTTTAATAAAAGGATATGAAATAGTCTCACATAACAAGCTGCTGTCTGCTAAGAATAGCCTGTGCATGCGTTCTGTCTCTCACTGCAACCTTCTCTTACAGAGACACTGTAGAATACCCTCCTGCATCTGCAGCTCATATTGATAGAAATGGGACTCCTCTGCATAAACCCTTCGGGACAGGAAAATTAGCTAGGTCATGGTCTCAGATTTATCATCATGTGATGTAGAGAGAAGCTGAATTATAAGTGCTAAGAAAGAGAGATCAGCAATATGTAAAAATATTACTGTTCTCTTTTTATAGTCCCTTTCGTCTGAGGAGCTCAATGCACTTGGCAAATAGTCTAAATTCATCTTCATGATATACCTGTGAAGTAGGGAAATATATTCCCCTGTGAGGTTAATATTAAGGCATAGAGGGCTTACGTGACTTGCTGAAGTTCGCACAAAAATTCTGCAGAAGAGGTGAGATTAGAACCCAAATCTTCTGCTTGCCATTTCTCCTCTTCAGCCACAAGATCTTCCACCCAAGAAACATCTGGGGTAACACTTTCAAAAGCATCCAAGTGACTTAGGAACCAAAGGCCCCTTAAAGTTGAATTAGAATTAAGCTCCTAAATGCCCAAGTTTACTCTGAAAATAGAACATTGATACAAAGACACTTTGGTGCTTTTGAAATTTCTGAAAATTTTGCCCAAGTTTTTCCACTGATGTTATTTAACTTCCATGCCTCAGTTTCCTCCTCTATAAAAGGCACTTTAAAATGTTAGGTGTCTAGGTGCTTTTGAAAATCTCCCTAAGGATCATTCTGCATCTTTTAGTGCCTAAATAACTCTAAAAATCTGGCCCTAAGTATTGTCAGCAAGTGCTAAATATTATCCAAAGAGATTTTTCTTGTTAGTTTTCAGGGCAGAAATGCAAAATCTGTGACTTTGTTTGGAAACGGGGTTTGTTTGTTTTTACTTCCTGCTGCTCTTATATTGTCAGCATGAAAGTATTAAATTATGTGGCCAATGTAGCCAGTAAGACTAGCCACAGCTATTATACACTGTCTGGTTGCAGTAAACATCCCCAGGATTCTCTCTTTGATTGCAGTGGCACTGTATCCTGTGTACAATATGTGGGCTACTGGGCAGGATTATGTCATGACTCAGGATGAGCCAATATCATAAATGTAAATTAATGATGGGTGGGATTTTCAAAGGTGTTCGGCATTGACCTAATTCAGCTCCCGTTGAAGAGTTAGGCCAGTACTAAGAACCTCCTGAAAATGCCGCCCTAAATATTTTCCTGAGTGTATTGGTCCCTTCTTCATTGTGAAGGTGTGGGAGGCATTGTTAACCTACCAATCACATGCATGCACTGAATAAAACTTTAAGGACTTATCCTGCAAATCCTTATTCACATGAGCAGACCTTACTCAGGTAAGTAGTCCCATTGGAGTCCTTGGGGTGACCCAGCAAGGGTTTGCAGGATTGGGCTCTTATTTAGGCCACATCTAAACTAGCACGTACGTTGGAAAAACTTTTGTCGCACAGGGGTGTGAATAGCTCTCTCCTGTTGGCATAATGCAGCTACACAAGCGCTCTTACAGTGACACAGCTGTATTGTGTGTGTATATATATATATATACACACACACACACACACACACACACCTATCTCATAGAGCTGGAAGGGACCCTGAAAGGTCATCAAGTCCAGCCCCCTGCCTTCACTAGCAGGACCAAGTACTGTTTTCCCCCCCCAGATCCCTAAGTGGGCCCCTTAAGGATTGAACTCGCAACCTTGGGTTTAGTAGGCCAATGCTCAAACCACTGAGCTATTGCCGCTGTAAGCATAGACATGGCCTTAGTGCAGCATCTTGCAGACAATCTTTATCCTAAGAGACTTTATAGAACTAAATAAAGACGGTCTCATCTGTGTAGTAAGAGGGAGGATTCTTATGCATCCCCATCCTCTTCTCAATGCGATAAACACCTCGCTATTACCCTAACAGGTCAAGACAAAGCCTTGGCTGGGATGATTTAGTTGGGGATTGGTCCTGCTTTGAGCAGGGGATTGGACTAGATGACCTCCTGAGGTCTCTTCCCACCCTAATCTTCTATGATTCTGAGCCTGCTATATCCTGAGTCTGCCCCCCTCTGAAGCTTGCCTATTTTACATTTGCTCCAGGGTGTCTGTAACAAACCAGTAGCCCACCTCAGTTGCCTCCCTATAATAAATAGCCCGTGGTCCCCACCCTGCATAAAAAGGTTCTAGCTCGGATACTTCCTTATATAAAAACAGCTTCCATTTCTGCCTCAGGCACTTCCTTATGTTATATTGTTGGGGCAACAGGATCCCCACCCTCACCCCGGAGAAAAGCAAAGGGCTCAAGTTGATATCAATGAGCAGGATTTTCTCTGAAAAATGTTCCACGCATCCACTCTTAAAATATATATTCAGGCAAAAGAAGGGGTGTTACACACTCTTGCAATAAGCCAGTTCTAAATTATTCTGAAACCCCATCATTCTGATTTTAATAACAACTTACCTACCTATCCAGCTGTGTATATGTGCCCTTTTCATGATATTGCTCATCACGTAAATCACACAGCTTTTAAACAAGTAGTAGTAACATGATGCATGAAATGTCAAAGGGGTCGGGCTGATTTTTTTGCTCTAAAGTTGAGATTTTATTTTAAAGGTTGGATGGGAGAAAGGACTCTTACAAAACCAAATTTTGTGTTTGTTTAGCTAGATAGAATCTAGAGGCCCCAATCAAGATTGCAGACTCCCTGCGCTAGGCACTGCACAAGTACATAGTGTGAAACAGTCCCTGGCCAGAAGAACTTCGTCTTAACAGACAAGACAGACAAAGGGTGAGCGGGGAAGCTGAGGCTCAGAAAGGTAGAATGACTTACTCAAGATAGCACTGCAGGTCAGTAGCAGAGCTGTGAACATAACTCTATACACTAGCTGTTAGTCGTGAGCGCTATCTGCTAGACCATGCAAACATTATTAATAGAATCAGAGAATTGTTCTCATGAATCACTGCTTTTCTTAAAAGAATCCAATGAAATTACATATTTATTTATTTCAATGTACCCAATACTGGAAACACCCAATGCCACAGCACTCTGTTCATGTATGAGAAGCAGCAAGTGAAACTGACCAGTCTTGTGCCCCTGTCCAAGTTGAGTGAAATGCCAAGACAGTAAACAAACAGCATGAAAGATGAACAGCAAATCGGATTTTTAAAAAAAGAATCTAGGAGGAGATTTTCAAAGGTGCCCAAGGGATTTAGAAGCACAACACCCACAGGCGTCCCTAGATCCCTTAGGCACCTTTGAAAATCTCCCTCCTTAGGCCTTATGTACACTACACTCTACTACAACAGCTGTGCTGCTGTAGCGCTTTAGGGTAGATGCTTCCTACAGCAACGGAAGAGATTTTTCCATGGCTGTAGCTAATCCGCTTCCCCAAACAGTGGTAGCTAGCTCCACAGAAGAATTCTTCCATTGACCTAGCCCCATCTACTTCAGGGATTGGGTTGGCTTAACTACGGTGCTCAAGGGTGTGAATTTTTCACTCCTATGAGAGCCGTAGCTGTGTCCACCTAATTTTTAAGAGAAGGCCAGGCCTTAGGTTTTAATAATTTCGGATGTGACGAAGAGACACAGAATCTCTTTCAAAAATGAGCGAGGCCATCTCTAGTATCTCTTTACTTGTAGTTTGCAGTTATGCAATAGCGAGTAACAACTCCGGGTAGCATTATGGATGACATAAAAGCTTTTAGAGTCTATCTTACTGCTGCATCTGTTTTATTTTTAGTAGCAGTCACGTAGCAGCCTAGGCCACTTACACAGAGGCTAAAATACTGGTTGCCCGAAGGATTATTGTTAGTTACAGAACAATCCTGTGCTCTACTAGCACAGTTGAGAATACGTCAGAAAGAGCTGAAATGAGTAGTACAAATCTTTGTATCTGGGTTCTCACAGACCTACATCTGTCACTGCTTATGTGCTGTAGGAGGAACACCTTCCTCAGCTCCGCCACTGAGAAGCCTGCCTGCATCAACAGCCCCCGTCAATGAAACAGAGATGGCTCACCCAGCTCTTCCGCTCAGCCCATGGCTTCCTGTGCATAGGAGTGGAAACAACGTTATGGGAGGCTGCATTGTTGTGGTTATCCTCCCCAGTTTAGACACTACTTGAGGTCTGTCTGAGGGCAGAGGTGACATTAATGGTTTGGATACCCTAGGGAAATGAACGCTGTTCCCAAAATGGCACTAGCTGCCATTAATTCCTTCATCCTTGAAAAGTGACCCCCTCTAACAATCTTCGATTGTTACTAAAATTGTAATTTTTTTAGGGTGGGGACAGTCTTTTGGGTCTGCGTTTGCACAGCGCCTACCACTATGGCATCTTTGTCCGAGACTAGATGCCACAACAATACAGATATTATTATTAATAGTGGTCCTTGGTTTCACTAATGACTCTTCACAACACCCTTGTGAGCTAGGTAAGCATAGTACACATGGGGAAACTGAAGTACAGAGCTGTGAGGTGACTTGCCCAAGGTCACCCGGTTGGTTAGTGATGGAGCCAGAATTAGAACCCAGGATTTCATGGCTCCCAGTTTGATGCTTCATTCAGACCCTACTGCGTGGCTTCCAGTGTTCTGCTGCCCTGAGCAGCACAAGACTCTTCAGTCCAGCTGATGGGTTTTGCGTGCCCTGTTTTGAGTCAGGACCAATATAATCTTAACTGCTGTTGTAAATTAGTTCTGAGCTGGCACCTCTAGGTATCAGTCTTGTCCTCCTTTAGGTCCCACTGCTGACAAGCTGCCCGGTCAATCAGAATGATAGCAAGGGCTTTGTGGGAGAATTACCAGACTATGGGGGCGGCAGAGAGCAAGCGCGAGAGAGTGTTTTAAAGGGCCTCACATATGGACTGACTTCCTTTGAGAAAGTCCTTGATGTGGGTGTTGTGGGGGAGTCTCGTGGGTCTGGTGTTTGTGCGATGAGTGATCAGTGTCTGCAGACCTGCCCTTGTGCTTCATTTACTGCAGCGAGAGTGGGTGGGAGAGGAAAACCACTCTTGGTTCTCATCTTACATTCTGCCTCTGTAACCCAGCACCTCACCCCCCCCGCCTCCTCTCCACTGTTGTTCCCAGCCTCAGCAGAGCAGCGTCCAGTGGGAAGCCACTGGCGGCATCATCTCAGCAAAAATTCCTCCTCGGCGAGCCCAGATCTAGTGTAAACGGGGAGTCAGCAGTACACGAATTTTATCCACCCGAGACCGTCACACAGTACCCACTTGGGGGTGGTAAGCGAGTGACAAATGCTGTATCCCTAGGAAACCGCATCTGGGAATTCTTTCCAAAAAGCCGAGCCTGGAATTTGCAACTCGCCAATCTAGCATAATAGAGTCGGTGTAATAACAGCGTTAACGCTTGTGTAAGGGGACTGTTGCCCCCTTACTAACATTCAGTGGGGGTGTTTTGGTTGGCTAGCTCCCAGCACTAAAAGATTGGGGAGAGGCCAATGCTCCAGGTCAGCCTCAGCCTGATTGACAGGGCAGGCAGGCTAATCAGGGAGTCAGGAGGCCAGGGGGGTCCCGTCCTCCGTGTGAGCTGGAATTGCCTGGGTCAGACAGAGTGGGGCCGAGCTAAGGAGAGAGCAGGGGCCCGAGCTGAACTGGGGAGCAGAGTTGTGCCAGATCCAGAGGGGCCGGAAAAGCAGTTCAGAGATGGGAGTAGAGCCAGGGAGAGCAGATCCTGTGCTGGGAGCAGAGCTGCAGCCACAGAGCCAGGTGTGGTGAGCAACGGGGGCCAGCCAAGGGGAGACCTTGGGCAAAGGGACCAGCGCAGAAAGACACCCCCAGCCAAGGGTCCTTGCAGGCCAGACCGGGAGGGGGATCTTAACCCGACGGGGGGCTGACGCTGGGAAGAAGGGTCCCACCACCCAAAGCCCAGAGGTGTGTGGCCACCACCATTGCAAGTGTCGAACCCGCAACATCCCTGCAGCACAGCCAGGGCCTGAGAAGGAGCCTGGGACCTACAAGGAACAGACTGTGAACTGCCCGGATGTTCCAGAGACACTTTTTGTGATGTTCCCGGCCACAGAGCAGGGTGATGTGTTTTCCTTTAACCTTTCCCATTTTTCCTTATTCTTTTTTTAAATTAATTGTTAATTAAACAACTTGTATTTGCTTTAAATGGTATGAAATGATCAGTGGGTCAGGGAGGTGCTCAGTGCAGAGAGTACCCCGGAGTGGGGATACCCTAGCCCCTGTCCCAGGTGACCACAGCAGGGTTGGGGGTCGAGCCGCCCCAGGAATCCTGGGCCCAGCCTTGTTGGGGTTACGAGGACTCTGCCAGACAGGAGAGTGGAAGGGGAGTCCTCGAGGGCAGGGAGGCCTCTGGGTAAAGGAAGTGGGAGCGAGGACTCGGATCCTTTCGCTAGCCCACTTCACCGGGGTAGTGCAGAAGCCAGGAAAGTTCCCCACAATAGCGGGACCATTCCCCCGCTTACACTAGGTTATGACCTTCCCACTCACCATTGCTATCATCCCCTGGTCTATCACAGGCAATGGCTGCCGATAGAAGAACCTAGAGGGATAGATATGGGACATTGGCTGCATGGAACAGTCTTGCTTGTCCTTGAGCTTTGTGCCTCCCTGGGGCACTGTTCTTGACAGAGCTGTTTCGGGGCATCCACATGCATAATGCCTTGCAACTGTGGTTGTATCACTGCATCCTGGGATTCCTGCGGGGCTGTTCTGTAGCGCCCGCTGAGGGCGCTGGTGCTGTGTGGAGTAGCTTTCACCCACAAGACACACCTTTGTCGAATGCAGTTAGGAGGCCTGGCTGAACCAGTGCAGCTACAGGGCTAGGCGCTTCCTATCCACAGTATGTGCAACAGCTGCCATGGTTACATAAGGATTGGGGTGTAGCTGCAGAGATCAAAGGTCATCCTCAATTGTGGAAGGTGGGGCACCAGCCTGGAGGGAGCGACAGGCAGCCAACACCCAGTTCTGGTGGTGGTGGTTTGTTATGTAATGTTGGTGTGAAATAATTTCAGTATTGCAAGCCCAACGTTTTTAAAGATAATGAGTTAAAAATAAATAAATTTTGAGGTTCTTTTTGTTTTCTTCCAACGTTTGAGCCTTTTGGGGTGGGGTTGGGGGGTGGGGTCACCTTTTCAAGCTTCCCTCCACAATCATGAGGGTATGTAGGTGAAAACTGATATTTTCACATGACTCCAGGAGTGGAGGCTTGAAGGAAAACTAAATATCGCAAGACTTGAAATAAAATCACAAGAGCCAGCAACACTGAAATAGCTTATATACAAGGTCTCTAAACCTTACTGAGAAGAACAGAACAGAACACAACACTGGGGACAAATGGTCAGACCTGGAATGACCATCAGGGTGACTGTATATGCACATGTAACACTGACTGACAGACCCCAGTCGTTAGCAGGCGGGATCCCCCCAGTCGTTAATAGGCAGGATTGAACCTGGAACCTTTGGAGCTAAATGTATGAGCCTCAAGCCATATAGCTGTTAGTTAAGACTATAGACCAGACTCATTAAGCTCTCAGTAAGTGGTCTCGGTGCCAGTAGATGGGACAGAACACCACACCCAGGAGGTGTGTGGGTTACACACACAAGGTTTTGTACAGGAGCTGCACAACAGTTGGCTGGAATATTTTAACCTAGTAACTTTTTTTTTTTCTCCTTGCATACATAAGACCTGAGAAGCCATGTGTCATGAAGAGCTGGGCTTCAAATAAACACAATCATAATTTTTTTCTCATTACCTATTGGTCATTAAGCAGAATGTGCAAGGCAGGAATGGAGGATAATAACCGTGGTCAGAGTTGTGTGAAGAGAAACTAAATTGGATTATGTTTTTCAGGGTGAATACTTCAAGCGTCCTGGGAGGATTTAGGAATGGCTTAACTGTTATCTTGGCCAGTGATATCACAGAATCATAGAACTGTAGGGCCAGAAGGGACTCAAAAGGTCATCTAGTCTGTCTGCCCAGGCTGATGCAGGATTAAATATACCTAGACCATCCCAGACAGATGTTTTGTCCCAAATGATCTGAGAACTTCTATGAAGAATGGCTGAGAGGACCTTGTACTATGTACAGACAGTCTTCAAGAGAACATCTCCACTGTTTAAAGCAAATATACCATGCATGACAGAGGCTCTAAAAGAATTTGTAAAAGCTAAAACTTACTTTGTGTGTAATGCTCTACAGCCCCGTGAGAGTGGGGTCATTCATGACTTAAATCTGTGCTTACTTATAGAAAGATGCTAAAGGATTCCATATTTTCCAGTGCTACGGATACTTTATTTTTGCTTTTTCTTGCTTTGAAAGTATGGGTGAAGTTCCATTTTCATTTACACCTGTAAGATCCGGAATGAGTCCACTCAGAGAAATTTTTTTTAAACGACAATGTTGTGTTAAGATTTTCCTCCCTTTAAGTAATTTATCTGTATTTACAGCCTAAACTCCAGTTTAATGATGTGTTTTGCCCATGAATTGCAATTTGATCAGAGTTTTGCAACTGAAACTAAGCAGAATGCTGGTATTGCTGGTGTATTTAGAAAGGGTCATGAACTCCAGAGGATGCATTTGTCGGACATGGTCTTTGTGTTCAGCTCTGTTAGGACTCTACGCTGTGTTAATGCGTCGGTACTTGGGCAGCAAGTCCTTTTACTTCCTGTACCATATTATTATGGAACTGTTTGTACCAGTCACTGATCGTTACTACTTTAAGTATCCATCCTTCTCCCTTTCCTTGCCCCTTGTGTTCCCTCTTTTAATGCCAGATAAAATATTTTTAAACAAAACAAGGAATCAGCACTTTGTACTGATCGGTTAGGTGTTATGAATTAGTTGGCAGGCTTTAGTCCAGCAAAGCCTAGTTAACACTGTCCTTGTGCAGTAAGCTGATTATGATAAATAGGCATGCTGTGTCTTAGCAGACGGCTGAAATCAGATCAGCCAACTGCTGTTAGACTGGCCATGCGACATAGGGGTTTTTTTGTTTTGTTTTTAAGCCCCAGAAGTGGTGACGCTGCACTGGGTTTGCTGAAAGATCTTGCTAGGATTTGGTAATGGCAATTGGCTGCTGGCCACCAGCTGAGGTGGGCTGAGATTAGAGGAGCTTCTGACCGAATGGCTTGGGCTCATGTGGACGCTTGGCAGCTGCTCTCTCTTTGAAGGAAGATGTGCATCCCCTCCCGTGGAAGAGACTAGTCTGATCCTGGAGGGCTGAGAAGCATGAAACACGCCTAGGGAGCAGCTGGGCGAGGGGGGAGAAGTGGGAAGACAGAACGAGAGACTGACTGGCTGGACCTTCCATCTGAGGATCTTTAGGGAGTGCGGATTAAGGGGCATTTGCCCGTGTCCATATAATGGGCTAAACCAAAATGCTGGATCATCAGGTTCTGGTGATAGAATTGTAGGACTGGAAGAGACCCCAAGAGGTCTTCTAGTCTAGTCCCCTTCACTCAAGCAGGACTAGGAATTATCATTCTATATTCTCTATAGCTTTACATGTAAGAGAACAGTTTTTCTGTTTGCTGGATGGTAGATCGGAAGATCCCAGAACTGTGTGGGTGGGTGTTGAAACCTAGACAGGCACTTAGTAGTGAGATATATCACTGCATTTGCCCTCTAAGGGTATGTCTACACTGCAGGTGAAGGTGTGATTGCAACATGGGGAGGCATACACCCATGCTAGCTTTAATAATAATAAACAATAGCAGTGTAGACATGGTGGCACGGGCTAGAACCAGCATCTCCGGGAACCTTGGGTATGTACTCTGGTTGCTAGCTTGTGCCAAAGGCTATGCCACCACATCTTCAATGCTATTGTTACACATATGAGGTAGATTTACAGCAAACACTGTGTCTACCTGTGCTGCAATCACTCCGCTTGCCGTGTAGACATACTGTACTATAAATGCAGACTCTATAGGGCATGATGGAGAATAAAGCTCCCCTTCTGAATATTGTTGCCGTTTAAGAAGCTTTAAAGATTTTTAAAACTCTTGTTTATCAGACACTAGTCTATCTATATCCATTGCCAATGATAGCCATTGGGCAACATTCAGACCTGGTGTAAGTGCTTGCAATTTATTGATGTCAGTGGAGGTTTGCCCACTTACACCAAGTCGATAGAATATTAACAGACATTCAGGAGACCTGGGTTCCATTTCCGGCTCTGCCACTGGCCTGCTGGGTGGCCTTGGGCACGTCACCGCTCTGTGCCTCAGTTTCCCCATCTGTAAAAGGGGAATGATAGTGACTTCCTTGGTACACAGAATTTTGAGATCTACTGATGAAAAATGCTATAAAAGAGGCAAATATTATTAAAGGGGACCCACCCCGCTGTGCTAGTTCAGTAAAGGGAAATGTAATCAAAGCAAGAGAGAATAGAGAGACGACTGTCACCTACTGTGACCTGCCAAATCTGCCACCAGCACCAAAAAGCCCTGGAGTGAGTGAGTGGCAATTTGGGGAAAGGAGAGCTAAGTGCGATTAGTGTTAATGCAACAAGCATTGCCCTGAATTGGGATGTGTTTTGTACCCTCTAACGTTAGCAGTGCCCGCTAACGTTCCTAGTTCTCTCTCTTCAGCTGACACGCCCGGCTTTATAGCCTACAACACGGAATAGAGCACATGGCAGGTGTGGTTCATTTGGGGCCTTACCCCCGAAATGTTGAGCTGAAGTCTCAGAGACTCCTATAGTTCCAGTTCGATTCTATAACCTCCCCCCCCCATTGCCTTCATGGCACAAAACTCAGGCTGGGCCTCCACACAAAAGGGTCACCGAGCTTCCAGGGCCTGAATAAATGAAACCATCAGATACTGACTTGGAAAGGCCGCGTAGCCCTAGTACCTTGCCTGTTTTCTTTTCTCCCCCACAATTCTGAGAAAATACAGAAACCCCAGGAAACTGGCAGGCAGAAATGAGAGGAAGAGAGTCAAGAAAATCTGTTAGGTCATTTTTCTCAAGGTTTGCATTGCGGGGGCCTGTAGCTGACAGCAGCACATTTAGCTGCCAAAAGGAGGGAACCAGGGCCTTGACGTTTCTTTTCCTGTGGTCAGCGGGCATTCTGGCAGTGAGGTGATGCATACTCCTCCCAGCTGCAACCTGAGGGAAACTGGGCTGCATGGGCGGCGGATATTGTAGGCCAGGGGAGGCTAAGCCTCCCCTAACCCAGGTCGAGACCCCAACCATGCTCGGTCCCGAGGCCCTGCCCTCACTCCCCCTCTCTCCTGAAGCCGGCGGGGACTCAGCTCTGGCCAGTGGCCTGGAGCTTGGGGCTTGGCTGGCTGATGGCCAGGGGCAGCGGGTCAGGCAGGCTCGGGGATCGGGCCAGCCAGTGGCCCGGGAGTCGGGGTGGTTTGGCCGGGGCTCCTCCTGCTGCGGTGGGGGGGGGGGGGGGGGCCCTCGGGGCTCCGGGGGGTGAAAGGGGCGGGTCCTCAGGTGGAAGGGCCAGGGTCTAGCCTCCCCGAAGTGGGGTGTTCACCCGCCACCCATGCTGGGCGGACCCATGCTTTGTGGAGAACCTCAAGTGACAACCTGTGTTTAAAGTCTGGTTTTGATGTAATGCTTTATAGTGAGTGTAGCAGAGACTACAGTGTACATGTAACTCTCCAGCCCTGTAGAGGACATAAGAGTACCCACATAGGAAATACATGAGAGTACATCAGGGATAGACAATTATTTTTTGTAAAGGTCCAGATTTCTTGGTGAAGGTATAGTCAAGGTCCAGACTTCAGAGAAAATAATAATAAAAAATTAATAACAATGATACTAAGTAAATCAAAATATTTTTCCGGGTCTGTTCTAAAGTGTCTGGTGGGTCACATTTGGCCCGCGGTCCGCCTATTGGCTACCCCCGATGTACATCTTCTCTGGTTCTCTAGAGCAGTGTTTCTCAACGACCGGTCTGTGGACCAGTGCCGGTCCCTGAGATCTCCCTGACCCAGTTTAGGAAGGCAGCAAGCAGGTCCCTGGTATCAAAAAGGTTGAGAAACACTGCCCTGGAGGATTCTGTAATTGTGCTCTTGGTTACTACCCAGTCTCCTGCACACAGTCCCGGCAGAGATTTCCCCAAAGTAGGGGAGCTGGGGCCCTGCCCCTTCCGTGGCCCCGCCTCACCCCTTATGCCCGAGGCCCTGCCTCCGGTCAAGCCAGAAGCTGGAGTGGGCCAGGAGCCACGGACCCTCCACCTGCCTGGGGTGTGGGGTCCAAGAGCAGCCTCCGGCCCATGTCCCTGCCCTGCGGGCCCCCCACCCAGGGCAGGTGGAGGATTCCCGGCTCCCCACAGCTGCCCACATAGCTCTTAGCCCGACCCGGCTCCGGCCGGGGTACGGGGCGTTGAAGCCACAGCCCAGCCATGGTAAGAGCCGGGCGGCCAGGCAGCTGTGAGGAGCCATGGACCCTCCACCTGCCCTGGGTGGGGGGCCCAGGGGCAGGGACATGGACCGGGAGGCTGCTCTAAGACCCCCAGGCAGGTGAAGGGTCTGTGACACGGTGCCCCCCCCCCGCTGCCTGGCTGGGCTCCAGCTGCCGGCCTGGCTGGAGGGGCGGGGGCAGAGATAGGAGGGACCACGGCAAAAAGTGGGAGGGCCGTGGCCCCCAGGCACCCCCATTCCGGCACCGGTGCCTGCACGTCATAAGCTGGAAATAGTAAATGTATTTTCTGCCTGCACCTGTGGAGCAGGGAAGGCTGGGGAGCTTGGCAGGAATCCCGTGGCACGCAGAGCATCTCCTGAGCGATAAGAATGGAATAGCTATGGGAACCCAAATCAGAGCCTTATAAAATACAGTATCACATAGAACCTCAGGCCCTCCCAGTGTCCCATTGAATCACTGGCTCTCCCAGACTTCGCCTTTCAGGTTCACATGGTGAGGCGTTTGTCAATCTCAGCCCATGTGAACATGGGCAAAGTTTGTTGGTGAACCTTCACTCATCGGGCCTCGGGGACACACCTTCTTAGCCTAGATTTCTTTGGAACAGGGTCTGTTGGGAGGAAGGAGGCCATACCTATATAGACACATCCCTTACTGAGGAAGGGTACTCCGTGTGGGGTGTCCCCTGGGAGGTTCTCATTTGTCAAACTGAAATCAGCAAGTGTTAATTCACTTCCACTTGCTGCAAAGCGAACTGTAGGGTTCAAACCACAAAGCCTTTCATTAACTGAACCCTGCGGAGTTTCCACAGCCCGGACCTAAATTAGCATCAATCTCTCCTGGAGTGGTTCTCAATACTCTATTAGTTTGTACACACAACTGCCTAGAAACCAAGTATTCACAGTAGCTCAGTAGCTTGTTGGCTTGTTTTGTTATTCACTTTAGATGCAGAGTTTGAAAGGCAGCCAGTAGTTTCACTCTTATTCCAAACTTTTGTTTACATACCGAGTTCCTCAAGTTCCAAGGATTTGTTTTTCCATTGCTCCTAACCCCATTTCTGGCCAACTGTCCTTCAGACCAAGGACATAGATTCTGGAGGGGGCAGTCAAGAATGCCTCTTGCTCTGCCAAAGCAGATATTGCAGAGAGCAATGCAAGCGCCTGAGATCTCTCCGTCCCACCCCTCTTTTGCCTGGGTATGAGAGCTCAAGATCACGACCTGGACTTGGTTCCTCTGCATTCTGCTCTATGGGTAAGGTGCTGGGTCAGACCTTATTCACACCTCCTAATGAACTAATGAACTGAATACTTGTTCTTTGTTAGGGTTAGCAGCAGGTAGCTGGTTCTGTAGATGGCAGACAGACCTGCTCTTGAGAAATTTCACCTACCTGAGATGGGGCCAACCCCCCCCCCCCAGCTCTGTATGTAACTGTGGGGAGGAGAGCAACATCTGCTATGCTCTACAACTCCCTTCTCTGATCCATGCCATTTCCACCTTGTTCCATCCCTGATGGACCAGTACTGTCTCTGGGCGTTCCTACTGCTCTACGGCCTTAAGACATAGCTTGGAGCCTGTCCCCCTCCAGCAAAAATACTACACTGGAGCCAGAGTGTTGCTTTAAATTACCTGGCTGATAGACTGCTGGTCAGCTAAGGGGAAGCGCCAGCCCCACCTCACTACTGCATTGCCCCAAAGTCATTCCTTTGAACCCAAATGCCATCTGATAATCTGCCTGGGCAGCCAGTCTGACTCAGCCCCTCATTGGAGGGTTCTCTGCGCCTGCCATAGAATGCTAGACTATGGGGTCTCCCCACCCCACCCCAATAAAGAACCTCCTCAGATTGCAGAGCTTAGAAAGTCCATGATGGGACGGCAAAGGTGTTCCACATAACCAGCCTTAAAAGCAATCTATCACTTATAATTGTCTATCTAGATTTATCAAAGATAAGTGGGGGGTGGGGGAGGGGAATTGACATTAATGGAAACACAGATATGGGAGAAAGACCAAAGTGAAGGATTACCCTGGACTTGACTCTCCATGCAGAAATGATGGCTGAAAAGGAAAATGGGGCTCCTTTGTATTTTTAGTTTCTTGGGGCTATGGATAATTAACTACTGCAGCAAATGGTGTGGCTTTTATCTGATCCAGGAGGCTGCAGGGTGACTGGGATAGAAAATGAGGACTGGATTAACATATAAAGGGAGGCAGCTGAGAGGTAAAGGTTCCTGTTGACTGTAGGGAAATCCAATCAAGTTATTTTCTTCCTTCATGTCTTTGATGTTGAGAGGCAAATGTTTAAAACACTTGTTTGCTCTAGAGCAGTTTGCAGTATGACTGAGAACCAAGTAGGTAAACAATATGCAGAGCTTCCTCCTACTACACCTTCATGATGTCACATGGATTAGACTGGTCACCTGAGAATGTCTTGTCTAGCTCAGCACTGACTTTGTTACCATAGCTTTCGTTGCTGGAAACAGGAGCAAAATCCAGGCTGTGAAAGCAGTCCCGCAATTCCTGTTGAAGAATGAAGATGAAGGGGGTTAAAGGCCTACTCACTGAAAACTAAACTAATGATGTATGGCATATTACTGTGTGTGTAGGAATGTCGGCATTATAAATATACACAGACACAGAGCCAAATACTGTTTGTCTAAACAGTCCCACTGATTTCAGTGTGACTACAAATGTGATTAAGGGAGCAGGATTTGTTTCTTGCTGTGTCCCTGTGTGTCTTCTATCAGTGTATTTGTGTATATAAAACACCACTGTCATTAACCACTTAATCTAAAGGATCTATTTGTAACAAAAATAGAATCTTGGGGTAAGAAAGTGACCTAATGACTGTAGCGCTGCCAACGTATAGATCTGTATGATAAGAACAGGTATAGTTTAAGGTGCTGATCACTTTCAGTTCCAGCTGAAGTCAGCTGTGCTGCAGGCACTCAGCACCTCTGCAAATCAGGGCCAAGATATCTATGTGGTATACGCGCGTATGTGTATATAATGAAATCACTGCACCATCAGTTTGACATGTGGGTGCATCACGCAATTAAAAATGACAAAAGTGCTGCTGGTGGCTGGCACCGAGCCCGATTAATCCTACGTGCTGACTAATTTCCCTTTCCCACACCCCCAGCTTACTGCCCAAATAATGGGAACGTAGTATAGATGAGCCTTGCAGCTTGGTTTGAAAGTCACAAAACATGGTTCCTGCAGGATGGCAAAAGGAAATCCAAAACCAGGGACCCTTCACCAAGAATTTGCTGGCAGGATTTCAGCCCTACTTGGGACTAATAGCAAACGGTAACCATCTAGACTATTTTCAGAGTGGTAGCCGTGTTAGTCTGTATCAGCAAAAAGAACGAGGAGGCCTTGTGGCACTATGTGGTGGTACGGAATACAGTTGGGGGGAGGGACGACACTCTGCCTCAATTATGCACCTCTTCCCAAGCCCATGGCCATGAAAAATTGATACCATTGCCTGCTGTGGGCCTGATCTTGCCTGCCCAAACCTTCCACGGAAGGCAATGGGAATTTTTAGTGGGCAAGGAATGGACGATCAGGTTCATGATCGTGCTACATTTTTTGTTTTGTTTTGTTGGGGCATTACTCTCTTGCCATTTGAAATATTCTGGTTCTGTGGTTCTCAAAGCATGGTGCATGGACCCCACCTTGTGCGTGGTGGGATCCATGGGAAGTTGACTGGGCTCATGGGGATGACTCTCCCTTGTTTCCAGCAGTTAAATTGCAGTAAAAGGTGCTAAAATACATGGAGTACTTTCCTAATAATTTTTACATTCTAAGCAGTTGCTGTAGCTGTTACAGGGATGTGATGTGATTGCAAACGGTGGGGGAGCTGGTCTGTGCAAATGGGAATGAGAGCGGGGGTTGTTCATGAGACATGCTCGGTATTAAGATGTGGCTGGCCACTATGGCTGCAATCCCATCGTTCAAATTCTTCTTGTATTTGCCTACGTGAATTCAAAGCATCAGTCGTAGTTTTGCTAAATAAGGAAATCTGATCAAAGCCCCTGGCATGGGGAGACCACACGTTGTGTCTCAGAACTGAGTTTCCCTCACATTGGCGCATGGCTGGGAGAAGTGAAAGGTTGGCTCCTGATTGGAGAAGCCAATTAGATGCTGTGTTTGTACGCTCTGCACATAGTGCAATGGGCGTTGTGCTGGTGTTGTGTACTTTCGTTGATGACCAGTTCAATGTGGGTAGTGCTTTTCCCATCAATCTAGATCGCAAGGTGACTTGCAATATAACCCAGCCAAGCTCTTCACCAGATTTTAAAGTCTATAAACAGGAGCAATCTTTTTTTCATCCCAAAAGATCTCTGTGATTTACCCACATAGTGTGCTGAAGTCTGCCTTAATTTAGCCCTAGTAACTTTGAGTCTTTTGCAGAGGGTGTTAATCAAGGCAAATTAGTCCAGTATGTCAGTGTATGCCTGACCACTGAAATGCAGTCATTTAAAGGTGGAAAGTATCCATCTGAAATGTAAGCATAAAATTCTTTTCCCCATATATGATTGGCTTCACACAGTGATTGGTTTTGCTTTTGATATAAGAATGGTCTAAGGGTTTCTCACCAGTAAGGAAAGGATTGCTGAATAATTTTAACTCAGACCCTGACACAGACACCAATATAAACTAGCAAAGGGAGCTGGACTGGAAATGGAAGATGGATCCAGCTCAGGTTGATAGTGATTGAAAATCACTGCCTGGTGGCTTCTTGGTGGCCCATGTGAAATGAGTTTGGTGGGTCTTAGTCCAGGTCCCAATGGGCCGATCTTCATGTTACAAAAAATGTTACTATAATGAACAACCTTATTGGCAGTCTCAACAGAGAGGCAAAGGGCAGAATAAACCTGAAGACGGAACTAACTTCCTAGCAGTGTTCTCTCTTGTTTAGACTGGAAACTGTGAGCTATTGCTGCTTGTGCTGTACGTGTTCCATGTAGAGAGGATTTCACTCCAGGGCTGTCAACCCAGGGCCTTTCACAAGAACTAGATCCTCTAAAACATTTACAATAGAGCCAGGTGTGAAACAGTTTTCCCATCCCATGAAAACTTCCAACCATTTCAAAAATTCTCCCGTTCTTCATCAGATGAACTAGAAACCTTTTGTGGAAAACAAGAGAGAGAACAAGACACCCTGAATAACCCGGGCTCTCAAATCCCTGTTCTGTCTGCCTGCCTCTGGACTTGAGCCTGGCTCTCCCACATCATAGGGAGGGCCTGAACCATATAACTGTTCTGGGGTGTGCACACTCTTTGACCCAAAATTCCACCCCTGGACATGAGAAACCTTCCCCTGATGCGTTCCTGTGAAAAGTTTTGGTTTCAACGGATTGACGTTTTTTGATGAAAAACAGTTTAATTCATAGAGAAGACTGAGAGGGGACATGATAGCAGTTTTCAGGTATCTAAAA
>NW_020664446.1:8896562-8951186 GCF_002925995.2 Terrapene triunguis
AGGTCCCTTCCAGTCCTAGAATCTATGAATCTATGAATCATAGAATATCAGGGTTGGAAGGGACCTCAGGAGGTCATCTAGTCCAACTCGCTGCTCAAGGCAGGACTAATCCCCAGACAGATTTTTACTTCAACTCACAACCCTGGGTTTAGCAGGCCAATGCTCAAACCACTGAGCTATCCCTCCCCCTATTTGAAGAATCCCTGAGTATCTCTACAGAACAAAACAGCAAACTTCCTCCTTGGCCCAGATTTTATCTCTGCCGTTAGACAGAAAGTGGCTTCTTGTGGCTCACTCTCTACAAAGCCTTTACATCAGATTCAAGGGAGATAAGGTGAGGTTTAAGAAATTGCATGGTCAAGGCAGTCTGAAAGCCAGAAGAATGGGGACGCTTTCAGCATCCTAGAGTCTCTTGGAACCACAGGTGTTAAACTGTACTTCTAGGTGTTGTTTTTAAGACTAGCCAGCTGTTACATGACTACAGCTAGGCATGACGTAAGTAAGTGCCTTGTATGCTTCCCCACGCAGCTCTCTACTGAGCCTGGGTCCTCCTGCCCGTGCAGCACCCGTGACTGGTGGTCTAGTGCTGAGATTCTAAGGGCCTGTGTATGTACAGATACAACAGAATGAAGGGAACACAGTTACCGCCTGGCACAGGTAAGTCGTGGGTCTGCCCTCAGCCCTTTCACGTAGGGTGTCTTCCCTCTGTACAGCAGCAGCCCCGCTGGAGGACAGGGCTGTGGGGCGGGATTGGGGGCAGTACAGCTGCGCCAGAGAAGCTGCCAGCGTGGGGCCACCCAGCGGCCCTACATTCTGCTTCTCCTGTCCTGTGTCTTTCCGGTACACTGTACCAGCTATAAATATCTTGCTGGTACGGCATACCGGCCTGGACCACCCTACTTGCTCTGCTGATAACACGTGTCAATTTTGATATAAAGACAAGAAAGCCCAGCTGTCTGACAGAAAAAAGCGAGTACGTTAAACAGCTGCACAGGGTTAGGTTTAGATTAGGGCACTGGCCTGGGAGTCAGGGGGGGGGGGGATCCCAGCTCAGCCATTGGACATGCTGGATAACCTTGGGCAAGGCACTTCCATTTTCTGGGGCTCAGTTTCCCCATCTGAAAAATGGGGACATATGGTCCCAGCCTTTCTTTGTAAAGAACTTTGAGATCTATGGCTGCAATGTAAAAGCCAATTACTGCAACACTCTTTATTTCACGTCTATCACATGCTCAGTTATTTGAATGGTGTGATTTTTGTCTTAAAAATACAGCATTCGCTTGTGATTGGAACTCTGGGGTGGCAATAGCCCTTGTCCACTGTTATACAGCTAGAGCTGTTAAAAAGAACGACTTCCCCCTGAGAACACCTCAGCTCGCAAGTCCAAGGATATGCTGCTTAGGGCTTGTCTGCACAGTGTGTTAGTGAACATTAGAAGTGTGACATTCCAGTGTGCACTAGCATGTTATACAAGTAGTGCACATGGACCTTATTGGCATGCACTAAAAGTTCCCTAGTGCATACTAATGTAGTCCCATTTCAAACAGTACTATATTAACTCACACTAGGGAACTTTTAGTGCACTCAGCAGTGTCCATATGGACCAGTTCATACGCAACACGCCTGTGCACACTAGAATGTACATGGCTCTGGTGGGGACAAGCCCTGTCTTGTTCTTGTCTGGTTCACAATGGTCAAAAGACCATTTGTTAGTGTTTTAAACACCGTTTATTCCCAATTCAAACCGAGCTAGTTTACAGCGTGGCTTGGCGGACATATGTGGATATGACCAAGCCATGTTGCATCAGTGTTTTAAAATCATGTTAATAGACACCTAGGGTATAATTTTGTCCTCTTATTCCTGTATTAAGCCCAATACCTTGTACAGATGCCTTGTTATGTATGGGTTCTGGTAAAACTGTTTTGCAATTAATCATCACGGAGTTAGAAGATTACTGTAACTGGAAACAAAACCAGCATCCTTCTGCTATACTTGAAGTCTACTATACCCTGCGTGGAAGAGAAGAACCAAGGCTGAGGGCATGTCTACACTATGGGCGCTGCTGCAGCACAGCAACAGCACTGCAGCTATGTCGTTGTAATAGCGTAATGTAGACACTTCCTACAACGAAGGAAGGGGCTTTTCCATCCCTGTAGGTAATCCACCTCCCGAAGCGGTGGAAGCTCTAGGTCGAAGGAAGAATTCTTTTGTCAACCGAGATGCATCTACAGCAGGAGTTAGGTTGGTTTAACTCTGGCACTCAGGGGTGTGAATTTTTCACACCCTAAGCACTGTAGCTATGGTGATGCCTAACCTGAGAAACAGGAGACCGCCCATATGCAGATATCGCTGTGGCTGCTACTTTGCATGCTGCTGGAGCCATTCCATTGAACAGCAAGCAAATATCAACACACAATCTCTGTTTGCTAATGGGCTTTGTTTCCCATTGAACTGTGCTCAGGTAAAGAATTAACAGGATAGAATTATGTGCCACTGCAATAAAATGCATCTCATAATCCCATGTGTCTGATTCAAATCTCATGATAACCACTTTCATCGTGCCCAAATAAATGCTAAATGGATGCACACGCTGCCCATCCATCAGTGAGTGAGTGAATGAATTATTTGCAGTAAGGTACTTGCCTTTAGTAAACTAGTGTCCACTAGAATAAGGATTTATTTCTGGATGTGCATCCACTTCTTTCTGCGTTGGGCTCAGCATGTCAGACTGCATCCTGCCTCCCTTGATAGGTCTCCACATGGCATTCAGCGTGACAGGGCTCAGTGTACTGTAGCACAGTTCTCATAGTGTGTCCAAACTGATTTGATATATACTGACAGCTAAAGTACAAGGCAATAAGCATGTATTCTAAACATGCTATCGATAGTCACTGGACTGGATAACTGTCTTCTATTCAGGCAGTGAATTTCTAGCCCAAGTCTCAGGCAAAGAACGGAAGCTGAATAAATGGATAAAGTTGCCTGTTGTGGAAAAATTATGACTGATGCATTCCGGTCTAATTTAAGCTGTTCTGGAGGTCTTTGTGCTCATGCTTTGATATAGTGCATTGTAGTATGGTTGCTAATGCATGGATCAGCCTGATAGGATGAGGCAGTTTTCTAGCCAGTCATAGTTGGAGGAAGGTATTTTTCACAGCTGTAGCTATTTTGAGACTCTATCTAAGATACTTACATGGTCTCCATCACAGTAATATCTTAGCGCCTCACAATCTTTAATGGAAGAGATGATGGTAGTAGCTAACCTTTTTCCCGCTTCCACTCACCTCTGCTTTTGCTCTGGTTTAGCTCCAGCCAGGTGCTGATGTCTGGAGGTGGAAGGACAAATTGCCCATCAGCACTCTCTAGGGCCATCCATCCATCCACTGGCACCAGTTCAGTGCTTTTCATTGATCCAGTAACACGTCTGAGAGAGGATAGCACCATGCTCTGATCAGTACTATTGAATGCTGCAGACAGGTCCATGTGTACAGTTATGGGCATCCTTCTCTGCCTCTATAGGGCACCTCTTTGCATAGGTGTTTGGCCACTTTCTTCATTACCTTGCTCAGGAATTGGGAGGCTGGATACCAGGTGTTAGTTTATGAAGTCTGATGGGCCTGGAGTTTTCTTGAGAATAGGCTTCAGAGCAGATATAGTAGATTTCCAGTTTCAAAAGCGGGAAGCCACAGATAGCTTTTAAAGATGTCTGACTTCACCTTCACTGTTGTTTCGTATGGGGTCCATTTGAAAAGCATGATGGTTTTCATTTAAATGTCAAATTAATACAAAATGTGTCTCTCTAGCTCACTTCGTTTGTTTGACATGGCCAGAGTTGTGATCGTGCTGATTAAAGGGAAGCAAGAGGGCCAGAGCAGAGGTCGATAGACCTCCCATTTCACCCTGTCCCAATGCACTTCCATCCTGATGGAGCCAGAAAGACACATTTGCAGCTAATATACTCCTTTAAAACAGCCTGATTGCACTGAACTCCATAGGGCACCAGCATGCGGGAGTAGGGTCTACTTGCCTCAGGCCTCTTCTTGATTTTCCTACCCTTTTCAGAGGGTAAAGTTGGTTTCTTTGTCTGACCCTGCATCATGTGACTGGGCTTTCTGTTGGGAAGTACCATGCTGTATTGTTAAGAACCAATCCTGCCAGGTGCATGCTGAGCACTCTCATAGTATCAGAGCTCGGGTACTGTCTAGATTAGGGTAAAAAGTGTATTCTTAAAACACAGCAGCTAATATGTTTTAACTACCATGGTTTAACACTTCAGTGTAGACAGAGTAAATTGCATTTTAACACGTGAACTGGTCAAGGTGAACCCTAGTGGGGAGCTTAGGCTACCATATAACCAACTAACATGTTAAAATACATCTTGCTCTCTCTGCACTTTTAAATGCACCTATTGTCCTCGATTAGACAAGCCCTAGGTGTTAGCAATGTTGAGAAAGCGAGTGCAGATGGGCTGCAGGCTGCCGAGACCACTTTAAGCACCAAGTGTCTGCAGAACTCATTAACTAGCTCTTGCTTGGGAACCCCAACTGTTTGCTTAAAGAAGCATTTGCCCTGGGGGATAATAGTATGCTGATTTGTCTAGGTAGGATGTAAGCTAAGTGAGTCTGCTTTATCATCAGACAGATGTAGCACTTCCTCAGTCTCTTCCCTTTGCATAATCCATTAGGATAACCTAATGTCAATCAGAGTGAAATCTTGGACTGGAGTTTCTTACCTATCCCAAAGATATTGTCGCTATGCCCTGAGCAAAACCTGGTGTATAATCTGTTATGGCCAAGGCTTTAATTCTCACAGTATTTCCTGGAGTCCCCCATTTATCCCCCCACCCCCATTCAGGGCTCAGGGTTTCAGCCCCACCGGGCATGCCAGGTCTCCGTGCTGGAAAGCTCTGGTTGAATTTAAGCCCTGGTTATGGGGGAAGATTTAGCTCACCTGGCTCCAGCTGTGGGTGACTACAGAACCACGTTTACCAGACCTGTTTTTAACCACTTCAGATTTACTCTGCCTAAATACAGTTTGCCAATCGGTAAGGATTGAAGCAAATACTGAACCCAAATTTGGGAACTGCTCTGGGACAATGTCAGTTTCTTTAGATCCTAAAATATACAGGTATTTCCTATGCAGTATTCCTGCAAGATGTGTGTTTTTCTCTCCTCTTCATATATAGAATCAGTAAATGCGGGGGGGTGGGGGAATGCAAATACAAAAGCTTTGTGCCTAGCTTATGACAAGGAGGAGTGGTCAATAAATCATGTAACATTTATGATTATTCTGCATGTCCAACCATAATTCTATGGGTCGCTGTCCGTTGTCAGTGTGTTTTTGCATTGGATCTTTTCATCCCCTTTGTCCACTAAAAGAAGGAAATGGAAAGAGGGAAATGACAGAAAACTCCATTTGCTGTACACTACTCACTGCCTTCAAAGGAAACTTGTTTTCAGATGAGTTACGCTAAGTAAAGTTGTTTCATGGTGAGAAATCTGTGATCTACTGGTAATGCTCGGTGGCTACCAGTGCACCACTCTAGCAGCTATAATTATGTATTTGTGTTACGATAGCATCTAGAAGCCCCAGACAGGTGAGAGCAATATTGTGTAGGTATTGTAAACATATAGAGGAGACAATCCCTTGTCCAAACATTTACAAGCTAAGTGCAATACTAAACACAGCAAGGGGAAGGGAGAATGGGCTAGAACAGTATTACAGGTATATTTTTGATAGGCAGGCTTTGTGCAGTGTGTAGGTAGCCAGTTTGATTTTGTTAATAAATAAAATAAATGTGAAAATCAGCTCACAACAACTGTGATTTGTGGACACAAGCTGCGTGGGGTTGTGCAATGCCAAAGTTCTCGCGCATAGACCTTCCTCAGCTGATGTTTTCAAAAGCCAAAGCCACTTTTTGACATCTACAGTTTCTGAGGTTCCAGTTGGCGTGTCCAGATCAGTTCAAAAGGACTTTTTTTTTTTCTTGCCAGTGGATGTACTGTAAGGATTTCAGAAACTTCAGTGGGGGGGGGGACGACGACATCAGTTGGTTGTTTAGTAATCCACACGCAGCATTGCTGAAGACCCAAGTGGTGAAGAAGTGGTGTGTGGGGGGGGCAGACTTTGTGTGATCTTCTTCAAAAGAAGGTAAGGCTGTTCTGAAAGGAGGCTGTTAGGTTGAGCCTATCAAGGTTGCTGCTCCTTTAAAATATTCCCGGTACTGGTCTCTGTTAGGGCTGTGGTTCTTATGGTGGCTTCTGCGAGAATCCCGTGGGCTGCAGGAAAGGAAATAGGCACATTTGTGACACACACTTCTGAGTGAGTAGAGCCTTGGGAATGGTGGACTACAGAGTATCTCTTCACCCCCACATCCCAGACTGTGTTTCTAGCACCCACCCTGCATCCGGCTCTAAGGCAGGGTCAGATAGAGCATATCATTTGGAAATGCCTGTGGTGCAAAGAGCATACAAATGCCCTTGTGTGAAGTGCAAACTGAACATCTGAAATCAGCTGTGATTTACAAGCTATGTAGCATGTTAGCTACAATACCAACTTGCTGTGCTTGGAGGATGATATATTCAAGTGAGGCAGTGTTAGAGAAGAGGGACTAATGGGGGAAATCTTTAATAAACATTTTGGCAAATGCTGAATCGCTTCCTGGTTAAGCTGTGTTCCCACTGCCTTTTTGGTTCCCTTTTCCTTGTGAATAGATTTTTGTTCATACAAATGTTGGGAGAATGGCCATTCATTGCACGAATATTATTGGTATTAGCGTAGCATTTAGAAGTCCCAGTCCTGTGCCAGGATCCCATTGTGCTAGATGCTGTACAAACACGGAACAAAAAGATAGTCCCTGCCCCAAAGAGATTATGATCAAAGTATAAGACAAGAGACAGCAGATGGAGATGGACAGACCCGCGAGAGAGGTGTGTGTGTGTGTGTGTGTGTGTGTGTGTGCGTGCGTGTGTGTGCGCGCGCGCGCAAAGGAAACAATGAGACAATACTTGTCAGCGTGACAGGCAGTGGTCTTAGTATCCCAACAGCCTAGCGCCCATATTCTCAGGCCACTGACGGGACTGGTGCATTGACACCAGCACTTGCTATTTGTGCCAGAAGCTTTCCTCCCCAGACACGCTTATAAACCTTCAGACATCCAATCGGGGAGCAGAAACGATACCATGTGATTTCCCTCCCCGCTCACAAACTATGAATAATAGTGACAGTAGATGCCCATAATTTGCGAACAATCCCTAGGCTGAAATATTTGTGTAAAATATGTTTCTGATTCTACAGGACCTCAAGGCCTGTGATGAAAGCAGTTTAGAATGAGAAGGAGGAGCAAGTCTAGCTGCCTTCTCTAGACACTGCTGCTATATAAGATGCCAGATTTATAGAAATTTCATGTGTTTGCAGATAACGTGGAACCAGAAAGCAAAAGCTAAATTAATTGTTCATTATGAATATTTGCGCAGGGCTACACACTATTCCTTTTCTGTAGAACTTGTGGTAGCGCTGCAGCATTGTTACATACGCTGGGGTATTTCCCAGATGGAATTTGAGAAACTCAAGCGGGTTTTTTTTATGACTGCAAATTTCTTAATAAATCTGGAAATCCCTGTTAAGTTTGGGACACCTTATTTCCCTTCCCCTCCCAAACCCTCAATTATAGGCAGAGAAGTTGCATACGACATACTTGAAGTTAGGGAAATAGAGAAGTGGGTTTTTAAGGGCTTGTCTACCGGAGAAGAGTTATACCAATACATACTGCAGATAGTGTGAACTTAAACCAGTATAGTTATACCAGTATAACTCCCCTCATGGAGACTCTTATTCTGGTACAGGAGTGCCTATTTTTTTTTTTTTTAATTCACTTACGTTGCTTGGGAAAGGTGTGTAACCTAAACTGAAAAAAGTTAGTTTTATGCTGGAGTCAGAGTGTTCACAAGGGGAGTTATTCTAGTATAACTATATTGATTTAACTACACCAGTATAACTGGTCAAACATTTCTGTATAGCCCTTAGTCGTGGCCTCTATTCCCACAGTACATATGTGAACTAAACACATGCCTAAGAAGTTACCCTTCAAATTTTAAATTACCCTTCATCCTGTTTTAAATTGTAAGTGTCTTTTATTATCTTTGCACATTCACATTTGTCTAAAGGATCTCTAAGTGCTTTACATAAACTCTGATTACCTCGCCCATCAATGAAATGCAGCCACTTCTGGAGTGGAATGCAAAACTTCTTAGCACCACACAGCAGTTAGAGCACAAAGTGCCAAAATTTAACTAGCTGAAACTGCACAGGGGGGATGACTTTTATTTTATAAAGATGTTCTAACAGGCTATATTATCAAAAAGATACAAAGTACAAGCCTCATCCTGCCCACTGGCTAATCCATAAAATAGCTTTCAGTGTTTTCCCTTGGAACAATGGCTTTAAATTTTAATAAGCTGTAGTGTACTTTCACCGGATGTCATAAGCTGATACAAAGTTTACCTGGGGTTAAGTAGGTGGGAGCCTTGGAGAAATGAGGAAAGCTAAGGAAGATAAATTATTTTCTACTCTGTTATAAGTTTCTTTCCCTTCATGAGAAATGTGTGTTTGAGATTATTTGGAACTAACTGCTTTTACACTTGCATGATTATATTCTGTAGGCAACAGCTTGGCACTGATGAAGCAATTGAGTCAGAAAGACCAAGGCACAGAGAAGCAGCTTTAGTGTCTGCTTAATTTCTGCTTAAAAGAAAGCACAACCAAAAAAAACCCAATCCCCCCACTAACTTGCACCTGACTATCATTTCTCCAAGATCTAATTGCCTATGCAGTCAGTCAAACAGAACATGTAAAACTATAATAATGTCATCTGCCGACTCCCTATACTATACTATAGAGAGGAAGCAAAGACTACTCACAGGGACTGTGGACAAATGTTCAGGGAAGACTAGAAAGAGATGGCCAGGCTGTATGTCCAGGGAAGTATGAATAAAGCAGACCAGGCGGGTGAGTAAGGGAGACGGGGAGCATGTGCTGGGGGAGAGGAGGACTAAGCTACTGGGAAATACATCCAGGAGAAAGGGAAGAGATTGGGAACAAGTGGCAGAGAAACATGTGCTGTGGAGTAGGGGCAGAGAGAGGAAAAGAATAGATAGGATTTGAAGAGTCAATGAAAAAAACAAAAGGGCTTTATACCACATTGAAGACAGCTAAAATATACAAATACTTCTCCACCTACGCAATTGCTGTAGTTGCACCAGGGATGTTATGGGATCAGAAATAGGAAGACAGGTGAGATATGCACTCATGATTGGCAGGAGAGATGTTCAGAAGATACTCCGTTAACATGAATGATGAGGGTTCATGCTCTGTGAAGTACGAGAGCCCCTGGCCCAGGAGTTAGTCTGACTGTTAAATAGATTTGGAATGATTGATTATAAAATTTGTTCTCAATTTAAAGCCACTTTAAAGGTGGAAGTAATTACCAGCAGGTGTAATAGAGAGAAGAGCAGCTTCTAAATTAAGACAGGTGGCCTGATTCTCCATTCCTACGGCTGTAAATCAGGAGTTACTCCACAGCTATCAATGGAGTTATGTGAGTATAAGCAAGATGACAATCAGGCCTATGGTGCATAAAACCACTGGCTTATCAAACTAGACTCAGTGGAAGCTGCAGGTGCTCACCACCTCTGAAAATCAAGCCCTATCTGTGTTATCAGAAACATTTTCAATCCTCAGATCTCAAAGCACTGTGAAAAGTGAGCGTTATCTCCATTAATGGGTGGGGAAACTGAGGCACAGAATGGTTATGACTTGCTCAAGGTCAACAAGCAAGTCAATGGCAGAGCTGGGAATAGATTCCAAGTCTGGTACAGGTTTCAGAGTAGCAGCCGTGTTAGTCTGGTACACTCATTCTACAATAAAACCCCAATTCCATCAGCTAGTTGGGCCTAATTTTACAATTTGTGGGATCCAGTTTTGCATAATTCCTTTTACGATGGCAGATTTGCTGGAATCTACATCTGTGGCACTCAAAGATCAACTAACTCAGTTTATCACAAATGCATTTGCAATTACTAGTCTTCAAATTAGCAACACCTTTCTGAAAAGAGGGTCAGATTCAACAATGAATCATGCTGGCGGTGCCATTAAGCAAGGTGAGAGATTGTAATGGAATGCAGAGCATATATCTTTGATTGCATATAGCAATAAAAAAAAATCAGATCTTGACAATGTTACTATATTCAGACTGAGATAGATTATAATGCAGGGATTATTAATTAATTATTTGCTGTTTTATTAGGATTATGAACACTGAGAATTAGAGTTGTCAAATCTCTGGGTCCTTAACTCTCCAATCTTGTTTTTGTTGTCTTCCAACCATCCCTCAATCCCAGGTATGTATTTACCTTCATTTCTAGACCTCAGTTTACCAGCATCACTGACACAAACCTGCTATCTCACTGCTTGCTGCTCTGTGTTTGACATCAGCAATTTTGAATTTAGAAAGGAAGATTATGGAAAACTTCATATGCCTTTAAAGAAATGTCAAGCTGTCTGCTCGGTGGTTTTGTCCCTCATTTTGAGTCTCTCTCACATTTAAAATTTAGCTTCACGAATTGGGGCCAGCTTAAGGACTTTGCTTTGGGAAGGATGATTTTGCGGTTAATGCACTGGTCCAGCTCCCAGCTCTCATAGATTTCCATGTGTAACCACAGACAAGTCACTTAAACTCTCTGTGCTTCAGTTCCCCATCTCTCAAATGCAGCTAACAGCACTTCCTTTCTCTCATCCTTTGTCAGTATCATCTATGTAGACTGTAAGCTCTTTGAGGCAAAGATTCTCTTACAAGGGGCACGTACAGCACCTAACACAATAGGGCCTTTATGCGCTATGATTATACTAATAAACACAACAGGTGGTCATGGAAAGCTGGCTGATCACGTATCTTTTCCCTTTAAAATAGGTAGCACTCAAAGGAGCAATGTTTATTTATTTGACTAAGCCTTTTTAAAGCTGTTTTTTAATTATATTCTTAATAAAGGCACGCTGGGTCTTTTAAGAGGCAGCATTTTATTCTTGAATAGTGTACCCTGGATACTGCACATGTGGGAGCTTTTACCTGTATTTACAGTTAAGCTTTGTTCTGACCCTTTTCTCTAGCAGGAGCCAAGTGCCAGCGCGTCTGACATACAAAGGAAAAGTTTCTCATTGTTTCCCAAGAACAAGGAGAAACAAAGAGTCTTGGATTGTGGGGGAAAGAATAAAATAATTTAAAGGAAATAGTCCAAAATAAAAGGAAAGAGACCAGTTGCTCTGAGAGGGCTGATAAAAAAGCCCAGAACAATGGAAGAAATAGCCAGAGAGATTAACAAGGGGGAGGAGGGGAGAGACAACACAGCAGCAGGAGGTAATGATGGAAGGTACAAGAGGGAGGCAGAATGGGGGAGGGGAGTTTCCTACCTAAACCAGGGTGGTTTTTGGCTTGCTCAACCACTTCCCTTTATAAGAATCCAACCTGCTTCTCTCTTCTCACGTTGAGCACCTGCTAATCACAAAATAAAGGAACCACACCAATGCCTCAAACCAAACTGAAAACAGCCTGGGTCCAGTCCTGCAGCCCTTACGTGACTAACCCCATGCACGCAATAAGTTACAGGATCAGGTCCTGTATTACTGACATATTCCTAAATGTGAGAGGGGTGTTATAGGAAAGAGTCCCAGTCATTTAACACTGTAACCATGGGCTTTGTCAGACGGCTGGGCTGGGGAATGGGGCAGTCAGGCTCCTTCCTGTCCCCCTCACTTTTCTCTTGTGCTTCCATCCTGAAAGTAAGAGAAGACCGTCCTGTGACTGTTTTCCCCCCTTCTTGGGCAGGGGAAGTCCTTCTCTTCCTCTTCCATTGTGTTCTGTGGACGTGAATAAGGAAGGATTAGTTGGAGTGGGTGAGTTCTCTTGCCTGGTCTCCGAATTTCCCAGCTTCACACCCACTGACTGGTTCAATCAGGGGGAGTAAATGTTAAAGGGGAAGTCTTTCCAAGGTCCACTCTCTGCAGCTGAGATTCCCTGAGGGGGAGGAAGAGTGGTCCATGGCTAAAGCCCCGGCCTGGGAGGCAGGAAATGTGGGTTCTGATCACGCTGAGCCTTAGACTTCCTGTGCCTGAGACTTCACCTCTCTGTTAGATTCCCCACCTGCAAAATGGTGATAATAGTTACCTACCCCTCAGGGTTGGGGGTGAGGCTGTGTTTGAGACTGCAGCGTAGAAGGTGCTATGGGAATACAAAGCATGCCTACATTCAAGCTGCTAGAGGCAGCAGGGGCATATAGGCTCTACCCACCCACCAGAGACTTTCATCATCATTGGTACCATCTGATTGGCTGTTTTTGTCTCATTATGAGACTGGCTGTTTGGGGGGATGTCGGGGTGGATGGAGCAATCTGGGGCATGTGGAGAGATTACAAGAGGCAGGGGAAAGGGGTACTATAAAAAATAATAATAGCATGTACCTAACGCCACCTCAAACATTTTCTTTGCACGTTGTCTGTCTACTTTGTAAAATCTATCTTCTCCACGTATCAAGAACTTCTGGTATGAGGTAGGTCAAAGGACCAATTTGATATTGGAGGCTCTATTGGAGCCTTCCCCCTTAAGGTTCATTCTGAATATATTCCTGATACCCGGAGGCTACCTGGTAACAAGACAGTGTTGTTTCAATGTGCAGCTTTTGTCGCTAAAAAATTAATCCTACACAATGGAAAAGTTGATCCCCACCAATGATTGATATGCAGCTTGGTGATGTGGCTGACCTCACAGCTAACAAACAACTGGCATTCTGCAGAAGGGGGATGCCTGAAAAATTCAAATCAATTTGGGCTTACTTTTCAGAGGTATATGACTAATGCAGACCCCCTGGAGATAGATCTATCGCTTCCCCTCCTGTCCCTTTATCATAATCCTCTTTACTTATTTTGTGTGTTAGGATGAATCGTGTACTTTGGTATATTTGTAGTATTTGAAAAAATTAAAGTAGATTATCATTTATTATCTATTTAAATTGTAAGCAATTTGGGTTAGGGACAGCATCTTCAGTATGTTCTGTGAGCTGCCTGGAACACTTTAGAGGCATCAGCTAAATAATGACATATATACATAATGTTTTGAATTAGTGTCAGTATGATCTTTAGTGGCTGCTGTAGTTTGGCTCTGAGCTGATGTTTTCGTGTATCGGTTGTGCCTACCTTTCAGGTATTGCCAGTGTCCATTTGGTCATCTTACAAAACATATGTACAATGAAATAAAATGTCACGCCAGATGCCCTAAGTGGTATTTATTATTTGTATTGGGGTAGTGTCTAGAGGTCCCAATTAGGTGCTAGTCAGTGGTTCTCAACCTGCGGCCCAATCAGCACACAGCTGCGGCCCATGTGACATCCTCGGGGCCGTACAAGTAGCATTGGATGCGGCCCACATAACACATTGTGGGCCTAAATAGGTTGAGAACCACCGTGCTAGATACTCTCCACACCCATACTCTCTCAGAGGGTCTGATCTAAGTACATAATGATTCTTATAGCGTCCACAAGTGTACTAAGTAATTTGCAGAGTGTAAAATAGGTCCCCTGCCTTGAAGAGTTTATAATCTAGAATTTAGACGTGATATAAGTAAGAGTAATAAGCAAAAGAGGGGTGAGGTTAATGTATTTCAGGACATATTCCCACATGTTGTACCCACCCCCACACCATCTCCTCCCACTTTAAAACCTATTACCATGGCAAACCGATCCTAATTCTCCTTGACTGTTACCCTGTGTTTTGCCAGACTGTGCTGCATTTTAGGCCTTGTCTACACTGGGGATCTGGCCAAAAGCAAGCCAGGCAGACAAATCTGCTCTTCTCACTGGGGTAACGTACTCCTCCTAGCACTTGGGGTAAAGTGCAAGTTTTGCCTCTGCTTTAGGGCTCTGCCCTGATGGCTGTAACCAGGGCCCGTCCGCACTGTGGACATGGCCTTGCCCGTGTTTCCTGTCGATTGACATCCCTGTTTGCATCTGGAATCAGAAGACTAGCTAAGGTTTTAAAAACCAACCCCAGGAGGTATCTGCAGCCCTTTGAAGCCTCCGCCTTCCCTGTGGGCCAGATTCTAAGACAGGTGAGCAACCTCTGCCCTTCCTCTTCCTCCTCCCCCATCGCGCTTCCTTGCTTTCATTACTGAGGCAAGGGGGCCCGCGGTGATGAGTGAGTGAGCTGAAGAAGGCTGATGACTGGAGAATTTTTGAGGCGTTCTTCAACTTCCTCTGCTCGGGTCTGACTAACTCTTTACCCAGCAGCGCCTCTGCCTTCCCCTCTTCCTCCCCCCGGGCGCTGCTCACGCGGGGGGGGGGGGGGGGAGGGGCTTGCTTCCCTCCCCCACCTCACCTTAGTGGCCGCGGCCCCAGCGCGGAGGGGGCGGGGGGTTGCCCATATTTGGAACGTTGGTGACGTCACTCTCCTTATATGGGCAGTGCCGTCAGGAGCCGGCGTTCCATTCAGATAAATTTCCTCCCCGGCGAACGGAATCCCCTGCTGCTTCGGTGGAAATGCAGCGGCGGAGCGGGGCGCGCCGCAGCGGCAGGCGGGGGGATTAGGGGACCAGCTGTAACCGCTCACCCCCCCCCGTTTCCCCCCCCCCCCCCAGCCGGGGGGGCCCCCCCCCCCCCCCGCTCCCTTCCCACCCTCCATTTAAGCCACGCGAAAGCGAGACCCCGGTTCAGTGCAGCCTGATCCGCCGCTGGCGACGCTCGGGGCCGGAGACTGCGATGAAGAAGGTGACGGCCCTCGACTGCCGCCAGCTCCGGAAGCTCCTGCGGAAGGAGCCTTCCCGCAGCCTGGTGCTGGACTGCAGACCCTACCTGTCCTACTCGGCCTCCCGCCTCCGGGGAGCGCTCAATGTCAACCTCAACTCGGTCGTGATGCGCCGGGCCCGCGGCGGCCCCGTGCCCCTCAACTTCGTGGTGCCGGACGAGGCGGCCCGGACCCGGCTGCTGCTGCCGGGGGAAGGGGCGGCCGCGGCGCGCCTGGCGGCGGTGATCGTCCTGGATCAAGGCACCGGGCACTGGCAGAAGCTGAAGAAGGAGAGCACGGCGCAGATCGTCCTCAACGCGCTGCTGTCCAGCCTGCCCGAGACCGGAGCCAGGGTCTGCTTCCTGAAAGGTCAGGGGGGCGAGGGGAAGGGGCGCCGGGAAACTGGGGGGGGGGCAGAAATCGGGGCTTAGAAAGGTAGTGAGAGTGGGTAGAATAGAAAACAAGGGAGTGGAGGGGAGAGAGGAGAGCGCAGTGGGGCGGGAGCCCAGCTCAGTTGTCGACAAAATCAGATCAAAGCCTCCAGCCAGTGGAGCCAAGTAACAGCGGCCATCCCCGCAGAGCAACATAGGCGGACGGAAAGAGCAGCATCCACCCCTGGGCTGGGGACCTGAGCCCTATTTTACACACGCCGAAGTTTCATTTCATTTGTTTCCTCCCACCCCGCAAATCAGCCCCTGGTAGACCCGGGCCTGTCTGTCCCTTGGCCACTAGACGTGAGTTAAGGGGCTGATGTTAGGGTGGTTGAACCCACCTTTAAGGAATGAGAGCTAAAGTGTGCGTGTGTGTGTGTGTGTGGTTCATTACCATGGAACCAGGTGGCTTCAACATGGATATGAATTAGAGCCATCTGCAGGGTTAATGAGTCACACAGGTAAAAAGTATGCTGGGCTCTTGCTAACCTGAACATTGCTGTTACCTGGGCAGTGTGTGCACTATTTAAATTATGAATTCCCCTTTCTACCAATAAGGGAATAATGGGTTATGTCGCTTGGCAGTGTCGCTGAGTGTCTGAAATCCTCTAAAATGGTGGAAATTATCTCAATCAGACATGTCATAACTCCTGCGTATAATTGAAAATCCAAGTAATCTGTCCCCGTGTTCAGCGGAGCAGAGAACACCTAAGTAATCTGTGAAGAACAGTGCTATAAAGACATCTCTGGGTTCTCTGGGGCCATAGTAATTCACCAGCGTGAGAATCCAATGGCCGATGTCACCAATACAGTACTCCCAATGACTATTTCTAGCATTTTCATTGCTGGTTTTTGTTTTTCTTTTGTGTAATGCGTGGGTCATAAAACAATAAAAATGAGCAATCAGCCCTTTCTTCTGTCCGCCCTGCTCACCCTTCTCCTTCATTTCTCCTTGTAACTCTCTTGTCCTTCTAGCCTTGCTTTTTCATTCCCTTTTTTAAAATCCTGTCTGCCTGTGCTCTTCTCAATTGCTGTTAGTAAAGGGGAGTATGGAGGAGGGAAATCCATGTCAAGAAACAGAAGCCCTCTCCCATACTTTTCCAGTAACACTTCATCGTGTGGTCTTGCAGCTCTTAAACTGCAAAAAGAACAGGAGTACTTGTGGCACCTTAGAGACTAACAAATTTATTAGAGCATAAGCTTTCGTGGGCTACAACCCACTTCTTCAGATGCACTGCAGTTTTCTATTCCAGAAAATAACAGAAGGTTTTATTCCTGAAAGGATTTTAAAATGTAAAGTGGAAATTTAAAACAAAGAAAAAGGCTTCCATCCCTCCCAATAAACAAATAAATGATTGCAGCAATGCTGGGAAACTAGGGCATTTGTAAGTGAGGAGAGGAGAAGTTGTAAATCATAGGTGATTTGTGTGAATTACAAACTTGAGAATATGTCCATTGTTAAGCATGAAGCCTAATCTTTTAGTGACCACAGGGTAATTTGATCAGTTCTTCTGTTCACATCGTCTCATTGCAATTTGTGCGTCATATAAGGAACAACACAACAGAGAGGAGTGTAGTTGCGTGAGATGCAGGCATATATTCCATGGTACAAGGCTGAAGGAAGGCCTCCATCACCCGAGATGGGAATATGTAGCAATATTATATCCTCTTCCCTTGGGTGAGCTCAAAGCATTTTCCAAATGCCGAGTTAAGCTTTTCAACCTCTACCTCACAGGGGTGTTAAGTGACTTGTCCAAGGTCACTCAGGAAAAGCTGGGAAAAGAGCAAGATCTGTTGATTCTCAGTCCTGTGTTTTAACCACGAGACCATCTTTTCCCTTGTAATGCACTGCCCTTCACTTTGAAGTTGTGTTTGTGGGATATGTAATATATCTGAGGAAAAGTGAAATGCAGGGGTTTTATTGCAAAATGTTTTATATCCACTCGGTGTAGAAGTACTTTTCCCTTAATTAGTAAAACTACAGACTCTCTTCCCTTTTCCCCCCAAACCCCGTTTCATTTACAGTAAACACACTGAAAGCTTGAGTCCACCACACAGGAATGTAAAACTCATCGCAGCATTTAGGAAATGGTGTGGTTTGAAAGAAGCCAGGCTGACTCAGTGGGCAGCCAGGCTGACTCAGTAAGGAGACAGACCCCTAGAAGTCACTGTGGTTCCAGGAGATGCCCTCTTCTGAAATGCCAGAGGGAAATAAGAATCACTTTTGAAACACTCAGATCATTCATCAGAAAACAGTTTAATTTTGTTTTCTGTAACATTAACATTGCTGCCTAATCCCAGGTACGTGAAATGGATCATCCTGTTGTTTGTTGAAGGGTTTTTTCCTGGAAGCTGTTGCTGGCTTTGGTCGAATTGTGTTAAAAATCATCTGACTGTAGAGTGAGGACATAAACACAAAGAGCAATAAGAGAGACCGTTTCTCCCTGTCATCCTTGTTTACCATTCAAGGGGGTGGTGTGAAGAGAGGGGGCACTGGCTACAGGGGGAAAGTGTGGCTAATTGGGCCCTGACCCAGGGAGTTACGATGGGATAGAGGGATGAGTCAGAACTCTTGTCAGCTAATCACAGTGCCCTGTACAAGTCTATGAAGAATTGCTTTTAGTGCTGAGTGTACATCATGCCTGTTTGGGTGGTTTTTTTTTTTTTTTTTTTTTTTTTTTTGGTAAGCTTCCCTTAACTTGTTAGCTCTAGCAGTTCAATGTGTCAGATCTTCCATGTGTGGAGGTGCAGTTTCTGTGTGTGTGTAGGGGTCATTGAAGGGTACAACGTTTTACGTTCCTGTGTGGTGGACTCAAGCTTTCAATAAGCCACTTACGGCTGGGTAGTGGTACTAGCTTCATATAACAAGAATTACGCTAATTATTGATGAAAATAGAGATCTGTACTGTGCTTCAATGTGATGAGCAATCTAGTATTTGCAGAAATGACCTCAAGGAAGTTAGGTTGGGTGGGGAGGGGAAGGGGAAGGGAGAGGGGGGGGGGGGGAGAGAGAGAGAGAGAGAGAGAGAGCTGGAGGACCAGATGAGAAGATGACTCATTTTAAGAATGGTCTGCAAATATCTTGATCCCCAAGGCTTGCAATTAACCATTTGCCTGCTGCACACACGGTCTGCCCAAGAGAAATCTGTGTCTCTGTTGAAAATAGATCTAGATTTCTCTTGGGCGGATTTCTATGCTTATTCAAGAGTGAAAACAACAATTTGGGTCATAAATAGATATAATGGTTATAATATATAAATAACATAGATTCTTCCTATGCAAGGCCAGCAGGAAGACAAGGAAGACTGATCAAAACCTTGACAGTTTGGGGTGTTTTTGAGAGGCAGGGGCTTTGAGAGGCAATGTCAAAGCATGGTTGTGGGTGAGTTTGAGGGCTTTTAATACTTGCCTAAAGAGCCAACACTATTTGCCCTGGATATTGTTTTATTAGTCCCTTGAAAGCCCTGTATTTTATTTATTTATTTGCCTCCTGACCTAGTGACTTTCGCTGCATACTCACTGGCAAAGGGCTGCACTGTCTTGCAGTAGGTGGAAAGGTATACTTCTGAATTATGAATGGATGGACTTACTATACTTCTAGGGCCTGATCTAAAGCCCATTGAAGAAAATAGAAAAAATATTGCAACTCCAGCACCCGTGTTATTAAGAGCAGCATGAATTTCAGTGTATGTCCTCTCAAACATTGCATACGTTTATTAGACATCTGAGACACAGGTTAAAATCTTTATTTGGGTAGCGAATACATCCAGCTTTCTTATGCAGTCATTCAAAACCTTAGCACTTCTGTTGTTCTTGAGGAATTCCATTAATATGGTACCCTGCACTGACACAGTATAGTAGTATTAAACAGTTACAACTCAGCTAAGCATATCTTGCATTTATACCTCTACCCCGTATAACGCGACCCGGGGTAGCGGTAATATCGGGATAGCGGTGTATTTGGTCTAAGGGGCCTTATTTACTCAAGGGCCACACTCCTAAGGATTATTAAATTTACTGTTAAGACTTATTCTTCCTTTTTTCCTTTACTGGAAACTCACTAAAAGGTGCAATTAATAAAGTACAAAAATGGCTTTTAAATGGTTTCTGTTCCAACTGTTATTCACATTCACGCTTGAAAGTGATGTGCAGAATATTCATGGTGGTGAAATAGATGTCAGTTTAGCTAATGACAAACTTTGAGTTACAATGTAATAATAGGATTAATTCCTTTTCATTAGCAATGCAGTGACTATAACACTGTACCTAAATGGTGCAGAAAAGCTCATGTGGGGCTATCCAGTTGTCAAAGGCTATCACAGGATTTCATTAAGTTTTATGGCTGTTTATTTAATGGATCGATTTCATTCAAAACATCTTCATTAAGTTGCAATCCCTGGTGATTGTGTAATTAATCATCACAGTGCAAATACCTCCTATATGCTTATACTCGTATAAAAATGCAAATATATGGAATTCATTTATGTTATTTATTTATGTTGTTACAATGCATAGAGTAATAATTGACATAAAGGGGATGAAAACTGTATATAGCAATCTCCTTTTCTGTCTCAAGTGCTAGAAATTCTGATCATTTATAAAACACATTAAATGTTTAGTCCTCATGAAGTTAATATTTGCCAGATCCAACAGATTTACATTCACCAATGGTTTTAATCTGCATCCATCAGCTTATTAGCAAGTTAATAATTGTTAGCTATAGCGCAGTTTTTCTTTTGAGAGCACAAAGCCTTTTTAAACAAACACTTTGACTGAATGGAACTTTCTTTGTTACTGAACACCGCATGGGACTGGTCATTTATTACGCAGTATTCTGATTTATTGGAAGCTTAACTTCTGAGCCAGCTTAATTAACTAAATTTTCAGAAACTTGAAAATTCATATTTCTCTCTCTGTTTTTTCCTAGGGGGATATGAAACCTTTTACTCTCAATATCCTGAGTGCTGTGTCGATGTAAAACCCATTTCCCCAGAGAGAAATGAAACGGAGAGAAACCTTAACGGCCACTGTGAGAAGCAGAGCACCAACCACAAACCGGCTTATGATCAGGTGTGTTTAGGGGAAGTTGTGAATAATTCTCCCTGTCCCCTCCCCCACATAGACATTTTCCAGGGCTTCCTGTTATAATTGACAATTCACTCTGTTATTTTCATCTGGTGCTTCAATTAAGCTGTCAAAGAATGGGTCTGTGGTTTTTCCTGTTTTCCTGGGGTCTTAAATGCTGAAGACTTGAGACTAGGATTGGAGCCAACAAATACCACTTAACAGAGCAAACACATTCAAAATGATCTGACAAATGCTGTAGGGGAAGGGAAACTGGGGGGTAAGGAGAACATAGCATTTGCTGCACTTCTGAGGTTCAGATTAGTTGTAGGTTATTTCTTAGGGGCTTAAAGGGAAAGGCACTAGGGGAATCCTCTGTCCTCTTTGCAACGTGTTGCCTCCATCTCATGCAAAAAAAAGTCCAAAAAAATTTACAATCTAGTTACCTTAGAATCTAACTACTTATCATATAAAATATATATATAAAGTGCGTGTTACATAATATTTTCACAGCAGCCAGCTTCTGCTCCCATTAACTTCCATGGTACAGGACTGAGCCCACAGAAGGAGCGTTCACTTATCCCAAGCAATAGGGAAAAAAATCAAAATACCATCTGTCTTACTTTTAAAAAATCCATAATTACAGATAGTCTTTGTGGTATCTTGGGACAATAATATTTGTACAAATCTGATTCCCCTCCCCCCCCCCCCTTCTATTGAGAAATAACCAAATCTTGATCTGAGAAACTGCGGCCACTCTTCTGGAGGTACTGCCAGCCAAAGAAATCATGATGCCTCTTGAATTAAAGCCCCTAAGTAGATCACAAATGATAGCTGCATCTGCTATCATCTGACTTATCTGCATACCACTACTATGCAAACAGACCTGGGTACTAGTAAAAAAGCCATTGTAGTGTGAATCGCAATCCACATGTCAAATAAAGAGCCCTTCCAAATACTGCTCAGTAGTACCTTGTACTAGTGTTTTCAAAACAAGGAAAACCACAAACCAACATAACTAGCACAAATATTCTATTTTGTTGACTTTCTCATTACACTGGCAGGTACATCACAGTCAGCAAAAGGAGACTTTCCTTTTCAAACTCCTTAAGCAGCAAATGTCACTCTAGGGGACTTAAATCTTAAAGCAGGGACAGGAAAAGAACTGCCACATGTATTATCAGCCATTAAGGACTTGTGCATCTATCTACCTTTGATCTCCAACACCTTTCACTCCCCTGTATCAGTGGTTCTCAACCAGGGGTACATGTACCCCTGCCGGTACACAGAGGGCTTTCAGGGGGTACCTCAATTCATCTAGATATTTGCCTAGTTTTACAACAGGCTACATAAAGCACTAGTGAAGTCAGTACAAACTAAAATTTCATACAGACAATGACTTGTTTATGACCTATATACTATACACTGAAATGTAAGTACAATATTTATGTTCCAGTTGATTTATTTTGTAATTCTATGGTAAAAATGAGAAAGTAAGCAATGTTTCAGTAATAGTGCACTGTGACACTTTTGTATTTTTGTCTGATTTTGTAAGCAAGTAGTTTTTAAGTGAGGTGAAATTTGGGAGTATGCAAGACAAATCAGACTCCTGAAAGGGGTACACTAGCCTGGAAAGGTTGAGAGCTACTGCCCTGTATGACATGCAAGGAACCACTCCTGCAATCTACAACAGATGCATATTCATTTTAACAGGAACAAGCCACCAAAGAGTCCTGTGGGTGCCGTGCATCTTGTTGGATCGGGCCCCCGAGTAGCCCAGTTGAAATTACTGGGGCTATTCATATGCTAGAACAGGGGTCGGCAACCTTTCAGAAGTGGTGTGCCGAGTCTTCATTATTCACTCTAATTTAAGGTTTCATGTGCCAGTCATACATTTTAACATTTTTAGAAGGTCTCTCTCTACAAGTCTATAATTAAAATGCAGAGCCCCCCCGGACCGCTGGCCAGGACCCAGGCAGTGTGAGTGCCACTGAAAATCCGCTCGCATGCTGCCTTTGGTATGCGTGCCATAGGTTGCTTACCCCTGTGCTAGAAGCTGGCAATGGGCGACAGGGGATGGATCACTTGATGATTACCTGTTCTGTTCATTCCCTCTGGGGCACCTGGCATTGGCCACTGTCAGAAGACAGGATACTGGGCTAGATGGACCTTTGGTCTGACCCAGTATGGCCGTTCTTATGTTCTTATGAGTGAGAGTGGGAGGACTAGGTTCTGTGAATAGTATATTGTTTAGAAGATCAATTTCTCCGTGATGAGGACACGCAGGGTAGGTACTTCCTCTTTGTGGGATTTCCACTGGGAAAATCCTCATAACCACAAACACACCCAGGGGAACACTCCTGTTTACAGCTCTCAGTCTGGGGTCAAGATGATTTCGTTCAGTAGGGTTCTGTTTCTTGAACCTGGAGGCCGGGTTTGTCCTGAGCAGGCTGAGAATGTTCATTCCTTTTTCCTGCTGAACAAAACATTTACTAAAAGGGCACTGTTTTGGAGGGGGTCTCTAGGTGACTTGTAAAGGGGAAAGCACTCGGATTCCAGCCGCTTTCCCAGCATGTGCTGAATAACAGCATTAGTAGCCAGACTAAAGCAGGTATTCAGCATAGTGCAAATGAAGGCTGTGCCGTTCAGCCTGGTTGCTGTGCAGTGAGCGCACCATGGGAAAGTTACCTGCCGAATTCAGTCCCTTTGAAATGCTTCTCTGTCAGGCTGTGTTTTGGGTTTTGTTCCCCTTCTCCCCCTCCTCCCCCGCATCTAGTCTTTACTTCCTTTCGTGGAAGAAGGAACAGAGATTACATCTCTGGTGGCAGAGAGCTGTGGGTGGCCCAGAGCAGCAGGAGTGAGTGTTTGGTGCATATGACGTGGCAGAGTTCTGTGCCTCCATGTTACTGCTGTTAGGCGGGCAGGAAATGGAGGCAGCTAAGCTAAGCTTTGTCACCAAGGTCGGAGGAGGCTCTGCAAACAGACACCAGCTGTCACTGTGCAAGTCTTTCTTAGGTGTGGGTGAAAAAGGTGCTTTACTCTTCAATCCATTTATGTTTTCAGGTTTGCTTTCAAAGCAGCCATACAATCAACACACACACATATCTAGGCATTCGGAAGTCTGCGTGGGGGGGATTTGTTTGGTTTTTGTTTTTGTTTTTCTTGGTTACAAATTAGGTACCGTGAGGTTTCTTGTTAACGTACTTTGTGTGCGTGGGTTCTAAGCCCTGCATTCAAAGCACTAACTGGCTTTCTGGGCACACCTTTTTGTGCACTGCTTTGAAATGGCACCTTTTTGTCTCCGCAAAATCTCCAGGGAAATTAGCTTCACATGTGAAAGCACTTTGGGTGGGTTCTAAGGGGAAGCACTTTAAAGAGAGCAGGAAACATCATGAGCGCGAGTGGGCTGGAACTGGTTTCGGACCTTACAGATGTGGAGGGACAAGAAAATGAAAGCCTTTTTCTGTGTGGGCTCTGCCGTTAACAATGATTCACTGGCCAGGATCTAAAACCACCAGACAGGCTCTGCTGAATTTCTCTGTTCAATGATTCTGCCATCACTTAAGACAAACCTCACTTTGATGGCGGGGGGAAAAATCAAAATAACATTTATTTTTATCTTTATCTTCCAGGGTGGTCCAGTTGAAATCCTGCCTTTCCTTTACCTTGGCAGTGCCTACCATGCTTCCAAGTGTGAGTTCCTAGCCAACCTGCACATCACAGCCTTGCTCAATGTCTCCAGGAAAGGTTCAGAATCCTTTAAAGAGCAATATTGTTATAAATGGATCCCAGTGGAGGACAGTCACATGGCAGACATCAGCTCTCACTTCCAGGAAGCCATAGATTTCATTGGTAGGTATAGCTATTCTACTGTACCTTTTAAAAAATATTTAAAAGAGTCACTGAATTTTAAAAAATCTGGAATACTCTGTACTTCTATAGCATCTTTCAGCCAAGGAACTCAAAGCGCTTTGCAAATCATGAGAAGCCCATGATGTGGTCAAGTGTTCTACTGATTTCACATAAGGGCAAATTGACATATGGAGCAGTTATGGATTTTGTTTAAGGTTTCCTGATAAGTCAGTGGTAAAGTTAGGAATAAAACCCAGCAATCTGATCACCTTCTCTTGTCCTAACCACTAGACAACAGACCTAAAAACTAGATCTACATCTGTCTGAATATGAAAATCGCTGTTTAAATACTAAATCTAGATCTATGTGCAAAATCCATATGGAATTGGCATACAAATTCCCTTTTGAAAGGGAAAACTGCATTTAACCATTTTTTCTTATAAATGAGATTCATTTAAAAAAGATCTCTTCTAGCTAAATGTGGCAACTAATTTGCACACATTCCCAGAAAAGGGAAAGCACAAATTATTTTCACACATTCCCAGATGTCATTGCAAATGCCCAAGCTTACTGTAATCATGTATAAAATTAGACGGATATTTTTTTTTCTCACCATCAGAGGAATTTAAAGCAGGCAAATAAGGAAAATGTGGACTGGGAGCATAGTTTCTTCCCGGGTCTCTTTTTTCTAGATTTGTGTAGAGAGCAGAATTTGAGGACAAATATGACTTACATTCAGGTTTGTCGGGAGAAGACACAACAAGGCAACTCAGTGGGATCAAGTTGCACAGACTACAGGCATGCGTAGGGCAGGGGCAATGGAACGGTGCTGGAGATAATTAAATGAGGTTTCTTTAGGTGTCTGTAAGAGTGCAGCAAACACGCATGTAATTTCAGCACAATAAAGAAATGTTTCCAAAGACGACGGTCTTCCTTCTAGCTTTCGTATGGGGGTGTCCTCTGCACATCGGGCCTTGTCCAAAGCCTACTGAAGTTAATGGAAAGACTCCCACTGGCTTTCTTGGCCTATGGATAAGGCCCATGATTCCTAGTGAATACAGGGTTAGCTTAGTATTTATTTATTTGTTTGGGACTCCTAGGCACTACTGCAATACAGTCATGGACCAGAACCCCGTTGTGGCAGGCGCTGTACAAACACAGCATGTCCCTATTATTGCAGCGCCATTTTGGCCTTGCTTCTCCTTTAAGTCATTTTGATTACTAAAGCCTAGTCTACATGAGAAAACTAGGTCTATCAACTGTCTCAGTCGGGGGGTGAGAAATCCACATGCTGAGAGGCAGCATTAAGCTGACCTAAGTCCTGGTGCAGATAACGCTAGGTCGACAGAAGAATTCTTCCATTGACCTAGCTACTGTCTTTCAGGGAGGTGGGATTACCGATGCTGATGGGAGGGCATAGGCAGTGTCTACACTGACGTGCTACAGCTGCATTGGTGCACCTGCGCCGCTGTAGCATTTTACACGTAGACAAGTGCTTAGTAACTTAGGGTATGTCTACACAGGGATAAAAGACCCATGTCCCACCTGCGGTTGGCCTGGGTCAGCTGACTTGGGCTCACCGGGCATGGACTGCGTGGGGAAAAATTACTGTGTTGACTTCTGGGCTTGGGCCGGGGCCTGAGCTCTGGGAGGGGGGAGCATCTACACAGCATTTTTTCAGCGTTGACTGAGAGCCCAAGTCAGCTGACCAAGGCCAGTTAAGGGTTTTTTATTCCCTCTGTAGACACACCCTTAACTTTTGCTTTTGAGTAACTCTATCTTGCATAAAATTGGGAGGCCTTCTGGAAGATCCAGACCCTCCCCTCTCACCACCAGGATATTGGCTAGACCTAGATAGGGTTAATGGCATGGCAATTAACTGTAGAGCACTACAAAAGGAAGGCACAATGTAAAACACAGAGTAGATGGGTGTAACCCTGGGTGGAGACTTGAGCTATTGATCGTCATAAACGGGTGGCTATCAATAACATTTGAAAGGAAAACAGAGAGGAATCACAACATTAATTATGAAGTCTCTTCTTTCTGCCTCTCTGTTGCTGGTAGTTTAGTTCGGTCATTCAGATTCAGCTGACTCTTAGAAAGCCAGGGGTAGATTGCAGGTTGTAAAATACATTTCTAGCCTCTAATTGCTTTCTGGTTCTGATGACTTATGGGACTTTTTACATGTTTTAAGGGGAAACTCCAGTGCACCACAATCAGTAGGGAGTTTTTAATTATTTCCCCCTCCCCCCCTTCTGGTAGAAGTTGAGTCACTTAGAACTCTGCAAACACTTTGAGGATGGCTTAACTTTTGGTTTTCCCTTTTATTTCTAACATGGTGGGCACTGTAGGTTCCTGTGGCACTTCAAGCACATAGATTATTTTGTACAACAACTAAATTTAACCAACTGCTGTGGATTTGGTCCTTTGCCAGACAACAAAAGGGGAAAGGAAAACGATAACGTGTTCAGGTTTCTATGTTGTTTCAGGGCCACGTATAGAGCACACGCTCATGTGCCATTCCTCAGTAAACTCGGGAACATATTTCTCAAGCCAGCCTGACCAGAGAATTTCTATTTTCAAACTCGATTTTTATGGAAGGAGCTTATTTTACATATTTTTCTTTAATCTAACAACAATAATTGTGTTGTGTGAGTAACCTCAGTGCCTCCTGATGTGGAAAATGGTAGTTTGCACAAGCCATTTATATCCTGACTTAAGTCCAAGTATCCTTTAACTGGGCTATAATTAGAGACTTTATACTATTTATTGTGCACGTTGTGGTGGAAGCCGCAGGAATCAAGCTTGGCATCCCCACACAACTGTAAGTGTGTGTGTGGGGAGGCGGGGGTGCGTACTAGAAAGATCCAGGGCAGGGCACAGAGATGGTATTTCACACTGGCTAAGAGCCTATCTTAGCAGTGGTGAGAGACCTTGCTATTACATAGCAGTGACCCAGCCATGTTCTACAGCAGTTCTGCCCTGCCAGCAAACAGGTGCATGCTCTGTTACGGTGCTGTATTTCTCCTAGTTTTGTGTTATAAGGGTCATTTTTGCTATGTAGATGAACCCTCAATTATGTATCTTCACCCACTGCGCTCGACAGCTCACTGGGAGACTTTCAAAGATGGGTTGAGATACTTGCCCAGTGAAAAACCCAATAACTGTCTATCTTCCAGTTTGGGACCATTTAAGAGGGTTTGTAGGTTGGTGTTTTGGGGGTATTTCTGCAACACAACTGTCAAATGAGGGCAGATAGATGTAATGTTGTCTCTCAAAACCAAAGTGAGGTTCAGGTTCATCATTTCCAAAAACACTAGTTGCCCAAGTGACCTTACCCAATCAAACTCAATTCTGCAGTCCTGTCCCAAGTGAAACTCCTACTGAGTATGATGGCAGCTTTGTCCGGGTTAGGACAGCAGAACTGGGCCCATGCATTGATGACTTTGAGCACTAACAAAGAAAATGTTACGCTAGCTGGAAGGGCAGCATCATACAAATGCCTGTTGGGTACCAAACTCTGTCCCACAAAGCTGAACAAATACAACATTCTGCTTACTGTGGAATTGCTGATACTTCCCACCTTTTCTTTGTAGAAAAAGAGAATTTGTTTAATTTTTTTGCAGAAGAGAAGGGGAAAAGACTTCTTAAAATTAGAGTTGGCACCAAAGGGACAACTCTTAAGCAGACCCCAATCTGCATTTTGACTCAGACCCATCTCTGCTTGATTATGAATTGTTTGTGTATCAAAGAAGAGGGGGACTCGCCCGCCTCTTGGATGACTGGACATGTGGCTTCTTCTAGATGATGCATTTTGTTTTCAGTGTCACTTGAAATGGTTACTGCAGCCTGCTTCCTGTCCGTAATGAGAACTAATGTCTGTGGTGAATTATTTCTTTCCAGACTGCGTGAGGCGAGCTGGAGGCAAAATCCTGGTGCACTGTGAAGCCGGAATTTCACGCTCCCCCACCATCTGCATGGCTTATCTCATGAAAACAAAAAAGTTCCGCCTGGAGGAGGCATTTGATTACATCAAACAACGTAGGAGTCTGATCTCACCAAATTTTGGTTTCATGGGCCAATTACTACAGTATGAGTCAGAGATCCTGTCTTCCACTCTTAGCCCCCCTGTTGCCTCATGCAAAAGGGAAGCTGTGTCTTTTTTTGCAGAAGAACTGACTTTAAGCAAAAACTTTGAAGGCTCATGTTACACATTTCCTACCTCAGTCTTGAGTTCTGTGCCCATTCGTTCTCCTGTCCATCAGCTAAAACTTAGTCCTATTACTGCATCTTCATCATGCTAAACCCTATTGGAAATGAGAAATAATGTTCCTTTGATACCAACTGTGATTCCAATAAGAACATTTCATGAACGTGCAATACAGAAGGCCTCACTGATTTATCTGAAAACGGAATAGTCATAGTTGGTGATAACTTGTGTATATGGACACTGACTACAAACAAATGTGATGTACGCAGGGCTGGCTTTCTAGAGATTTAATGTCCTCTTTAAAAACAAACAAAACAACACTGCTTTTCTAAGTTTTTAATCAGTGCAACCACTACTGTACTTCCAGATCCCTATGGAACCCCTTCCACGTAAAAGGGTCAGGCCCATACAACTGTCTCTCGGTTACAATTTTTCAAAGAGATAGGAACAGCCTTGTTTAAAGTGTAAGCAATAAACAACTGTATCAGGAAAGAGCAAGTCAAATGAAAAGCACAATCCTTGAAATGACAGGGAGGGCAAGCACTCCAATATTCGTTTTGCCTGTTTCCTTGCTGTTTGTTTCATGCGTCAGGGATTAAGCTGATCTGAAGCTGGGGTTAGGAAGAAACTTCCCTTTGTGGTTTTATTATTGCAGAATCAGGGGCATTAGAGGGGGTTTTCACCTTTCTCAGAAGCATCAGGCATTGGCCACTCTCTGTGACAAGATATTTGATTACATGGACCATTGATCTATTTAGGTGTGGCGTTTCCTGTGTTTCTGCATTTGCCTTTGTACTGTATGTGCTTTTACCTAACGCAGAGAACCAGGGACTTTAAATGAAGTGATCAGGCTATCCTGCTGAGCTACTATATCTCATCTGTTATTTAAGAACTGCCCTGTAATACTTGAACATCTATCTAACCCTCCTCAAAGTTACTCTTCCATCCATTGAAACTGTAATTGGTGGCATTGAGACTAAAAGTCTGAGCCCCATCCTCTGACCCCTTCAAAGTGTTACTGGTTCGTACTATGTGGAGAAAAGTGGTCTTGTTCAGTGTTACATGGCTTGCTGTCATATGTATGGTCACTCCCACCTAATGTTTCTTCTGGTAAAATTGTCTCTCACGAGGGGACTGACTGTCTTTTGTGTTGAGTTTCTGTGTCTGCAGGGAGTTCGGTATGTGCTGCTGCTTTGTCCGTTGACATTTTTTTTTATATGGGAAATAGCAATAATTCCCTGAAGATCTTGTGAATGTGAAAGAAAAACTGAAATGTTTTCATGGAGTGTAAAATAAAAGAAAAACTGTTGAAAAATTCTGCTTGCTTTGTTTGCAACAAGTCCATTAGGCTCATGAAAATCTTGTGCCATGGAGAGAAGTGAAAGCAGTCCAAGGCAGGTATATTGAAAGAGGAGAGAGTAAAAGCAACTGGGCTACCTGCAGAAGGCGCCAAAAGGATTGATTTATTTTAAGAAGACTGAACCACAGGAAACCCGGTGGCTTATTTCCAAGTGGTTTGTGGGAACGCTCCTGTGTGACAGCTGCCATTTTGTTTGTGAGCAGGGACTGACCTGGGGATTCCCAAAGTAAAACCATGAGCCTTTTACATCTTGAACTGAATGACTTAGGTCCTCTACCTGGAAGCTGTAAGAGTTCTGTGAATGGAGCCCAAAGGGGTGGGGGAAGGGACATGTAATACACAGCAAACTGGGTGGGGAGGGTGATGTTTGGAACCCGGAAATTGATGTGACATGTCAGAGTGTCTGAGCCATTTCTTGTCCAGGAACCAGCTGCAAGTGGCAGTTGCCGTGAAGCCGCCCTTGTGATGTTCCTGGCTCAGCACTACACTCTGTTCTCTCCAAGTTATCTGAATGAAACGTGGCTCCTTTACAGAACCTCCAAAGGCTGTGTGATGGCTCATCCATCTGTAGGAGAGGCTAAACTAAAGGGAAAGGGGGTGAGGGACAGGGCAGGGGAAGAAGAGGGTAGGCGAGGCAGGTGTGGCGTGAAGCTAAGGTGAAGAGATGGGGAGGGTTGGAACAAACAGCCAATCAGCTCAGGGCAGGAAAAAGTCAAGTCAAAGCTCTGAATGTCCAGAGATCCCTGCATTGGCTGTTTCTGCTCCTTCTAGCTGGAGTCTCTGGCTGGCTCCAGGGGGCAGTGGGGAGCCACCACCTGGGTCCTAGTGGTCTGAGAGTGGGGGAGGTCTCAGGGTCCAGTGGGGTGCTGGAGAAAGGGGTGACCCCAGTTGGGGCCCTTTATACCCACACACCCCTCCTTTGGCTGCTTTTGTCCTGACTGGCTGGTGTCTCTGACTCTGGCCTTAATGTAAGTACTAGTAATAACTCTTTGCCTTTATAAAAAGAACAGGAGTACTTGTGGCACCTTAGAGACTAACAAATTTATTTGAGCATAAGCTTTATGGCAGCTTTCATCAGAGGCAGTCCGAATGCTTTACAAGAGAGGGGCCAGAACTGTTCCCTTGAGCTGAGGAAACTGAGGCCCAGAGTGTTAAATTGGTTGGAGGTCACTGTGTGCGTCCGTGACAAAGCTGGGAATAGAGCCCTTGCCTCCCGCCTCCCATTCCCATGGTTCCCATATGCCAGGCTGCCTCCCTCGCGAGCTCTGCAGTATTATCCATCATTTGTATTTCTCCTATGTCAAAACAACGTATGGCTCTAGTACGTATTCTTTGTGCATTAGGCACTTTGCTAAAGGCCACTTTCCCCTCCCCCACTTCCCCCTCCCCAGTGACTCACATAAAGATGATTTTATGTCCCCCATTGAAAGCGTGATGTCCAATCCGAGCTACTAATGGCAAATGCATCTACAAGCTGTTAGAAAAAAGCTAAGCCAAGAAATTGTTCTGTCCGGTATTGTTCTACAGCAGACGCAAGAACTACAGCACAGCTGTTGTCTTCCTCTGTTTGCCACTCCTCTCCCTCCCCATAATCAATGGGTTGGTTTCCATACTATTCCCTGGTTGACTCTTCCACAGCTGCTGCACTGCTGTAGACACAGCTTTCTAACCCCCAGAGGTCCCAGACAACTGTCTCACTCCCTGCCTCTGTCCCACCCTCCAACACTTTCACCGGCTTCCTATCCATCTCCAAATCCTATTCTACACCAATATTCCACACAAAGATGGACTACAAGCTATCAGGAACAGTATCCCCGATAATGTCACAGCTAACCTGGTGGCTGAACTCTGTGACTTTGTCCTCACCCACAACTATTTCACATTTGGGGACAATATATACCTTCAAGTCAGCGGCACTGCTATGGGTACCCGCATGGCCCCACAGTATGCCAACATTTTTATGGCGGACTTAGAACAACGCTTCCTTAGCTCTCGTCCCCTAACGCCCCTACTCTACTTGCGCTACATTGATGACATCTTCATCATCTGGACCCATGGAAAAGAAGCCCTTGAGGAATTCCACCATGATTTCAATAATTTCCATCCTACCATCAACCTCAGCCTAGATCAATCCACACAAGCGGTCCATTTCCTGGACACTACTGTGCTAATAAGCGATGGTCACATAAATACCACCCTGTACCGGAAACCTACTGACCGCTACACTTACCTACATGCCTCCAGCTTCCATCCAGGACACACCACACGATCCATTGTCTACAGCCAAGCTCTAAGATATAACCGCATTTGCTCCAATCCCTCAGATAGAGACAAGCACCTACAAGATCTCTATCAAGCATTTTTAAAACTACAATACCCACCTGCTGAAGTGAAAAAACAGATTGACAGAGCCAGACGAGTACCCAGAAGTCACCTCCTACAAGACAGGGCCAACAAAGAAAATAACAGAACACCACTAGCTGTCACCTTCAGCCCCCAACTAAAACCTCTCCAGCGCATCATTAGAGATCTACAACCTATCCTGAAAGATGATCCTTTACTCTCACAGATCTTGGGAGACAGACCTGTCCTTGCTTACAGACAACCCCCCAACCTAAAGCAAATACTCACCAGCAACCACACATCACTGAACAAAAACACTGACCCAGGAACCTATCCTTGTAACAAAGCCCGATGCCAACTCTGTCCACATATCTATTCAAGTGACACCATCATAGGGCCTAATCACATCAGCCATACCATCAGGGGCTCGTTCACCTGCACATCTACCAATGTGATATATGCCATCATGTGCCAGCAATGCCCCTCTGCCATGTACATTGGCCAAACCGGACAGTCTCTACGCAAAAGAATTAATGGACACAAATCTGACATCAGGAATCATAATACTCAAAAACCAGTGGGAGAACACTTTAACCTGTCTGGCCATTCTATGACAGACCTGCGGGTGGCTATCTTAAAACAGAAAAACTTCAAAAACAGACTCCAACGAGAGACTGCTGAGCTGGAATTGGTATGCAAACTAGACACAATTAACTCAGGGCTAAATAGGGATTGGGAATGGCTGAGCCATTACAAACATTGAATCTATCTCCCCTTGTAAGTATTCTCACACTTGCTTCTTATCAAACTGTCTGTACTTGGTTACCTTGATTATCACTTCAAAAGTTTTTTTTCTCTTACTTAATTGGCCTCTCAGAGTTGGTAAGACAACTCCCACCTGTTCATGCTCTCTGTATGTGTGTATATATATCTCCTCGATATGTTTCACTCAATATGCATCCGAAGAAGTGGGTTGTAGCCCACGAAAGCTTATGCTCTAATAAATTTGTTAGTCTCTAAGGTGCCACAAGTACTCCTGTTCTTTTTGCAAATCCTATTCGCGCCCCGTTCACCCACACTCAGCAACCTCAGGCCTAGGCTGATCCTCTTGACTCTCCACAGCCAAAAGCTACTACACTATTTCACTGATGCTGTCCCATCTGTCTGGAGCTTTTCACCCCCTTCTGAGTCACAGCCTCTCTCCAAATGGCACTATCAGACTTCCTTTTCCTCTTTGGCACAGCAGGGGTTGTGTGAGGCATTTTGTGGCCTGGTGGGAGAAGGATCCTTTATAAACATAAGCTGTTATCTTCTAGAGCCATTAATCCTCACTTCCAGTGTGACGTGGTACCAGTAACCAACAGTCGCAGCTCAGGAGGTATACGTGTTAATCCCTCTGAGAAGCCCGGATTTAGCCCCTGTTAACAGTGAGTCAAATCAAGTCCTGGCGTAAGCAAGTGCAACACTATGCTTACCCCCACCCCCATTGAGTTTGGTCTTTGAACCTTGCGAGCTGTGTTGAAAAGCATTTGAGAACTGTTGTTTGACTTGCCAGTAAGTTTTTTTTTCCCCCCCTATCACAAGTCACACTCTAGCAGCTCCCTGGCCTTTTAAAAGGGTTAGAAGTCTGACTATGGAGAGAGGTTGGTGAAAGTTCATGCACCTCTCGCATTGACGTTCATTAACTGGTTTTAAGGAAGGTCTATATTGTTCTGTGGTGATGGCGGCAATAGATCCCCCCCCCCATTTATATGATTACGGGCCTTCTCATTGCAGAAGCTACTCCATTGAGGCTGTTTTCACTGAAAAAACAGGTGTATTTTTACAGTGAGTTAGTTATCTAGTGGAGATAGGGCAATGTAGTTTTTACCTTGACTAGCTACATTGAGGTAAACCCCGGGTTAGGGGTCTAGAGTTAAACTGGATTAGCTACATCAAGGTTAAAAATGACCTGCACTTGGTTTCCACTGGAATTTTACATCAAATTAACTATAATTCCACTCTTTTTGCAGTGAAGCCGTAGCCTGAGAGTGACCTACTTTAGTTGTTTATTTTTTAATTCCTTGCTTTCCCTTGGAGACAATTTTCAGGCGACTAAAACTGAATGAACATGGTTCTCTGCCAATATTGTAATTTGTGTGTTAAAAATAACACTGAGGGCACCAAAAATTCAAAGGACCAAATTCACGCTAGGCATAACTCAGTGAAAGGCAATGGAGTGCCACCCAGGAGGAGTCTGACCCCCTTTTCATGGGGCTGTGCTAATTAGAAGGGAAAGACAAAGTCTTTTCATTCTTTTGGGGGGAAAAGTAAGAATGAATTTATAGAGCCTCATAAATGTGAAAGTAAGATTTTTGGCAGGGGAGGTGTTACCACCACCACCACACATTACACTTCCCTGACATTTGCTTTATCACATTGCAGGCTTTCTCTGAGACATGAGTAAGTCCTCTAAATAAGGAATATGAAAAATAGCTCATGAGATAGGTTGAGTCATCGAAGTAAATCAAATGAAGTGCTGGTACTTGAGTTTCAGTTGTAAAGTCCCACTTTATTTCATATTCATATTATAAATGATGGGGCCATTTCACTCCGATTCCATCTCAACTTAAAAAGTGTAAGTACTCAGCCATTCATGAGGCATTAAGGATTATGAGATAAATTCAGTTTTCCATTACCAGTTATGATGCATTTCTCTGCCCTGGCTGCATACGTAATGTACGAAGTGTACAGGTACATGCAACGAATATAAAGGCTACAGAACAAAACAGCCTCTATGCTCATGTCCTAAATGTTCAGCTGTTGTTTCAACTTTGTTCTCATGAGGGTTTGTGTCAGTAAAATATCCCTTTAAGGTGGGGTTTTCAGAAGCGCTCAGGAGTGGCCTAACAGCTCATAATGAAATCAGTGGGAGGTTTTTTTATTATTAATTATTTGTATTAAGAGCTCTAATCATGGACCAGGATCCCATTGTGCTAAGTTCTGCATACACAGAACAAAAAGACGGTCCCTGTCCCAAAGAGCTTTCAATCTAAGTATAAGACAAGAAACAATAGGTGGATACAGACCAGCAAAGGAAGGAGCACATGGAAACAATGAGACAATATTGCATGATAGGCAGTGGTCTCAGTATACCAGTTGGACAGAACATCATTAGTTCTTCCAGTGGCTTCAGTGGGAGAAGAGTTAGGCCAATGCCGAGCAGGTGAAAATCCCACATTTAAAATATACTTCTCTTTCCATTTGCCTCAATTAACTTTTCAGCAAAGTATGTTACGTGGTCATCGTTCCCAACCTTGAGGTCCCTGGGCTACTCGTATTAGAAAAGCTACTCACGTGGGTGGGTGTTTACAGATCTGGGCTCCGTGTCCCCAAAGCAAAGCTGGATTGTAGTTTTTTCCCGTGTACCTATTCTTTTTGTTAAACGAATGACTTGTGGTTTATGTCTGTCATCAAGTGACACTCAGTTTCTGAGCTTTCTGTGCAAGGCTGACGGGATTGGATAACGAGTCAGCAATAATCCTTAAACTGTACTACACTGGATTCCACTGATAGGGCCTAACCCAAAACCCATTGTGGGCAGTGGGAGTCTTTCCATTGATTTAACTGGGTTCTGGGTAAGGCATATGGCGAAAGAATCTCACCCCATCCCCCGAATAGCTTTACTTTAAAAGTGGGTGACTATAACTGGAATTCCGAGTTGTGCTGTATTTCTATTTATTTATTTTTATAGAACTCTGACTAGAGAGAGCCACACCCAAGACCCAATGTTTTTTGAGTGTCTACATTAGCACTTGCAATCATGTTAGTTAAGTCAAGCTAATTGGAAATCAATTCATTGGATTTAAAATATAACCCAAAGCTGTAGCCTAGGCAAGCCTGGAGGTGACTACTCGAAGAAGTGATTTAATTAAAAAATGGTTGCTTAAGCGTGGTAGATTTCTAACAAAGATGGAGTAAACTTGTGCTTGTTACTTTTAGGGACGCGTTGAATCCTAAAGACTTGTGGTCTCTTGTGCAATGTTCACAGTGCCCTCAAACAACTGACGAAGAGGGAGGATGTTTCTGTGGTTAACGTACAGGGCTAGGAGTCAGGTGAGCTGGGAGCAGTTCCGGGTTCTGCCACTGATTCCCTGGGCAAGTGTGGGGATCTCATTCAGGCTCTGTGTCTCATCTCATAATAGTGATACTCACCTATTTCGGAGCAGAGCTTTGAAGCTTTATTCATAGATTGTAAAGCCAGAAGGAAACACTGTGATAATCTAGTCTGACCTTCTGTCTAGCACAGGCCACAGGACTTCCCTGAATTAATTCTTGTTTGAACAAGAGCCTATCTTTTAGAAAAACATCAATGTTTGCGAAGCACTTTGAGACAGAAGGTTCTATAGAAGTGTAAAGTGCTATTATTTATTAAGTTCTGTCCTCCCTGAACCCATATGTTCAATAAGAGATAAGATTGTTAATGTTCAACTGATTTTGTATCCAGTATATGTTTTACTTCCAATCAAAACCATCAGGCAGCACTTTATAAAATAGTTTACTAAACTACAGGGCATGCCAGCCACTCTACCAGCAAGTCGACAATGCAAAGCCCTGGGTGGGTGGTAAAAAGTCTGTGGGCTACAGAGTGCTAATGCCTGGACATGGTTCAGCTTCCTAAATCCAGCTGTGAACAGCAGCTGGTTTTCTGGCTGCCAGCATGACATACGCAGGCGGATATGCTTCGGAGCATTGATCAGGGGGCCACTTGTAGGGGGGAATTAAAATGGGAGAGCGTATTAGTCTGCGTGCTGTTGAGCTTGAAGTGGCTTCTCACGGTTCTGATGACTAAACCCAGCTGTGAAGAGTACTTGCTTTTCTGGCGTTTAGCATGACGGCTGGTGAGGATGCGTTTCAAAAAAATGCATGTGAGAGAGAAAGTGTGCGTGTGGGGCAGGGGGGGAGGAGGAGGTGTCAGGAAACCTGCAAGGAAGAGAGAAATTGAATGCTTTTGAGTAACCTTGCATTGCATTGCCTGAATGTCTGACTTGCTGGTGTGTGGGGAAGGGTCACCAGGACAAGTGAGAGATGTCTACAGCCATTAATAGATAGGTGCCAAGTCTTCCACTTCAGATATTTTCCCCATCTTGGCCTCTTTCTGCTAACTTTTTTGGCACTGCTGCACATTGAGCAGATGTTTTCAGAGGACTATCCATGATGACTCCAGGATTTGTTTCTTGAATGGTAACAGCTCATTTAGACCCCATCGGTTTATATGTATAGTTGGGATTATGTTTTCCAATCTGCATCACTTTGCCCAGTTACCTTGTTTTGTGAGATCCCTTTGTAACGCTTCGCAATCTGCTTTGGATTTAACTAGCTTGAATAATTTTGTATCGTCTGCAAATTTTGCAATCTCACTGTTTACCCCTTTTTCCAGATCATTTATGAATATGTGGTCCCACCCAGTGCAGATCCTTGGTGAACCCCACTATTTTCCTCTCTCCACTGTGAAAACTGACCAGTTATTCCTACCCTTGGTTTCCTATCTTTTAACCAGTTACTGATCCATGAGAGGAGGACCTTCCCTCTTATCCCTGAGTGCTATTTGCTTAAGAGCTTCTGGTGAGGGACCTCAGATTTAACCTTAATACAAAAGTCTTCCTTTCAAGGGGCCAATGAGTGGGCACTGGGATGGGAAGAGGGACTTTTCTGTGTTTCTTAGCTTCCTGTGGAAGTCAAATGCCCTGTTAGCTGAATCAGTAAGAAATGAGCTGGCATCTGAAGACAAACAAACAATCGAAACTCTGCCCTTTAATTATATGGCACTGGTTGAGCTCATGCACATAAACTTTCCTCCTCCTCCTCATCCCACAGCTCAGCTTACCACACATGACTCTCCTAGGGATTTTCGGACACTTCTCTGTGGCAGCATGCTGGTTTCCTTACAGGCTGAGGTGTCACCACAGCCCATTGTTAGAGCATATCCCTGCGCAGCCAGGAACGGGGGATAGGGGTTTCAAAATATCTCTTCGGTTAAGCAGCCCACTGGCTGGTGGGTTTGCAGCTGACATCAGCCCAGAGGAGACACCTACAGTACCTGGAAATGTGCCTGTCCTTCCCTCAAATAGTTACTGGATTTCCCACAGGCCTTCACCCACCATTCCACAGTGTCTGAAAACGAGTCTTTTCCCAGACACGGTTTCAGTGCAAGCGGTGATCCTGCAGCTGTAAAGTTTTCATTCATGTTCACTAGTTCTCTCCTTTATATCAGGAAGACTTGTAATTGCTTGTTCAGCTTGCTGAGCATCTTGGTGTGGGGAAATTCTCTGTAAGTAAATAAGGCTCCTGGTATCATTATTATTATTCTGACAAGGAACAGCTCATCCCCGTTCCCACTCCCGGGGCACTCCCTGAGTACACTCAAGTTAATGGCAGATGTACAGCTCCAATCTCCAGAAATTTAGGACCTGTCAGTAATGCAGATATTTGCCTTGATGCAGGTACACTCCTGTTAAACAAGCACAACCCCCTCCCAGGCAGAGGCTCTGCCCCAGTGCAACAAAGTGCTTAGACCACTGTCGCACACTCTGGTTTGAAACCAGGATTAGCCCCTGCCCTTGCTAGCCCAATTTTACACCACATCCGCATGGGGGTTTGCACTGATGTAGCTACCCTAGTACAAATATCCCCAATATAGACAGGCCCTTAAACTAGGTCCCAGGATGCACTTCACCCTGGAAATGGGAGTAGCATGGAATGCCTTGCATTGCCCTCAGCAATCACCAAAGTGTATGCACCCGAGGGACTTTTTTTTCTTGTAGACTCCATGATCACAATAGGAGTACTTGTGGCACCTTAGAGACTAACAAATATATTTGTTAGTCTCTAAGGTGCCACAAGTACTCCTGTTCTTTTTGCGGATACAGACTAACACGGCTGCTACTCTGAAACATGATCACAATGTGCCTCAATGATTGGGATACCCAGAAAGTTCCATGGAGCAGCCAGGGGCAGGGGTGCCTGTGTAGGAAAGCTAGCTACAGCAGTGGTTCCCGCTCACTGGTGAATGCATAGATACATCAGTCTTTTGTGCATGTTGCTCTAGGCTCCTCCTGTCTGTCTTAATAATAGGCCCCCGGGCAGAGCTCAATGCACTGCTGCATGCCTCCCATCAGTTACCCATCTGTAGTAGAGGCACAGATCGGTGAGGTGACGTGCCCCAGGTCTCACAGTCAAGCTGAGAATACAACCCAGGTCTTCCGAGTGCCGGTCCTGTTCTCTAGCCACTGGACCGCACTGCCTCTCCCATGAGCCATAAGTCTCGCAAATGGCAGAAGAGGGGGTTGGCGCAGCCCAGGCTCTGTCGTCGGGAGACACAATGAATGGGAGGAGGGAAGGAACTAGCCAGTGCCGATGCAGCCCGAGGGCATGTCTCCACAGCAGCGTTCACTTGGCCATGCTGTGAAATAACACTAGAGCTGCTGGGTCCACACTGACTGTGACACTAACACACATGGGCACAACCCCTGGCTCTTAGCGCTGCGCTAAGCTGAGCCGTTTTGTGAATTCTTTCCCAGGCAACTGTGAGAGAGCTTGTCTCTCTGGTCTAGCACACAGGAGGAATTGTGGTAAGGGATTAGAGTAGCGTATCTATACTGAATGGTTGTGCCAGATGCTGAGGAGTGGTGCCCACTCAGGTTTTAGCCTGTAACCTTCTTGGGCCAGGCAACTTGAGTAAAAAGCACCATCGCACTTGAGCTAAGAGGTTTTAGGTGTGGGTGGGCCTCAAGTTAGGGGCAGCCGCTCAGTTATAACACAAGTTAACTTTGCAGTGAAGATAAATCCTCAGTCCGATCATCTGCTAGAGATGACCGAAAAGGTTGAGAACCACTGTATAGGGGCTAATACTATTTGGATCTGATCCAGTGAGGTGCTGAGGATCTTGTGTATACTCAATGCACTCTTATTAGGGTGACCAGACAGTAAATGTGAAAAATCGGCACGGGGGCGGAGGGTAATAGGAGCCTATATAAGAAAAAGACCCAAAAATCAGGACTGTCCCTATAAAATCGGGACATCTGGTCACCCTAACTCTTATGTCGGGAAAAGTGCGGGAGGGGGAAGCAGGGAGGGGAGGTTAGTCAGAACATAGCAGGATCAGGCCCTTCACTTTTGTTTGTTTGTTTGTTTTATAGAGTTCTACATGGAAAAACATTTCTCTGGGTCAAAACTTGGAGCAATAGCTTCTCCTTCACAAAAGTTGCAAACATTTTGTCCGTGTTTAATTTACAAATCTAGAAAAATTACAGAAACCCCTCTGGTTTTTGCCAGCTAACATCAGGCCTTCTAATGTCATTTAAACATCAACGTTGTGTGGGAAATATGCTGTGAGAGCTCACCTGCGCCACCTGCTGGTAGAAAGCCATTACATGTGTTCAGAATTATCTCTGAGCTCTGTATTTAATTTCTTATTGGTGTACGGTTTGCCTCATAAAATTAGGGACACATGGAATCCTTTAATTCAGCCACAAGCCATATTTTATTTATAAAGAGGTTGTGTTGAAAGGCAATGAGCAGAAAAATTGCTTTCCCCATAATAAACATTCAAAACATTTGGACATTGACAATACAATGTATCATTTTTTAAAGTAACTATTTCCCTAATATGTAATTATTATTATTTCAGCCCCCTCCCAAAGTATACTAAATGCTATTACAAATGTTGTTTAAAAAGCATTAGAAGTAAATACTGGTGTAAGCAGAATTGGAACCGTTACCCAGGTAATCCCGAACCGGGGGAATAACTGGGAAGGCATTGCTCACACTTGCAGCAACTCAGCCAACCACATGAGGATGTTCAAATTAGTACCAACCCTGTCTGTTGTGTGACCTATTGCCACTTCTGGATGGTGGTTTTAAGTCTGCATCGCAATAATCTCCATTTTTTTCAAAATATACTTGACTTCCTGATGTCTAGGGCACTAACTTAACTACACACATGAGCTCATACATATGCACCCAGCAGGGAAGAGAGCAAAATAGTAGCGTTATCACTAGTTTTCATAGGCACACGAGCTTCTGTGCTGGAAAGCACTAAACAAATTGCTGTGTGAGACCATTTTCTGAGTTTTTTACTAAGGGAGGCTGCCACAGGAAAGAAATGTGAAGCCTTACCCTGCCATTAAACAGTCAGCTGAAGAAAAATGCTGTGATGGGTTGGGCTAAACCTCATTGAAACTGGGGGGGGGGGGTGCAACAACCACCTTTCATGTAGGATCAATGTAAGAAACGGTTAAGCTCCTTTATGGAACCAGATAGCTGAAACAAATAGGAGCCTCTACCCAAAACAAAGATACAGTCAAGGCACACACCTGGGCGGAGGGGGTTTTACTGGGTAGTGTTAATAGAGGTGTGTATGAGAGAGAAACCCTGAGAAACACCATAGAGACAGAGATAAAGAAGGAGTAGAAAGCCAAAGACACAACCTGAACAAGCAGTGGGAGCATGGCCCTGAGAAGAGCGGAGCGAGAACTTTTTGGGCTAAGTTCTGGCTAAAAGAGGCTTGGAACTGTGAGCAAAGAAACTGTCTCTTGTTTGATTCCTCCTGTCTTAAGGGAAACAAGACTATGAACATTTTTATTGTAAATAAACAGGAGTGCATCAAAGGTATCTGTCTCCATCATCAATTTCTCCTCCAAACCAAAACAACCCCCAGCACCCCAAATTTTGGCAAAATGCTCTGGACAAAAAGGAATAATGGTATACTATATTCTATGATATGATAATGGTATACTATATTCTTGCATCTGAAGAAGTGAGGTTCTTACCCACGAAAGCTTATGCTCCCAATACTTCTGTTAGTCTCAAAGGTGCCACAGGACCCTCTGTTGCTTTTTACAGATTCAGACTAACACGGCTACCCCTCTGATACTATATTCTATGAAAAATTAACAGAAAGTATGATTCCCACTACGGATATTAAGAAGCAGTTAGAATGAGAAGACACCTTTGTATACCAGGTTTTTAACATGATTGGGGAGAATACCAGACTATTGTTTAAGAGCAACCTTAAGGGCAATTTTTGTAAGTATGCTTCAGCAAAATGTGCTTCAGTGGTCTGCTTGCCATTTTAGAAGCAGCAGCTCCTGGAGGAAACTTTTTGACCTTTTTTTCAAATCGTGCATGATAAATGGTCAGCAATGATGCCCCATAACAGTGCTGTCAGTCAAGCTTCACGGTGGTAATGTATTCAGATAGTTAACACTCTTCAAAAGGGAGACTTTTCTATAATTATGGAAATTGAATATTTCTATTTGATCATTTTAATGAGACTAATATTGTGCTCTTAAAATTTTGCATGTATTTTGCTAAGTTTTCTCTGAATAGTGTTGAACTGCAGATCTTTGCTGGCCAGAGTTGGTGGATTGCGCACTGAGAATCTTAACTCTTTCTGTATCAAGTACCTACATGGGGTGATGAATTTCTAAAACTAATCTGTTGTTAACAAAGAAAGAGAAAGCAAGATTGACTAAAGACTCCCTTAAAAATATGATTGGCTTTAACAAAGTTGAATAATGTAGCCTTAACCCTTTATATTGTTCAGTGACACTATTAAGTTCTGACTTTTAAAATCAATGTTTTAAAATAACAGTTTAATATCTTAGGTAGTTTAAAATGTATGAATAATAAATGTTGATGGCTTTTTATCTATATACGCACACACACAAAATCCCCTGTTTTTATAAGATATTTACTGTGTCTCAAAAATTTGACAATAATAACACAGGAAAAGAGAAATCCTATTATATTCCTTTGCACTGAACTTGATTGGTCAAAGGGATAACTAGTGTATGTTTTTCACTTGTGGAATCCGAATGAATTAAATCACCATGCCTACTTCTTGTCCCCTTTCTAATGCTAATGGTTAGTTCTAGTATATTTATAGAAAACCGCCACTTAGAAAACAGGGTTATGAAAAAAGATGTATGCGCTGCAGCACATATTGAAAGCGCTGCATTGATGTGAACTCCACATGTAGTAAGCACTGATTATATGTTTGCAGGTACTTATTAAAGTGTGGTGTACTATGAGCTGCCAGCATGACAGAATAAAGAAGTGACACATCACACTTCAATGGGGAGGGGGGATATTTCCAGCATGCTCTGTAAACAAAATGTAGTCACAAACCTCCAGTTCATCTTAATGGGAGGTGTGTAGCTAAAGCTCCATGCACTGAGCAGAAAAATTATATTCCCCAGGTGTTTGAAACACTCACCACTCCCTTACTCCAGTTATCACTCATCACGCTCCTTTACAAATAGGGTAATTTTATAGCATGGGATTTTGTCTTTGACCATCTTGGCTAATAGCCATTCGTGGACCTATCCTCCATGAACTTATTGAATTCTTTTTTTTTAACCCAGTTTTTGGCCTTCACAACAGCCCCTGGCAATAAATTCCACAGGTTGACAGTACATTGCGTGACAAAGTATTTCCTTATGGTTGTTTTAAATCCACTGCCTATTAATTTCATCGGGTGACCCACTGGTTCTTGTGTTATGTAAAGGGGTAAATAACACTCCCCTATTCACTTTCTCCATGTCGTTCATGATTTTAAGGACCTCTCATATTCCCCCTCAGTCTTCTCTTTTCCAACATGAACAGTCCCAGTTTTTTTAAATCTCTCCACATATGGAAGCTGCTCCATGCCTCTGATCAGTTTTGCTGCCCTTCTCTCTACTTTTTCCAGTTCTAATATATCTTTTTTTGAGATGGGGTGACCAGAAGTGTGGGCATACCATGGATTTATATAACAGCACTATGATATTTTCTGTCTTATTAGCTACCCCATTCCTAATGCTTCCGAACAGTTAGCTTTTTAGATTGCTGATCCACACTGAGCAGATGTTTTCAGAGACCTATTCACCATGACTCTAAGTTCTCTTTCTTGAGTGGTAACAGCTAATTTAGACCCCATCATTTTATATGTATAGTTGGGATTATGTTTTCTAATGTGCATTACTTTGCACTTATCAACATTGAATTCATCTGCCATTTTGTTTTCTGCCTCTGCCATCACCCAGTTTTGTAAGATCCCGTTGTAAGTCTTCACTAGTCTGCTTTGGACTAACCTATCTTGAGTAATTTTGTATTGTCTGCAACCTTTGTCACCTCCCAACCAGCTCTGTGTATGATCTATTGGGTTGATCGGGGGGGTTGGGATCCAAAACTCTGGCACTGACCTCAGGCAAAATCCCTTAACCTCTCTGTAGTTCAGTTCACACTTCTGTAAAATGAGGATTAAAAACTATTGTAGCACATACCTCAGAGAGGTGCTGTGAGACTATTTGAATTCAATAATGTACATAAAGCCCTTTGAAATCCTAAAATGAAAGGTGCTTCCGCAAGTGCAACTTGTGCAAAGTTAATTTTTGCTTCTTAGTGTCATTGATTTTAGTAGTAATCTGAGTGTGTTAGCAGCATGCAGTGCAGAGGTGCTGAGTATGTCATTTTTTAACATCTTTTTCTGTAATTGTTCGTTCTTTGTTTATTGTGCAATGTGTTCTATTTTCTGCAGAAACTGCAATAGACAATTTCTTTTAAAGGAATAGGTAAAATGTACTTCTGATGGATATTCATTAACAAACACTTTATTAAGGGGAAGTTAAAATGGCTAGGTGCACTGGGGATGTTGACATTGATCAGAGGAAGTAATTTACCAGACTATTATTCTAGGAGAGGCAGGAACCAGCCAATTATGTTTTGAACAAATTTTTATTAATGAGAAAGAGGATAGCAATAGGGATTCTGCTATACTTTAATTTTGATAACAGTTATAAGTTTTGAAGGGGCACTGTCAAGTTGAAAATGACATTTCCTTCTGAAAATTCCCCCCCGTACTATTGTTATAAATAACGTCTAAAATTACTGTAATTGCAAAAGTGGAGAAGAAAATTATTTTTTCTCTTTCTTCGGTTTGTTTACTTTGTGCATTTGACAACACTTTGTTGAGTGGATCATTTGCTCTTTGGGAGATAAATGAGTGGATATAGACTCAGGCTAGTCTTGTCTGGTCTATTTTTCCCAAGAATATGCACATCATTCCTGTTATTGCCTTGAACAAAGATGGATTAATAGCAAATACTGCAGCAAAGCCAAGCGTGCTATTCACATGTAGAGCTTCAATTTCAGAACACCAGCAAAAGCAAATATGCTTGAACAGCTTCACTCAACCAATCTGGTTATCCAAACTATTGAAGGTCACTGCTTCCGGCTCTGAGTGTCTTAACCCCCAACACATTAAAAATCCTTTTCTAAGAATGTGCACTTGGACTGTCTTTCAAAACACCTAGGAGTTACCAGATCATATTCTCCATTGCTTCTCAGTGCACAACTGGAGGACCACAAATGTAGAGCTAGCCAAACCGGCTAATGGATGATCACTCCTGTGTAGGGGATCCTCTGGTGGATAGAGATGGTGCAGCAGCTCCTAAGCCAACTCTTCTCTGGGATGCTTAAGTACTATAATGTGTGTGGCTGAAGGAAAGGGGGCATGGCCAGGGCTTCCCTATCCCCAGCAGCGCTTAGCTGCTGTATCGGTTCCTCTAGGGTTGTGTTAGCAGCGTGCATAGATTATACTATTCTAATTTATGTCAAGGGAGCTGATCCAACATGCAGCTGCCCAGGATCAAGGAAATGCAAAGGTTAGTTTTACAATATCTTTACACATACACACCTGCTGTTGTATGACTGTTCTGAAACTTGCTAGTATAGCTGCAGCCATTGTGTAACTATGGGTATATGGATTGTTAGTGCTCTGGGGAGGAGGTTCCAGTCCTGTTCGTCCCCACACCAGTAGAGCTCCTAGCAGAAAATCTCACTGATCCAGACAGCAGCATGTTTTAATTTTGGGGGGCTGTGTGGGAGGGTAAATCACAGCAGGGGGCTAAGGGCTTGTCTACACTTGGAGCTGTTCAGGAACAGCTCTTCCTGAATAATTCCATGTGGACACCCTTATTCTGGAATAAAAATGCCTTGTTCCTGTTTCACTTAAAGGGGGGGGGGGAGGAATAGCTCAGTGGTTTGAGCATCGGCCTGCTAAACCCAGAGTTGTAAGCTCAATCCTTAAGGGGGCCACTTAGGGATCTGGGGCAAAATCAGTACTTGGTCCTGCTAGTGAAGGCAGGGGGCTGGACTCAATGACCTTTCAGGGTCCCTTCCAGTTCTAGGAGATAGGATATCTCCATACATTTACAATTTAACACATGTAGATTGAGCAAAACAGGAGCAGGACAGTCTTATTCTGGAATAAGAGTGCCCACACATGGAGTTATTCTGGAAGAGCTGTTCAGTGTCTCAGCTGGGAGTACTTTCTTGAGCTGAATCAATCAGGTGCAGCTGTGACAACTTGGACTCAACCTTTTAAGGCAGTGAAAGGTGAGGGTGGAGCTGGATTGTTTTTGATGGGGGAAATTGGGGTTTTGTTGGCCTGGAGGGAAAGGGAGCTGTGGAGAGCTAACAGCTGGTGGTATGTGTTATCTGGTTTTATATTGTTTGTTGGGAATATAGAGCCTGTTGAGATGCATGAAGTGACTATGGTTACAGTTAGACTTTGTTTTGTATTTGGTTTAACAAGAATCCTAATACATCAGAAAGTTCTGGGAGAGACCTGCTCTGCTTATGCTGGGCCTCCTCTGAACTTTCTCTTTAGCCATTCAGATCCTAGCCTTGTTGTAGTAAATATTTTTAAACTTATTAAATTAAAAAGGGACTTCTGGTTTTAAGAACCCAAACAAGCCAAAAGGGCTGTTTTAAAGAGGATCTTATCTTGCTTCTGTCACCATGGCATTGGAACAACTTGAGTACCGCACTTAAGACTTGGGGTAAGTAGATGCAATCCCAGAATAGTTAATGCTGTTACAAAGATCAAATTAGCCCAGATAGTCTGACTTCTTGGAGTTAGTGCTAGTATTCTCAAATCAGAAGTTGCCAAACTTCTAAATTTAACACACTAGTCTCTGAAAACGTATAATTACTGTATTCCTATTTTAGAAGGGAAACTGCTTACAACTACAAGTATTTAAGAACTTAAGAATGGCCATACTGGGTCAGACAAATGGTCCATCTAGCCCAGTATCCTCCTGTCTTATGGTGGTGGCCGCTGCCACGTGCTTCAGAGGGAATGAACAGAATAGGGCAATTTATCGGGTGATCCATCCCGTGTTGTCCAGTCCCAGCTTCTAGCAGTCAGAGGTATAGGGGCACTCAGAGCATTGGGCATGTGCATCCCTGACTATCTTGGCTAATAGCCATTGATGGACCTTTCCTCCATGAATTTATCTAATTCTTTGTTGAACCCAGTTATACTTTTGGCTTTCACAACGTCGCCTGGCAATGAGTTCCACAGGTGGCCTGTGTGTTGTGTGAAGAAATACTTTCTTGTGTTTGTTTTAAACTGCTTTTAATTTCATTGAGTGACTCCTGGCTCTTGTGTTACGAGAAGTAAATAACACTTCCCTAGTCGTTTGCTCCATACCTTTTCATTATATTAAGGATCTTTATCATATTCCCCTTCAGTCAACTCTCTTCCAAGATGAACAGTCTCAATCTTTTTAATCTCTCCATACATGGAAGCTGCTCCATACCTCTAATCAGTTTTGTTGCACTTGTCTCAACCTTTTCCAGTTCTAATATATCTTTTTTTGAGATGGGGTGCCCAGAACTGCACACAGTAGTCCAGGTGTGGGCATATCATAGATTTATAAAGTGGTGTTATATTTTCTCTTATTATCTATCCCTTTCCTAATGGTTCCTAACAATTTGTTAGCTTTTTTTGATTGCTGATGCACATTGAGTGGATGTTTTCAGAGAACTAAGCACGATGACGCCAAGTTCTCTTTCTTGAGTGGTAACAGCTCATTTAGACCCCATCATTTTGTATATATAGTTGGCATTATATTTTCCAATGTGCATTACTTTGCACTTATCGACACTGAATTTCATCTGCCATTTTGTTGCCCAGTCACCCCATTTTGTAAGATCCCTTTGTAACTCTTCGTAGTCTGCTTTGGACTTAACTATTTTGAGTAATTTTGTATCATCTGCAAATCTTGCCATCTTACTGGTTACCCCCTTTTCCACGTCATTTATGAATATGTTTTTGTCCCAGTACAGATCCTTGCGGGACCCCACCATTTACCTGTCTCCACTGTGAAAACTGACCATTTGTTCCTACCCTTTGTTTCCTACCTTTTAACCATTTACCAATCCGTGAGAGGACCTTCCCCCTTATCCCATGAGTGCTTATTTTGCTAAAGAGCCTTTGGTGAGGGATCTTGTTAAAGGCTTTCTGAAAATACAACTATACTATATCCATTGGATCACTCCTGTCCACATTTGTTGATACTCAAAAAATTCTAATAGATTTTTCTCATTCTTTATAGGTACTGCTGTTAGAAATTCTCAATGTAATATCTAGTTTCAACTGTATTAGGGTCTGAAATTCAGATAAGCAGTAGTTACTAATGGTCAGAGCAACATATATGCAGTTCTCCTGTGTTCTAGTCCTGAGTCTGTTAATGATACACTGTATGAATGTGTGAGTCATTTAACGCCTGTGCCTCTGTTTCTCCAATAGAAATATGGAGATGATAATTATCTTTCAGGGATGTTAGAGGCCTGATGAGTAAATGAGAGTGTGTGTGTTTAATAAATGCTTTGAGATCCTTGGATGAAAGCTTCTATATAAATCCAATGTATTTTATGCTATTGGTGTAAAATTGTACAGTATTTTCCAACTAGCTGCACAGAGAGTATAGGAACAAAGAAGGATACTTACAGATCTACCACTTTCTTCTGTGTTCAGAATTCTTCACTAAATGATTCTGAACCCTTTGTAGGAGATGGAAAAGGAGTCAGTCATATTTTCCTCGTATTCTTACCTTGTATAAAATGAATTTAGTGAATACACTGTACAGGCTACATAGCTTCCTACGATACTAAAGTATTGTCTGAACACTATACGCTACTTGAGTGGTTGAAGTGGTACAGCTGCCTTAGTGTGGATTCAGTTATGCTGGAGCAGCTTATTTCTGTGTGGCAATATGCTATACTGCTATAAGGCATCTATACACACTAAGGGTTTTAACCATATAATTATTTTGATAAAAAACATGCTTCTCACCAACACAGTTATACTGGTACAAAATATTTTGTGTTTAGTAGCACGTAAGCCAATAATGACAGACTAAAGGTAAAAATTTCTATCAAGATCTCAAAATTTCCATTCAGTTCAGAGCTATCTGGGTGCACAAAGTATGCAAGATTAGGCTTGGGTCTTGGAGGCATACAACTTCGGTGGAACAATGACAGCTCTGTCAATGTGATCTATTATTGTAATGATCAGTGCAGATAGCAGCTCCACCAGTAGGTGGTGTTGTAACTTTCTCTTAGGGTATGTCTACACTACAGGATTAATCCGAATTTAGATAATTCGAATTTGGGAAACAGGTTGTATAAATTCGATTGTGCGCGGCCACACTAAGCACATTAATTCGGTTTTTAACCACATGAATTCGGTGGTGTGTGGCCACACTACCCCATTTATTTTAATCACATTAATTCGGTGGTGTGCGGCCACACTAACCCTAATTCGAATTAACAAAATCGATTTTGACGCTACTCCGTTCGTCGAGGTGGAGTACAGAAATCGATTTAAAGGGCCCTTTAATTCGAATTAACTGGCTCTGTAGTGTGGACGGGTGAAGGGTTAATTCGGATTAACGCAGCTAAATCCGAATTAAAGTCGTAGTGTAGACCAGGCCTTAGTATTAGGTATCATGATTGTGACCCAGATGGCAATTCCCTGCAATATCCTTGAAAAACCTTATTGAATCAAGTTTAAATATCTTTGGGGGTACATTGTATTAAAAGCAAAGTTTATGTATTATTGTGGGCCAGGAAGTTCAAGGAAGGCCTGGAAGTTCAAAGGTCTATATTGAAAATGTGCGACAAGGTGGGTGAATCTTTTATTGGACCAACTTCTGCAGTGAGAGCGAGCGAGCTGCTTTTGAGCCACACAGCTCTCCTTCGGGTCTGAAAACATGGTTAAAATATTGAAAATGTGACCGTCAATAATAGACTTCTGGAATAATACATGGTAAATGGATTTCCTGGGGAGTACTTGTTCCTAGAGACTGGAGATCAAAGGCTTGAGTTGTATAAAGAAATGGATGAACTGCCCAGCTGCTTGTTCTGAATCTGAGCTAGTAATGAACTTGGAACCATAGGGAAAACTCAGTTGTGGGTTTTGAAGGACACCTACCAGAGCCCAAGTCTGAAACTGGGGTAACTCCTGGTAAGCGTTGTAGCATGCATGGAGATTCTTTTAATGTTTTCCCTGTAATGTTTTCATCTTAAGAATCTATGTGCTTGCTTAGGAAGAGCTGTGTGTAACTTGTAACTGGGGATAGTTATGGTGCATCGCCTTTGCTTTCTCTCCAAAGTGCAGATGCTGGCTTGTTTAGGCAGTCAGGCTTGCTGGGAATATCACAGTGTAGGCAGGGAACTATGCAGCCTGGAAAAACAATGGTTGGGAGGGAGTCTCTGCTGAAGAGAGGTGATGGCTGGGAGCCGTCAACCTTTAAGTGAGTTCCCTGGTGGAGCAAGGAGGAGGAATACAGGTGCAGTTGCCATAAATGTAAGGATGGCCATACTGGGTCAGACCAATGGTCCATCTAGTCCAATATCTTGTCTTCCAATATTGGTTGGTGTCAGATAGAATGAACAAGAACAGGGCAATTATCAAGTGATCCATCACCTGTCATCCAGTCCCAGCTTCTGAAATCGGAGGCTTAGGGACACACAGAGCATGGAGTTGTGTCCCTGACTATCTTGGCTAATAGCCATTGAAGGACCTAGCACCCATGAACTTATCTAATTCTTTTTTGAACCCACTTATACTTTTAGCCGTCAACATCCCATGGCAATGAGTTCTACAGGTTGACAATGTGTTGTGTGAAGTACTTCCTTAAGTTTGTTTTAAACCTGCTGCCTAATAACAATGCCTATTAAACTGTGACATTGATGATGTCTTGCTTCAGGGGGGCTAGGAGGAAGTTCAGTCGTGCCTGCATCTGCTGGCATTCTTACTTAGTGTCCCAATAAATGTTTTGATTTGTGTAAGTATTACAATGGGTGGCAACATCTTCAAGAAGGCAAAAACACTTTTGCCTAAGAAGATATTTACTGGTCCTACAGATGAGACTGGAATCTCTAGTACTTGACAGACTTTGAGCTATTGGTCTCTGTGAATGAGAGGACGGAGGAGAAGACAACACAGTACTGAGCTTTTCAGACGCATGAATGCACCAGGGATGTTTCAGAGGGTAGTAAATGGTCTAGCCCAAGTTCAGAGAAATGAAGACATCCTCATGAACTTAGATGGCTTCATTTATTTCCATAAAACACAGGAGGAACATCTAGTAAGAGTGGAAAGGATTCTAAAGCCTTTTAAAGTGTTTAAACTTGCAGGAAACAAATGTCAGTTTGTGAGGTGTTGCATCACTTTCCAGAGACATTAAATCAGACAGGATAGGTTGGAGCCTTAACCCCAGAAACTGAATGTTATAAAGGACTGGAAGCTGAGGTGGCGAGTTGAATGGGCCCATGATGCCCGTGCTCCAGCAAATTCAGGGTTCCGACTCCACCAATGTTCGGGGCCGGGTCTTCTGCCTGCTGCCCCCGCGCACCTCCCCGGGAGCGTCCCCTGCTCCCGCCTGCTGCCCCCACGTGCCTCCCCCTAGCATCCCTGCCTCACCTGTGCCCTGGGCGGCTGCCCCCTGCAGCTGTGTGCTGTACTCGCTGGCTGCTGCCAGCTAAGCGAGTGGTGCCGGTGGCAGGCTGACTGCTGCGCCTGTGGAGGGAGGAGGCACAGTGGTGTGGCAGGCAACTCCAAGGGGGCTTATCTTGTCTGGACCTCCTGAACAGCAGCCTGGGGCTTGGGTGAGTGTCATGACTGGGGGAGGAAGAGGAGGGGGGGTCTCTCCCCCGGAGCTCGCTGCTGTCAGCGGGGAGAGGGCTGGGGGGAGTCCTCCTCTCTGGCCCCAGCCCCGGGGCAGCTTGCCTGCTGCACCCCAAAGTTTGAACTCCTCATCCCTGGCCCAGCCCCACCCCAAAGCCTGCACCCCCAGCCAGAGCCCTCACCCCAACCTTCTGCCCCAGCCCTGAGCCCCCTCCTGCACCATGAACCCTTCATCCCCCAGCCCTCACCCCAAAGCCCTTGCCCCCACTGCCCCAGCCCTGAGCCCCCTCCTGCACAGTGAACCCCTCATCCCCTGCCCCATTCTTTGCTTAGGAGTTGGCACTTCTATCCTTTGTTCTTTATAAGTGGTTCTGAGGGGTGCATTGCTGTTGGTGCTAGACTGTCTGACTTGTAGGCCTTGTCTGCACTGTGTTATTTTACACCAACATAGCTGCATTTGTGCAAGCCCCTAGTGTAGACAATCCATGCCCAGTTAACCACGACTTGTGCTGGCACAGTTTCTCAGTGTGAAACCCAACTGTGGACAAGCCCTTAGTAAGGTGACAACTCCACTTTATCTAAAAAATTAGTTATGTAAAAAAACCCTTAAGACCCACAGAAAAATGTGTCCCTCCCCATTATTCTTTTAAATTCCATTGAAAACACTGGTTTTACCACAAGGACAAATTTCCATCAAGTATTCGCAACCCAAACGTTACAGCACTGAGAACTTTAACTGATTTTCATTGTCCAAGATAAAAGATGCACAGTCTGTGAGAGAGTCAGAAATAGGTACAGAAATACTTGTTTACAATATATGGCTTTCAGGCTAGCCATGTCCCCAATAATAGAGTTTCGCATTTACCTCTCTGTGCACATTAATGAAGATTTATCCTCTTAGATTCCTTTCATCTTGGTTACTAGGCTGAAATATTTGTATAATAGTTAAAACAACAACAGTGTACACCCTAGTAGTAATGCTCTGCACAGCCATGTCAATAATCCAGTTCTGCCTGCTCTCCAGCCTGGGAGAGGAAAGAAAGGTCTTACCCCTTATCCCCGCCCACACCCCCAGCCAGAGCTCTCACCCCTCTGCACCCCAACTCTCTGTCCCAGTCCTGAGCCCCCTCCTGCACTGTGAATCCCTCATCCCTGGCCCCACCCTGCAGCCCTCACCCCCCGCATCCCAACCCTCTGCCCTACCCTGAGCCTCCTCCCACATTCCAAACCCCTCAGCCCCACCCCATTAATTTTATGTAATAAAAATCAACAATGGATAAATTCTTAATAAAGTTACCCAGAGAAAAAGAACAAAAGCATAATTCATTAGGTGACAGCCTGAGTTCGACACCCAGCTTGCAACCTGAAACTATACAAAAGAAAGATGCGGCAAATCTAAACGATAAGAAAAGGAGTTTTCATCAGTCTTGGCTATTACAATTTACGTGGTTAGAGTACAATAGAGAATTAATCAGAGCTTTTTGCTTTTGAGGGTTATTGATCCAAGAGTGCTTGGTTGTTTCCATAGTCAAAAGAGTATTAATAAAGTTGATATTCTTAGTTAAATAAATTTTTCTTACAAAAGTGATATTGTGCAATATAGGGAAACTGTTAAATATTTACTGTTTCCAGTCCATTTTTTACATTATTTTTAAAAATATATCCGCTTACAAGGTGGGGGGTGGGGGCATGGGACTTGGACCCGTTCTGGGCACCACCAAAAATTATACAAACCTGCCACCACTGACTGGAAGGTTCCTATGAACCTGGTGGAGGTACAGTGGCTTGTAAATATTCCACTGAACACCTCAGAAACATTCTTTGAGCTATCTTGCATCCTGTTCCCTAGACAAGTTATAGACACTTTACGATGTGTATTTGCAGACTTCTGTTCAATCCAAGCACACCTAGTACTTACTCTTCCACTGTATCAAATGTGAGTTGCCTCTGTCCTTCTACAGCCACATGTGCCACTTGGGCTCATTTTGTACCCACTGTAATGAAACAAGCGTAGTTTTCAACAGTGGGTACTCAATTTTTTTTAATACATTTTACTGCAGCTGCATGCAAAGCTTTCATAGCCAAGGAGAAGTGGCAGAGACTCCCTGATGTTCGCTATGGACTTGGCTATTGCTATTGAATTTACATGGATGGTGCTCAGATACCAGAGACCTGGGCAGCAGTATGCAATCCTTAGATAAACAAAAAAGAGTTTCAGCATAAATGTTGTTTGTTTTTTCCATTCAGTGAAACTTCATTGAAGCTTCATAGACATGACAAGCTGTTACCAACCCGTACCATTTGCTCCCAGGAACCAATCTTAGCACTCTAGTCACATTCTTCAGTTCACTGCTGGGTTTTTGGTAGTAACTGAGGCAGTCAAGTGCCTTTAATGTGCCCCATTTTTGTCAAACATTCAGTTTACTTCTAACAGGCTAGAATACCCAGGAGTGCTACTGCCTGCTTATTATTGCCACCCCCACCCCTCAGCGCTCCTTGTGAGAGCCCTCCCATACAGCCACCTCCCTGCCACTCCCCC
>NW_020664446.1:8951196-9058700 GCF_002925995.2 Terrapene triunguis
CCCCTATGGGAACCCTTCCATACAGCCATTCCCCTGCCAAGCCTCCATCCATTTTGCCCCCACATAGGAAACCGCCTATACAGCCATTCCCCTACCACTCCATAGGGTTTCCATAGGGGATGCTACTAAGGAGCCACCCCCTGTCACTCCCAGCCCCTAGCGCCCCCTGGGGGAACCCTCCCCTACAGCCATCTCCTGCCACCTCCCCACCCAACCCCTATCTCCGTCCCGCTGCTTCCCCCGCTCCGCCCGCACTTGCCTTTGGCGCCCAACCCTCCCCCTAGCGGGCGGCACCACCTGTCGCAGCCGTGGGGGGTGTGTGAGGAGCGGACCTGGAGTGTCCACTCGCTCGCTTCCCAGCGCTGGGCTCGGACGGGAGCGCAGCCCTTGGGTGTGAGTGAGCGGCACCCCCCCCAACCTTCGCTGCGGTGCTCCCCCCGGCCCTGCCCCCCCTGCGCCACATCCCGAGTGGTCCGCCCCGAGGGGAGGTGGCTCCGCCGCCATTTTGTTTGTGTGGGGGCTGACGAGCGGGCTCCGGCTGCCGCGCCGCGAGGAGGCGGGGAGCGAGCCGGGCGCGGGCGCCGTGAGGCGAAGGAGGCCGAGCGCGGCGGGGGGCAGCGGCCGCCGCCCCCATCCTCCGGAGACATGTACATCAAGCAGGTAAGGCGGCGGGCTCCGCGCCGCCCCCTGCCGGGGAGAGGGTCTGGCCTGGGGAGCCGGGGCCCAGGCCGTACCTGGGGGGAGCGGGTCTGGGGTGAATGCCGGGCCCTGTGGTGGGGGCCGAGGAGGCTGTTGGACGGGGAGAGCGCCTCGGGGAGGAGCCCCCCCCCCCCGTGTGTTCTGCCGGCGGGGGCCCGCCGGGTGCCAAAGCCCGCTTGGGTCCAGTCAGAGCCTGCGGCACACCTGCTCGGCAGCCCCCCCGCCCAGCACCCTGCGGGCAGGGCTGGCGGGAAGCGGGGTGGGGGGGGGGATTGTATCTGGGCCCAGAGCTCAGCCCTTCCCCTCTCCAAAAAACTCCGTAACGTCTGTGTAAATAAAGAGCAATGGGAGGGGGGGGTCCCCACAAGATGTGCCTTTGAAGGGATAAGGAGGATGCTAGGGGGCCCAGATATGGCCGACTGTGCCAGGTGTGGAGGGTAGACAAGGTGGGTGGGGTAATGTCATTTATTGCAGGGGTTCTCAACCTTTTTCTGAGGCCCACCCAAAATGTTATTAAAAACTCCATGGATCACCTGTGCCTATAAAAGCCAGGGCTGGTGTTAGGGGGTAGCAAGCAGGGCAGTTGCCCGGGGCCCCCTGCCATGGGGGGCCCCACTAAGTTAAGTTGCTCAGGCTTTGGTTTCAGCCCCAGGTGGCGGGGCTCGGGGCCCTGAGCTTCAGCCCTGCACAGTGGCGCTTTGGCTTTCTGCCCTGGACCCCAGTGAGTCTATTGCCAGCCTTGCTTAGAGGACCCCCTCAAATCCTGCTCGTGGCCCCGGACCCCTGATTGAGAACTGCTGATTTATTGGATCAGCTTTTGTGGGTGAGAGAGACAAGCTTTCGAGCTTACACAGAGCTCGTCTTCAGGTCAGGGTAGTTTATAAGAAGGGTACAAAGCTAAGGGTGAAGAGGAGGCAGACATTGAGGAAAGAACATCAGATGTTAGTGGGAGCAAAATAATTCAGGCCCTTGAAAATAGAGGTGTGTGAAGCCTCAGTGTGAGGTGTACTGGTGACAAGTTCTATTCTGAGTATGACAGTGATTGAAATCTTACGCGACTGTGCAAGAGCTAAAGAATATTTGTTGCCCCCCCCCCCCCCCCATAGTGTCCATGGAGTCTTGATCAGGGAATTATTCCAGATGGCAAATAACTTGATTAGTCAGTTTGATGACAGTGAGTGTTTCTCAATATTATAGAGTTTTCAGATTACTTTACAGATAAAGTAGCTGGATGTCTAGATTGGAGTTATTCGTCCAAAATATGCTAGACTAAGATAAAAGGTGGATTTTTACAAAATATACTAGCTAATGATTTTAACCATCTTAAAAAAATATATATTCTAGGCATACCCTCATTGGGAACAAAGTATTGTTTGGAGGTAACAGACCATGTGTTATGTATTTGAGTGTCTGCAAGTGTCACTCATTGAGGATCTGGTGCTGGTTCAGAGATTTGTGGGCCAAGACTTCTCCTGTCTGAAGGACATTAAGAGGTGCTGGAATCATTGCTGATGTTTGTCAAACTCTCCATTCAGGAGTGCAAGATAAACTCACTTCTTTCAGAAAAAACTATTTAGAGGCCTTTTCTCATTAAAACCATCTGTTCAGACTGAGAAATTCTTCAGTTATTGCCCTGTCTCAAATCTTTTTTGGAGGGGTGAGGGGTGGATTGTTTACTAGGCAAATCCAGCAAAACCTGGAGTCCTTAGCTCTATCTGGGTTAATAAAATTAAAGAGTAAACATGCCCAGTTTTTTAAACAGTTCCTTGTAGGTCTGGTTTTCTAAACCTTTTATCATTTTGGTTGCTCCCCTCTGGAGACTCTCTCCAATTTATCTGCATCTTTCCTAAAGTGTGGTACCCAGAACTGGACACAGTACTACAGCTGAGGCCTCACCAGTGCCGATAGAGCGGGTCTTACATACAACTCTTCTGTTAATATGCTCCAGAATGATGATAACCTTTTTTGCAACTGCATCACATTGATTCATGTTCAATTTGTGATCCCCTGGAATGCCCAGATCCTTTACAGCAGTACTGCCACCTAGCCCGTTACTCCCCATTTTGTAATTAAGAAGGAAAAATCAGATGCACAAGTGTAATTCTTTGCACTTTACTGAATTTCATCTTGTTGATTTCAGACCTGTTCTCTAATTTGTTGAGGTTGTTTTGAATTCCAATTCTGTCTTGCAAAGTGCTTGCTAGCAATCCCTCCCAGCTTGGTGTCATCTGCAAATTTTATAAGCATACTCTCCAATCCATTATTCAAGTCACTAATAAAAATATTGACTACTATTGGATGCAGGACTGACCACTTTGGGACCCTACTAGATACACTGCCAGTTTGACAGCAAACCATTGATAACTACTCTTTGAGTATGATCTTTCAATCATAGAATCATAGAACTAGAAGGGACCTCGAGAGGTCATCTAGTCCAGTCCCCTGCACTCATGGCAGGACTAATTATTGAGACCATTCCTGACTGGTGTTTGTCTAACCTGCTTTTAAAAATATCCAATGATGGAGATTCCACAACCTCCCTAGGCAATTTATTCCAGTGCTTAACCACCCTGACAGTTAGGAAGTTTTTCCTAATGTCCAGCCTAAACTGCCTTGCTGTAATTTAAGCCCATTGCTTCTTGTGCTATCCAAAACAATTTTTATTCCTCCTCCTTGTAACAACCTTTTATGTACTTGAAAACTGTTATCATGTCCCCTCTCAGTCTTCTCTTTTCCAGACTAAACAAACCCAGTTTCTTCAATCTTCCGTCATAGGTCATGTTTTCTAGACCTTTAATCATTTTTGTTGCTCTTCTCTGGACTCTCTCTCCAGTTTGTCCACATCCTTCCTGAAATGTGGTGCCCAGAACTGGACACAATACTCCAGTTGAGGCCTAATCAGAGCGGACAAATTACTTCTCGTGTCTTGCTTACAACACTCCTGCTAATACATCCCAGAATGATGTTCACTTTTTTTTTTTGCAACAGCTACACTGTTGACTCATATTTAGCTTGTGGTCCATTAGGACCCCCAGATCCCTTTCCACAGTACTCCTTCCTACGCAGTCATTTCCCATTTTGTATGTGTGCAACTGATTGTTCCTTCCTAAGTGGAGTACTTTGCATTTGTCCTTATTGAATTTCATCCTATTCACTTCAGACCATTTCTCCAGTTTGTCCAGATCATTTTGAATTTTAATCCTATCCTCCAAAGCACTTGCAACCCCTCCCAGCTTGCTATCATCCACAAAGTTTATAAGGGTACTCTGTATGCCATTATCTAAATCATTGATGAAGATATTGAACAGAACTGGACCCAGAACTGATCCCTGCAGGATCCCACTCATTATGCCCTTCCAGCATGACTGTGAACCACTGATGATTACTCTCTGGGAAGGGTTTTCCAACCAGTTTTCCACCCATCTTATAGTAGCTCCATCTAGGTTGCATTTCCCTAGTTTGTTTATGAGAAGGTCATGTGGGACAGTATCAGAAGCTTTACTAAAATCACCCCCCTTATAGTAATTTCATCTAGACCACATTTCCCTAGCTTGCTTACGAGAATGTCATGTGGGGCTGTGTCAAAAAGCCTGACTGAAATCTATCCCTTTTCCCCTATCCCCTTGGCCAGGAACCTTGTAAAAAAATATTTCAGATCTATCAGTTACCTTTGCAACTGTTGACCATGAGGTGGTGGTGTTTCACTTGTTACCCTAGCACAGGGACATGTGATGTTTAGTGGCTACATTTCTTTCTTTTTGAGATGGGCAAAAGAGTAGTTAGTACTGAGCTATTTCCCATCTTCCCTGAGGGATCTGTTGTGTGAGGGTTCCATTTTGTTACCTCCCCCCTTCCCATTTTGTATGGGGCTGTTAATAAGGAGGTATTGGCTATGGTGTCTCCGTATGTGGGAGAACATTAGCTTGATATTTAAACTTCATTGACTGGGTCAGATGAGAAAGTGACTTACTCAGTGCCTAATAGCGATTGAAGCCTGAATGTCTCTGTGTATTAACCCCTAGAAGACTTTATACACTGGAAGATGGAACCAGAGGAATGTCAAGATTGTATCATTTTTCGTGAATGAAGGGTATATGCTGTTTCTCAGGTTTGCAACTTAGTGGTCTGCTATCACCAATTTTTGTGGATATCCAGATAACTAGCTATAGTTGCCAGTAGTGATGTGTGGTGTTTGTGTTCTGCAGATGAAGAATAAATTTGACTCTGTGAGAGGACCAACTATCTGATTTCTTGTGAAGTTTTGGTTTTAACCTCTAAGCCCCTATATGTGTTGGGTCCTGTCTGCCTTAGAGATTGCTTCACTTTGTGTGATATCAGTGGAGTTGTAATCATCTGACCTATCCAAGCTTACAGCACATGAGTTTAAACCAGAGTTGTTTTCCATGAAGGGTCCTTGATTCATGATCTCAGACTTACCCCTGCTGTTTGACAGAGCCTTAAAAATAAATAAATAAAATTAAAGAATGAATTAGGCCATTCTCTTCCCTCCCCCATCTTCCCAATTCTTTGTCTTGTCTATTAAGACTATAAGCTTTTTGGAGTAGGAGAGTGTTTATTATATGTTTGTACAGTTCATAGCACAATGGGGCTTTAGGTGCTACTGGAATACATGAGCTTTGCAGCATTTATTGTATTTTATCAGGATTTTTCAGGGGCAGAATTTGAATGGGGGTTTTGTAGTAGAGGGAAAGGTTGTTTTGGCGGGTCAAGAGGATTTTTCTAGTCTGTTTAATATCATGAGTTTGTGTGTGTTTTTGATGATTGTCTGGTGCCTAAATCTCAGAATAGGTGCTTTTTATCAATTTTGAATAAATACGCAGGAATGCTGGGGTCAGAATACTGGAAAGGAAGATACCAACAAAACTATTTTGCTTAGAAGCAGTTTTGCTTATATAAACTATTTCTTCCTTACTTCAGCAGTGAGAATATTAGTAGGAAAACAATATTGGTGTTTAATAGCTCATCTGTTCCTACTAGGGTGACCAACTTTCTAATTTGTGAAAATCGGACATTGAGCACTGGAACCTGCCCTGCCCCCTGCTTCTCTTTCCCACCTTCACTTGCTGCCTCTCTCTACCTCCCTCCCTTTGCCAGCTGAGCAGGGCTCTGGGGGTGGGGTGACTGGGACAGGGCAGTGGAGGGAAAGCCACGCTACAGGGGTGGAGGGGTAACTGCAGCAGGGTGGGGGAGGGAGAGCCACGCTTGGGGCAGGACGTAGGAGCTTCCGGTATCCCTCTCCTCTGGAGCCATTCCTGTGTGCTCCTGCAGGCTCCAGCAGCAGCTGCTGCTCTTCCCGCTCTCTGGCAGCAGAAGCTGGTTACGGTGCTGACCAGACACTATCAGGTTCCCTTTTCGACTGGACTTTCCGGTCGAAAACTGGACATCTGGCCACCCTAGCTCCTACACATAGTTATAATTACCTATTTGAGAGACAATTACAATTTTCACAATAACATGGCTTCAATTGGGGAAATAAGCTAGAGGGAGGAAGATGAAGACAATACCAGCGCTGTTTCTTCTACAAGTATTCTCACTAAAAACTAGGCTGGAGAAATTTTTTTTTTTTTAAGTGGATTCTATAGTTTTCCCTCATGTCCTCCTTTTTGTCTCTCACTTCACCTCAGTCTTGTATTAGGCAGAAATGTCCTCTTTACTGGGGAGACTTGAAGGAATCTCCTGCTGGTGTGCCTAGCCTCTGTTTGCCAGAAGCTGGGAATGGGTGACAGGGGATGGATCACTTGATGATTACCTGTTCTGTTAATTCCCTCTGAAGCGCCAGGCATTGGTCTGACCCAGTATGGCCGTTCTTATGTTCTTTTGTAATTGGAGGGGTTTGCTTGAGATAGACACGTACTACAAAAGCTGGCTGAGTTTTTCTGGTATGCAGAGCCAGTTTTAAGATACAAATACCCTATGCACTATATTTTATTTTAGCTTACCAGACTGAAATCTCTACTACACCCAAGGGAAAAAAATGTGGAACTGACAGTGTATCTGAGGTTTGTTGTGTTGTTTTAGCTGTGTTGGTTCCAGGATATTAGAGAGACAAGGTGGGTGAAGTAATGTCCTTCACCTGTAGAAATTGGTCCAAAAAAGGTAAGCTTTTTAGCTACACAGAGCTTTTCTTCAGGTTTAGGAAAGGTATTCAGAGGGCTGGTCTACATTGCGGCTTAAGTTGATGTAAGTTACGTCGCTCAGGGGCGTGAAAAAAATCACACCCCCCCCCGAGCGACGTAGCTTACATTGACCGAATGCATGTCTACAGCACGTTATGTTGGCAGGAGATGCTCTCCTGCCGACTTAGCTTCCGCCTTTCGGGAAGGCAGAGTACTGAAGTTGACGGGAGAATGCTTTCCCATTGACTTACCGTGTCTTCACCAGATCCACTAAATGGATACCGCTGCATCGATCGCAGCCACGCTCATTTTAGCGGTCCAGTGTAGACAAGCCCAGAGTGTCACAACTAAATAGAAGATGGAACAGATTGCTTATCATAAGTAGTTAACACACCTTCTAAGGGACCATTCATGATGAAAATCTGCCATCTACAGCCTGGCCCTGAGATACCACAGAATAAGCTCCAAGGAGAAAGTCTGCGATACACACTGTAACACACTTAAAATACTTTCACCAAACAAGGACATTCCACCAGAAAAGTATATCGCATCATGGAATGGGCCATCCAAATACCCCAAGAGAACCTGCTTGAATACAGGAGGAAAAAAATCCTCTGTCCGCATACTCTTAGTTGTCATCTGTCACCCCATGCTTGAATCCATACAGGTTATCATTAAACATTTACAACCCATACTTGATGAGGACTGCATCCTGAAAGTAATCTTTCCTAAACCTCCTTCTTTTGGCCTTCAGAGAAACCCCAACCTTGCCCAGCTCATCATCAGAAGCAAGCTCCCCACAAACTAGGACCCATCAACTCAGAGCAGCACCAGACCCCTGCCAGAACAGCAGATGTAAAACTCGCAGACATATCTACATTGCTATAATGATCACTACCCCCTAGTCCCATAATACACCTTTCAAGATCCATGGGTCCTATACATGCCTATCATAACATTTGCACTAAATGTCCCAATAACAAATATGTGGGTGAAACCAGACAATCAGTATGCACTTTAATGAACGCACACAGAAATATAAGACAAAAGCACCATGTCACCTGTGGGCAAACACTTTTCACAAAATGATCACTCTGTATCTGACCTCTCAGTTCTCATCCTCAAAGAAAACCTGCACAACATCTTCAAAAGATGAGCCTGGGAACTTAAATTCATAACTCTCTGGTAGATACTAAAAATCATGGGGTTAATAAAGACATTGGATTTATGGTTTATTACAATAATCTGTAAACTATTAACTCCCTTTTTTGTCCTGTGACTGCCTGGCTGTTAACAGGACACTTCACCTCGAATGCTCTTTTAGAGTATATGTTAAGTACTTATGCTTAACAATCTGCGTACTTTTCCCAGACCTGGAGAACCGTTCTGTGCAGCGAAAGCTTGTCTCTTCACCAGCAGGAGTTGGTCCAGTAAAAGATATTACTGCTCCCACCTTGTCTCTCTAATATATCTGAGAGAGATTTTTGCACTTACTGATTTGTCTCTCACCTTCAGTTAATCCCTTTCCTGTAGTTTTTGTGCATATGTATTAGGTGAGCTCATTTGGCCAAATTTTCTTCCTGCCTGGAAAATACTTGGACTACTAGCACCAAGTAAATAATGAGCAATAGTTTGTACATTTTCACAAAAAGGTTAACATAAATGGTAGAAAAGGAAAACTGATTTTATTCCATTTGAAACTGGCAGACTTCTTAACGTTGAGAGGTTTTGATCTTGCTCGCTAGTTTTAGCACTACACACCGAAAAAGCTTACTGAGCATGTTTGTCTACTTCCTACATAGAAATAGGTCTGTTATCTATAATTTTTACATGCAGCCACTGCTCTACTTAGAGCTTGCAAGTTGCACTCTTATGCTAAATATGCTAATTGGGGTATGAAATTAACTTAAAAAAAAAATCCTGTCCTGCTAGAACTGAGCCCTTGACTTTTTTTACTCTAATCTGTCATTGTATGTACATCCTTTCGTGTTGCTTTATGCTGTGACAGCAAGATTGAGTTTATTTGAATATTTCCTTATTTATTATTCTTTGACCTAGATGTGTACAAGTGTACCTTCTGTGATAGAAAAAAAGCTACTCATAAACTAATATTGGGGTGAGAATTTTTTTTTTTTTTTAACCTCACCCTTAATTTCTTAAAATGTACTTGGATCTGAACTGCAAGACTGGAATGAAAAATGACTATATGTATTGTGATTTAAAAAAAAAAAAATAGAAACCTATTTATTTGAGTTACAAATTTAAAATCATGTACCTCTTTAAAAAACAACAACACTAACTACCCCCGTCTTTGATCCGTCCCTTTTTTACTAAAAAAATTTGGCTTATGAACGAGTATATATGGCACTTTCCTTGATTTTTAAGATTATTTAACTTGTTTATCCATCAGGTGATCATTCAGGGATTTCGAAGCTACAGAGATCAAACTATTGTAGATCCTTTCAGTTCAAAACACAATGTCATTGGTAAGTTGTTCTTATAAACATACTACAGTGTGAACTAGCATTAGCTCATTATTTTTGATCAAGGGTCAAGTCAGTGGTCTTTATGATTTTTGATAGCCCTTCAGATTTCAGAGGCAGTTGTGTACATATTGACTAAATTTGAAACTGTTCTCTCCAGTATTACAGGACCCTTTCTACTTGCAACAAATAGAATTATTATGATTTGCAGATAATTTAATTTTAATTTTGCCATAATGACTGTTCATTGGCTCTAATCTTGCAATAAGATTCAGTATAGGGGTGGACCCCTCCACCTGTAGTCAGTGAGGCTCCACACAGACCCAGGGTTCACCTGCATGGAGCTTGTTGTAGGACCAGGGTTGCAGAATACTTGAAGTATACTGTGTCTCATGAATTATCTTCTGGATGTCAGGTGATACCTCCTAAGGTTCAGCCTGATTAAAATACTTTGAGGGGTGTTACGTATTCTGCCACTTAAAACTGACAGACTTGAAAGAAAAATGTCAAAAAATGAGTAGTAATATTGTGGTCAAATAATGTTTAATGCTTCAAGTGTTAATATATACCAAAGTGCAAAATCTAGCAGAAATGAGCTGTTGGTAATTTAATTGTATATTTAAAGGGCTGAGTGAATTCATACATGCACATTTAAAAAATACAAATTATCTTTAAAACCTGCATATACTGTGACTAATTATAAAAGAGGGATCATTATTTACACCATTTGTTCATAGAAAACATTTAAGGATACCACCTGTCCTCAAATTGGGACACGTTTTTATTTATTTTCCCCATTATCGTCCTAACTTGTAACTAAAATATAGTTATTTGCAACAGGTCATAGAACAAAGCTGGCTTGAAAAAATTCCCAATCAAACTGCATTCTTAAGTGTTAATTGTTTAAATTTAGCTATATAAATTGTCACCTGATAGTCAAGTGTAATTTTCAAATGTAGTTGTTTTTGTTGATTGGTAAACACATTGGTTTCCTTTAGGGCAGTACAGGGCAGTTAGCAATGGTTTTCTCTTGCTTTACTCTGAGAAAATAATTTCATACAATTGGAATACTGTATGTTTTAAAATAATATAATTCTTAATGTTTTAGTAGTAATTTTACTATATAACCAATCACTTCTACTGGATGATTGATCATGTACTGTACGTTAGTTTAACTCCTCAGTTATTTCAAAGTAAAACTTCCAAAGCGCATTTGTCCCTTTGTGTTGAGTTGTAAATATGAGTTGGTTTTCATTTTCCTTTGTTGCTGTTTTAAAAAGGAATATTTAGTCCTTTCAGAGTTGTGTGTAGTTTTCCCCATCAGACTGCTCTAGCCCTCACTAACCCATCTTATTTAATTATTCAGTGATTCTAGTTGTTGAATGGAAAATGACTCTAAGAATTTATTTTCTTAAAGTACTGAGTTTTTTTTCTTCAGTTGTCAGTGAATTTTCAGCCCCGTAATAAAACTACCACATTAATTTAAGTGTGGTCAAGAGAGGCTCTGTAACCAAACTGTAACTGTGGGTGAGAATGGAAGTGTATTGGCATAGTTGCGTGTCAAATGTCACTGTGCCTGCTCATGTCACATGCATCTTGAGTCTCACTTCAATGAGAGTTAAAAAAAAATCATCCAGACAATGTTTGTTTTTAAAAGAAAAATGTAGTCTTACCATTATTTCTCTCTTAAAATGTCCTATCAATGTGATAGGAATATTCACAGGTGTTCATTTGATTATTTGAAACTATTGTATGTGTATTGGTGTAAACCTGTTGGCTTATACCAATAGTTTTGATACTGTTGAAACATAAGTAAAGCCGTACTCTTCTTGCTGATGCATTCGTTTCTTTGCAACTGACAAGTTGAGGACTTGTAACAAATATCTATGTGTGGGATCAGTCTCAGCATATAGACATAAATCTACTCTTGTAAAATGTGAGGGATTTAAATTGAGGGATTTAAGAAATGGATCCAGGGTTAAAAACTGATGTAACCTGGCCAAAAGTTAGTAGTAAAAATACGGAGAATGATGATGATAATCTGGATTGATTTAATATCATAACTGTTTTGGGTATAAAATGCTCTTTCATCGGTTTTGTAGATCACAGTAATGTCTCTGTTGTGGGGCGGGAGGGAACTGGGGCTAGGCGCCATTCTATCTTGTTCAGGTAATGACTCCCTGATCCATCCTGCTAAAAGGTGGTTTGATTCCTAGAAGGTTATATTTTGTCTAGATCTACTAAAGTTGAATTCTTAAATTCATTACCGAAGTTTCATGTATTGCCATACCACTTACTTAATTTATTTAAATTCCTGAAAACTTCTGAATTTATAACTTTGTTACCTTTCATATTTAGTGGGAAGAAATGGATCTGGGAAAAGTAACTTTTTCTATGGTAGGTATTACTGTTGCTACATGTAACAACTAAATGACTGTGACTGAAAAACCATAAACTCTTTTTTGTCAGTTTTACATTATGCACTTATTTAATATTCAGTTTCCCTTGTGTATGTCTTTTACATTGCAAAAGGGGGGCAGGGGTGGGGAAATCTTTAAAAATAGGAAGACAGGGAAAATCAGGCAAGTGTAGTACCAGCAACTTTCTTTAACACTTTTAACTGAGTAATTTCTAAGTTGTCTGTGTCATATAAACACAAACACCAGAGTATTTTAGGTGAGATCATGTAGCTCTTCTGAGAGTCTTTGGCAGATGTGATGCTTCCCCATTGTGCTTTATCATTTTTGACTGTAACTTGTGGGACTAGCAATATAGTGTAGATTGCTTGCTATCACTTATGCTGTCCCGAGGCTACATCTACACCTGGCTTTTTTGGAAATATTTATCACCTTTTCTAACACCAGTGTTGCTTGACCGATAGCAGCGGTGATGGTAGTATATACAAAGCTCCAAGTGCCTCTTGGATTTTTAAGCACTGTGTATTCTAAACCTGCTCTGAGCAGGTCTACATGACATGGTAAAAATCCTGGTGGCTCTCAGATACTTGTTTACATTACTATTATTTCAGCAGTTCATTGCTCTGGGGTTAGCAACAATGGAACATTTTTCAGAGCAAGGCCAAATGACCAGGACCCAAGAACAGTTTATTTTTAAAAATGAGACACTGTGATTTAATGCTTACATATTACTCTTAATATATGAACTAAAGAAGGATACAATTTGATTATAAAGAAACATACTGAGTACTGCTCTTAAAAGAAAGAACAGACCTTTTGTACTACTACTTTTTTTTTCTTTTTCTTTTTATTACAGCAATTCAGTTTGTCCTCAGTGATGAGTTTAGTCATCTTCGCCCAGAGCAGAGACTGGCTTTGTTGCATGTAAGTGAAGATACTTTAAAACATAACAAAATGATGTAATATGTGTTCAAATATTTTGTTGTTGTAAAGTAGGCAACTCACTGAAATGCAAATACTTAAAAACAGCTCTTGTTGAAAGTGTGCATAGCAACTTTTCCTCTCTGCCTTCTGGCAAAAGTTATTTTGCTTTACATTAACATAATTTTCCTTTTTGTAACATGGCAAGGGAACCACTAATTTCCTAAATAAGTAGTACAAAATTCTCATATGCATGTCAGTGTTTAATAGGGAATGTTCTTTTCAGCTTATAGACCTAACTGTTCCCTAATACAGTCAATCAAGAAAGTTGCAGTACTACAAATTACCAATGTTATCAGTATTTGTTTTTTTTTAAAAACATTTGGAGTTCCATATCTTCAACCTCATTAAATGTCTACAACAGTGCAGCAGAAAACTGGATATGATACTCTTTTTTGGCACACAATTATACATCGTATATAATTCCTTCACGGTAGACAGAGGACACAATGTACATACGACCTTTTGAGCTGTATACTTCTCAAGTTTATTTTCAGAAATGTAAGTTTGAAAATTGTCAAATAAGTAATGTGTATATAAATACTTTGGAGTCTTTGAGGAATCAAGAAAAATATACATTTTAAAAATCAGTTTAAAGAGGGAGTAATCTAACCAAAATAAATATATTTTTTTCTTTAGGAAGGCACAGGTCCTCGTGTTATTTCAGCATTTGTGGAAATTATTTTTGACAACTCAGACAACAGGTTACCAGTAAGTTTTAAAAACATTTCTAGAAAACACATCTTCTCATTAGACTACCTTCTTAGTTATTTGAATCTTCATTAAAGTAATTCTCTTTTGGTTCAGTCTTAGTGGAAAATACTGTAAATACTGTGGGTTAATCATAAATGACTGTCACAGGCAGTTAAATTTGTCCTTTTTGTTTCTTAAGATTGATAAAGAGGAAGTTTCGCTTCGCAGAGTTATTGGAGCCAAAAAGGACCAATATTTCTTAGACAAGAAAATGGTGACGTAGGTACTTCTTTTCTTCCCCCAAAATGAACTGAATACACAATATTGTAAAGTGTGGTGGAATCATTCAGAATGTGTATTTGTTTATACCTTTAGATTGAATGAATTTATAACATGAGTTCCTTTGCCAGCAATATTTAATACCAATAGAGTCTGCTAATAAATCTTTATTTTTAGTCCTTATATAATATCTGAGCTGTGAGTGGGTTGAATTTGATATCCATTTAATTTCATAAAAGAAAACTTCTGTGTATTTCCAAAAGTCACCATTCTTTTTTCAAAAACTAAATTGACATTTATTTTGAAATTTAAATATTTACCATTTGTACAGTTTGAACATGAAGAAGCCATTTTCTGCATGACAAGTTAGGGGTCTCATTCTGCAAATACTTCAAGAATAATTCTTACCAGTAGGCCTGTTCAATGGGATTAGGCCTAGTAGGAAGTTCACTATTCCTGCTAGTGCTTGTATGTTGAGGCCGAAGGACAGGAAGGGAATAACTCCATTAGATTCAATGGAAGGAACAATACTTTTCTATTTTTAAATTGGAATCTGTTTTGAAATAACTTTTTTTTATATGCCAATTTGTTTTTTCTTTAACTATTTTTTTTTCTTCCTAGGCACATGGCTTTCAGTAGTTTTAAACTATATATAACTAGCATACCTCAAACTTCCACAAAATAGTTCTGTCTTCTTTCCCCTTCCAGCTCCTCAAAGGCAAGGTTCTCTACTTTAGCACCAAACTGCACTGACTTCTGTTCCACACAACTATCTTGTGAAGTTAGTGGAATTGTACAGGTTGTAAATAGCACAGAATTTCGTTCCCAGTCCTCTCATCCCAACCACTTATGCACTTAAAGCCTTCTCCTATCCTCTTTGTCACCAGGAATGTACGGCTGCCAATAGAGAGAGGCGTATTTGGTATGATTGGTGGCGATGTGGAGCACCTTGTCTGGGGTTTCAGATTGTGCTCTCAAACTCCTGTATATGAAGAAAATAGTTATTGAAAAACAAACCTTTATACAGTGATAAGAGTATTTCAAAACAGACTCCAACTTGCATACAAACAGCAATACTCCTTCCCCCCCCACCCCCTTCCTCCTATTGAATCCAGTAGAGAGATTTTATGGGAGTGCATGTGTGTATACGCACATTTTTTTTCATGGAACTTTATTTACTCATGAAAGGTTAGATGATAAATCACTTGAGTTTTTTCCTTTATCTGAATTCAGCTTCCCCCCTTTGGTTTTACAGGGTTTGAAGGCTATCATATTTAAGGGCCATTCTTATCACTTGTAAACTTAAAATGTTTCTCTAAAACTTTTTTTATACTTAAAGATGAATTTGAGTGCTCATGAAAGTGAGGATTGATATTACTAACCTGAGGCAGTCATAGCAGGGGCGCTGTGTATTCTTTCTAAATTTGTTTTGCAAGTAGTCCTCAGTTCTCACCAGCTATTCCAGGCATCTCTTTCTCTTGACTGGACACTTCGAATCTTGCTGCATTAATGGGACAAGGGATTATGTGAATAAATAGGGTCTAGAAAAGACTACTTTCACCTATGACTACCAAAATTTGAATCTTAATCTCCAGAGTTGAAAGATTAGTGAGTTAAACTACAGTAATGCATTAGCAATAACAAATCCTTTTTTAAACTTGGCTTACAGAAAAGAAAATGTAGTATCTTGTTTCTCTTGTTTAAGTTTTATTGTTTAGGTATGAAGACAAAGTTGCCCAACAAAGCCAGAACTAGGTATATTTTTATTCTTAGTACCGCTTCATGTTTAAATTGCCTGGTAAAACTGGTAAAACTCTTACCAAAATTGGAAGAAACTAAGTGTAAAATTCTAATATTATGAGCTATATTGGCATGACACTTTGTTTTAAAATGCCTATGTTAAACTAACCTATGGCTTTACAATTTTTCTGACAGCTCAGCTCTTCTCAGTATGGCTAACATATGCTGATGTCTCCGCTCTTCCAAATGGTCATACCTCTATATCACTTCCTCTCAGTGTTTTAGTAGTCATCAGCTGACCTATCTAATTATTGGATAGTGTTAATGCTGTTGCATTCATTATATAATCCTCAGCAACTTGCTTTTAATAACTGAAAATGAGAAGAAAAGAAGCAAAATCGTATGCTAAATTCGAAATAATTCTTTGTCGCATCAGTTTTTCTGTTACCTGTACTAGCTGCTGTTGGTGTGGAGTGCCTTTCTTAGTCGTAATCTCTTCCCAGCCCCATATATCTTGCTTAGTTTCTTCCTGATTTTATTTTCTCATTTATTGTTTATCAGTTTAGGTTTTAGTACATGATTAGATATTATCATATACAGAAACTTCTTTGAAGAGATACCCTATTGGAGAGCATGCACCACAAGCAGTATTCATATGTGTAGGTTTAGTACTGTGTTGCTGAATTTGTTGAGGAGTCATGTTTGTCATACGTAGTTATTTAAAAGTATACTTACTATTTGAGAAATGTTATTTACAGGAAAAACGATGTGATGAACCTTCTTGAAAGTGCTGGGTTTTCTCGCAGTAATCCCTACTATATTGTCAAACAAGGAAAGGTAAGATTGCTTATCAAAAAGCAAAATTAAATCACTCGTTTATAAAGAAAGTTCAGACTTTTTGGAGGACTACAGTTTAACTTAATTATTGCAAATGAATAATCAGGCTTTCTTTTTACGTTTAACCAATGTAGAAATGACTAGTTCTTCCTGTGCACTCTTATTTTGCAAATGATTCCTCAGGGTACGGCTCCTTTATATAGAAATAAAGTAGTTGTAATTAGAAAGAAAAGTAATTCTGTATTCCTCCATCATTCTGATTAGAAGCATCTATTTTATAAGTGTTCCTGCATATAATGTTGCTGTAATCGACCAGCTTTATTTAAGTACAGAGAAAATTCAATCATAACATGTGCATCAATGTAGCTTTTGAAATCCTTGACTTCCAAGAAGAGCCCTGAAAATAATTAGTACCATTTTTTGTTTGTATTTCTATACGTTATATTTTCCAGTTCAGAAAGTTTTGGAAACTTGTTTTACAGAATTGTCAGTATTGAACCTGTTTGACTTTCATTGTGGGGCAAGACATGTTTAAGGGCTGAATCTGCCAATTGTCTATATTCATGATTTTGACTTCATAATCCTAAAAATAGTTCTCTTGACCAGTTACTGAAAAACTCATTTTATCTGCAAGTACTTGACTGACAAGAAAAACTGAAAAAATAAGAGCAATATGGATAATTCCCATTTAGCAACACTGGATATGTTTTTGCCATACAACTGAATTTGCCAAATTGAGGAACAAATAAAAAAACTTGAGTTAGAAAGTAACTCTGTGCTAGTGCAGGAGTCAGCCCACATGGATCCTATCGCAGGTTAAAAGTTAAAGTAGATTTACTAGTCTTCATGCTCTGTATAAATTGAAAACATTTATCTACAAGCATACCATAAAGATGCAGCAACTAAAATTCTTATGAAGAATGGTGATAATTCTATTGAAGAATAGTGAACCTGACACGGTATTAATTACTAAAAGCCCATACACCGTTTCAGTAATGTTAGAGCGCTAGGTGCTGGTGGTGTGAAGCACGACTGCAGCGTGAGCTGAGGGTTGTTTTTTTTTGACATAATGCATTGAAGTACATGGCCTTCTGGAGATAGGGAAAGTAAGAGGTGGTTTTGCTGCAGCAGAATATTAATGCTCATAGTTGAGTCTCTGTGAAAATCTGTTAAGCTGATAGATTATCTCCCTTTGAAGTCCAAGAAATACTAACTTTTATACTAGGTTTCAGTAAAGTCTGCTAGTATTTGAAAATTAATAAAAATGAATTACAAGCAGAATCATAAAAGTATACAACTTTCTGTCTCTTAAAAAGAAATTGATGTCTCAAAAGGAGGAAAATAGGGTAAATTAGAATTTCTAATCTTCCTGAAAAAACCCAGTCCTGAAGAATTGTATCCTTAAGCAAGTATATATCAGAAATTGGCAGGGTGGGTTTTCAGCTGAATGTTTCATACTAGCTTGATTTTTAAGCATATGATACCTGACTGGAAAGAGTTTATCAGGTCTGTTGGTAAACAAAGTGAGAATTAATGAAGTTCTGCTGTAATTAAACAGTTATAAGAGACATGCCCTGTACTAGATCTCTTATGTGATGTTGATCATTATTACTATATAAGGAACATGATGTTCAAAATGTAATCTTGTAACTTTGTTTTCTTGAATTCTTAGATCAACCAGATGGCAACAGCTCCTGACTCTCAGAGATTGAAGTTGTTAAGAGAAGTAGCTGGTACTAGAGTATATGATGAGCGCAAAGAAGAAAGTATTTCCTTAATGAAAGAAACTGGTAAAAAATAATTATCTTTATCACCTGTGTTTCTTTTATATAAGGAATGTCCTGGTTCGTGCCATAGTAGTTTCACTAATTTCAAGGGTTTATAACTTGCTTGTTAAAATTAATTCTTTGATAAATGTTTAATAAATTTAATAATTTAAATTATTTTACATTTTTTCTTTCACTCCAAAGATTCCCAAAGGGCTTCACAAACTCTATAGAACATCTACACATGTAACCTACTGCTAGGTTGCAGGTAGCAGTTAACCAGTACACAGCATGCTGCACCAAAGTGGTGGAAGGGGAAATTTTTATCCACTGGTACTGCCAAAATAAATAACATTAAAAAAACACTTGGGTTATGATGCTTACAAACTTAAAAAAGCCAGAAAATTCAAAATTAGGGCCAGAGTATCATATATTCTTCAGTCATGAAATTTGCTACCGGGTTGTGCTCCAGAGTCAATTTTTACTTTTTAAAAGTTATATTTCTAGCCCTTATTTGTGGACATAACTTGAACATGCACACTGGCATTGATGTCTTCCTGAGTCTGCAGGAATCCTGAAACAATAGCTCTAACTTTTGTGAACTTCCCTGTTCATTTCAGTCGGGGACCCGTGGACTCCACAAATGCAGAACTTGACACTTTTTTCCAAGATGCCACAGAAATCAAATTTTTTTTTTACAGTGGAATTCACTCTTGCTATAAACAGATTTTCAGTGTTTGGTTCTATCTTCTGGTCCTGGCTGCAGCTGTCTCTTGTTCTCTAGCTTTCCCCATGAGTGGGAGTTAATTGGTTTACTATGTGTTCTCCCTGCACTGTTCCATGGAGCCAGAATTAGAGCCTAATTTTTACTTAAGGAGTGGGGGAGCTAGAAGTGCAGGCTGGCATGCTGAACTGCCTGAAATGCAGAACAGCTGAGGTCCAGGAGCCAAATCTATGAAAATGGCTCCTAGCTGACCCCTTCTCTGGTATACATGGGGAGGGGTTCTGAGTTTTTGGCTACCTGGACCATATCAGAGTATTCAAGGCCTGGGAACTGGAGCTAGGTTGCCTGATGAGCATTATGCCCAAAAAAAAAAAAAAAAACCTCTGAAATGATTGGTTGCTTTTACAGCAATGGATGACTTCAGCTATGAGCCATAGTTGTTTGCATTTGTGGTGGGGAGTGGCAAGAGAATAAAACAGTGTTGCAGCTGGATTTAGCTGTGGTTGTCATGGAATTTGGTCTCATTATTCTGGGGAGTACATGGCCCCTGATTTTAAGGCAACAGTTACACTTTCAATTCATGTTCTGATGCCTTTCTCTCATTCTCCCTCTCATTTCCCTACCTTACCCATTTTCTTATACAGGCACTCCTTGGTCCAGCAACATAGATTCATAGATTAATAGACTCTAGGACTGGAAGGGACCTCGAGAGGTCATTGAGTCCAGTCCCCTGCCCTCATCTGTGGTCCGACATAGGCACCGACTCTGTGGGTGCTCCGAGGCTGGAGCACCCACGGGGAAAAATTAGTGGGTGCGGAGCATCCACCGCGGCCAAGCTCCCCCCTTCTCCCATGCTTACCAACTCCTCCGACTCCCTCCCAGCGCTTCTGGAGTGCCGCAAACAGCTGATTCGCGGGGTTCAAACTCTGGGAGGGGAGGACCTGGGGCTGGCATTGGAGCCCCCGGACAGGGGGCCAGCAGCCGGGACCCCAGGCTTAAAGCCGGGGGGTGCTTTAGCACCCCACACACCTCTACTTTCCACGCCTGTGGAGACCCGCTGGCACTCTACATTAACGTCCTGTGGTTCGGCAAATTCTCTGGTTTGGCGCTGGTCAGGTCCCAAGGGTGCCGGACTAGAAAGGTTCAACATGTACATCCAAAACAAACAAAAATGCCAACAATCCAGGAATACTCAATGGACTAACAGCTCTATCTCCAAATTGTCTGGCCTTTGTCTTTCATGATCTTCATGTTGACTAAATGTAAAGTCCCAGCGATGGCTTCATTCTGTTACATGTATGCTCAGAACAGTTGCCCATTAACTATCTGAGAAACAGAAGTAGAGTTGGAATAGCATGAGCCTTGGAAGATGGGAATTTTTGGAGAGAGGATGTGTCTGAAAGTTAATTCCAGACCTAGATCTTCATTTCAGTCAATCCGTTTTTTCAAATCAAAAGCTTTACTTACGAGTCAAAGATAAGAGAATGGTCTAAAAAGAAAAACAAATATTCTGAATATAATAATAATTTAGTTGCCATCTTTTTCTTGCTTCTCATATTCTAAAGAGGGTAAACGAGAGAAAATCAATGAGTTGTTGAAGTACATTGAAGAGCGATTGCATACCCTGGAAGAGGAGAAAGAAGAACTAGCTCAGTATCAGAAGTGGGATAAAATGAGGAGAGCATTAGAATACACCATTTATAACCAGGAACTCAATGAAACACGTGCTAAACTTGATGAGGTAAAGCATCTTATTACCCTTCATTGCATATTTCCTTTGTTACAGACACTTAATATTTAAACGTACATAGTTTTGTATGGACATTTGCTTAACCTAAATAGAGTAGTTAAATTGTGACATTTAGGCTCATTAATGTACCAAATTAACATTATCTTTCTGAATCGATGAGTGATTAAAAAAAAGGAACTTGTTAATTAAGCAATATTATTTCTGTACAGCTTTCTGCCAAACGAGAGACAAGTGGAGAGAAATCAAGGCAGTTGAGAGATGCCCAACAAGATGCTAGAGATAAAATGGAGGTAAAATCTAGAAGCAGTGTACTGACATGAGCAACTCAAGGTTTTTGCATTGACTATATGTAGTCTAATTGCCTTGAAAAGTCTTTCGGGTCACTTTTTGTGTGTGTGTGAACATTTCAGTCTGATGTCTCAAATCTGAGTGAATTTAAACACAGACTTTGGAGTTATTTGATTATTTAATGCCAATCAATGGAAAATGGATCCTGTCAAACCAATTTTTATATATATATTTATTTATTTATTTTAATGCGATCACAGGTTTGATTTATAAAGGTAGTAGTGTTGATCTAATATTTTTAGATTTCTGTGAGGCATTAGAACAACAGAAAATTAACATGGCACACAGTAAATGGATTGAAAACTGGCTAACTGATAGGTCTCAAAATGTAGTGGTAAATGCAGGATCATCAATGAGCGAGTGTGTTTCTAGTGGGGACCTCAGAGATTGGTTTTTGGCCTTCTGTTATTTAACATTTTTATTAATGACCTGGAAGAAAACAAAAAATCGTAACTTATAACATTTACAGACAACACAAAGATTGAGGAATGGTAAATAATGAAGGACAGGTCAGTGATAGACTGATCTGCATTGCTTGGTAAGCTGGACCCAGACAAATAATATGCCTAAATGCAAATATATACATCTAGGAGCAAAGAATGTAGGCCATACTTATAGGATGAGGGACTCTATCTTGGGAATCAGGACCCTGGAAAAGGTTTGCAGTTCGTGGTGCTTTATCAGCTGAACGTGAGCACCCAGTGCAACGCTGTAGTCAAAAGAGCTAATGTGATCTTTGCATGCATGAACAGGGGAATCTCGAGTTGAGTAGAAAGGTTATTTTAAGTCTGTATTTGGCGCTGTTGCGACTGCTGCTGGAATATTATGTCCAGTTCTGGTGTCCACAATTCAAGAAGGATAGTGATAAATTGGAGCGGGTTCAGAGAAGAGCCACGAGAATGATTAAAGGATTAGAAAACGTGCCTTATAGTGATAGACTCAAAGAATTCAGTCTACTAAGCTTAACATAGAGACGGTTAAGGGGTGACTTGTTCAATCTTACAGGTATCTACATGGGGAACAAATATTTAATAATGGTCTCTTCAGCCTAGGAGAGAAAGGTATCACCCAATGTAATGGATGGAAGTTGAAGCTATACAAATTCAGACTGGAAATAAGGTGTACATTTTTAACACAGAGTCATTAGCCATTGGAACAGTTTACCAAGGGTCATAGTGGATTCCCCATCACTGACCATTTATAAATCAAGGCTGGATAGTTAAAAAGATGTACTCTAATTCAAAAGGAATTATTTTAGGGAGCTCTATGGCTTATATTTTACAGGAGGTCAGACTAGATGATCACAACGGACTCCTCTGGCCTAGGATTCTGAGTTACCCTATGGGTGTTCCTAAATTTTAAAGCAAATTAAACAATCAACTTATTTTTAAGGTTAATTTTAAAGATTTTTGGACTTCATATTGTGGTGACTATTTTTCTTTTCTTCTCACATTCTCTTTAATCTTAATGGTTAAATAATGAAGCTGTCTTGTGCTAATTCCCTTAATGGGTACTGAAATATGGATTAGATCAAGCTGTGATAGAAGGTTTGTGTATGTTTAATAACATATATTACATACTTCCGTTTGTGTAGGATATTGAACGACAAGTTCGAGAACTAAAAACAAAGATTTCAGCGATGAAAGAGGAGAAGGAACAACTCAGTGCTGAGAGACAGGAGCAGATTAAGCAGAGGACCAAATTAGAACTTAAAGCTAAGGACTTGCAAGACGAACTAGCTGGCAACAGTGAACAAAGGGTAAGAAGCAGCTGCAAGAATAAAATGTACAAATTCACTGTTTTGTATGGATCACATTTTTGGCTATAACTTATGCGTGTATTATCAGTACTAAGGTATGACACCTACTAATAGATGTAAGATTTAATTACACTGGAAGAACTTCACAACAATATAAGAGTTCTGTGCCCTGAAGTGTGCAGCACACTTTTGAGTGCTGTAAAACATAATAATAGATCAATTATTTCTTTCTACCCCCATATTGTAAAATCAACTAGCTGTAGTCCTCATCCTTTTCAATCATATGGTAAATACTAAAGGGAGGATGTTGTGAATCATCTGAAAGAAGATTATTCAGTGTAGCAGCACTGAGTACAACTGTTTGGCCTGTATTGATCTTTGTTACCCTCCTAGTGTAGCTGCACCTTCTCAAACCTTGCTGATTCAAGGTTGCTCCTGAACCTACCTCAGTCATGTGTCAAAGCAGTGTAGTGTCAGACAAGCAGTGGAGTCCATTTAGCATTTTTACAAATATTAAAATATGCTCCAGAAATGCCCTACTATGTTCACAAATGTAATGATTATACAAAGTTGATCTACTAAGTTATTGGTATTAAATATTACTTTGTTTATTTTTAGAAAAGACTGTTAAAGGAGAGACAGAAGCTTCTTGAGAAAATTGAGGAGAAGCAGAAAGAGCTAGCAGAAACGGAACCCAAATTCAACAGTGTAAAAGAAAAAGAAGAGCGAGGAATTGCTAGGTCTGTGGCTCACCATACAAGAAATTAAACCATTTTAGAAGGAGCAAGGAGTAATGCGAAAGCAGTATATAATGAAAATTGTACATACATTACAGCTGTTATAGAGTGAGAGAATGCATTTGAGTCTAAATGGTTTTTTATTTACAAAGAAATGCCCCTTTCACCAACAAATTAAAAAAATAAAATAAAATATAAAAAGCACACACATTCGGTGCTTATGTGGCCCTGCGTTATATTTGCTCGTTGCTTGCAGAGGCACTGAGTTTGAAGATAATTGTTGTTTCTCAAGAACCTTATTAAAAAAGCTTTGTTGAAAGAATCAGTGTTGTCTAGTGAACAAGGAGGCAAAGGAAGTGAGGATCTTTTACTTATTAGAAAAAGGCAAACTTGATAAGTGAGAAGGAACTTGTTTTCAAGCTTTAAAAAAGCAACCCATGGAGAGTAAATGAAAATTCAAAACAAAAGTAAATTGGTGCCTCTTAATTGCTTTGCTCATTTTAAAGTGTTCTCTGAGATGGTTGTATAGCTTGCAAAAAAAATTCAAATTGTCGTTTGACCACTGTTAACGGTTTAAAATTAAGTTGATAGCACTTTGTTCTTGAAGATCTTCTGAATAAAATCTTAAAATGAAATATGTTTGACACGTTATAAAGAAACTTATTTTTTTCTCTCTTATCTAGACTAGCACAAGCTACCCAGGAAAGAACAGATCTTTATGCAAAACAAGGCCGAGGAAGCCAGTTTACTTCCAAAGAAGAAAGGGATAAGTGGATTAAAAAGGAACTCAAGTCTCTAGATCAGGCAATCAATGACAAAAAACGACAGATTGCAGCAATACACAAAGATTTAGAAGATACAGAGGCTAATAAAGAGAAGAATCTGGAGCAGTACAGTGTAAGGAGTTCTGAGTTATTACTGCAGAGATATTTTGAGAGAAAAGACTAAACCAGTGGTGGGCAACCTGCAGCCCACGGGCTGCATGCGGCCCACCAGGGTAATCTGATTGCAGGCCGTGAGACATTTTGCTGACGTTGACTGTCCACAGGCACCGCCCCCTGCAGCTCCCAGTGGCCACGGTTCTCTGTTCCCGGCCAATGGGAGCTGTGGCGGCCAGTACGTCCCTGCAGCCCCTTTGCCTGCAGGCGCCACTTCCCACAGCTCCCATTGGCCGGGAACAGAGAACCGCGGCCACTGAGAGCTGAGGGGGGCGGTGCCTGCGAACGGTCAATGTCAGCAAAATGTCTCGCGGCCTGCAATCAGATTACCCTGATGGCCGCAGGTTGCCCACCACTGGGCTAAACTCTATGTCCATAATTGAATTTGTTTCAATGAATGAGTTTTATTTTTATTTAAAATCTAGAGGACAAGAGAGGGTCTTGTTGTGTCCTGCACTATTATAAATGTTTGCATGCTAACACTAATTTTAGAGTCCTGTTCTCAAATATTTTTCTTCAGCACCATATATTTCTTTTTTCCTGATTTTGGAGGGAGATAGAAATTAGCTAGACAGCATTCAGCAACATCCTCTAAGACAGCATGCCTATTTATTGTTTCTGCCAGTTAACAACACTCATGGGTAATTTGATCCAAAATTTTTCTTAAGTCTTAGAAATATTTCTGTAAATTTTTTATTTAAAACAAAAACACTATTTCTTCCATGCAAGATGCATTTGATTTTGCATTTGGCTTGAGAGAGTGTTCCTTTGGACCCTGTTAGATAATTGTACAAGTCTAAATATAGGCTAAGCACTTTGCATGCAATAGGAATCAGTTTCCATCTGCACACAAGAGAAGAGGGACTATCTTGTGTTTTAATGAATGTGCTCTTTGTTACTCAAAACATCTGCTTTCAAAATCTTCTGTGTGATGCTGTATGCTTTAGGGAAGGGTAAGAATTTGGAGAACACTGAATCCTAATGCCTAAGAGAACTATTGGTGCAGAAGAAGTTTCCTTAAATTCTGTCAGGTACTCTGTGCTGCTGTAGTATTAAAGGAAAAGTTCTTTAGAAAAAAATGAAGAAATTATCACCATTATGTAGTCTGATCATTCACTTCACTAAAACTCTGGTGTAAGACATGTGGAGGAGGATCAAACTTAAATAAAGTGTGTGGGGTATTTATGCAGTGGATACATTTTCATAGAATCATAGGACTGGAAGGGACCTCGAGAAGTAATCTAATCCAGTCCAGTCCCCTGCACTCGTGGCAGGACTAAATATTGCCTAGACCATCCCTGACAGGTGTTCGTCTAATCTTCTCTTAACTCTCCAAAGATGGAGATTCCGTAACCTCCCTGAACAATTTATTACAGTGCTTAACCATCCTGACAGGAAGTTTTTCCTAATGTCCAACCTAAACTGCCCTTGCTGCAATTTAAGCCCATTGCTTCTTGTCTATTCTCAGAGGTTAAGGAGAACAATTTTTCACCCTCCTCCCTGTAATAACCTTTTATGCACTTGAAAACTGTTATCATGTTCCCCCTCAGTCTTCTCTTCTCCAGACTCCAAACCCAATTTTTTCAATCTTCCCTCATAGGTCATGTTTTTAGACCTTGAATAATTTTTGTTGCTCTTCTCTGGACTTTCTCCAATTTGTCCACATCTTTCCTGAAATGTGGTGCCCAGAACTGGACACAATACTACAGCTGACGCCTAATCAGCCTGGAGTAGAGTGGAACAACTACTTCTCGTGTCTTGCTTACAACACTCCTGCTAATACATCCCAAAATGATGTCTGCTTTTTTTGCAACAGTGTTACACTGTTGACTCATATTTAGCTTGTGATCCACTGTGCCCCTACGTCCCTTTCCACAGTACTTCTTCCTAGGCAGTTATTTCCTATTTTGTGTGTAACTGATTGTTCCTTCCTAAGTGGAGTACTTTGCATTTGTCTTTATTGAATTTCATCCTGTTTACTTCAGATCATTTCTCCTGTTTCTCCGGATCATTTTGAATTTTAATCCTATCCTCCAAAGCGCTTGCAATCATGAGGAAACCCTTTTCTCTATGATGTTGCCAACGACACTCTGCATACATTATCAACTTTGTGGATATTATTTATGAAAATAAATTCTTATCTTTCACATTGGGACTTTAAAGCTTCTGTGAATATTTTTGTTTATTGTCTGGTGTAACTTTAGTCTTTGATGCCTGTTTCTTTGCTTTGTTCCTCCTTTCCTATGGCCTTTAGTACTTCATGCTTTACTGTTTCCAGTTTAAAGCTAAATATCAGTTGTCTCTGCAACCTTGTGTGCTTTGTTAGATTTTTATTTTTATATGTCTCTCTTGAATTGTAATTGGTCTTGCACAGATTTAAGCCCTACAGCCTTGTAAGGGTGTGCCTATTTAATATGAACCACTTATAAATTACCTTTACTCTAACATGCAGAGGGAAACTAGTTTCTACCTACTTCAAAACAAGGATTTGTTTTTAGACCTGACTTTTTACACATACACCTAACATTTTTGTTCAGTACTAAATCAATCTGCCTGAAGTTTCACATGTGGTAGGTTAAGGTATAATTTTCCTAGAAAACTTTACAAGACATTTGAAACACAGGCTCAAAAATTAGGTGATTTTTTTGCTTCCCCCACATCTTTTAAATACCTGGCATAGGAGCAAAATATGGTCATATTCCTTATTCACTGTGTTAGTGTTCCATGGGGTTTTAGCCTCTCTAGAAGGGTGTCCAGAGGAATCATTACTTTGCCTTCCTCTGCACCAACCACAGGAGCTCTGGCCAGCCATACAGCGGAGTATACTCTGCACCTTTTTGTGGGGTCTAACTATGGGTGTTTCCCCTTTTGTAAATGAGAGCTCCAGAAGGCATTGGGAGCAATGCCTTCTAAATGCTCCGCCTGGGGCACTGCATCAGAATATAAGAATGGCCATACTGGGTCAGACCAATAGTCCATGTAGCCCAATATCCTGTCTTCTGACAGTGGCCGGTGCCAGATGCTTTGGAAGGAATGTACAGAACGGGGTCGTCATCAAGTGATCCATTCACTGTCGTCCAGTGTCAGCTTCTGGCAGTCAGAGGTTTAAGGACACTGAGAGCGTGGGGTTGCATCCCTGAGCACCTTGGCTAATAGCCATTGATGGACCTATCCTCCATGTGCTCATCTTAATTATTTTTTGAACCTAGTTATACTTTTGGCCTTCACAACATCCCTAGCAATGAGTTCCACAGGTTGACTATGAATTGCACAAAGTACTTCCTTATGTTTTGTTTTTAAACCTGTTGTCTATTAATTTCATTGTGTGACCCCTGGTTCTTGTTATGTGATGAAGTAAATAATACTTTTTCCTCTATACCATTTGTGATTTTATAGATATCTATCATGTCCCCCCCGTTATCTCTCTCCTAAATCGAACAGTACCAGTGTTTTGAATCTCTTCTCAGATGGTGGTAGTTCCATTCCTCTAATCTTTTTTTGTTGCCCTTCTTTGTACTTTTTCCAGATCTAATATATCTTTTTGAGATAGGGTGGCCAGAACTGCATCCAGTATTCAAGGTTTGGGCATTTATATTGGGTACCATGCATTTATATAGTGACATTATATTTTGTCTTACCTTATGATCAAAGATCAAATATTTCATCTTTACCCCAGGCCTACGAGTGCTGTAGCTAAAAGCCACAGCAGAACATATGTTGAGCAGAATATTGGTCTGCCCTGTGCTGCTGTCCAATTGAGACATCATGCATATTTTCCAAAGGTTCAGCCAGACTGCAAAGTATTAATGAAGGGATAAGGAATGTTCCTGATTATGGATGGGAGAATTGACAGCAGCTTTGATAGCACTATGCTGGCTATTTTGTTGGAGACTTTAATCAAGGTTGAACGGTAGCCTGTTCTAATGGTGTTGATTTTTCCAGACTGTTTAACAGTCCTAGTATGTCAAGAGAAGCCATACAAATGAAGAATCAGTTCTAAGCAGTTACATGGCCGTGCAGGGAGTATGCCCACTGCCAATGCCATTATGCTTGATGTGCTGACAGATGCAGCTCTTACAATCTCTATTGCATAATAAATCTACTGAACTTGGTGATAAATGTGAAACCTGATCAAATTTATGAACAAAGTCACACTGAGGAAGAAAGTCTTCTGCCAGGGTGTAAACCATATTTTGGAAGAGAGCTCTGCTACTCAAGCAATTCTCTGTAGTTGGTTGAGTGAGGGAAATGGCATACCACTCTGACTGTTTTTACTGGCAGAGTTCCTGCAATGAACAACTCTCAAGCCTCTGTTTCTTCTGGAAGTGAAAAGGATCTTGTCAGTGCTGAAACGTGTGTGCGCGCGCAAAACGATATATATACAAATGCTTCTAACCAAGCTGAAATAATTGCCTGGCTTTTTTGTAACATGGAGGTGTTTCAGAGAAATTGGTCTGAAGACAGGAAAAATGAACAATAAAAATAAAAGATTTTAAGACTGCAGAAAATAGTAGTACTAACATTAAGAATCATAAAGTTATTACCAGTAAATTCCTAGCCATTGAGCTGCTGAAAGAAATGAAAGGTCTTGATTCCAGACAATGGGGATAGAGGAACATCCACTAGCAAGTTCTCCAAATATGCTGCACTAGCAGAGTACCTGCAGCTAAGTGGTACCAGTACTTGACTTTATTGGAGAACACGCTAGAACCTTCATTATAGTAAGAGTGGCATGGAAGGCTAACATGCAATATAGTCTTGTACAGCAATCTAAATGCTATTTAGCCTCAGAGGCTTATTATTTTTGTGTTGTAAAGGAACAAACTTCCAAGCAGATTGCAGTAATGTGTCTCTTTGATTCCACTTTATAGTGTAATTTACAATGACTTCGAGTATTTCTGCTAATTCTCTAATCCTTTTAGTTCCGAAGGTGGCTGGAACATCAGAATCAACAAAATAAATCTTTTCTTCTTTGTCCTTCTTGCCTGGCTATTAGCACCCAATCACTTCATAGTCTCCATGCTGCTGCTGCTGCCCTCTGAAGATCTGTTTTTTCTTACCACTTTAGCAATTTTAGTGCAAATCATGGAAAAATTTACAGGAATTAATTCTGAATTGTAATATAAGGATTTAAAGCTAGAATTGGATAACAGATGGATTTAAAGCTAGAGTCTCACCATTGAAAGATTTCTTTTTTTTATGTGCCTTAGAAATTGGACCAAGATCTTAATGAGGTTAAAGCTCGTGTCGAAGAACTGGACAGAAAGTATTATGAGGTGAAAAACAAAAAAGATGAACTACAGAGTGAAAGAAAGTTAGTAAATTTATTTAAAATTTGTTTTAATTATTATGTGTAAAATGTAAAGGATGCCAGCTGTGTAGTCGTTAGGTTGGCATAACTACTTAAGTATTTTTAAATACGGTCATGGGTTTGGAGGTTTAAACCTCTACATTTCAATTTTTAAAAAATTACTACTCTAGAGGGAAGTTAACCCAGTTTTACTTGCTAAGAATTTTCTGATAATCAAAGTGCTTAATAATGTTAACCTGGCTTTTGTCTCATTTTGTAGTTATCTGTGGAGAGAGGAGAATGCTGAACAACAAGCTCTTGCTGCAAAACGAGAGGATTTGGAGAAGAAACAGCAACTTCTTAGAGCAGCAACAGGAAAGGTGAGATACTGTGCATTTGTTACAGTTACTAATTGATTATCTGACATGAGGAAAGGTTTCATATCTTTTAAAGATAATTGCCACATCTTTAAGGGGAAAAAACAGTCTACAGCTGCAGATCATAATATCAGAACTTTTTCATAAGCCTTATTTTTCAAATACTTACAGCTCTCTGAAAAATAATTCTTTTCGGCTATTTATTCTCAGCCTAAAGCCAGTTTTTGGAGTGAGAAATTTTTTGCTGAAATTCAGTTTGAGTTTATCAAAGCATTGAAAACTGGTGGCTCTCAGGCTCTCAAATTACCATGCCTATTGGTTCCTGTATCCAAAGCAGGAACTTGCTGTCAGTGGCTGGGAGGGAACTTGTGGAGCCTTAGAGTAGTCAGTGACAGCTCACGTGCACCAGCCACATGAGTAGCCATGTGTTGTCTGCAGTCCTAACAAGAATTGATCAGTGACTGTGGCTGACGCTGAGCAGCTGAGAGGCAGATGGTGAATGACCCATGATCTCAATTAGAACTCACTAACAAACTTGAAATCCAAGCAATAAGCTTATAAACATTTTGTCAGTTTATATTTTAAACTGGCAAGACAAAGGACTAAAAACTCTAGATTAGCATTATTTTTAGGTCACATGATCCTTGAAGTCTAGTAATATAAGTTATTCATTATATTTTTTTGTGACAGGCCATTCTAAATGGTATAGACAGCATAAACAAAGTCTTGGAGCACTTTCGCCGGAAAGGCATAAATCAACATGTTCTAAATGGTTACCATGGAATTGTGATGAATAATTTTGAGTGTGAGCCTGCTTTCTACACTTGTGTTGAAGTTACTGCAGGGAACAGGTAAATTATACTGTATTGAATTCTTCTTGAGTTTGAAAGGGTAAGACGGGGATGTTTGACTTCATGCATGTTGAAAGCCAGTTGCTGGCACAAGCTTGCCATAGGAGGGTTTATTCTTTTGATGTATACATTGGGCCTGTTTTCAGCTTTAGTTGCATGTATGTACAATAATCAAATCCACACTGTATCAAAAAGATACTGAAAAGAGCTCTTTACCTGACTAAAACGCACTACCCAAATTACACCCTTCCTTCTCTCAACCTGTACCCTTAGGAAAATCCTTGCTGTGTGTCCAAAAAATCAGTAGGCTTGGGCTGTACTGAGCAAAACTGTGAGGAGGAGAGCAAATTCCAGACTCAAGAGCTCTTCACTGAGTCCTTCCCATGGTCCATTATGTAACTAGGGTATTTGCCCAAATAACCTGGTATATGTCAGGGTACTACAAAAATGGCAGTCTGTAGGATACATAGGCTCCAAACCATCGGGCTATCATTTGAATGGTACTTGGAAATTAATTGGAAGCCGGTGTAGTCTCTAGAGTAGGAGTTTGAGAGATGCTCCCAGAAAGCACACTAAGTAAGCATTTAACTGCAGTCTGTGTACCCGCTGAAATTTCCAAGTGGTTAATAGCCTCAAGTAGAGTATGTCACAATGATCCAGTCTGGAGGTAGCAAAGGCATGAGTATTGGTGGTGAAGTCCACATTGCCTAAGAAGGCTAACAATCTTTTAGCCATACACAATTTGTTCTAGTATTTATTCTTGTGAACTTCCTGATTATTTTCTTTACGTCCAAACACACACCTCTTAATAAAAATTATTGGTACTGGTGTTTTTTTGTCATTTTTCTTTTCCTTTTAAAGCGTAGTGGGTTGCTGTGTTCGATGTACTAAACAAAGGAAGAGAGTTAGTCTTAGAAGCAGTTAAAATTACTCTTTTTGACTCCCTTTGATTAATGATGATAGCACCCACTGCCACCTGGAAAATTCTTTTTATCACCCTTTCAGCACCAGGCTGAAAGTTGATTGCGTGGAACAGAGCATTTTAATTTCGCCCACCCATGATCCTGTCCTTAGACAAGGTGTTTCTGCGTAAACACTTACAGGGAAGAAAGTTAGACTAAATAGGCTTGCTATTGAAGGGGTATGTGACAGGTATGCACAGCTGATGAGGAAAAGACCTGAGGTCAAATGTTAATTGGGCTTTCCCTGTGACCAGTGCTAGTAAATTCTTGGGTGGCCTCATCCGGATGAAACTGAATAAGACGACTAATTATTAAAAAAACAAACACAAAAAAAAAAGCCCCTGTCCCAACTACTTAAATGGTGTTTCGGCAGATTTTAGTACGGTGTAAATTATCTTCCTATTCTAAAAATTTCCGTGACCATTATTTTTTCCACTTGTATTTTCTAAGGGGAGGTAACTCCAAAAACTGTAGAGCGAATAAAACGTGGTTTTGTTTTGTTTAGTGGTTCCTGAAAATTTGAGTTTGGGGTAGAAAATATCAATTATTTTGGCATAATAAAATCTTGGTGGTTTTTCTTTGGTCTGTTAAATTAGGTTATTTTATCATATTGTGGATTCCGATGAGGTCAGTACAAAGATCTTAATGGAGTTTAATAAAATGAACCTTCCTGGAGAAGTAACTTTTCTGCCTCTCAACAAGCTGGATGTTAGAGATACTGCTTACCCTGAAACCAATGTGAGTCACTGTGTTGATACGGACTTCGGTTTTTTCTTCCAGTAGATTACTTATAAGTCACACGTTTGTCACATAGATGTTATGTACTCTTGCTGCTGCTACTTTATAATGCTATTTTCTTGAGGCTGGCCATGTCCAACTAAATATTTTTTTTCAGTATTGCACTCCTTCAAGAATCTCTAACACCTGGTAGATTCAAAAAAGTAATGTTAAACTTCATGCGTTTAAAAAGATACAGAGGTGAGAACGAAAGGAAGAATTTCATTGTTATCTGAATAGAAATGGTAATTGTTATAAGAGCTGTCAAATGTACTTTCCTCAAGTTGGAAGGCAGCCTTTTTACAAGACCTGGACAAGTGGATAATATGACATAGTATAAGACAGCCAAATTTATTATTTGAAACAAGTTGTGCTCCATTGCCACTATGAAAATTTTGTTAATACCATTATATTTTCACTAGTAAATATATAATATACTTACAGTAAATATCTATTTGAATTCGAAATTGTAGGCTAGTTTAAAAAAAATTATTTATTTCCTACGGTAAGGTAGGTCAGCTAGACTTTTTACACATTCTGTTTAATTTTGCATAAACAATGAAACTTAAATGATACTGATAGGAACAACCTGATTCTTCACACACATTCACTTTGGAAATACATTATGTATGTATGTTTCTGGTGGCACCCACAATATCTTATTCCTTATACAGAAGAAGTTAATTGATTTTTGTTACTGTATCTATCATTTAAGTATCAGGGGGTAGCCGTGTTAGTCTGTATCTACAAAAACAACAAGGAGTCTGGTGGCACCTTAAAGACTAACAGATTTATTTGGGCATAAGCTTTCGTGAGTAAGAACCTCACTTCTTCGGATGCATAGAGTGAAAGTGAAAATCATTTAAACTCACTCAGTTGCTACTTAGCACTTGATCCTGTTCCTGTTGAAATTACTGGCAGACCTGTCATTGCTCCAGTGAGAGTAAGATCAAACCTTAAATTGGTCCATTCAAATTTTCATAATTATTTATACCTAACTTGCATGTGCAATATTTTTGGTGTGTCTGGGAAATTGTAATAAGCCTACGCCCTAATTGATTGCACAGCAGTTTAAAGAACAGATGGTCATACACAGAGACAGTAATTTGTGTTCACAATCACAGGCATTTCTGTAAATTATGATGGCATGCACAGTTCTAAACGGACTTGCTTCATTAATTTTCAGTACATTGGAATGACCTATTCCTAATGTTTTATTTTTTTAATTCAAGATTACAGAAGTTCTTATTGTAAATGTGAAGGTTTATTTTATTTTGTTCTTTTTGTTGGGTTGCCAAGGGTTCTCTTTAAATTATTTTTCACTGGCAATTGCACAGTGCACCCAGTGGATGCTTCAGGCAATGTGTGACATATTTGTGCAACTTATTGTTCTTATTGTTGGTATGTACTGCTTTATTGATGTGAATGCTACATTTTTAGGACGCTATTCCTATGATCAGTAAACTGAGATACAATCCCAGATTTGACAAAGCCTTCAAACATGTTTTTGGAAAGACTCTTATTTGTCGTAGCATGGAGGTGTCTACCCAGTTGGCCAGAGCTTTCACTATGGATTGTATTACTTTGGAAGGTATGTATCACAATTATATTATTAATTTAATGGAAAAACAGGGTCTTTGGCGGACCGAGGTTCATTGAAACTAGTCTATTACTTTCCTAGTGTTCTTTGCAAAACCTGATACTATGGTAATTTACCTGGGTAAGCTAGATAAAACAAACTAAATGTTAATATCGCTGTTGTCATAGTCCAAAATGTTTAAGTCCTCTAGGTTTTTTGGTGACTTGAGCGACAAATCAGTAGGAATCATCCCAGAGACTTACAAAATGGATTAGACTTGTACCCGATTTTATCAGGTATTGATGTCCCTGAGGAATTGAGAAGCTTATTCTACTAGGTTTAAAACAATTTCCATGGCATGCTTATGTACTGCTTAATTACTAAGAAGTGCAGGTTTGCTACTTTGGTATACTAGTCACATGTTTGTCTTGACTTGATATCTCCCTGTTTTTTGGAGAGGAATCTTCTGTTTAGTGGCTCTCCATGGGCTACGCTGCTAGTTTCTCTCTACTTTGAGAAGTTCCTCAGATCCCCACTCTGAGAGAAAATTATTATTTACAATAACTGGTTCTTGTAGTGTTGTTTTCTGTAGATCCACTGTGCCACTTTCCTATATTTTTCCAGAGTGCTTTAATGAATCTTTCAATGTGTAAGGGCATTTGAGGCCACAGTCCATTTTATATCCTTGAGTCCAAATGTTAGGATCCACACATGTTACTTTCATGACTCAAACAGTCATTGCATTATAGAAAATTCTGGGTCCAACAGCATTGTTGGTGTATTCATCCCGTGTGCATCTGCAGAGGCAGTTCTTTAAGAACCCCAGTTAATGACAAGTAATGTTTCTTGGGCAAAACAGTTAACCATAAGATTTGTCAGGCCTAAACGAGACTAAGGCTTTGATCAATCGGGACAGCAATTACAGATGGAGGTACAGCAGAAGATTTGGTAAAAGGGATGCAGTGTAACAGCAAATGTTAAGAGAAGGTTGGATCTTGCTCCTTTTTGGGTGGAGTGTTTTAATAGAGCGCACACCAGTTGTTTAAGGTTAGCCCTGTTTGCCTTGATTATGTCTGTCCATTTTGGCCACTATTGAGGAAACTGCTCTAACATGCTGCATTTTGAAAAACTGGTAGTGATATGGTGTTTGAATGTCCCCATTGTTCATATAAATTGACTTTAATGTGGATTACATGCTTTCAGAAGTTAATAAAAGAAATTGAACTGCTTGATGCTGAGAGAAGGCAGTTCCTCGTGCTAGGAACCTGCTGGTCTTGAGGCATTAAATACACTTTTTAAAAGCTTTACAAAAATAAATGTGATTTTTTTTCGCCTTGTTAACATTTGAAAGTGACATTTTGTAAATTAATTGCAAACATTACATGCATGCATGATTTCTCAGAATTATATAGAATCTCTCTAGGAAATTGACAGTACTTAAAGTACATATTAGCAGAATAATCATTAGCTTCTAGGAACTGCTTGGAACAACATGTCCTAATGGTGTGCAGTACAAAAGTACCATTTTAATTCTCTTCTGTTCATAGGTGATCAAGTCAGCCATCGTGGTGCTCTGACTGGAGGTTATTATGACACAAGAAAGTCTCGGCTTGAACTGCAAAAAGATGTTAGAAAGGCAGAAGAAGAACTTGGTGAACTTGAAGCAAAACTCAATGAAAACTTGCGCAGAAACATTGAAAATATCCTTTTTGATGTATTTGTGCATGTTGTGTGGGAAAAGTTGCATGGTAATAAGGCCTAGTGAGCTTGTTCTTTTCTCCCACCTTCATTACAAAATGAACAATTGTTTTAAGACTTTATTTTTACATATTGGCTATTTTCTATGGTATTAGTTGTAATTGCTGCCTATGCAGGCTTTATTCTATATACTGCTGTAGAGGTTCTAATGAGAGTAGAGTCAACATTTAAAAAAAAACAAACAGGAAAATTACTATATTAAAAATGCAACAGAGCCCACATAAACGAATCTGTTAATACATTTTATGCCAGATTTATATTGTTGGAGAATTTAATTTTTAATGTAACACATGTCTCTCTCAATTACACTTGATTAATTGTACATGTGTAAATAGTGTTTGACATTAGTCAGTGATCAGGAGATGTTTTCATAAATGATTAGGTGATATAGACGCCAGCAGGTCAATAGGTTACTTATAACACCTTTACTAATATAGTTATAACCCCCTTTAACACATACTGCTCATGTCTGTGACATGCTTTTGTCCTCTATTATCAATTTTAACTTTCTATAAACTATACCTGTACTCTTAATATAAAGAGACCAATATCTCTAGGTCTTAAAACATGATTTTATACAATAAAAATTTTCACCAAGGTTTACTTAATAGGTGATAGCGACTTGATCCTAAAGTCAGCTGCATGATGTCCTTTCAGAAAATATTACTATGGCTCTATCATCCTGAGATTTAAAAGTGGGAAAAATAAGTAAAATTGATTTTTTAAAAATTGGTATAATCTAGTAGAGATGTTCAGAAAACATCTTGAAACCATAAGCTGTGTGCATAATATTGTAGTGCTAATAAAATATTTTAGTCTAGTTTTGAGAATCCTCCTTGTTTACAGTGCTTGGAGTGTAGTTTTCATACCTCGGCTTCTTATAGCAACATTATAACATTGTAAAAGATATTGCTATAGCAAAGCACTGCAAAGTAAAAGCAGTCCTATGTTGAAATTTATTTATATGTATATAAATAAAATGGGCTCATAGATATTAGAGGTGGAAAAGGCCTGTTAACTATTGTGATGTATCCCATAGTCACTACAAGGTTGTTCCATACTGTGTTATTTTTAGTGTTTGTGTAGTCTAATTCTAAATGCCCTAAGTAACAGGGATTCTACCGCATCCCACTGTTTTATTGTCTGCTAGACGTCATGGTCTGGAAGCTTTTTGTGACAGTTAACCTGAATTTGTCTTCTCTTAATCTCATCCAATTTCTTCTGTTTCTACCCGGTTGTGCTACCCTTAATTATTTCTCTCCTTCAGTGTCTATTGCATTCTTCTAAATAACCTCTGGAAACTCTTGAGATAGCTGTCTTTTCTGGTTTTAGTAATTATTTAGCCAAGATATATATTCTATTCACCCATAAGGTAAATATAGAATTAGGTTAGTTGTTAACATGGTATGTGTAGTACATGTCTAAAATAATAGAAAGGAAACTAATATGTAGGTGGATATCAGTAATGTTTTAAAATACAGAAGAATATGATATGGAAAAGGGGACAAGTTGAAGGAAGTTTTCTAAATCTCTGTATTTCACTAGCTTTTTGTAAACCTCTTTAGTCATGACAGAACAGCTATTTCTTTATAAGCATGTAAATTATAGCTTTCTCAAATTGTTGACTGATATGTAGAATAGAGTGCTGATTGAGCTGTCTCAATATATGCCAAACTGTGATGCAGATTACATGACTAACAACGTGGATGCTATTGTAGCTATTGAAGGAGGATTTCAGAAGGAATTAGCGAGACTTTTAAGGCCAGAGTGAATAATTGTGACTTAATTTTTTCATGTGTAAATAACATTTGTATATCAGTAACACCTCTAGTAAGTTTTTAAAAACTTTTAGTAACATGGAAAAAGCCATACATAAAGATTTGGAGTAGAATTAAAAGCTTTAGCAAGATTAACCTTCTAATGCTCAGTGTTTCCCAGTTCTAATTATGTGTAGACTCCCAGTCTGCCCACACCTGCCTTCAGCATCAGATTCCAGACTAGCACGCTATAGTTTATAGAAAATATATATATATATATTTTAAGAGTGGAATTAATACTGGCCTGTTCAAGAGCTCTAAAATTCTCTACTGTCTTCCTAATTTCTGACCAGAGTGTTGGACCCCTTCTGGGAGCAAAAAGTCTAGTACGTTTCCAAGGTCTTTTTGTTTTGGGGGCCTGCCTCTCTCTCTTTGACTGACAAATGGTAGCATCTGTAATGTGGACACATCGGTGAAATCTTGGTCCCATTAAAACTGGTAAAGCTCCCATTGACTTCAGTAGGGTCAAGCTTTCATCCTTGTGATCTAAGGCAGCGGAAGATAGGCATTGCTTTACTGGATCAGCCTGTGGTCCATATAGTCCAGTCTGTGACCAGTGGCAAGCACCAGATGCTTCAGAGGAAGTTGCAAGAAACCCTCACAACAGGCAGATGTTGGATAATCTGTCCCCCATCAATGTTTTGTCCTAATCCTAATAGCACTTAATAGATCAGGCACACTAATTTTTCTTTGCATTTGTTTCTAGACCCTATTAATTACAGTGCTATAAAACTGCTACTGATATGTCTGTCTTGGGGGTGCTGTTGAGGCAACATATTTGACATCTGAGAGGAAATGGGATAAAGCACCACAAGAGTCTCAACTGACCTATTTAATCTCTTCTGGTCAATTGAAGGCTTTGTGTTGACCTCTGAGAGCAGCTGAATGTGACTGGTTCTATATCTATGAAAGTTGTGATATGATGGGGAGTGAGCAAAAATGAGAAACTGCAGTAACAGTGTGGGTTTAAAGTACCTCTTCTATTTAAAACTTGGAATTTTCCTTAGCCCACTGTATGGATTAATAATGAAATTGACCAACTGATGAATCAAATGCAGCAGATTGAGACTCAACAGAGAAAATTCAAAGCTTCCCGAGACAGCATCTTGTCAGAGATGAAAATGCTGAAAGAGAAGAGACAGCAGTCTGAAAAAACCTTTATGCCAAAGGTATATAGCATATGTAAGAATTTGTTAGTGACTTCTTAGTTAATGGTTATCGTATTAGTGTTTGAGCAGACATACTTCATCTCCCAAAGAATTTATAGTCTGAGTAGACAAATAAAAAATTGGCGCATACGATGCACTAGCTGACCATATGTTGGAAAGTATCATGCAGGGCTCAGGAGTGGCAATCAAAGGGGCTGATTTTCAACTAAAAATGAAGTTTTCTCCTTTCTACAAGCTGTCTTTTACAAAATCAAAATTGTTTCCCATTGGAGACTATAGCATGCATGCTGACAGAAATGTCCTAGAAAAAGAGTTGGTAGTCTGGCATTTCTGACAGGTTACAAGTTGGACTGGTCTTCCTGGACTGTTCATGTTGTCTATAAAACTACCACACTGGATTTACTTAATACAAGTCGAAAAAGACAAGTTTCGAGAAGCCTGCAGTTTCATTTGAATGATGATCCAATTTAATACAATAATCTGTTCTGTAGCAACGCAGCTTGCAAAGCTTGGAGGCAAGCTTACATGCCATGGAATCAACTCGAGAATCGTTAAAAGCAGAATTGGGAACAGACTTGCTGTCTCAGCTCAGCCTAGATGATCAGAAACGAGTGGATGCACTTAATGATGAGATTCGACAACTGCAACAAGTAAGGAGAACTAAGAGAAAAGATGTCATGACACTAAACATGAAGAATTTCTTACTGAGAAGACATTCTGTTAATTTAAATCTTTTCTTCTTACGTAGGAAAAGTGAGATGTCATTGATAATCCACAGCTATGTAGTTCTGTGATCTTTGCGCAGTATAAGGGAGATGTTTTGTGTTTTGTTTAATTGCTGTCCGTGCTATATATTTTGCTTTTTTCAGATACTGTCTAGACTTTTTCTTTAATTTAGGTGTATTTTGTTTTTAAATAAGACCTTTATTATGCAGTAGTCATGTTAAAATTGACTTGTTCCCATGCTTTGGTTTTGCAACAGGCAGCATCTCCTTCAGTAAACCCTGTAGGGTGTGGGGAGACAGATCTGTGCTATGAAAGAAACAAACCAACTCTGTTTTTGTTTCATCTGGGTCAGTTGGGGGAACATTACGATTTAAGGACATAAAATTTTGGAGCTGTTTTGGTCTTAGTAAAGAGTTAGACAAGGCTAAAGTTTCAAATATCCTTCCATGTTTAATAGTGCAAAAGTTGGGTTGTGTTTGCTTTGTTTTGATTCTAGACAACTGTACAAATATTAAATATTAAAAATGTCCTCACATTCATATTAAAATAACTCCACGCATATAAGAAATTGTGTAATATTTTCATTTTATTGGATTCTACAAACTTTTCTTTCCTCAAAGAGTAAGAACCTTCACTGGGAGCCTTTGTTTGATGCAATTAATATTCTCTCCTACTTCCTTACAGGAAAACAGACAGCTTTTGAATGAGAGGATTAAACTGGAAGGCATCATCACAAGAGTAGAGACATACCTCAATGAGAATCTCAGAAAACGCTTAGACCAAGTGGAACAAGTAAGATTATTGATTTTCTTAGATCCATTTTGCAAAATATTCTTGCCTTGCACCTTCAGAGATTTGACAAACTATTTTTCTTCTCTTAAATATGCACTGGATATACTACTGATAATTTATATATAGCTTTTCTACTTCTGTTTATCCAACATGCAAACTGAGCTATGGTTTTTTTTTTAGGATTGAAGCAGAATTATTTAAGAACGTATTTGAGGTGTGACTGACAGTGTATCCAAGCTTGCAGAAGTACAGTGTATATAATTAAACACAAGTTCACATTATAACAGAACTGTACAGCAGTGGCTGTGGATTTTTTTGAGGTTTAGATTTAATTTAAAACAAAATCCATTCCTCTGTGAAAAGAATTTTAATGGCTATAGTCAGAGATAGGACCAGGGTAGTAGAAAATAACTCATTTCATCTGCAGTGTGGGTTTATACTTTGATTCCCTGCTATGGCTATTCTTACTGTTTATTTTTTGTCCCACAGGAATTGAATGAACTACGAGAGACAGAAGGCGGCACTGTTCTTACTGCCACAACATCAGAACTCGAGGCCATCAACAAACGAGTGAAGGATACCTTGGCACGATCAGATGGTTGGTAATACTGATTCTTGGAATGAAGATACTCTACACTTTACAATACTCATAAATGTGGTTGTGACGGGTTGGACCCCCATTTTGAGATGCCCATTCTGCTCCACTAGCCTGGATTCCCTCTCTCTGGCCTCTTGCAGTGCACGCACGCACACACACAGGTAGGGCGACACTCAGCTGCAGACACAGACCGAAGTCAGTTCTGTGTGAAAGGATTCACCCAGCACTCAGGTTCACATCCCTTTTGAAGAATAAACCCAAAATAATATTGCCTTGCGCTGTATAGAAAAATCTGCACAGCGCAAGCTCATCAAAATTCGCCCTCTCCCTCAATGTGAAGAGAGAGATGCACAGCTTCTTGGCCCCTCTCCCCCAATAGAAATCGCACAAATGGTTTAATAATAAAACAAATTTATTAACTATAAAAGGCAGATTTTAAGTGAATATAAGGGATAGCAAACATAACAAAGCAGATTACTAAGCAAATAAAACAAAATATGCGAACTAAGCTTGATTCACTAAAGAAAGAGGTTACAAAATGCAATTTCTCACCCTAAATGTTGAATTAGGCAGGATGCAGAGTTTCTGTAGCTTAGATTTCCAGTTTATCTTTTCTTACAGACTGGACCCTGTGTCAGTCTGGACTCACCCCTGTCTTTCCCCTCAAGTACTTTCAGCAGTCTGTCTTCTTGGGTAGGCAGTGGAGGAGAGTCCAGATCAACCCCCTCCCCAGCCCTTAAAAAAGATTTACATAAGGGGGGAATCCTTTGTTTCATCTCCATCCCCCTATAGTGGAAAAGTACCAGCAGTGGGGGTATTTTTCATGAGGTGACATTATCACCTGACCTTGTAGTGCAGGGGTCGGCAACCTTTCAGAAGTGGTGTGCCAAGTCTTCATTTATTCACTGTAGTTTAAGGTTTCGCGTGCCAGTCATACATTTTAATGTTTTTAGAAGGTCTCTCTCTGTAAGTCTATAATATATAACTAAACTATTGTTGTATGTAAAGTAAATAAGGTTTTTAAAATCTTTAAGAAGCTTCATTAAAATTAAATTAAAATGCAGATCTTATCAGTTTAGTGTGATCCTTGCCCTTGCTTTTCCTTGCTGAGTTTTCCAATGTCTGGCACGTATTTGGATACTTTAAGCTGCACACAGGCTTCTGAGTGATCAGTTGTTAACCGGCTCAGATTTCAGGTGTGAAAATACCTGTTCACACAAGTATGTGGATCCAAATGCTGAAAGCATTGCAAACGCAATTTTCTTCAAACAGTTAAATGTCACTGGCAGGGACGTCCAGTAGGTCAGAGTAGAGGCCCCATGATCTCTCTTGGTAGCTTCAAGTGCACTCAGCAGATCTCCAAACTTTGATGCCCACAATTCTGAGCTTTTTAACTGAATGAGCTGCATTTCGAAATCTTCAACACCCATCCACTGAAATACAGACAAATCCAAGTAGCTTTCGTTGAACTTTTTAGGTTTAATTAGGAAAGAAAGCATTGGGCCAAATCACTGAAAATCTTGAAATCTGCCAGAAGATTCTGATTCCAGTTCTTGCATGTACATTCCAATCTCATCGACACTGACAGTGCAACGTGTCGATAGCTCTTTTATGTGTTGGAAGTAGTGGAAAGTCGAAGTTCAAATATCCCGAGAAAAAACTGCTAGTTTTACAACAAATGCCTTCCAGGCTTCATAAAGATCCAGAACCATTTGCCCTGCACCCTGGAGACAGAGGTTGAGTTCGTTTAGGTGAGCGGTGATGTCAGTTAGAAACATGAGCTTACACAGCCATTTGTCATCATCCAGTTCGGGGTATTTTAGTGCTTTTTCTGACAAAAAGGCCTCGATTGCATCAAAACAGTTTACAAAACGCACCAAAACCTTGCCACGACTTATCCACCAAATATTGCTGTGAAGTGGAATTTCGTTATAAGCACTGTCCATCTCTTCTAGCAGTGCTTGAAACTGTCTGTGAGTCAAAGCAGATCGAGCAACAAGGAAATTCACAATTCGCACCACTATATTCATCACATTATTAAGATCTGAATTAGAAATTTTAGCACACAGGTTTTCTTGATGGATGATATAGCGAAATTTGACTGTAGGGCGGCCAATTTGATCTTCAAGTAACTTTACAAATCCCTTCTGTTTTCTGACCATGGCAGGAGCGCCATCTGTTGTCACACAAAATATTTTTCTGATGTCAACTCCTCGTTCTTCAAAATGGTTTACAAAACTTTCCACTATATCTTCCCCCTTTGTTGTGCCATGCAGGGGTTTTAGGCAACAAAGTTCCTCTTGGATTTCATCAGAAGCACAATATCTTGCAACAACTGCCAAACATGGAACGTCGTTTATATTCATGCTCTCATCAACTGTAATGCTAAACATGGCTTTGTCTTTTAATGCAGTCGTCTGCTTTTCATTAATGTTTTCTGCCATTTTGCTTATGCATCTCTAAACTGTTCTGGCAGAGACAGGCAGTTCTTTTATTCTAGATATGATCGTATCTTTATTTGGCAAATCATTGAACAAAACCTCTGAACTGCTGAGAAAAACTTTTTATATATATTCCTCATCTGTAAATGGCTTTCTGTTTTTTGCAATGCACTGTGCAGTCTTGTAACTTCCTTCTGTAGCTTGATTTTTACTTACATTTCTCTGAAGAATATGGGGTGTAATGTGCCAATGGTATTCATTTTGGTAAAAGAATTGAGCATAACATGAGATCAAAAGGCAACTAATAACATTGAAGTAAATTTCAAACTGATAAAAGAACGTTTTTACACAATATATAATTAACCTGGGGAACTCATTTAACAAAATATTACTGAAGCAAATAATTTTGTAATAATCCATAAAGGATAAAAATGTGTATGATATTTTAATCCTAGTAAGTAATTGTGAAGGAGATATCAGCTCTCAGGCTTAAAGACAAGTCAACCACTAACTCCTGGGAGTTAGAAAGAAACCTTCCTTATGGGCACATTCTTGCATAATTGTTTATGGAGTCTTGACACGTTCTCCTAAACTATATAATATTAGCCAGTGTTAGACAGATACTGCACTTAAATGATTCACGGGTCTAACCTGGGTCCTGACTTACACTATGTGCCTCTTTAAGGTTTATGATCATGACCTCAGTTTCAGGCAAAACTGGTCAGTCTTAGGGTTTTGCATGAAGTCACGTGACAGTCACAGATTTCAGTGGTTTTCATGCCAAATAGCCAAGTTTAGCATCGCCTTATACTAGAGTTTCTTTAATGTAAGAAATAGTCCCAAAGTGTGTTCGTTTTGACTCAGAATTCTATATACTTTCTTCAATGAGATTTTTAATTATATAAGATACCCATGAAACTTTTTTTCAGCTTTTTAACCTCATGGGTAACTTGCTTTTTGTTTTTTTTTGTTTTTTTTTTTTATTTTTTTTTTTTTTTTACTTTTTTTTTTCTTTTGGGATTTTTTTTTTTTTGTTTTTTTTTGTTTTTTTTTTAAACATCTTTACTCTGTGGGCTTTCTGATTATTTTTTTAATAGGTCAGTGGCTGGATAACTGCTAATTTTACACAGGCATATCCCACTTTGCTTTTTCACATCTCAGATCTGGATAACTCAATTGACAAAACAGAAGCAGGGATTAAAGACCTCCAAAAAAGTATGGAACGTTGGAAGAACATGGAGAAGGAACACATGGATGCAATTAACCATGACACAAAAGAACTTGAAAAAATGACAAATCGGCAAGGCATGCTTCTCAAGAAGAAGGAGGAATGCATGAAGAAAATCAGAGAATTGGGCTCACTTCCACAGGAGGCCTTTGAAAAATATCAGACGTTGAGTTTAAAACAGGTAACAAGTGTGCTTGGTTTTATCGCAAAAGCATAACATGATCTTGCCTGGGGGTGTAGCGCCACACCTCTTGAATGTCAAACTGGAATAGAACCCAAAGTCATCTTTTTTGTGTTATTTTTCCTCAGTTATTCCGTAAGCTGGAGCAGTGCAACACAGAGCTGAAAAAATACAGCCATGTCAATAAAAAAGCTTTAGACCAGTTTGTTAACTTCTCAGAGCAGAAGGAGAAGCTGATAAAACGACAGGAGGAGCTGGATAGGGGCTACAAATCTATTATGGAGCTGATGAATGTCCTTGAACTCAGAAAATATGAAGCTATCCAACTTACTTTCAAACAGGTAATACTGGAAGCCATTAGATAAGACTATGAAGTCAGAAGAATATTTAGTTTTTCTGTGCTGTAACTTTGTAGGATGGAACAGATCAGTGCTTGAGTTGTGTTAAGAGCCAGTAAGATTCTCAAAGCACTTTAAAACACCTTTTTCTTTTGACTCGTACTCATTATGTACTACGTATAAGAGCCATCTATAGAGAACCCCCTAGTTTAAATCCTCTACCTTCAGAATTCACCTTGGAACTGGGTAAGATTCTTTTTGGAACTCATCAAAGCTGCTCCTAATATAGGTCAAGGGTGTGAGGGCACATTTTGCATACAATGCAAGGTGAACTCTCTCTACAGCACTCCCATATCCTGTTTAATTTGGGCCTACTCTAAAGCCCATTGAAGTCCAGGAGTTTCCATTGGCTTCACTGGGCTTTGGATCATGCCCTGGGGAAGCAGCAAGTTTATCCTGTGGTGTTTACTGTCTTATAATAGTATGAGTCTTGTCCCTTTCCATAGACCTTACAAAAAGGATGAAAAATTTTAAAAAGCCAATTTTTCTTGTTTACTGGATTTCTACAGTAAATGCTGTGAATTATAGTATGCAAGCATATCTCTGTTCTTTAAGGATAATCTATTAGTATAATATGTAAAAATAGCTGTTGTAATCTGCTTTTCAGATTAGACTGTGTCTATTTGCATATAGATGAACCTGAATTGACATTGACTTTTTGTTTTCCAAGGTGTCAAAAAACTTCAGTGAGGTGTTCCAGAAGTTAGTACCTGGTGGCAAAGCCACGCTAGTGATGAAGAAAGGAGATGTGGAGGGCAGTCAATCCCAGGATGAAGGTGAAGGCAGTGCTGAGAGCGAGAGGGGATCTGGATCTCAGAGCAGTGTGCCATCTGTAGACCAGTTCACAGGAGTTGGGATTAGGGTAAAGAAAATCTTTGCATTTCAATATTTGTAGTACTCTTTTAGTAGACCAGTAATTATGTTTCTAAAAATGAGCTCTAGAAAGTGAAGTTATAATGAATAATTAAATTCAGACACCGTACAGCAATATTTGATGTCCTAATACAGTAGAGTTAACTCCTGTTATGGCATGTTCTTAGGTGTCATTTACAGGAAAACAGGGTGAAATGAGAGAAATGCAGCAACTTTCAGGTGGACAGAAGTCCTTGGTGGCCCTAGCTCTGATTTTTGCTATCCAGAAATGTGATCCAGCTCCTTTTTACCTGTTTGATGAAATTGACCAAGCTCTGGATGCTCAGCACAGAAAGGCGGTTTCAGGTAAAGGTTTTGTTTGTTTCTTCCTCAATAAAGAATAATCTGGCTAAAAATAATCTTTGTTTATTGAAATAAAATATTTTTTTCATGGTAAAGGGACATATGTTACTGTTTCTACGTGCATGACAGGATGCAGTGAATACAGAAAATTGTATTTCTTTGGCTAGGTTATCTTTGTATCTTTCAAAAAGTCATTGCAAAATTAGTTTTAAGAAATGTCTACGTATAGCATACAATTTCTAAAAGATCTGCTTAAAAGATTACAATTGGGGAAAGTTTTACTCTGGCTCTGAAATAGAGAACAGATTTTTCTGAATCCAACTTTTTGCAGCATGCATATCTTATGACTGAAATGAGATGAATGCTTACTAAATCAAACTTCTGTGACTCATCATAAAGGGTCAATTCATTGGTACACCAAATGGTGGTATTTCTTATAACACATAATTGATGTTACTACATGTAAAATCTAATAAAAATTGGGCAATTTTGTTTTTTGTTCACCAAGAAAAGAGCAACTGTTGTTTGCCTCTTAGTAAGAATTGTGGCCTGTTTATTGAAAAGAGAGCTGGCTTAAGGATATCCTTATTTTTCAGATATGATTATGGAACTAGCTGAACATGCCCAGTTTATTACAACAACTTTTAGGCCTGAACTGCTTGAGTCGGCTGATAAGTTCTATGGTGTAAAATTCAGAAACAAGGTAAATTATTTTTTTTAATATGGCTATAAATAAATATAACAAAATTATGTTGCTGGTATTGAACATTTGGTGAGACTAAGCTAGCTCAATGGGCTGGAAAATTAAATTTTCAGTTTTGTTTAGAGTCACAAGTGATAGACAGTGACCTTAGATGACTAAGTGTCTAGTGGATCTGTGTCCACATCACATAGCCGCTGCTTGATTTGCCTGTGCAGCATGGTTGGAAGTCTCCACTTCCCTCATGACAGAATCATGATTAAAATAGCAAGGATTCATTTGTCGCATGTCTGTAATATATTCACAACAGAGATGCATTTGAGCTGTCGGTGTCTGGGCTTGAAGAGTACCGGTTCTGACCATTGTCATCAGTCTCTCTTTTGAAAAGGTGGTAAAACCTGCAGTTCACATAATCCCAATCTTCCAGTGTTCTAGAGCCATTCATCTCAATTGACACTATTATAGTCCAATCACTGGGTCTCATTTGGCACTTTCTCAAAGTGAGGCCTTCACTATCTAGGAGACATTACTTTTAATATATATCTATTTTTTCTCCCATTAGGTTAGTCATATTGATGTGATCACAGCAGAGATGGCCAAAGACTTTGTGGAAGATGACACCACTCATGGTTAAATAGAATTGTATTGCCAATTTGCTTGGAAGATGTGTATAGTGTGATGCCTACACCGGGGAGCTGTAAATTAAAATCTGAAATATTTAGTCATTGTTAAAATAGTTTTTGAACATACATTTTAATCAAGAAGATTATTAGTTTCAGAGGAGCTTGAGTACCCATTTTGTCTCTGTTGCTGTATTCTTTTATAAGATACCTGTGTTACCTTTATACAATACCCGTAGTTTGAAAACTTGATCCCTACAAATCTTTTTGTAAAGTGTCCTGTTGCTGTTTTAAAGCTTTTTTGAAAAGTGCTAGCTATTCCTTCCTAATTATAATTTTATCATTTATACTGCCTCACATGTTTTTTTAAATAGCTTCAATTAAACAATTGGTTTTATGGCTGTAATTCAGATGTGGTGTTTGGAGTTGTCTTCTCTTTACGGGATTCCCTTTCCATCAGTCCAGGTAAAGACTGTGGACATGTAGGATCTGGCTACGCGTAGGAAATAAGAGGCAAAATAATGTCTCATTCTCTTCTGTATATATCTATCTTCCCATTTATTCTCCTTTGCATGAGTGGATGCCATGCAAATTGCAGCTTAGACAAAAGTATCAAATTCTGTATCCAGATGCCATCTATGACTCAGCAGAAAAACACTCTAAATTTGTGTGCATCCGTTTTCACAGGCTGTCAAATGTTGAACAAAAAACTGGATGAAAAGTAGGAGAAAATACTGGCAAGCCTTATTAGAGGCCTCTAAAAATTTGTAAATCATCTGTCAAGACAGAGACTTTCCTTTTGACCCTACTACATTTAGAGATATTGAAGAAAGGATGCCTCATACCCCAGTAAGCAGCCCTTGAACCTTGGAAACACCCATGCCAAAATAACAATAATCCCTACTGCATCTTTTCAGCTCCAAAGTTCTGCATAAGTAGGGCAGGTTGTGTCAGCAGCCAAAAACCCATCTAGGGGTCAAAGTCTCTCACTTACAAATACCTGGATCCACTAGACCTCAGATGGGGAGGGTACTGGAGAATTTTCTATGATTATTTTTCTAGAACCTCATCTGTTAGCAAGGGACCTAGACAAACCAAATTATCAAGAAGGAAATTGCACACACGAGCAGTAGAACCTGTTTCATTCATAGAAACATCCTTAGGACTCCAGTCCATATTGTTCACTCTACAGAAAATAGGAGGAGGAGTAATAGCAACAATGCCAGACCTACAGCGACTGAACAAATGGATGGTGAAAGTCACATTCAGGATGTGATATCTCTAAGACTTTAAGTGAATCTAGTGGCTGCTAACCTCTATATATCCCTAAGGCTATGTCACTGCCTAATATTTGTCCACACAAACTCATTTGCAGTATAAGACCCTCCCATTCAGTTTCTGCCCCCCCCCTCCCCCCAGCACACAAATTCATAGTTTATCTGATGGAGTGCTCACTCCAGCTAGTTCAGAAACTCTCCCACCTGTGAGTGAACAGAGATCCCATCACAGAAAAGATTCTTAAGAAGTTCCAGATCCTGAATGTAAAGATCTTGGCAAGCCAACAGTCAGTGATGCATCTCTGCCTTCAACTTCTGGGACTGTTAGTCTCACATAGATATTGTACCACAGATAAGGCTCCACATGAAACCAAAGGCACCTACTGAGAATCTGGAAGACTCACCAGACATGATGCAGAGGCATATCTGCATTCTTTGACACACGTTCCTGTAATTGGAATGGTGATCCAGGAAGGAGAGGGTACCCCGCTAAAAGAAATTTGAGTACAGATTGCTGATGCAAGCCTCTTGGCATGAGGAGCTTACGGTGCAACATCTTACAGGTCAGGGGTTCAGACTCTCAAAAGGGGAGGGTGGAGGAAGGGGAGAATAAATGTTATTGCTAAGGGCATTGAACCTGGCAGTTAGCTTCAAGCAACAACTTCAGGGTTGACTTCTGCAATCTACTACAATGCTAGTATGATGCCTGAAAAACATGAGAGATGGGACCACAAGCTCAAAATTCCACTCTGAAATAATGGATACACTGTATATTGGGCAGTCTCCTATCTTGCCCATGAAGCCAGTTCCACAAAGGGGTTTCTTAAATCAGAAAGCAGACTGCCTGATCAGGCACTTTATTGACTATTCAGAACTATTCCCTAACTAAAGAAGTATTTAATCAGAGAGATACAAGTCACCGAGAAGTTGACAAATTTGCCGATTTATCCAAGGAAAATGGATAATCTTTTCCTGAGCATAGATGCCTTCGCCCACAGGTGTCCAACCAGGCTACTCTACAACTTTTGAACCCAATGTAGGAGCATTACTTGTTCAGTGCTCAAAGCAGGCCTGGCTCTCACCACAATTTTACGAGCCTTGTTAAAAGATTTTAGCAAAGAACAAAATCTTCACTGCCTCAGCCATTTCCTGGTAGTGGTCATCTGTAGCAAGTTATCTCCAGTGGCTGCGATTGCTGGCACCATCTGTCTGGTTAACCCCTGAATGGTATTTCTCAAAATGTGCCTCCAGAAATTCCTTCTGGTGACTTGGAACCACTTCCCAGTAGAGATTTGCTTATGATTGAAGCATGAATGTTTCTTTATATCCCTTCCAAAATCAGGGAGTAACCAGAGGCCAGAGCTGCTCTGGTAATGAAAATGATTTTTTTTCCCCAAGACAGTTCACATAAAGGATGCAGAAAAAGAGGAAATAGGAGAGCTGAAGTCCTCCAACTCGCCAGCTGCTGGCCCAGAAGGCACTTCAGACTTGATAGACAGCCAAGGAACCTCCCCTGCAATTGCAGAAAACATCAGACCTCTTGAAGCAGGGACTTTTGCCTCTGGAACTGGACAACAGTCTGGGTCTCAGAAGTGTAGATCAGTCTAGTTTCTACATTAATTTCACTAATACTTTTTGGTACCCAGACAGACCTCAGCCAGGACATTTCATTCATTGATCTGGTCAAATTATATTTCTGATGTGAGTGGAAACAGAAAGCTCTCTGGGGCAGGGACTTGCACTTTATTTGAATAGTGCTTGCACAGTGGGAGCCTGGCCTTTAGATGGCAGCATAATATAAATAAATAATAACCACAATGTTCTGGTGATCTCAGCTATGTTCTATTCGTTTCTCTGGAATGGATTACTGGAGTTCTACAGCCAACCACCCTAGAAAAGTGAGTATTAGCTTTTCTCGCATAGTTCTGATAAAGGTTGCTGGACACTCACATGGCTGCTGTGGTCGAGTCCATTACACTATATACCCGTGTGCTCTTGAGTTTCCCTGTGTCTCCGTAGACTTACGCACTGTCTCTTTCCTTGGCCTTTGGCCTTGCTTGGTCGCTGTCTGTTATCCCTTCATAGAAATGGGACCATGTGGCTCAGTTGCCTTAGCTCTCTGGACCTGTGCTTTCTCTCACATACCCTGCCCAGTCTCACCTGTAGTTTAAGTACACCCACTCCCCGAAGTTCCACCATGTGAGCACTTTGGGTTCACAGTTCACCTTTTCAGGGGCATGTGATAGGTGAAACACACAGACACAGAGCTGATCTTTGAAGAGGATTCTAAACACCATTACTTTATAAAAAGGCAAAAATAATAAGTCAAAATATGGTAAGTCAAAATAAATAAAATCCTACAGGTAAGTCAAAAACGTGGAGACCTGGGAGAAGGGTTGGAATTTGGGGGTGAGGGGGTAGAGGCATGGGCTGTTTTAGCAGGGATAAGGGAGAGACAAGACAGAACTGGGGGGTGGGGGTGAGAATCAAATCTGTATCTTAGGGTATGTCTACACTTACCCGGTAGTTTGGCAGCGAGCGATCGAACTTCTGGGTTCGACTTATCGCGCCTTGTCTGGACGCGATAAGTCGAACCAGGAAGTGCTCGCCGTCGACTGCAGTACTCCAGCTAGACGAGAGGAGTACCGCGGAGTCGACGGAGGAGCCTGCCTGCTGCGTGTGGACCGAGGTAAGTTCGAACTAAGGTACTTCGAACTTCAGCTACGTTATTCACGTAGCTGAAGTTGCGTACTTTAGTTCGATTTGGGGGGTTAGTGTAGACCAAGCTTTAGATGTCTATACTAATGCAAGACGTATGGGGAATAAGCAGGAAGAACTTGAAATGCTAGTAAATAAAAACAACTATGACATAGTTGGCATCACAGAGACCTGGTGGGTTGATACGTATGACTGGAATATTGGTATAGAAGGGTACAGCTTGCTCAGGAAGGACACTCAGAGCCCTCTTGGATGTCCTGGATTTTCCCGCAGCTCATAGCTTCTCTGAATCATAGCTCAATTTCTCTCTCTGCTCTGTCTAGCTTCCTTTGACTTTGGCTGATACTACAGTTAAACAGGACCCCTCTCCTACAAAAGCATAATCCTCTGATCCCGTCTCCTGCCCAGGGCTTCCTGTTCCTTGCTTTGTGAGTTCTTTGAATTTGTAAGTCCCACTACCAACACCTGGTTCCTTTTGTTCTGCTTCTGGGGATGTTACACATTCTCCAAGCCCAGACCCTTGCAGAGAAGTTGCCGGGGAAAAACTGTTTTTTTTCCCTAGGATACAATTACTCTTGTTCTCCCCAGGTAATATCTATGCAGGTGTTTGATAGTCTTTAACAATTAGCCTGTTCACAGATAGGGAGGAGTGGTGCCAACATGTCTTAGCACAAGGTGCACAAGGCACTGCACAGTAGAGTCATAAAATGAGGATACAAAAGCTTATAAAATCAAATTGAAATTCATAAGCCGTACATAGATTCCCCAAATTGTGTCTCAGCGCTAGTGACATTCTTTAGGAAGTCACATCAGAATGTAGGCCAGGGGTCTCAAACACCTCTACGGACAACCTTTGATCAGCCCATGATACCAGCTTCCATCACCCACTTTGTTAAATTTTCAAACAAGCATCTTCCTGCTTTCTCCACATGCTGCCTCTCACGCTTGGGAGGCACTTCCCTTAAACATCTACAAAGCCACGTCATTATCTACCGTGACATACTGACAACAAATTGGACAACTGTTAGATGGTTGGTGTACAGATACCTCTCCCTATCATACTGACCAATACTGTCTCATTGTTTCCTTGTATTCCCCCATCTGTCTGTATCCATCTTTTGTCTCTTGTCTTATTCTTAGATTGTAAGCTCCTTGAGACAGTAACCATCTTATTTTTGTTCTGTTTGTACAGCACCTAGCATAATGGTCCATGACTGGGGCTTCTAGGTGCTATGGTACTACAAAAGATTAATAATTAGGGCCCTACCAAATTCACAGTCCTGAATAACACGTCCCAGACCGTGAAATCTGGTCTTTTGTGTGCTTTTACCCTATATTCTACAGATTTCATGCGGGAGACCAGCATTTCTCAAATTGGGGGTCCTGACCCAAAAGTTTATTTTAGGGGGGGATCGCAGTATTGCTACCCTTACTTCTGCGCTGCCTTCAGAGCTGAGCGACCAGAGAATGGCGGCTGCTGACTGAGGGCCCAGCTCTGCGGGCAACAGCGCAGAAGTAACGGTGGCAATGGCAGACCATGCCATCCTTCTGCGCTGCTGCTGGCGATGGCGCTGCCTTCAGAGCTGGGATCCTTGCCAGCAGCCGCTGCTCTCCAACAGCCCAGCTCTGAAGGCAGCGCAGCCGCCAGCAGCAACGCAGAAGTAAGGGTAGCAGTACAGCAAAACACCCCCCCACACACACACACAATAATCTTGCGGGGCCCCCCCACAACTCCTTTATGGGTCAGCATAATTACAATACCATGAAATTTCAGATTTAAATAGCTGAAATCAGGAAAGTTATGATTTCTAAATTCTATGACCGTGAAATTGACCAAAACGTACTGTGAATTTGGAAGGGCCATATTAATAATTGAGGTTATTTTCTTTCTATCTCTGGCAAGAATAATCCCATTCAGTTTCTCCTACATGCTAGCATTTAAGGTGGTGATATTTAAAATGCTTTTTAGGAAGAATTTTTTCTTCTGTATATATTCCACAAATCTTTTTTTTATGTCTAAGGAGATAAATATTCTGCCAATTTTGTACAATTTTTGTGCTGGTACTTGTTTCCCATGAAGTCATAATCTTCTTCCATGTGTTATATTTTCCATAACTAGAATTGCGATATTTCCGAATTATCATTTCAAGGAAAGGGAAGAAGCAGTGAGAGCAGATATACTGTAAAGACACAACAAAAGATTTTTTTCCCCCCTGAAGATTTCCTTAGTAATATATGAAAGCAATAACAATAGCAATAAATACCAGAGTGGTAGCCGTGTTAGCCTGTAGCCACAAAAACCACGAGGTCGGAAGAAGTGGGTTTTTTACCCACGAAAGCTTATGACCAAATAAATCTGTTAGTCTTTAAGGTGCCACCGGACTCTCAATAGCAATAAATGTTTATTGTAAAGTGTAGTAGTTAAAGAGAAAAGTTCCTAAAATTTATATATTTACGGTATTACTTTTGTGACTTTCATATCAGATTTACTCAGTTTTCAAGTCAAAAGATGATTTTTCTGTCTGCCAGTGCTAAAAATTCACTCTGGGATATGAAAAATCAAGCTCTGGTCATTCTGCCTCTTACACCATCATCAGGAATAAAGATTTTATCACCTGAATTTAGCAGACAAAATTGCTGGTTATGTGTAAGGTGGAATATAATCCAATTCACTCTTAAAGGCCTTTTAGCTCTGCAGTGCTAACAGGAGCAAAAGTTTGGTTTTTGTTAAGTCAATGGACAGGCACATAGTACACAGACACATGGAGTTTGGAGGTGCCATTTTTATCACTTTTCTGCACTTTTAATTAATATGTAAACACATACTGTGATTTACAGGAGTATGTGAATGGGGGATTGTGCCTCTCCCATCAACTTGTTTATCTGAACACAACTGTTAGAAAGGTTTACTGGAGTTATTCACCTTCATTCTCAAAGCTACCCAAATCTAAAGGTGGAATTTCATCATAGGATGCTGATCTCTTTGGTAAGGAGTTTTTATATTTCTAAAAAGATTTAAATCTTCTGATACTTGGGTTAAGGTTCAGGACATTGTTAAATTTGCATCTAGGACTTTTAAACCCGTATTTTAATGAATATTTCAAAATGTAGTTTGTGGCTTTGACCAGCAGATGGAGATGAACTGGAGTAAACCGACGAGTTAAACCGTCATTGCGGGTATGGGGAAAAGCAGAGGTTTCTTCCTACAAAGTGTGCTAGTGCCAATGTGGCTTGGTGCTGACTGGGGGCCCCTAGTAGGTAGAATAATACGAATAAGAAATAGTAGTTGTTATATTGACCAGTGGGGAGTAAAATATCTGGGAACATATCACTGCCCTGATTAAAAATTACATCCCCTACAAAATTCCAAGATTTGGCCACCTGGCTAAATCTCTCTGCATTCTTGAGGGGTAGGATCACTCTATTTAAAAGGAATCTCTCACCCAAAAGCTGCAAAAGCAAAATGCAGCAGTACAGCTAAAGAAAGCACGCAAGAGACTACGGAGAATATCAGGAACAGTGTAGAATAAAAATCTGAGTGCTTTAAATGAGATGAATGACGACTTATTTTTCAGGTGAGCTTCTCGATTGTGTGTGAGAGAGAGATAATTTACCTATCACTGTCACTTACCTATTCCACTCTGGGGCAGGGATGTGCAGGAAGAGGGCACTTTATATTGTAATTTTGCCAGCAAACTGGGTGAGAGGATTGGTAGGACTTCTCTAACTCTCCTGGATATTGCTCTACTGTCTTCAAGGCAGATTATTATCCTGTGAGCGCGCACACACACACACACACTCACTCTCTCTCTCTCTTTTAAGAGCAACTATTTTGCTTTTGAAATTCTCTAGGTTGTACTAAATATCAGATCCTCGCTTGGAATAAATGGTCAGAGCTCCACCGACTTTAATGGAGCTCTGACAATTTACAGAAGCTGAGGATGTGGCCTCCAATATGTTTTCAAAATATTCTTCTAGGGAAGGAAAACCTCAGCTGCTGTACAAGTTCTTCATTTCTAGCCTCTGCCTCCATCCCAGATTAGACACAATGAACTCCATGCTTTGCTATTACTATAATACTCAGGATTGTCTTTCTAGAAACAAAATCTAAACCGTTCCACAAGTGCTTCTAGCATCAGTTTGTTTGCTTAGAATGCTGCCTCATTCCTTGGTTAGGTGTATAAGAAAGCATTTTTGTTTAAATAGGGAATTAAATGAAATAGACTCACCAACCCCTAACCTGCCTTTCTGTGAGTAGAAGTACCTGTGGGATATGGATCTCATCACACATGGATACATTTTCATGGGAGCTTCTTCTTAAAATATGGACACCATGTTATTGGCCTGAAGTCTCTCTCCTCCCCATAGCAGTAGGCTCACATACACAGAAAGACTAATTTGGCTGATATCCTTGGATTTTCACTCATTCTGGCTTGCCATCTCCTGCACTGTAATCCTGCAACTATAGCTGACCTGCACCTGCTGCACAGTAGTAATCACAAGGAGGAGAACCCAACACACCGTGTTGTATTCTCTCCTCCTGCCTTGGCCTCAGCACATTTCCCCCCGCCCCCCCCGCTGTTCTTTCTCGCAGCCGATTTTTATTAGTGCAGTAACAGTAACACTTGGTAAGATCAAAGTGCGATCGCCTTCAGATTTCTCTATTGCTGAAGTTTGAGCTAAGTGTTAACTGCTCGCTTCAAGTGAAATAAACTGCATGCTTTTAGTGTGCCCGTTTATAAGCACGCTGGGCTAGCGTCAGTTTTCAGTCTGACTGGAAGGCTGCAACAGCTGTTTCATGTTATGTTTCACTTGCATTAGAATTAGTTACTTTTTCCAGACTCCCAGACTGCTTCCCCAATTATCATTTCTTGTCAAAATTCTTAATTAACAACAATACCGACACTGATCTTGGAATAACAGTGGAAGCGTAAAGGGTCAGATTGAGAAGTGAGACCCACACCTTGGACAGCGCTTTCCGCAGTGCGAGTTCAATCCCAGTTTTATCTTTTTAGGTGCTGCTGAACTGGATATTTTGTGTGGATCAGGATACAGCTGCACCTTGGTTGCCCAGCAAAGGAAGGAAAAGCAATGGAATGCCTGTGAGGTATTTAGGTGTTGGCATTTATTGAATCACAGTTGATTTTCTAGAAATAAACAACTGTAGAGCACTAGAGGGGGGTTGAAACAAAACACCATGCCCAAGCACACCTGGACTTTGGGTAAATTCAGAACCTGATCCATACACTTCTTGGGCCCATCAGAAGTGAATTGATGTTCTCTCAGGGCAGACTTGCCTTTGTGTCTAATCCTCTATGCTGTTTGTCAAGTAGTTGGTGAAGTGTTCCTTGTTTGGATGGGAATCTGAATGGGGTATTTGGTACAGTACATCCCTGCTCTTTGTTGTCTACTTTCCTTCCTTCCTTTTTTTTTTTTTTTTGAGCTGCTGTGTTAAGTGACTCTGGAATGTGCATGGAGATGAGGGGGAAGCTTAGCTGGTTCCAGCTGGCATGATCAAACTGGAGAGAAAGTTCCCAGGATATCTAGACTTTCCAGTGCATTGTGTTTAGATAGAGTTTATAAAAAGAACCAGACTGAGAGGAATGGCTTGCACAGGGGTTGGTGATGGTGTTGGAGATACCCTTAGGAAGTGCTGTTTTACGTGTCTGAAATATCATCAGCTCCAGCAGAAGGACAGAGAATCCTGAACCAGGGACTTGGCAGGCAAAGAAAAAGAAACGGATTCTCAAATACGTTTGCTTTAAAATACATTTATTGGCTCAGAAGCGATCCCTCCCCTTTCCTGCTTTCCAGACACACCTCCTCACCCTGCAAACTGGCAGCAAAGTGAATGGTTGCACAATGAGTAGGGCCTGCCAGTGATTTACAATTTCAGCTGAATCACATGAGGGGTTCACACTGCGTTTTCTATGTAATGGGGCCCTACGTAATCTCAGAATGAAGCCCCAGAATTGCAAGTGTATGGTTTATACACTGACCGATTGCACAGAGATACCGTACTAGCTGCTTAGGGTATGTCTATACTACCCGCCAGATCGGCAGGCAGTGATCGATCCAGCGGGGGTCGATTTATCGCATCTAGTCTAGATGCGATAAATTGACCCCCGAGCGCTCTCCCATCGACTCCTGTACTCCACTGCTGCGAGAGGCGCAGGCAGAGTCGACGGGGGAGCGGCAGCAGTCGGCTCACCGCAGTGAGTAGGTCTAAGTACGTCGACTTCAGCTACATTATTCACGTAGTTGAAGTTGCGTAACTTAGATCGACCCACCCACCCCCAGTGTAGACCAGGCCTTAGAGTCTGATGCCTGGATATTGATTTACAAAAGGAGGGCTACAGATTAGGAGCATGGGCTGTGTTCTAACTTTGCCACAGACTTGCCGGGTGATCTTGGCCAAGTCACATCATCTCTGTGGCCTCAGTTTTCTGCATCTGTAAGGGTGCTGAAGCTTAATTCATTAACATCTGTGAAATACTTCGAAATCCTCAGGTAGTGGAAGGTGCTATAAATACCAGTATTACTGTATTATTGTTTTGGTTTTTGTCAGTTTAGTTGTTCAGTCAGTTTCCAGGTGGACAGGATCCACATCACTCCTCCCCCGCAAAAAAGTTGATAAAAACTAGCGCCCTTCCTCTGTCTCTGCAGAGAAGCCAAGGATCGGCTGGGCCATGGCGCATGAAACTCCCTTCCCACCCTGAGTTCCTGTCCGTCTAGGGAAGGGTTGAGGCTTATTGTGAAGACAGTGTGAGGAGGCTTCTCCTGCCCCACTCGGACGCCCCTGGCCTGTGGGTAGAAAACTTCATTCTCCAGGACACACAACTCAGCAGCTTTCACTAGCATTGTGAGTACTAAGAAATAAAAATAATTGTTAAGAGGATTATTGGTTACGTTGCATAATATCTAAAGCTATATCCCTTGGTAACTTAGCAGTAATTAACATCCTCTTGCACTGCGGTATTTAGGAGCGAATAGCTCCTACCAATGGACATTAATACCCCATCAGTGTCAGCCAGGGAGTGGGCAGTGAGTTTATGGAGTAGGTTCCAGTAATCTGTATTTGTTAGACTCTTCCCAATTCCTAGTCTTTCCAAGTTTCACCTGGCTTGAGCACTGCACAGTAACTGCAGTAACTCGTGTGTGTGTGTGTGTGTGTGTGTGTGTGTGATTGTTTGGCAGGTCTCCAAATTTGTGGAATTTACAATCATCACTGCGTCTGTAATGCTGGGAACAGCTTTTTTTATTTCTGGTGTATGATGAATTAGGCCATCTGTCTTCTAGGTCCACCCCCCCTTGCTGGCAATTCGGCACTGTCACGCAGTCAGCCAAGGTCAAGGTCCCAGAACTTCACTGTCTGTTGTGAAAATAATGGCTCAGTTCTGAAGTTCCGATTGTAATTTCTGAGCACATTACAACCCTTAGATCTGATCTGTCACTCAGAATAGGGAGTGTCCTTAATTTACAATAAGAATGAGGTAGTATATAGATAACCTTGCTTCACAGATGCAACCAATATTTAAAGGGGCACATCATTTAGACCTAAAATTTGGGAGTGGGGAAGTCTTTCAAAACATAACATGAATATAACTTTATTTTAATCTCATGGAAAATGACAGGGGACACAATTTAAATGTTGCTAACGCAGACATGAGAAAAGTGAGCGAATGCATGGGAACATGAAAGCGAGAGGCATGCAGAGAATGGGTACAGCGTGAGATCCTAAATGGAAAAGAACTGGAAATTAAAGTGAAACTGACCACTCTAGCCTCACTGTCCCTGTTTTCTGAAATGAAAGCAGTAAACCACCAGCATAAGCGATGGCAGACAAATTAGATTGGTAAATTTCTCTGTTTGTATAAACCTGGGTAATAGTCGTACCTTAGGGCCTGATCCAAAGCTCACTGAAGCTAATGGGAGGCTTTCTTTTGATTTCATTGGGCTTTGGCTCAGGTTCACATGTAAGAAAACTAGAGATGGGGGAGAACATACATGAAGACCAAGAACCTGAAGGTGCTTGAGGAGTCTTTGGGAAAACTCTTACCTAAACTGCTAGGTGTTGAGGATAATCCACTGACATTGGGAGAATTATTGAGAGCCATTTCTCTGGCACTCATCACAGTAGTAAATGAGTGCCTGTTGAGTCCCACAGAGAAGATACTTTAGCAGTACAGCCAACCCTAAATGTTCAAAAATTGAGTCAGGCATCAAAAATAAATCAGATGGCCTTAATTTTTTTTTAAGTGTTGGATTCTTTTTGTTTGTCGTCTGCTTTAGATCCTTTACGGTACATTTAGGTCATGATTTCAAGCTTTTCTCTGCAATTGTGAGGGCTTTCTTTTTTAAAATGAAAGCTGAGATTCTCATGTACAGGGCTGCCCGGGGGGGGGCCGAAGACCCCAGGCCCCCTGAATCCTCCGGGTGACCCTGCTCATGTAATGACGTGATTTTGGTATGTGTGGATTAAAGAGTGTCAACTGATCAGGAGATGCAGGTTGAATTCTTTGGGATGCCTCGTTGTTTATTTTGTGCTTTTACACATATTTAAGTGCTTATGGTTGCAGTGAGTTTCATAATTTTTGTTTTCTGTGTGCACTTTTGCTATAATGTCATTCTGTTTAAAAATTCCTTGAAACCCTTCAAACTAGAAATGAGTGCAGGGAATACGCCTGCCCTGGCAAGGAGTGGGGAAAAAATGAGTGGAAATGTAGATCTTTTTCAGCTCTAACTTTGATTTAAAACAAAAAGGCTTGACAGGGTGGGTTCCTTTGAGCTTTGTCTCACTGAGTAATAAGTATTGACTCCGAGGATCTGGAGAACGCTGTACCTCCGCTTCAGTCAGAGAAGTTGGGAAGATGGTTTCTTAGGGTTCTGGCACAGCAATGGGCAGAGGCGGTGCTAGCCCATTGGGGGCCGTAAGCAGGAATATTTGTGGCCTCCCCCCCAACATGACAAATAAATAATAAAAAGCGAATAGGGAGCCCCCTTGAGCTGCTCAGGGCCCTTAGCAATTGCTTAGTCTGCTTATGCCTAGTGCTGGCTCTGGCAATAGGAGATGGGTCAGAGTTCACATCTGTTGATATAACTGTCTTGGTGCTTTCCCCCCCCTACTATGCTCAGTCTATTTGTCAATGGGAAGAAGTTTCATCATTTTCCAGTGATAATCCATAAGCTTTTCTTATGTCACCACTGAATGATGAGAAGCTGCTGCTGCTGTGTATTTGTATTAGTGTAACCCTTCTGCCAGGCAGAGTTGGCAGCAACAATGGGTTCAGTATCTAGGGGTTCCTTTTCAACAACACAACACAAAACCAACTCGAGCCCCCACCCAGTGACCTGGGACAATTACACACCACCCCCTGGGCACCTCTAAGAGGCAATACTTTCCCTCTCGCAAGCACAGAGTCTGAGTGTAGCAAAAGACTTTTAATAAAAGGAGGGAAGTAACCAGGGGCGGCTCCAGGCACCAGCGCAGCAAGCGCATGCCTGGGGCGGCAAGCCGCGGGGGGCAGTGTGCCGGTCGCCGTGAGGGCGGCAGTCAGACCGCCTTCCGCGGCATGCCTGCGGGAGGTCCGCCGGTCCCGCGGCTTCGGCAGCAATTCGGCGGCGGGTACACCGAAGGCGCGGGACCGGCCGAAGGCCGCCTTGACTGTCGTGCTTGGGGTGGCAAAAAACATAGAGCCGCCCCTGGAAGTAACTCAGCATTAATTTGGGAAAACACCACAAACAGGGTTTATAAATATAAACCATGAGCGAAAGACCCACCACCAAGTCAGTTGGGCAGTGTCCTTTTCCCCTCAGGTTCTCAAGTCCAGCAACCCAAAAGTCCCTTTAATGTGCCCGTCCCTTCTCTGCACCCACACTCACAGTTGCTGTCCTTGGACAGTGAAGACCCAGAGTTCAGAGATGCATCTGCAGAGTTCACCTTCCACCATGGATGGAGGGCCGGGTAAGGAGGCACCATACTCGCTTTGCTGCTCATGCACTCACTCGCCACCCCTTTCTGTGGGGCTCTGCTCTGGCACTCTCCACCAGCCACGCCTCTCCACAGCTGCCCTGCTGGCCGCACCAAGATGTCTTCAGGGCCCCCCACTTAACACAGCTCTCAGTGATTTTAGATGATGGTGGGGGAGCCTCAGGCTGGTACACACTGGGAAGTCTCTTGCATCAGAGACACTGTCCCAAAACAGGTCTAATACTTAGACTTAGGTATCAGTGATTTCAGTTCTGCAGCTATTACACGGTGGAGAGAGGAAGGGTCAAATAGTGTCTGGGGCCCCTAGGCAAGGCTCACACCATCAGGTACAAGTACCTGTCCCCACCCTCTCTCAACTCACTGGCCTTTGGAACTCATATCCCCCCAGCCTAGCAAGTGCCGTTTAGTTGAGGGTGAGTCCCCCCATCAGGAAATGCCAAGTACCGTTCTGCTGCCCTGGATTCACACAACAAGGATAACAACGCTTTATTACTCCTGCCCCAATAACAAGGAGACTGGGAATCCAACACCAGCCCAAAGTGCCCATTTGGGGAAGCAATCCCATCATGCTGAGCATCTAGACACGGTGGCTGTGCCCATGCAAATGAGATCAGCTCCTGAAGTCCTCTTCCACAGCTCATCACTGGATGTCAGGGGAGAGCTCATTCAGACTCTGCTTACATTAGAATGGCGTCTAACGCCCCGACCATTCCAGGGCCCCGCTGTGCTAGGCGTTGCAAAAACATATAATAAAACCATCCCTACCCCAAAACTCTTACAATCCTGCAATGAGCTCCATGTGAGTGGACTCCTGCATTCACAGGAAGCCACACTGATCTCACTGCAGGATGACAGGCGGTGCAACAGGTGGGTGAAACAAACATGAGAGGATCGGGTAGCAGAAATACAAACCCATTTTACATAAACTACTTCTGAGATTTTACATGGCTCCTAGAATCACTCTTATGACAGAATCTATTCTCCCTCCCATTGAGTCATGAGTTGTAGTGGTGATTTTTCTTTATACCTGCCTGAAAATGTCTTACAGCCAGTCAGTCTGTGGTACACTTTTCATTCTTCTCTTTGGCTGATTTCTTGGAATCCTTAGTTATAGTTTTCTAGTCTGGGTCCAAATTGGTGTAAGGACTTTAATACAAACGGTATTGTCTTCTCTGTATGAATTTTTTTTACCTTTTGTCATTTCAATTAAGCTATTACTGATCACTGAAACGTGATCAAATATGAACCATTATTTAAAAAAAAAAAATCTTCCCACACTCTCTTTGAAGCAGGTCAGTAGTACCTGCCCCTGTGGAGACGTAGAAATATATACAAAGAGGTGAAGTGACCTGGGTAAAATTTTCTGAAGTGCCACTGTGAAATAGAAGCCTACATCTCACTGACATTCAATGGAACTTAGATGCTTTTGCAAATTTTACTCTTTGGTGAAGGCCTGAAAGAAAGTCAGGGCAAGAGGAAGAGATAATTGTAATTATAAAGATGTATAGTAGACGTTTGTGGGCTTTCGTCTTTGTTTCTGCTTCTGTCTGGTTTACCAGCCCAGGACCCACCTGTGTTTTGAGTGGCTCACCACTCAACTGTTGGATGTCTTGAAAGATTTTTGGAACGTAGACAGACACACAATCTGTTTCTAGTCAAACAGCAAGACTTGGACAGTGTATTTCTGAAGGATTATCAGAGGCCTGGGGCACGTTGTGAGATGTGAGGCTGAAGGCCAAGAGCTTTCAACCCCTGCAAGTGCAGTAATCTGTCAGAAATGCTTTGTCCTAAACAGTCTAATTGTGGACTTTGCACAGAAAATGATTAAGAAAGGAAAGGAACAAACAAGTTTGCCTGGCATGTTTAGTGGGGATTGTCAATATTTGACTTGAAATCCTGTCTTGTTCAGGGCCGGATTAACTTTTTGTGGGCCCAGCGCCAAAAATATTTGTGGGCCCCCCTGGGGAATGAAGGGGCCAGGGGCAAGAGCACAGCGGGCAGGGTGGATTTGATTTAAATAATGATTTAAGTCACTAGTCAGGAAGACTCGATTTAATCATGGTTTTCTGCATAAAAGTGCATTCTTGTTGGTTGTTATAACCTTAATACATATTCTTCACAACTCAGAGGTAGATGTAGGTTTCATTTTTAGAAGTTACACACTATACATTTTTAAACAGTGATTTATTTTGAAAACTTTTCAGATGAGTTTTACAGCTATATCAGAAAATGAATGATTGTTTGGTTATTTCATTTACCAAAGGTAATTGATGCAGATATTTATGAAGTCATTGGGAGGTGAACTATCTCCAATTCAACAGGTTAATCATTAATATTTGGAGGATTTTCCTGCCAGGCAGGGCCGGCTCCAGGCACCAGCCCAGCAAGCAGGTGCTTGGGGCGGCCAAGGGGAAGGGGCGGCACGTCAGGCTGTTTGGCAGTAATTTGGTGGCGGGTCCCTCTCGGAGAGAAGCACCTGCCGCCGAATTCCCACCGAAGAAGAAAGTGGCGCGGTGGAGCTGCCAGCGGAGTGCCGCCGATCGCATATGCGAGCTCGTTGATTCAGTTATTTATGACCGCCTCGTGGGGCGGCAAAAACCCTGGAGCCGGTCCTGTTGCCAGGCTGTATTAGGAGGAGAACATCACCAGACAGACATTTAAATTGGCGCCATGGTAAATCTGGTACTGCTTGTTCCTGAAATTCCATAGCCATTTCATAATTTAAATCAACAATTTTTTGTCAGATGAGACTTTCAGGGCTTGACAGCACTCTGTTATAAAGCTTTTACAAGCGATGTGATCCACAAATCGTGCAGTTGGATGGGACTCTTACGAAGCGTGTATTTCAGCTGGCTTGCTTTTTCACCTTCCATTCTCTCCAAAAAACACCTGAACTGATTCTGTTGCAAGAGCACTGGGAGCTGTGCCTTAGGCTATGACAAATAAGTGAGCCTCTAGGTGATGCCCAAAAATATCCCCAAATAGTTTTCAGACTCATCATTTACTGTCTCCTTAGCTCGTTGAAGTCAGTGGCCATTTATACCAGCAGAGCATCTGGCCCCTAGACTCTTTCCTGTCTCATAACTCTTAGTGCTTCTTCTCCACGAGGCTGGGTTGGGATTATCACAGAAGGAAAAGCCGCTGATTTCCTGTACCTCTTTAGAACAGAGCCAGCTTGGCATGATGGGAAGCAGACTCAGGAAGGAAGGAAACCTGAGGTGGAGAGGAAACAGTTGAGCCACCTAAGGAGAGGTGTCCCAGGGATCAGGGCCATTGGGGATGCTGTCAGAGGGGGAAAATTTTCCAAAGGGCCTGTTAGAGAAGCTAGAAAGTAGGGGGACCAGATGTCCCAATTTTATAGGGACAGTCCCAATATTTGGGGCTTTGTCTTATATAGGTGCCAAATTACTCCCAATTTTTCACCCTTGCTATCTGGTCACCCTACTAGAACGGTTCCATTGGGACACAGCATTGGCAGTGGGATGGTTTTCATTTGAGGTTCCACTGAGGAGCAGACCCAGCAAGGAAGATTCCGAGCTGTTAGGGAATTTGTTTAGAGGGAGGAGAAGGGTATATTGGAGTTATAGAGGGCAGGGAAAGCAACAGTCTGAGACTAGCTGGACAGCATGGACACAGTGGACTTGTAGGGAATGCCCATACCAATGAAGAGCCAGATTATCCCTGGCCCGTGTGTAGTGGAGGGGCCTTCAGGACTTTGTCTCATGTAAGGGCCTCCACTGAGCCTCTTAGTGGGGTATTCACTGAAGATACTGAAGTAGCAGCATCCTCCGAGTGTATTATTCAATCTGGATATGACGGTAGGCAGGGCACAATCAGTCTGCTCAGTTGGAATGATTTTGTTTTGTGTTAACCTTCCAACAGGGATTTATCTGTCCGATGGGAATTATGTTATGAAATACTCCAGTGTGGAAATTCTGTGTGGGGATTATCGGACTCATGTTTGGTTAACCCATAGCCGTCCATGAGCAATCTAGAGCTCCCATTGCAAAGGTTCTAAAGCATTAGCACTTAGTGACAGTCAATCCTAATTCTTTGTGCCAAGGAAAGAAAACAAGGGACATTTCTCTGTCATATCCCCCTGTGGCGTGCCAGTGTCTGGGTAAGAAATTTTCAGCCTTTTCTTTCTTCCCCCTGGCCTTTTTTTTTAAACATTCCCTGGCTCATCTGAAAGATGCAGGAATTGACTCTCCAGCTTTGGTCTATAGGTGCGTGATTTCCTGATGGGTCAAACCAAAACCTTGGATGCAAATACTTCCAAATATTGGGGAGGTTTGGATCCAGATCTGGATTTTGCACCTTTTCTTGACCGATTAAAATACAGAACAATTGAATTTCATATATACATTCCCCAGTTATCACAAAGCATTGAACAAAGTAGCACTTATTTTTGAGCCGGTCACAGATGGTTAACTGTATATGCAGCTTTGAGGCTACCATTGAAAAGCTCCTGGAAGTAGAATAAATGCATCAATTCATCTCTTAAAATAGGTGAGCAGTTAAGAGCATATAACTGTGGTGGCTTGGCATGGGCTATCTGTATGCTTCTGGGTGCAGCTCACCATATTGAGCTCAGCTATCTGAGGTAATGTTACTGACACTGTTGTATCATGGCTGTTACAGTCTTCTGGGGCCCATTTGTTGTCAGTACCTCAGGGATGAATTCTCCAGGTCCAGTTATCAGGGCTTTCTCAGTGGAGGGCCCACCTCTGCTCCATCCACTGGTCCACTAGAAACCCATGTTTGGCTAGCTTCAAGGTGCAGTATAATGCATCTATTTGGTCAAGAGTTTATTATTTTAGGTGCAGGTTCTACACAGAGTAAAGACAGTTTAAATGTAGAATTCACAAAACATAGCTCTATCGTAAGTTGTCCAAGTGCTGAAGTGATGGGAGCTGTTTAGGAACCCATCAATGTATTGCTGTCACCTTCTGAAGACCTCGCTAGTGGCCTGATCCTGTGTGGTGGTCATGACCCTCAAAAACTATCCATAATGATGAGATGGAGCTACAGAACTGTGGAATAGTCTCCCAGTGGAAGTGATGGAAGCTCCATTGCTTGAGTCACTTTAAACTCGATGCAGAACTGAACAATATTATCGAGAGGTGGCAGGTAGCCTTTTCATACTATAGTTTCCACTAGAGTCCATGATGATGCCTTATTTTTTCCCCCACTATAACTTTTTTGCTTGAAAAATTTGGCCTGATAATTGCCAGATATACTCTGAAAGCCAAAGAGAATGTTTTTTTGAAAAAGTCATTCACCTTTCTGGCTCATTTTCCTCACCTGTAAAATGCTGATAATACTTGAAAGCACTATATAAATGCTAAGAATTATTGTTATGAACTAATGACATTCCATTACTGGGCAATGTAGACCTAGTAGTTTGTTGAGATCAGTGTAAGCCCTAGTTATGTCCACTCATTCAGTCCTTCTCTCCTGATGTGCCCAGTCACCATGTAATAAAATAATCACTCAAACTTTGTGTTAAAGGTTACATTTATAAATAGTTAATTGGTTAGATGTTTAACTAAATGGTTAATCAATTGTTATAGATTCCAACAGGTCAATAGATTGTTTCTAACTGTCTAACACCTTCTAGTAATGTGTGTATAAACCAGGCTGGTGTGTGTTCATTCTGTGCTCTTTTACTTCTGTACAGTTACAACTCCAACCTTATTGGAACTTTTTTTCCTGCATGCAATTATAACATTCTCTTTCCGTTGCTAACCCTGTAGTTTTGGATCCCTGAACTTTAGACTTTGAATGCTGCATTTTGATTTGGATGTAAAGCACCTGCTATTTAGAGTGACACTTAAATCCATAATGAAAATTCAGTCCTAATCATCAAAGGAAAGTGAGAGTTAAGTTTGTGCATGTCCTCTGTATCCTGTTTCCCTGCTGCTCATCCACAGAAAATAAATCACAGTGGATGTCATTGCATCTCCTATTCTTTGTTTAAATGGTTAGAGTGGGCAGTGAGTCCGTCATTTTGGGAATCCCATGTGAATACTAAAAAACATATTTTTTTTGATAGTCAATTAAAATGTTTTGATGAATACAACCTGCCCTCCCCCCCCATTTTTAAAAAAGTCATAAGAGATCTATGGGTCTGATTTCACCACTGTGGCATTCCAGTTCTCTGCTCACATGACTCCATTGAAATCACTGGAATTATATGTATGTAAGAGTGCAGGAACTCAACAGGCCATTGAAATCAGTGGAGTGACACAAGATTGAAGCTGGAGTAACACAGTGGCGAGCCAGGCCCTATATGATCAACTGTAAGCTTTTCACAGTAAAAGGCAATGCAAAGGAGACAATGCAATATGCACTATATTGCTACTCAAAGTGAAACAACACAATCCAAAATGTCCATGGAGCACTCAAAGGTCCAGAAGCAAGTATGCTGTCCAAAAAGTCACTGGTCTTGGGTTTCTTCAGACAAGAGATTGATAAGTAGATCCCAGATTTTCTGCATTCCACCTGAAAGTTGCCCTTGAAATGAGCAATATAAAACGTCTAAAGACATGAATGGAAGTCCACAGCTCAAGTAAAAACACCCAGTTTTGTCCACTTTAACAAGCCAGCTTTCCAAAGACCATCCCACCATAGACGTTCTGAGTACCTTCAGCCCTCAAGTGATGCCCAGCACCCTAGATTTGTTTTCCCAGCACATCTCCAAAAAGACATAACACAGACCTGATCCACAGAAAAGCAGTAAAAGTGATTTTACAGACATGGGACTGAGGGCTGCTGTGATGCCACACAAGGAAAAATTAATGGGAAGATTTTAAAAGGCACAAATGGGAATTAGGCATCCAGGTCCCCTTGACTTTGAACCACTATTGGGCACCTAACTGCCCTTGTATCTTTGAAAAATCTCCCCCTAAAAGCCTAAGCTATTTAACGTGGAAAGGAAAAGAGGGAAGGGAAATCTCATAAAGGTCTATAAGATAATGACTGGTATAGAGAAGCATGGTCTCATGGTTCAGGCACTGCTTGGGGACTCAGAAACGTAACCCCGAAGTCATTTGAAATCAATGGGAAGACTTCCATTGACTTAAATGGGCTGTGGATCAGTGCCCAGGAAATCTCTATTCAGTTCCCAGCTCTGCCAGACTCTAATCAATCTATAAAATGGGTATAATACATCCTTTCTCCCACCCTTTGTCAATCTTGTCTATTGACATGACAAGCTCTTGCAGTCAGAGATTTTCATGTAGCACAGTGAGGTACAGATATCTAGTCCCAATTCAGGAAAGAACTTAAGAATTTAAAAGAGGGAACGAGGAGGATCCGGGGAACTATAGGCCAGTCAGCCTCACCTCAGTCCCTGGAAAAATCATGGAGCAGGTCCTCAAGGGATCAATTCTGATGCACTTAGAGGAGAGGAAAGTGATCAGGACCAGTCAGCATGGATTCACCAAGGGCAAGTCATGCCTGACTAACCTAATTGACTTCTATGACGAGATAACTGGCGCTGTGGATGAGGGGAAAACAGTGGACATGTTATTCCTTAACTTTAGCAAAGCTTTTGATATGGTCTCCCACAGTATTCTTGCCAGCAAGTTAAAGAAGTATGGACTGGATGAATGGGACTATAAGGTGGATAGAAAGCTGGCTAGATCTTTTTCACTAGGAGGGTGGTGAAGCACTGGAATGGGTTACCTAGGGAGGTGGTGGAATCTCCTTCCTTAGGTTTTTAAGGTCAGGCTTGACAAAGCCCTGGATGGGATGATTTAGTTGGGGTTGGTCCTGCTTTGAGCAGGGGGTTGGACTAGATGACTTCCTGAGGTCCCTTCCAACCCTGATATTCTATGATTCTATGTGCTTGAGTGCTGTCCAGAATATTTGCCTGAATCTTAGATTCATAGTGTTTAAGGTCAGAAGGGACCATTAGTTCATCTAGTCCGGCCTCCTGCATATCACAGGCCATTGCATTTCACCCAGTTACCCCTGTATTGACCCCCTAACTTGTGTTTGGCTAAAGTATAACTTCCTGACAGGCATCTGATCTTGATATGAAGACCTCAAGATATACAGAATCCACCACTTTCCTTGGTAGCTTGTTCCAATGGTTAATCACCCTCCCTGTTTTAAAAAAAAAAAAAAAATTGTGCCTAATTTCTAATTTGAATTTGTCTGGCTTCAGCTTCCAGCCCTTGGTTCTGGTTGTTCCTGTCTCCACTACAGTCATTATGCTCTTCTCAAGTAGATTAAAGAGAACTAGTACCCAGTGTTTTCTGCCCAGGAAAGTACTTATACCAGCGGTTCTCAAACTTTAGCAACCCGAGCACCCCCATTTTGATTTAAAAAAATTTTGGGGACCTCCCAAGTCCCCCACTCACCCCTTGCCCAGCTAAAGGTGGGAGGGATAGCTCAGTGGTTTGAGCATCGGCCTGCTAAACCCAAGGTTGTGAGTTCAATCTTTGAGGGGGCCACTTAGGGATCTGGGGCAAAATCAGTACTTGGTCCTGCTAGTGAAGGCAGGGGGCTGGACTCGATGCCTTTCGGGGTCCCTTCCAGTTCTATGAGATAGGTATATCTCCATATATTATATTATTTATATTATAATCCCCTTCCCCGCCTCTTCCCCCAATGCTATGTCCCTACCCTGCCCCTTCTCCGAGGCCCCGCCCTCCTTCATTCCATCCCCCCTCCCTCCATCGCTCGCTCTCCCCCAATCCTCACTCACTTTCACCAGGCTGGGGCAGGGGGTTGCCATGCAGGAGGGGGTGAAGGGTGCAGGCTCTGGGCTGGGGCAGGGGGTTGGGGTGTGGGAGGGGTGAAGGGTGCGGCCTCCGGCCAGGCAGCACTTACCTCGGGCGGCTCCTGAAAGTGACCGGCACATCTCTCTGGCAGCAACTCCTAGGCAGGGGGCCCAGAGGGTCTCCATGTGCTGCCCCTGCCCTCAGGCACCGCCCCCGCAGCGCCTATTGGCTGAAGTTCCTGCCAATGGGAGCTGCAGAGTCGGTGCTTGGGATGGGGGCAGTGTGCGGACACCGCAGAGACCCACTGCCCCCCCCACCCCCCCGGGGCTGCAGGGATGGGCCGGCCGCTTCCGGGAGCGGCACCGAGTCAGGGCAGGTGGGAAGCCTGTTCCACAGCATGCAGGAGGCACTGGGAGGGAGAGGGAGGAGCTGACTTATACACTTTAATCAAGTGACCTCTCCGTCTTCTTTTTGATAAACTAACAGATTGAGTCTCAGTTGGGGTGTCTAGGTGCTACTGTAATGCAAATAAAGTAGTAGTATGATTTGTTAGGTGCCTAGTGTGTGCTTAGTGCTACTATAGTAGAAAAGACAGTCCCTGTCCAAACTGGTTTATAATCTAAATAGAAAATCCCTGTTTATAAAGTAGTTCGCAATCTGTACAGCGCTATGTAAGCGTTAAGTTTGATCAGATAGCCAGTTGGGAGCAGCCTCTGTTTCTGATGAATGAGTGAGTATTTGGTCAAATAAAAGACAACCCCTGTAAACCATCTACAAGATTTTACAGATGGTAAACTGCATAGGGAATGAATTTTCGCAGTGCCTTGCAAACGGGGCTGTGATCATGTTTGGGGTCACTGTTCGTTAACATACGACACATAACTTTTATTTAACCTGTGGCGCGCTCTGCCGTAGAAGGTTAGAGAGAGAATTTAATAAGATTTGAAAAGCAAGGATTAGACCCGTTATTATGAGTATAGTATCTGCTGTGACTCTAGCTGTGATAACATTTCAAGGGCCATCAGTCCTCCTATTTCAAAGCATAAATTTATCATCAGCTGGAGTAATGGAGCAGATTCCTCAGTGGAATAACAAGTTACTGCTAGGCGATCTATGGTATCATTTACTGAATGCTCGGTCACTCAGCCATACCATCTCCTGGTGATGCCCCTAGAAAGAAATCACCTGTCTTTATCCCAGGGCAGTAGGTCAACCCCTCTTTATAATGCCTACAGTTAGCTCCCAGATGAGACTATGTCTTTAGCTGGCTGAGACCCGCATTGAGGATTACCCCAAAAAAACTCACGTTGCTTTCTGTCTCAGCCTGGCCTCAGTCTAGGGATACCTCTTTGCGGGGTCCCTTCCAGGGAGCACCAAGTGACTGCCCCAACCTCTCACAAGCACGAGCAGGGTTCTTGGTGCTGCAGAGCAGAATTTACAAGTTATGGAACCTAGCCAGGGCCTGGGGCCAAAACTTTTTATCATCTTTTATTTACAGGTATGAAAAAGTATTGAAACTTCATCTGTTTGGTCTGCACGGGGCCTAGTGACCTTTTCCACATTTAAAATTAATGCCTTATGGAAGTCTAGTAATTTCATGAGTAAAATTAAGAACTTTTCCCTTGGGGGCACTGGTTCTCTTTTACCTTAAGTTCCTAAATTAAATTAATTTGGTGGTCTCATTTTACTCCGTAATAGATTGTATGGTAGTTCCTGCATTTCAGATTTTGTGTGTGTGTATAATCTTTGTACACTAAGTAATAATAGGCTATCACAGCCAAGGATAGTCCAAGTGAAAGTTCTGTGCACCACAGAAATGTGGCTTTTTATGCCACTTCTTGCACCCCGTGAATCACTAGCTACATTCTGACCACTGATCTTTTTAGGATGCAAGGGAGAGGGGTAGCATTGTGGGTGGGTTAAATATTCTGACTGTTAGAAGCTAAGGTTTCCTGTGAAATCTCCTCATCTTCCCCAGATGGGACAGTGAACCCTTCTAAGTCTACCTTGGTGAATGACTTCAGAGTGTTCAGTGGTTTAGAAGAACCCACAAAACTCTTGGATGTTTTGCACCCTTCTGCACCTGGCAGACTTGAGAAACGGTTGGCACCTGTGAAAGACTGTGCCCAACATCCATACCAGCCACGTCAAAATGAGCTGACAGGAGGTACCAGGTCCCTTCCTGGGGATTTGGGCATTCTTATTCCCACACAATGCCAGGTTCACTCATAGTGGCTGCTGTCCGGGAGAGGTCAATGGGGACCTCCTAAATCCACACCGAGAGAGAAAGACGCAAAGAAATTTAGACCTCTTCCGGTGTAAGGTATATTCATCGGCCAGCCTCCAAATGTGAATGGCTAATTATCAGGCCCTCCTCTCTAGGTATGATGACTTAAACTGGGATAAGTTGTCTCAGTTTGTAGACAAGCTTCCAAAAGAACTTCAAGAGGTGATGAAGATCATTATGACGGAGGAGCATGTGATTGCCTGCACTTCCTTACAGGCTATGCTGGATGCATCTGACGTTGTGGGGCAGGCTCTGGCCTCGTCTGAGGGAATGAGGAGGTCTTTCTGGCTCCAGTCCTCAGACATCCCCAGAGAGCTCCAAACAACAATTGAGGATCTTCCATTTGAAGGCAAGCCACTTTTAATGCTAGGATGGATGAGGCCCTCTCTTCTTTAACACTTGAGGGTGACAATACATTCTTTGGGTCTCTGTTTTTCCAGTCCCCAGAAGGAAGCAAGCACATCAGCCATCTTCCTTCAGACAGCTCTCCTCCACTCAATACGACCACTGGCCCCAGAGGACCTTAAAACTGCTGAGGATTTCACCACTCTGCCTCATCTTCTGCAGTTCCACAGCATGGGGCTTTTTCCAGGCAGTGAGGTTGACATTAATGTTAAGAGCCTGGAAGAACTACATTAAGATCTTTTTCTTTTTAGACTCCTCACCCATCTTTAGAAGCTGCCTCTCTTATTTCTGGCAAGTCTGGACTGGGATCACCTCAGATCAGTGGGAGATTGTAAACATGGAGTATTTTATTCAGTTCCGGTCTCCTCTTCTCTTTTACCCCCCCTTCCCCGTCCCTTTTCAGGGACTCTTCTCAAAGGATACTGTTAAAGAAGTGGACTCCCTTTTACAACTGAGAGCAGTGTCAGAGGTGCCCTTAGAATTCCGGGCAGAAGGTTTGTTCTCATTACTTTCTCATCCCAAAGAAGAAAGGGGGTTGGTCCTGCCTTTTGGTTGTTCCATTGCACCAATGGTATTCACTAAGTGCTTGGCAGTCATGGCAACGCCTCTAAGGAAGCCAGGTCTATCCCTACTTTGATGACTGGCTAATTTGAGGAAGATCACCCCAATTGGTGAACAACTTGATTCAAGTAACCCTAAAGCTCTTTGCCTTCCTGGGACTCAGTCAGCAGAGAAAAATCCACACATATTCTGACTTAAAGCCAAGAGTTCATAGGAGCGGTGTTTAGATTCAAAGTCAGCAAGAGCTTACCTTCTGCAGGAAAGATTCCAAATCACAGTGAACCATCAACTACCTTGAAGCTCACCCAAGAACATCAGTGAGAACATGCCTCAGACTTTTGGGACACATGGCCTCCTGCACCTGTGTGATGCACTTTGCCAGACTTTGCCTACTCTCCATGCAAGGATGGTTAAAATCAGTGTGTCCATCCAGAAGACACCAAAAGGACAATGATGGTCATGATCCCACAAGAAGTCCTCTCATTATACTGATAGAAAGATCCTCCTTAGGGATGCAATGGCATACTCTTCTCTGCACCTAGTGACAGACTCTGGTGACAGACCTCTCCACTCAGGGATATTGGGGCAGGGGGAGCTCATTTAGATCATCTTCAAATTCAGGGCCTATGGTCCCTTCGAGAAGTTTGCGTCTTTAAATGCCATAGAGCTCAGAGCCATCTGCCTGGCATGCAAAGTATTTCAGCCACTTCTCCAGGGACCCACAATACAAGTGCTGACAGACAGTGCCACAGCTATGCATTATGCCAACAGACAAGGGGAGTGTGATCATCCCCTCTCTGTCTGAAGGCCGTGTAGCGCTGGAGATGATGCATTCCAAATCAAATCACACTGCTGGTCGGGCACCCTCCCGCCCTTTGGAACACCTTGGCAGATCAACTCAGCAGACAGTTCTCAGATGATTGAGTGGTCTGTCTAAGGGCTGGTCTATACTTAGCCGCTAGTTCGGCGGCTGGAAATCGAACTTCCGGGTTCGATTTATCGCGTCTGGTCTGGACGCGATAAATCGAACCAGGAAGTGCTCGCCGTCGACTGCGGTACTCCAGCTCAACGAGAGGAGTACCGTGGAGTCGACAAGGGAGCCTGCCTGCCGCGTGTGGACCGCGTCTGAACCGCGGTAAGTTCGAAGTAAGGTATGTCGACTTCAGCTACGTTATTCACGTAGCTGAAGTTGCGTACCTTACTTCTACTTGGGGGGTTAGTGTAGACCAGGCCTAAGACTCAGTCCTGCAGAACATCTTTTGTAAAATGGGGATTCCCAGAAATAGACCTGTCTGCCAAAGACCACAAGTGTCAAACATTCTGTTCCAGAGGTCCAGCTCATGCTCCTTGACACATGCTTTTCTCATCCCCTGAGAATGGACTGATATAAGCCTTTCTGCTGATCCCCCATTATACTGAAGTCTCCGGGGAAACTGAGGCAAGATGTAGAAATGATGAATTATGATTGCCCCAGCGCAGGCCACACAGTTCTGAGATTCAGATCTTATGAACCTTATAACAGAGCCACCACTCATCTGCCTTGTTACGCCCAACGTAGACTCACAGAACAACGGTCGGATCCTGCACCTGGACCTAGCACCATTACAACTGACAGCCTGGATGCTGGCTGAATAACGTCCACTGAAAGAAGCTGTTCAGCTGAAGTTCAGCACATTCTGCTCCAAAGCAGGAAAGCCTCAGTCAGCCTGACTTATAAAGTTAAGTGGAAGAGGTTGTCCTATGTGAGCATCTCAGCGCCAGCTGTCTCCCTTCACACCACACAATTCAGCAACATTGGACTTTCTGTTAGCTCCATCAGAGTCTATCTAGCAGCAGTATCTGACATCACCCTCCTCTCCGGACCATGCTGCTTTTTCCCACCCCACAGTGGCAAGGTTCCTTAAGGGCCTTATTCATGTTGTTCCTCAGGGCAGGAGCCCCCCTCCCTCTTGGAATCCGAATGTACTAATCGCTGCTTTGATGGGTTCTCCCCCTAGCCCCAAGCCCTTAGCTACCTGTTCCCTTTACCACCTGTCAATAAAAACTGCCTTTTTGGTAGCCATTACTGCAGCTCAAAGGAGAGGAGAGATTCAGGCCCTTAGCATAAGTCTCCACGGGCTTGGAACCTGGGTCTGCTGGTTCCTGAGCGGCCATCTCCACGTCACTACCCTACAGCTCAAAAGTGGGGAACAGCAGCCTATAAGCTGTGCAGGTTCAAGTACCACTGGATGTCCTGATTGGCAGAGATTTCCGTGCTCCCTGATTGGCCCAGCACATTATTTACGGCCCAGTGGAAACACCTGGAGGTTGTCTGTGCAACTAGTTGGAGCCCTGGCTTGCTGGTGCAAACAAACCTTGCTGCACACTCCTGATCCCTTGCCTGGTTCCTGGCCTCACTTCTGGTCCTGCTCCCTAGTAGGGTTGCCAACTGTCTAATCACACAAACCCAAACACCCTTGCCCCGCCCTCTTCCCCCAAGGCCCCGCCACTTCTCTGAGGTCCTGCCCCACTCACTACATCCCCTCTCTCTCTGTCACTCACTCTCACCCACCCTCATTCACTCTCACCAGGCTGGGGTAGAGAGTTGGGTTGTGGGAGGGGGTGCGGGCTCTGGGCTGGGGCCGAAGGGTTTGGAGTGTGGGAGGGGGCTCCAGGCTGAGTCTGGGGCAGGGGGTTGAGGTGCAGGAGAGGTGTGGGGTGCAAGCTCTGGGAGGGAGTTTGGGTGCAGGAGGGGGCTCTGTGCTGGGGCAGGGGGTTGGGGTGTAGGAGGGGGTGTGGGCTTTAGAAGGGGGTTGGGGTGCAGGAGGGGGCTCTGGGCTGGGGCAGGGGTGCAGGAGGGGGTGTGGGCTCTGAGAGGGAGTTTGGGTGCGGAAGGGGGCTCAGGGCTGCGGTGGGGGTATGGGAGGGATTTGGGATGCTGGCTCCAGGAGGGGGCTCAGGGTTGGGGCAGGGAGGCGGGAGGGGGTGAGGGGTGTGGGCTCCAGCCGGGTGGCGCTTACCTAGGGTGGCTCCTGGGCGGCAGCACAGCAGGGCTAAGGCAGGCTCCCTGCCTGCCCTGGCCTTGCACCACTCCTGGAAGTGGCCGGCACGTCTGTGCAGCCCCTGGGAGGGGGACAGGGGGTTCCATGCGCTGCCCCTGCCTGCAGGTGCTGCCCTCGCTTCTGGGAGCAGCGTGGGGCCTTTAGTGGCCTAAAATCTCCTGGATTGGCTTCAGTAGCCTCCGGGAGATAGAGCCTGATTCTGGGAGACTCCTGGAGAAACCGGAAGGGTTGGCAACCCTACTCCCTTGCTCCACTCCTGTCTCCTCGCCCAGCCTCTGTTCCACAGACTCTTTTTCAGCTGACTTGCTTGGCTCCTTCTCAGTGTGGCTTATTGACCATGACTCCAAACTGATCTTATGATGTGACACTGGTATGGACTGCTGCCTCTGGCCTTGCCCTGTAGGACTGAACTCAGACCAGATTCTCAAATCCTCTCCAATCCAGGCTCTCACCTCGACTCATGCCACCTTAGCCAGTGTCCTGAGACTCATGGTGAATTCCCCTTATAGAGTGTTTCATTAGGACAGGGCACTCTTAAGCCTCATCTCAAATTCTGCTCCATGGTTGCTTCAGAATTCCTGTAAACCAGTTTATTCATCTCCCAATATTTCTTCTTCAAGCCTCACTCAACCTCGGGGGAAGAAGCCAAACTTCACACCCTTGATGTGGCAAGGGCATTGTCCGGTTACCCTGACATGACAAAAAACATTCAGGGACACACCTAGATTTTTTGTTTGTGTTCTTTGCAGAGTGGATTAAGGGTCAGGTGATATCCACTCAGATGTTATTTAGGTGGGTCTCCAACTGTATATGAACATGTTTTGAGTTAGGATTAGATCTACCTAGACACATTAGAACTTATTCTACTAGAGCTCAGACAGTCTCTGCTGCCTGTATGAAGAATATCCCTATTTTTGAAATCTGTAGAACAGCTATGTGGAGCCCAGTCCATGCTTTTACAAGACACTATTCTTTAGTAGAAGATTCCACACTGAATGCCCATTTTGATAGGGCTCTTCTGCAATTGGTGCTTAAGTAGGACTCCTGCTACCCACTCCAAGCAAACAGATAACTGCGTGTTAGTCACCCAGAGTGGAATCTATGTGGACGCTCATTCCAAGAAAACAGAATAGTTATTTACCTTACAGTAACTATGGTTGTTCATGATGTGTTGTCCACATGGATTTTACAACCCTTCCCCACCACTACAGAGTCCAACTCCTGTGGGATTCTGTATTGGGGAAGAAATTGAGGGATAGTTTGGCCTTTATGCCCTTGAGTGGGGGGTGATCTGAAGATATCTAGACTACTATCCAAAAGAATCTGATCTCGCATGAATGGGGCACATGCACACCATGAATGGAATCCATGTGGACAGCACATTTTGAAGAACCACAGTTACTGTACGGTAAGTAACCCTTCTTTCCTGAATTGAAAACAAAGCTTTTTACAGACTCTTTATCAACGTAGCCACTTCTTGGGTTCTTTGCAGCAGCACTAAACCTTTCCTAAAGTCTCTTGTAAATAAAATGCACTCTCCTCAAAGGGAAGGGGGAATTTGGGCTTGGAGAATGGAATTACTTGAGCTGAAATTTGGCCAGGACCTCTATGATAAAGTGAATGTTTTGTCATCTAAATAAGAATGTGGCTGTAGAAGCCCATGAAATCTCTGTGCCCAGTTGTCAAATGTGGTCACTTATACTGGTTACTTATAAAAAACTGGTCCCCTTGTATAAAGATCTATGAGGTCCTGCTTTATCTGCTGTGTTCTGCTCAACCTGTCCAAGAGTGTCAATAACATTAGCTTCAATAGCTCTTGGCTGTTTCACAAAAAGCAGCATTTTCCCACGTGGAAATAAATCAATGAAGACTGAACAGTGCCCTCAGTTACGCATGCATTAATAACAGTTGTGGAAATCAACCTGAAGGCAGAATTTGGCCCTAAATGAACAATATTGCCATCTATTATGTAAAATGTAAAAATTTACAAACTTACTAGTACATCGAAAATCATAATATAAAATTTAATTCTAGTTAAATTCACATAAAAATTAAAGGGACACAGTCAGACCCCAAATTTAGGTTGCATACAAAGCAACAGTACCAAAAACCTGAATCTGACTATAAATAGAAATGCTTATTACATGAATGTAAAAATAAGATTTTAAAGATTCTCAAGTTCTGTAGTAGTGTATGATGAGAACCAGAAGGGGAAATTATTAGAAACTGACTAGCTTAGATAAGCTACTGTCTAAATTGAGTGAAATGTAAACTGAACAATGAGAATAAATCAGTTTTGTTTGTATTGTTATTAGTAATACATAAAAGGAAAAAAATTTTAACTGATTTTATTTTGTCCCTTTTATAGTCATCCTGAATCCTGTTTTACAATGTCCTGTTCTGCTTTACCTTGTTCTTTTCTATTTTTTCTTTAAGCAATAGATTAGTGTAGCTAAGATGATGAACACTTGCCATTTCTGAAACTGGAAAGGAGGATGACACAAGCCATTAATGACATAAGTCAGTATTCTGGGATCAAACAGCATGCGTAAACATTTGAGGCATGATCAGTGGCACACTCCAATCTTTTTGAAATTTACAGTACAGTATGTGGACAGAGGATTATGCTGCCTCTGGTGTGGGGTGGAGGTAGGATAATATTATTTCACAATAAATGCAGAAAAACAAAGTTAGTGAACGCTGTTCTACAATGGGACAAGATCTTTACAATATTTGCCTTTCATCAGCTGACTCCAGTGTATTGGAAAGTTTCAACTATCACATACTGCTGGTAACCTGGACAGATGAGGAATCTGTGGTTGAGAGCTTGATAGCTTTGACTCCACACAACTTTTTACATGCTGGTAATTCTTGATCTGCGCAGCTAGAATCTTGATGAAACTTGATCACCACATTTGGGTTTCAGTCCAGCTCTGAGTTTTCTCTCTCTCTCCTTCTGTTAATTTGGAAGAATGTCCTCTTTCTCAAAGCGTCATTTGGGAGCTTCATTCTCTGCCTGTATATGGAGTTAATGTTCTGCTTCCAACTTTAAATTGCATAGTCTTGCACTTTTAAAGTGATGTGATTTCCCTGTAACACCTACAGCTATGTAGACCAGTACCTTTTCAAGCAAGGGTTCTGCCCTGTATTTTCCTTTCAGTTTCTCCAGGAAATTTTCTCTTTGTGCTTTGGCTTTAAAAGAGACATGAAGAGATTTAACCTGTGTTTATGTATGTAATCTGTACTCCTGCTCATCCAGTTAGCCACTTGCCTGCTGTTGTATGTTTAGGTATGACCAGGTAGAATGTATCAGGTGTGTCCTAACATTGCATAATTCTATTGGCATGTTAAGGGACAATAAACATACCACAACAGGTGCAATGGAGCAGGGGTTCTCAACCTTTTTCTTTCTGAGGCCCCTCCCCCACATGCTATAAAAACTCCATATCCCACCTGTGCCACAATAACTGGTTTTCTGCATATAAAAGCCAGGGCTGGCGTTAGGGGGTAGCAAGCAGGGCAACTGCCTGGGGCCCCATTCCACAGAGGCCACCCATGGAGTTATATTGCTCAGGCTTTGGCTTCAGCCCTGGGTGGCGGGGCTCAGAGCCCTGGGCTTCAGCCCCATGCAGTGGGGCTTGGCTTTCTGCCCAGGGCCCCAGCGAGTCTAATGCTGGCCTTGCTTGGCAGCCCCCCTGAAACCTGCTCATGGCCCCCCAGCGGTCCCCAGACCCCCAGTTGAGAATCACTGCAATGGAGGGCCATCAGCAGAAAGGTTTAGTGAGGTCACTCTTGCTCCTAGCAGCTGTGGCCACCTGGTTCCACTTACATCCAGTAGAAACATCCATTTAAAAGGATCAAGTGAAAAGCTATGCTGGTTCAGGTTATTTTCAGGAAAATCTGAAAATGTCTGAAATATGGAATCTTTTCCAGTGGTAGACTTTCTCTTACCCATGCATCACATGCTTCTGCTTTAGCCCTTAGCTTCTCCATCCAAATATCACTTGGCTGGAACAACAGACAGAACCCAGGAACAATGCAACTGTGTAGAAAGGAAGAGAGGGGAAGAAAAGGCTGCAAAAGAGTGGATGTGGATGTTGTGAGGGTTTCGAAAATCAGAAGATGAGTCTGAAAATATACACGCATATATATTGTGGGAGAAACATCAACATGGTATTGTACTGAGTACAATTTATTTGCACCAATAAAGTCCATGCTCTTTACCTTATCCACTTTCACAAGTGATGTAAATAGAATCGTGTGTGTGTATTAAATGTAAGATGCTCATATTTTTATGCACAAACCTGAATACCATATACTAATCGACAGGCAGACGTTTGTTTCACAGTTATTCTTTCATTCCTTTCAGAAGGCAATCAATCACCTAGTATTTCTTTCACTTCCCTGATTAACTATAGGCATCAGAGTGTCTCTCTATATAAAGAATGACAATCACAGAAGCTTTCTCCACTCTAATACCATGGAAGAATTCCATACAGAGCCACTTTTTCCAAATCAGAAAGGGGTGGAAGCTTGAGACTTTTAATACTAAACTGAACAAAGCACTAGAGAATGCAGTGCACGGAACGATTCTTCGTTGGCAGGGAAAAGGATGTGATGCCCTGATTATTTTTCAATATATATATAAAGCACAGGTTGCTTGTCATTCTAGAAAGTTTCTTTAGTGTTATGCTGCTATTAAAGGGATTGTACACGTTGAAATATACGCTGCTGGTATAATTCTCCATGACCTTGAATCTAGTTTAGATATTTACACCTGTGCAAAGTAAGTACAAAATGCAACCAAATCAGAATTTTCCACTCACCGTGGAAGTAGTATGCAAACTTTTTCAGAAAGCAACCCCTTGAAAGAGTCCCTAACCAGTACCCCTTTTCTGTTTCTCTGTAATATATGTGGTATATATCAAAAAGCATGAAGATGGGGGTATGTTAAAGGTTTTAATAGCACTCATTTGGAATAAGCAGCATAATTCACTCATTGCTTTTCCACTCATCAATAATGTGTCCATCAAATTGTATGCAGGTTAAACCTATATCTCATATCACACTAGCATGCTTTAACTCTTTCTCTAATCGCTATTCCTGCATTAAAGCAGTGGTGGGTAAAGTTATTGCTAAATTGGCCCTGATCCTGCAAACACTTACACATGTGCTTAAGTGTTTGCAAGGTTGCGGGCCATAACTTATACAATCACTCAGTAAAAATACACTCTTTGGGTGATCCCTAATGTGAGTTTCTTTTAGGGATGACTCCATAACTCGTGACTAGCATAGGAGAGTGATGACATTGCTGGCTGGTGCATAATCATCCTCTCCTATTTTATAAACACATGACACGGGCCATATGCAACAGATTATTATTTCCAGGTGTACATTATTGGTAAAGGGTAAAATGATATTAACATTTCCCGCCCTCCCAGAGGTGTGAAATTTAATGTTTGTAAAGCACTTTTAGATCCTTGATAGAACTACATTATGGAAGTGCAGGTATAAAATATTAAGCTGGGTTTCCTTTCTTGGGCTCCATCACAAGAAGGAGAGAGGACTATGAAGCTCACTACATTTTCTTTGGGCACAGGGAACAGCTGTATGCCAGCAGCAGAAACCTGTCCCTCCCTCCATACCAAACCAGCGACTGATGGCCACAAATAAGGCACCAGTAATAAAGGTGAGGGGGGAGATAGATTGTCACTGTGGTCAATTAGGCTTCAAGAACACAGTTAGCACTCTTCAAACTTGTAAGGAGTAGGAAATGGACTCTTTGCTTGGAGCTCCAATAGTGTCCCCACCTGTGCTTCTAGGAAATAAAGGACAGAGATGACAGCAACTAATTTGGGATGCAAAATCTTACAATTGCATTGGAATGCTTTGTATAATTATTGTAGAAACATGGGTCAAATTGCTTCTTTGGGGCAGCGATTCCCTTTGTGTAGACATAGGTACAACTTCCAGAACAGTTGGGTGCTACTGTAATAATGATGAAAAATATATAATTTGCTACAGGACGTCAGGACCCCAAATAAGAGGCAGACAGAGATACCACTGAGGCCCAGAGAAACAATCAGTTCTCCTGCAGAAGCCACCAGTGGGTTTCCTCCTGCATCTGTGAAGAAGAACGAGAACAAAGCAGGGGGAAGGTAGTGGGCTGCAGGCTCTCTGGGGGAGGGAGGATGGAGAGCTACAGGAAGCTCCAGCTACTGCTGAGGCAGAGCACTAATGGGGTGGGCAGGGAAGGGGCAGCATCTCTTCTAGGAGATGGGGAGGACGCTCAGGGCTCTGGAGTGGGGTGGAGCATTACCCCCCCCTGCCCCTGTAGCTGGGGGGATGATGGGGAAGGGAGTGAGAGGACAGCTGCAGGAATAGAGAGGGGATGGACCTGACATGCTGCCCCCAAGGGATTGGAGAGTTTGGGGGGGGGCTAGTAGGGAGGGAAACGGGGGTGCTGGAGCTAGGGGTGGGGGAGCACCCCATGGCTTGAAGGTAGTCATAACAACCAAATGCATCGCTTCCGCTTCCAGCACCCCTGGGGGAAGGAGTGGGTGCGGTGCACCCCCCAGGCCGGGAAGAGGATAGAAGGGGGGTCCTGGTTCACAGCACTCCCCAGGCTGGAAGGGGGACGGAAGCGGGGGGGTACCGGCTCACTGCGGCCCCCGGGCCGGGAGCGGGACGGAAAGGGGGGGGTCCCGTCTCACTGTGCCCCCCCCAGCAGCCACGGACTCCCAGGTGCGGGGGGGCTGCTCCTCCCATGGGCTCCGCTGTGCCAGGCCTCGTCATAAATGCTGCTCCCCCGGCGCCGGCCGCCCCCCCTAGGGCCGCCGCAGCCTCCTAGCCGGTCGGGGGGTGGCTCCCGCTCCGGGCTCCCGTGGGCCGGGCTGTCCAGCCCCCAGGCTTTGCTCCCTCCCTCCTCCCCCCCACGCCCCCGCCCCGGGCTGGCTCCGAGGCGCGCTCCGCGGTGCCCCATCGCTCCAGGGGGCTGGGGGAGGCTCTGGCTGAATGGTCCCCGCTGCCACCATGAACCAGGCCCCGGCCCCCAGCGGCTCTGAACAGCCCGACCGAGATGCCCGCAACGCGGCCCCCGGCCACCCGGCCTCCAGCAGAGGGATGCCGCCGCCGCCCCGTCTGCCCCAACTCCTCCAAAAGTAAGAGGCGCGCTAGCGACTCCCAGGCTTGGAGCCGGAGCGGGGTCAAACTTCGCCCTTGTTCCCGGGCAGCTCCTGCTCCCCTTCCCCGCTGTGCCGGCGGGGTCACGCCGGCAGTGCAGCGCCCGGGGGTCGGTGGGCAAAATCTCCCTCCCCCATGAATTGCTCTTTCTAGCCGGGTGGCTTTGGCAGGTCTGGAGCCTGCAAATCCTTAAGGCTCCGCTAGCTAAGGGATTTAAACGGCTCTCGCTGTTTTCCACTCTCCTAACTTAGGTACCAGCAGCAAGCAAATTTCACCCTCTTGGCCCTAGGCAGAGCCCCAGGACAAACTAGGGTAAATTCGGTTCCTCTGATTTACAGACAGTCAGCCCTACAAGGATCAGCACCGGTTTAACAGCCAGGTTGCGTTTCCTTTTAACCAGGGGCTCAACCGTGTTCAGAGTATGTATTGGGTCCGTTATAATCCATTTCACTTCATGGTAGATTGTGGTTGGACGCTTCTGAAAAGTTTTTGCTTTTGTGGCGGGGGCTCTTTGTTGTTGCGTTCAGCACAATTCAGAAACAAAGAAGTTGTTTTCGCCTGAGTTGGCTGCAAATGTGATAGTCATCAGGCCTACAATGAGTGGAGTCAGTATTGTGCCGGTACACACAAGACATACGGATGGTTAGGAAAACTTACCAGTCCCATGCATAAAAGACTCTCCCTCGCCCTTCTCAGTGTAATAATGGTAATAAAAAAACTTATGATATTTTACTTTTTTACTCTCACTCAAAAGGGGAAGAAATACCCTGACACATACAGTTGCTTAAGAGTGATAACTGTTGGGTTAAACCAGAGGGTTAAAGACTAACTAAATGCATTTTAATTAGTACATGAAATATGAATACTATATAAAAACTGATACTGTACTGATATAAGATAATTGCATGTTCTCTATCTAATTTTTGTTTGTTTGCTTTGGTCATAGCTTTATGTTAAAAAAAAATCTGGACTTGTATTTTGGCAGAAAAAATACACTAGTAAATATCGATTTGGGAGCTGTTAGATTAGTCCTCTCTTGTTTTAAGATTTGCTGTTTGCTTTGTTGATTAGAAAAGAGGTTGAGCGTTAAGCATTAGCATATGTTAAAAAATACATTTTGACATAATGGTCCAGGCCACAACAGGTATTAAGTTCTTGCGTTCAGTTGTCAAGTAAATCTCTGGTGTGATCAAACAAAGTCTGATGCATTGTAAAGTAATACTAGGTTACTAGTTAAACTTGGTATTTGTAGAACTTTATCAGTAAGTGAACATATTTCCTTTAAATATTACTATATGGCCAAGATTAAGTCTACAGAGCAAACACTCTCAACCTCCTTCCCCAACATATTCAACAGAACAACGTTTATTATAAACAGAACATATGGAACATTATTTTAGATTGAACATCTGTGTATTTAACTGAATTTTAAAATGTGTATGAAAGCAGACTCTCCAAGATGTCTCTTTACTTTGTGGTACTAAAAGTTGACAGTGTTTTCTTAAGCAGGCAGCATAATTTTATAAATGAAACTTTCCCATGTTTGGTATATGTGTTCAGGCCAATTATTCTTATAGAAACTGAACTTCAGTTTGAAATATTAGTGTGTATAATATACAGAAACATAGTAATTATATAATATTAGTATCATATAGCTCTGCTGGGTAACTGAAGAGCTACTATGTACATAAATTGTAATCCTGCTACAAGCCACTTAAATTTGTTCCTAAACCATCACAAAGTCTGTCTGAACTTTTAAATGACAGTCTCTAAAGATGGCCCTAATATCTTATTGTTTATCAAGATTTTATATGGCACATAACACAAAAGTTAGCTAGGTGAAGACGTCAAGGTGTTTCACGACCATCCTTTTGGTTTTTTTTAAAACATTCTTAATAATCATCACATTTTTGATAATCGTTTCTGACGGCAAATTCTGGGTAAAAATTGAAATGTGAGTCTCCCTTCAAGTCTATCTTTAAGAAGACAATTTAAAGAACGTGGTGTGCGTCAACTGTTCTGTATCATGGCAGCATGGCATAAAATGGCAAATGTCGAACATCTCTATCTAAGGCACTGCAACTTGATCGCGTTATTTTGTAACTGTGCTCCATAATTTAATCTGTGCTTCCATGTTTACATTATAGTTAGTGCACTCCCACATGAAGTATATTAAGTAGGAAAAAATGGCAAATTGTATTTTGTTGCATGAGGAATATTTGGAAATTAATTTTATAAACCGAATATTTGAGTCACATGTTGGTTATTTAAGATAACAAATATAATGGTACGTCTTAAAAATGCTGTATCAAATTAGCTTTTTAATGTAAATTAAATGAACTGTAAATTAGGACAGATATTATGATCCTCAAAACAAGATGCCTTAAAACAAGGAAATGGTCATTTGTTATTCTTTGCAGGAAAGAGAATTGCTGATTCATAACTAGAAAAGTTCACTGCTTATAGGAATTTTTCTTTTCCTCAGACGAGTTCTGCATTTCATGGTTGCCTTTTTAAAACATTTGCTTGACTTTTGTTTTTATTTTCCAATCTGCAGTAAAAAAAAATAGCTTTCTAGATTAGCTGCTAATTTTCTAGTTAGCCTAATGCAGACTATAATTTATTTTTATTACTGTTTTTTGTGGGCTGTTTCCATTTTGTTACTTGTATTTATTAGATCTATTTTTTAGAGTATGCTGTCTACACTCGGGTGTATAATTCTATGTTCTGAAAACATCATTGGTCTTGACTAATAAAGAGCCTGAAAAGTGATTTATAGAAAGCTTAAAATTGCAAACATAAGCATGATTTAGTTAGTTGCACTGGGAAATGACTTTTTATTCCATGGAAATAAAATTTGGCTTTGAGGTCAATGCCATCGGATTATGAGATCAGTGTTGTGGGGGGAATGTATCGTGAACTGATATTATTTTGAAGATTAATTTAAAAAATGCATATATTTGTATATAAAATAAACCAGATAGCTAAGGAAAGGAAACAAGGAAAATTCTAATATTAGTAGCAATTATTAATGATTATTATTTTATTGTATTCTGTTTCTACTGTGGTAGTGCCTAAGGACCATAAACAGAGATTAATTGCCAATTATGCTAGGGAGTGTACAAACAAATAAATATTAGAAACCTGTAAAATACCTAAAATAGCTATTCTATACATAATAATGTTAAGGAGCTGTTTGAACTTCTTTATTCTTTTTTGCTAGAAAAGTTCACTTTTACAAAACACGTTTTATCTTTTAGATGTTGCACCACACAGTGCAAAATCAATTTTTAGCCCGTGGTTCAGTGTTGTTCTGTATAACCTGCTCTTAGGTTGAGTGGGAATGCTTAAGAATCAAGAAGAAGCAAAAACTTGTACTGGTATATCTTTGGCTTCCAAGATGCATGGTTCACTGGTGTGTAATAGAACAACTAGCTAGAAATAACTTTGAGAAAAGACTGATTAGCGTTATTACCTTAAATATAAAGAGACTTCATGAAATGCAGGTTGAATTCTGTATTAAAAACCTTAGTTAAAAAAAGCTGTGATTAAATACACAGTTGAGGGCATTAATTGTAATTGAATGCATTGCAAATTTTAAATGATTAGTTGCACACTTGCAGTGTTAATAATTTGTCCTGGATATAATAATATCTAGCAAAAATGGCGCGGTTTTGTAGCCTCCGGTAGATACCGACATAGGCTCATTGCATCTGTTTTGCAACCTAAGACATCTAAAATAATGAGACAAAAACAAAGCAAATATTTCTTTCTAAGGGAAATTGTTACCTCACTGTCATGTTTTGAACGTTTTGGAAGGAAGATGAAATTTCCAACATTTGTGCCTAAGTACTCATCAGTTTTAGGGATACATATGTTGGTGTTGAAAATTTTCAGAATTCCTTCCTTTACTCCCTACATCTTAAATAAGGAATCTAGTTGGGAGAAAAACAAGCACTGAAGGAAAACATACTGTGGGATGAATGTGTATATTCAAAGACTTGGAAGATTCAAGAGCAGCTTCCTTGCCTTATATCCTCAAATAGCTCTTGTTCCCAAATTAGGAAAAGGATACATCTAATTAATCTGTTTTTAGCTGTTATTTTAAAAATTAAATGTTAGCATCAAGTTTTCATATTGCTTACTGGGTTTTTTTTGTTTGTTTTTTGTTTTTTTGCTGATAAGTGTAATGTTTTTCAACTATTGGACTCTTTGGACTCACATGAGAGATAAAATATTAGATATACGCCATTATATCTATTAGTCATGGCAAATAGCTTTTTACATATAGTGCATGCATAGCTGCTATTTAACAATGGTACTTTAGGAGAAAAACTGTTTTTATTGTCTTTGTTCTTATAGATCTAGGCTCTCCATATTTATATGCAGATTTCAATGACAGTTTAAAAAAAAGGAGTTAATCTGATTCTTTACATTTCTCTTTTCCCCTACCTAACAAAACCATCACAGTGTAGTTAATGCCAATTATAACAATGTGATCTTCTTTGCTTTTTCCCTCAGCCCCAAATGAAAAAAAATTACCGTAGCCTTCTTCACCAGGAAATCTTAACACAAAATTGGAAAGGAAATATAAAAACTAGATCAAGCAAAACTGGCATTGTGGTGTTAAGCAGAGCTTTACTAAACTACATCACCCTAGTCCTCCCATCTGCTGTTTGTATGTTGTCTTTTTATATTCTGCAGGACTATGAAGTGCCTAGTGCCTTTCTGGTACTATATAAACAATGAGTCCCTTCTCAGACAATGCCTAGTATTCAATTCAGGACTCCAAATGTGGATCACAAATTAAGTGCAAAATGAAAAAACTATTTAAAGCTTCACTTCAATTTGAAATCTGTTTTTTGTATTAAAAAAAAATGAGTTAAAAGTCGTTTCAGGCACTATCAGTGCCCTGGAGTCCACCTGTCAGTGCTTGTGGCTTAGTTATAACTTCCTATTGAAAATATTTTTCTCTCCCGTGTGACTGTGTGGATTACTGTACATGGGAAACAGTGAAATTGACTATACACGAGGTGCTGTCAAATGCACAGAGTAAGCAAACTGAAAAATAGAGATTTCTTTTTCTCTACTCTAGTCAATTTAAGTGTTACTGCCAATAGTAGATAAAATATTTTCAGGCATAAAGTGTGATTTTTTTTTAAGTTGATGGCATTATTTTAATAATATAACTGTCTGAAACCAGGACTACAGAATCTATTTTTAAATCCAGGAATTTTCCTGTGGGCTACATAATAAAACTGAACAGAGTTTTGTCCTGGGATGAGCTCAATAGGTTTTAGGACTTGAGGAGGGAGTATTGAGGTGGAGACAGAAGTGGGACACCAAGCAGAACTATGCTTTTTAATAAGCATGAAAAAATCCCCCTGTGCACAAATATCCCATTGAATCTAACTTTTATGATTAGTTACGGTCATTATCCAATTTTGGATGACCCTGCAAATATGAAACTTGTGTGGAAGATTTTAATGGAGAAAATGTGGCTGAGCTTCAGCTGGCCTGGATAGCAGGCAGTGCCCATGGTTACAGTGCCAGAGACTTCAGTGGAAAGTGAAATGAATCTGTGGTTCAGGAGCAGGATAAGGAAATAAGCAAAGTAATTGGTGGTTTATGGAACACAACACATGGGAGTGGATTCCTTCTTACTGTTACTAAATTGAGTGGATCTAGTTCTTTTTTATTGGAAATTCAATACTACTGTTCCCATCAGTGAGGAGGCTGGGAAATGTTTGCCTTCGTTAAGCAGTCAGCTCTCGCTACAGGCATTGTGAATGCAAATGCTCAAAGCAGTAGATATGTATAAGCTTGCATATTGACGCTACCGCTAAACGACTATACTGCATTCTTATCTTTGTTCTTTCCTGGATTAAGAGCCAATGTGTGTGGACAAATTCAGCCTTGATTCAGTATTGCAAAGAATCCTTTCTAAGGAACTGTCAAAACAATAATTAGAAGTAGTTACTTTAAAGAAAATTAACATTACACTTGGTATGTATACAGGACTACACAGATGTGTTTTGGGAGAGGAATAAATGGAGGCATTATTTGCAACAATCACTATACTGGACTGAAACATTTTATGCACTTTGCAAATATTACCTTGATTTTTTTTTTATCCTAACGAATTCTTTTCATCTGTTTTCCAGCTAGACATTTTGTTATGCTCTCCCGTCCCCCTGAGTATATAGCCCTTGCTTTCGTCCCCCTCATTCTTTGTAACATTTTGTACTTGATTTAAGGACACAGTTGATCTAGCCTCTGCCCCTGCTTTCTTTATATCACACTAATGACCTATCAATGGGAAACTGTCACTTTATGCTGTGGTGAAAAACTAGCAATCCTGCCCCCTTGTATTGTGGAAACTTTTAATATCTTGTTTGTTCTGGCATCAAGCACAGTCTATTTCACAAATTCCTCCTGCCTGTTATTAGAACAAATGCGAATTATACGCATTTGGCATCATACTGCGGGAAACAGCTTAATGCTTTTGTAGTGTATTATTCGATTAGGGGGTAGATGTAACTATAATCTACAGAGGCTATTATTTCATGGCAGACTTATTGCATAGAGAAGTTTAGACTATATGCAGACCATTAGATTAAAAGTGATTTTTATCTTTAAACACCTATTAAGCAGACCACATCCACTTATCTCTTATAGTCAAAAGATTTCAAAGGGGCCAACTTTGTCATTTAGTTTTCCTTCATAAGCATATTGTTAGGCCAACTAGGTTGACAATGACCATGGGCCTAATGTATAGTGATATTACAGGGACATATAAATTGCAGCATAACTAGCATTCTTTCTGAATTTGCCACAAAACGGTGCTCCAGAATCTAAGCTATAATTTACACAAATAAAAACTTCTCGCCCTTATGGGTGGTTGTGAGGATAGCCACTAAAATGTAAAAGCTTGCAGGGATGTCTGCCTGAGTCTGCAGACAGCTTGCATCTGTAGCTCTAGGAGGAGTGAAAGGTTGACTTTCATCAGTGTGGTGTTAACTCTGCAGCCTATTGATAATTGAAATGGTGATACGGGTAACTATTTCACTGCTGATCCTTTTTAATAGATATACCCAGATTACGTACTCCTTCCTCAGTTTAGGATGTCCTGCATATACTGGGAATGAGTGAAGTGGGATGTGAGAAGAGGAATTTTAACCCTCTTTCCCCCCAACTCTGATTGCATTCTAGATGCCCAAAACCCCAGCTGTTCCCTACCTAGTTGTCAAAACCTCCAGCTTCTCCCCAAGATACCTACATTGCAGCTTTTTGTTTTCAATACAAAAAATGTGCAGCATATTGAAACTTTGGTAGCAGTGTAAAATATCCTGAATATAACATCACCAAGGATTACTGGTTTTGATTCTACTGAACAGTGGGGAGGCATGTTGTGATGGGGTGTGGGATTCAGGGGCAGATCTACTTAATTCAAGACCAATATGTCTTCTAGGACATAGGGCCTTGATAATGAGTATGCATTTTCTCTTAACGTTTGTATCGTATTTTGGGGAATACTGAACTATTTACAAGTCTAAGTACAATGAGTAACTTGGCAGTTTAGTCTTCCTTTATTGAGGTAATAAATCGCCTCTTCTCCCCTCCCTCCCCCCCGCAGTGTGGGTTTTTGTATGTCTTACATGTAAGAGCACCAGTAACCTGAGAAAACAACAGAATCTATTTTCCACACTAAGAAGCATTATTTACAGGCAACTGTATCTACTTAAAGGTAGTGTTCTTTAGGGGAAAGTGCATTGAAGTCATTTTCTCATTCAGTAATACTTGTATGATTCGTTATACTGACTATTTGTAAATGGACTGTTCTTTGTTGTTGTTGTGAGACCATTACATTTTAAAAACATCACTTTTGTTTTTAAATCTGTGAGCGTGCATATCAAATAAATACAGTATATTTCTTTAATACTATGCAGGATACTGCATACTCTTTCTCCCTACTGCCCATTCTCCTTGGAAGTAAACTGAGTGCTGACAACTTATAGTATAGAGCAATTGTTTGAGAAATTCCCTCCATTATCCATAAATTAAACATGAGTAGCCTTATTCTCACAACTACGTACTCGGCCTACTCAACATGGATGACGATGTTGGAGGCCAATTCAGAAATATTTTCTAAAAATGCATTTTCCCAACATAAGTTTGTTGGTGTTAAAGATTACACATATCTCAGATTGGGGCTGAAGTCGTGAGAGGGTTTCTTTCGTCTCCTAAAACAGCAGAGAAATATTAGTAAAAGAGGCAGCATATTTCTCAGCTCTTGACTTCTCTTACCTACCTAAACTCTTCCATTAACACATCTGAAAATTCACACCATAGCTATCCATGTACTGTGAGCCATCCATTTGTGCTCTACTCTTTCGCCACCCAGGCACTTGGTTCATTCTTTCAAGGTCAGCCATGGTTTCCACCCTCCTGCCAGCCAGTAACTGAGCATCATGCTCTCTCCTCTGTTTACAACTTCATTTAAGGGCATTACGTTGCAGTTTACGTTACTGTCTTTTGGACAGGCCCACCCTGCTGCTGCTGCTGTCCATTGCTGGCTGTTCTTGAAATGTGTCATGAGGCTAAACATTTTAGGAAGCCATGTAGTTAACCTCTTCTATTAAGTTTGAACTGCCTACTTCATGTCAGTGATTTTTTCCCCTTGATGTTAATGATCATGTCCTGGCAAGGAGTTTTTTCAAATATTCACTACTGAACCATGGCTGCATGTTTTCCCCATGGCCCACTAAGATGGGTTTTAGTAGCCCTGTTGGCATAATGGACTACCCGGTGTAGAATCTCCTCCCAGATACCATGCCCCTTTAAAATAGGATGGTACATGGTTTAGATGTTTCTTTCTTTACATATTCCTGCCTTATGTGGACAGTCCAACTTTATTTCCTCTTTGGATATAGTATACCGACTATAGTATACAGACTATGAGCCTGATCTTGCAAAGCCTTATTCACACACATGAGGGTTACTTATGGGCTCCGATCCTCTCAGCAAACCTCACAAAGCACCCTGAATATTACCATTAAGCTTTCCCTCTGAAGGCACTGGAGCTGCGGTACAAAAACACTTAAATACAATAATAATTAATAACAAAGACTTGATAAATATACAATAGAGGCCAAAGAAAGAAAGAAACATCTAAACCATGTACCATCCTATTTTAAAGGGGCATGGTATCTGGGAGGAGATTCTACACCGGGTCCAACATTAATTAAAATAGAAATCTATACAATGTTGTCTTCGAAACAGGTGAGGGATGGGCTGAGACAGGTGTCCCATCTCAATAAACTGCCACACCCCAAGGTTCTCCACATTAAGGATGATAGCTATCTGACTGCAGACATAAAAATAAGCAACTACAGAATTTAAAACTTCTCACCTGATCCGTTGTCATGCTATTATACCTATAACTCAGCTATGCATTAGAAAGCAAATACTGTTGGTAACACTGCACAATTTTATCATAAATCTTGCATTTTTGTGGTGTTTTGCTTAAAACCTCAGCTCCTGAGAATGTCAGGTTTCTTTTTTGGGGGAAAAAAAAAGTAAGTTGTTGGTCCTCATGGTTGTAGTGCGAACAAAGTGCGAACCCTACAGATTAAAAAACCAGAAGGCAAATAAAAACGCAACCTTTATTTTTGAAAACCTCATGATTTTAAGCATATCTCATGGTTTTTTGCAGTCTAATTCATGACTTTTGAATACTTGGAGTTAGCAGAAGGTAAAGCTGTGGCAGTTTGAATTGATGAGGTTTCAAAAACTGGAGTGGAATGTTGATCATTTAATGAAGATTGCACGGTGTTGCTGTGTGAGATCATTAAAAAAAAATCTTCTCCAATTCATTCTGCATGAAGGAAGTGTCCCTCTGAATGACACATGTCAGGACCATACAATTCCCTCTACGCCTCTCAAGCACCATGGTAGGGGCTACATGGGCAGACTGCATGGGGTCTCCGCTCAGACGCCATATAGGCCAGCGTGGAGTTGACTGGGGACAGTCCAGGAGGGAGGACATAAGGTCCCTGCTTACACAGATCCAGTGATCCAAAAGCCCCATTTGGGGGGAGAGGAAGGGTGACAGCTATTATAGGATGGAATAGCTGGGAACGGGCCACACTGACTACGGAAATTTATTTATTAACTGAAAACAAGAACAACCTTTTAATGATTTGAGAACCATCCAGCTGTGCACTCAATTAGCCTCTGAAACCAAACACTCCTGTTACTGTTTCTCTTCTCCTCCTCCTGTTCCTTTTGATTACTCGCTACACCCACTTGTTGCATCTTGTGTTAAAATAGATTGTAAGATCTTTGGGGCAGATACTGTCTGTTACTGTGTATGTGTGCAGCGCCTAATCCCATGGGGCTCTGACCCTAACTGGGGGCTCTGGCTACTACTGCAATGCAAAACCTACCTGTGGGGTTGGAGGCTGAGTTGCAAAATTCACATTGTCATGTGATGACAGTAGAGAACAAAGAGACAGCTGCTTTCTTCAAAAACCAAAGAAGGAACTCCATTATAATAAGGAAAAACAATTTTCTCCTTTAAAGCTAATGTATCCTCTTCTTTGTTGTACAGCTTTTGACTGGCTCCCTGCTACAGATGTAAAGAAACCTTGTACCTGTCCTCATGTATGAACAGTTGTTTACTAGGGCTTTTAACAGGTAGGGCTAAGACTTCACCCATATTGCTTATTGACTTAATAGTAGTCAGTGTAAGAGATTCCCCCCCCCCATGTGTTTTAATTTAACACCTCTCTTATTTGTAGAGTTGAAAACAAAAGTTTTTGCTTTACCATTTCTTCAAGTTAAAGCACTATTAATTCAGAGTTGGTAACAATGTCCCAAGGCTGAGTATTTGATTGGCAAGTTTTAGCTTTGAGTAAATTTTCACAGCTGATCTACAAATCCCTGATGGACCATTAGATGCTTGACAGTAATGCTGGCAGGCACGACTATAATAATTGTAGTTTAAAGTTTGTTATATTTAGCGTTCTCAGCGTTAGTTGGAAGTCTGATGTGGCTGACCACTGTTAGAGATATCTCATTACAAATATACCACTACATTATCTGCATATCTTTTGCCAGTCAATTTTAAATTGGAAGTTGCTGTCCATACCAAACTGTTGAATGGCAATGTTGACCCATATTGACTCGCAGTGGGCAAGGTATGGGATGTCAGAGGATCCAATTAGTGACAAATGGACCCCAGTTCTCAAGTTTCCATAGAGAATTGCAGCACATCACCTCCCACGTCCCACCTTCTCCCCGACAATACACACACACGATGGCTGAGAGAGTTATTTAGTCAGGGAAAAGTTTCTTAAAGTTAAATGTGATGAAGATCCACATCTGGTCCAGTTAGACTGAGAAACACACGACTTCCTGACGTTATTTTAAATGGCAAATACTGAGGTAAACTTATTTATCTGCAGCAAAGTTGGCAAGTATACGGGTGACCACTAAACTCTAAGAGGAGGACTGGCATCCTAGCACAGGTGCCAATAGGCAGATCAACAGGCACTTCCAGCAAGACTTCAGTTACTTTTATTGTTTGTGATTTGTATTACCGTAGCACCTTGGAGCCCTAGTCATGGACCAGGATCTTCTTGTGCCAGGCGCTGTACAAACATAGAACAAAAGCAATGGTAGATTTGCAAATGCAAGTGGAAGGCTGGTAAATGAAACAAGCCTTTTAGTATGATAGACATTGAAAACCACTGCTCAGATGGACATCAGTACACCAACGCAGCTGGAAACAGACAAGTTACTACTAGTATAGGAGTGGCTATGACGTTGCCTGTATCAAGCTTCTGAGAACACCCCAGGTAAATTAGGGGCCTGCTTCAGGGTCTAGTGAAGTCAGTGGAAAGACTCCCTTTGACTATATTGGCCTTTGGATCATGAGCTACTGGTTCCAGAAGCCTGGGCAGACTCAGAATGAGCTGAGTGCTCAGGCAGTGAATAAAAAGTGCTGTGCTTTCTCTCCTGACAAATCTTGAGTGAACGTTATACTTGCCATTTGATGTAATCTGGTGCACTTCCTTGTGGGAGTGAGCGGTGATTGCTCAGTAGTATAGGGGAAGGGGTAGGAAGGTGATCGCTGCCATAGGTAAGGAATATTTCCTCCCTTCCCTCTTTGGGTTTGGACAAAGAGAAATTAAATGTAATGCAAAATGATTTTTGACTGACTATATCCAAATTTAGAACATAAGAACAGCCATACTGGGTTAGACCAAGGGTCCATCTAGCCCAGTATCCTGTCTTCTGAATCCCTTCAGCCTTTTCTATGGAAGCTAAATCAGTAAATCCTTTTCTGTATTTCATTATACATGAAGACAATTTTAAAGGCAATATCTAAACTATCTATCAACGGGGCAGGAAGAAGGAAAAATGGTCTCTGGTATTAACTCAGGCAACTTTGAAATTTTTGATTTGGAAAAAAATTGTCCAGTGATGAATTCACATTAAAATGTATATATTAAGAGAACCTGAAATTGTGTCCCTAATGGTCCTGCTGCAACGTAAATAAAAAGCCTGTGTGATGCAGTCAGCCATGATAAAATGCGCATTGAAAGTGTTCTCTTGATAGAGGGACAGAAAAAGTCAGTTTAAAATGTTTCCTTGCTAGGAAGCATCTTTGGTTGATAGACATCCATTATAAACGAAATAGGATCAGTCATCATCATCACCAGTCCTTGCTTTCAAGTGGCTTTGCATTCCATTTGTGGCAGTGAGCTCTCCAGTAGAACTTCCCGCTCTTGTGGCAGAAACGTGATGCTAAGGGTGTCTGAGCCAGTTATGATATCAGACACTTAAACTAGATAAATCTTTAAGAGAAACAGTTTTAAAGGAAACAAAACTAATTGCTTTCGTATGAACTACGTCGACACATGAAACCATGCCGATGGCAGAAAGAAAGAAGACATCCCCAAGCTCATACATTTTTTATGGGAAAATGATTTGCAAAACAATAGAAACTTTGTAGTGTTGTACAGAAATGAGGTAGGACTCTAGCAAATATATCAGCCAAAAAACAGTATTAGAATAAGAAAATGATGTGAAGAAGATGGATGTGAGCAAATATAGCTGTCAAAATCTGGAAGAAGTATAAAGCGACAAGAGCTCTCCATTTCTTCCCTGAGGGTTGAAGGAGTGGGAAGCAAGTGAATACGGACCAGCTTGCAAACCCCTTCGTGAGCAGTTACTCACTGAGATAGTGAGACTCCTCATGGAGTGACGGGATTACTCACTGAGTAAGTGCTCACCAGCTTGAGTAAGGGGTTTACAATCTGGCACTAAATGGCAACAGTGGGTCCAAGTGGTCCCATTGACTTGGATGCCAGAACTTGCTTGAGGATAGAGTTTATAGGATCTGGCTTCATACGAGTCCCTGCTTAAGAAAAGAATTGTATTAGGAAAAATGAATCTTAAATAATGTATTTTGATGATTATCTTGCCCTAAATTACCAATGGGGGAAGGCTATCAGAGAGGGCAATGGATGAAGTAATGAGTCCATCAGCTTTTTATGGCTATGGGAAACCCTAGGTATCATACAGAAATTAAATCAAGCCAGTGTTTTCTTTTGGGTTTTTTCCTCATGTCCACAGGTGCCATCTTTTTTTTGCTGGTCGGTGCTCCTCTCTGCCCTGCCCCTCTGTTCGAGCAGCAGGTGAGGCCTCAGGAGGAAGAAGCTGAGTAGGGGCGAGGCCTCAGGGCGGAGCATGGGTGGAGCAGGGGGCAGGGCCTCGGTCTGGGTGCCGGGGCTCACAAAAAATTAATTCAACCCTGCGGGTGCTGCGCACCCCCTATTTTTTTTTTTTTTTTTTTTTGGTGTGTGCTTGAGCCCCAGAACACCCACGGAGTTGGCGCCTATGCTCACATCATTAAGTGTTTCCTGGCTTAAGGGTTTTCTTTTCCTCCTATGTTTAGAATTAGACTAAGGGCAGGTCTACACTTACTTCCTGGTCCAGCCGTAAGCAATCGATCTTCTGGAATCGATTTATCGCGTCTTGTCTAGACGCGATAAATCGATCCCGGATCGATCCCGGAAGTGCTCGCCGTCGATGCCGGTACTCCAGCTCGGCGAGAGGAGTACGCGGCATCGATGGGGGAGCCTGCCTGCCGCGTCTGGACCTGCGGTAAGTTCGAACTAAGGTACTTCGATAACGTAGCTGAATTTGCGTACCTTAGTTCGAAGTGGGGGGTTAGTGTGGACCAGGCCTAAAACTATTTTTTCCCCCAGATAAAAATGGAGGGAATTGGTTGTATCTTTATGGGAGGCTAATCAAAATCTCACAATTTAAATAATGAGTGAGACAGTCTGCATAAGTAAAATGCACCCATATCCTATTCAGTCAGGCATAGGTAATTTGGAAGGGAATGCAACATGCTCACAGCATTCGCAACATGACAGTTTCATGCATCATTGGATGTGAATGCAATACCAATGTTTGTTCCTGTAACCTCCCAGTCTATTGATGGGGAAATGTTCTTTTCCTCAAAATAGGTGAAGAGGTCAGTTTTTTTTTTTACTTGGTTTTGTTAGAAATTGATATATGGTTCAGTGAAAAACTGAAAAAAAAGATTTGCCCTTGTCCCATGCAATGTTAACCTTTCAGCAGCCTATAGTATCTGAAAGTTCTCTGACTGGTTTGTGTGCCTTTGAGCTTGAGTGGCCCAAGGAAGTAAACCAGCACTTTTTCCTGCTTCAAAGGGTGTACGGATTTAACTGGGACTACAGCAGTTTATTAATAGAACCTGCTGCATTTCCTTCATACAAAAATACGAAGAGCGCTTTGCTGAGAAAAATTTTTGCTGCGCCTCTCTGTCTTTATGGCTCGCTCATCACCCAGCTAAAATTAAAAAGTGAAGTCAGGCTGTTCTTGCACTCTATTTTTAAATTGTTTTAGCATATGAATGTGAGTGTGAAATCTTTCTTTAGGCCTCCGTTAACTCAATTACCCACTTATTCAAAACATTCTCGTCTCAAATTACTGGATTATAACTGCGTTAACATGTTCTGTGTACATGCTGGAAAGTATGGCTCTCAAGGTAACATGCTTTTCTTTAGCTACCTGTATTTATTTTATTTGTTTGTTTGCTCAGTTTGTAGTTATATAATCACTAACCAGTGATGATAAGAGACATCACAGAAGGCCAGCCAGTGTCTTTAAAATCTGCCTTGATCTTCAAGAATCCTAGTGAATAGAAATAAAAAAGATTATCTATACAATTCCTCCTCTCCTAGGAAGCATTACAGCTAAGGCTGGATGAAAACCCCTCTCTCCCCACCCCCAATTCTTTTTCAAGTGACAAATTTTCATTTAAAATTATTCATGGGAAATTTTCAGATGGGAACAAAATTTTCATTTCATTTAATTAGAATTGAAATTTTTATTTTGATTTGGATTAAAATGTTTGTTCCATTTTTGGTTTACAGAAACTGGAAAAAAAAACATTTTAAATTTTTGGATCTTTGTTTTTCACCTTTGTATCTTTTTCTTTTTGCCACTCAATTGAATAGAATGAAACATTTCTAGGCTTTATATTTTTTTCACCTTTTTCTTTTATTTCACTCTAATTTTTCAACTTTAGAAAAGTTGCAAGTGACAAAAGGGAAAATGAAACACTATAACTTTCCCACCCTGTAACTTTACATTTTGTTCTTAACCTTTTGAAAAGTTAGAGAGCAGCAAATTTAGGGTTATTTTTCCTTTTGTCACTCTTCAGAGCTTTTCCATCTTTAGAAAAGTTACAAAATTAGAGAGTAGAAAAGAGAAAAAAGAAAAAAAAAAAGTGTGTGTGGGGGAAATAAGGGGAAAAACCCAACAAGCTTCCCTCCCCATCCTGTCCCTGGACTTTTTGCAGTCAATGGCGAAAAGGAGGAAAACAAATATTCAAAATTTTGAATTATTTTGAAAAATAAAATGAAAATCACAAACCATAACTAAATGAAAATATATTTTGTTTAGAAACATTCATTAAAAAAAACTGAAAGAAAAATGCCAAACAACATTTTCCTCTAATATATATATAAATTAGCAAGAAATTTTTTCCTTTGAGACATTTTGTCATGTTGAGAGACCTGCTATTTCTTGAAACATAGGGATTTCTGATCCCTGAGATATTGTAATCCCATGAGGAGTCTCTAGTGGTCACCATCAAAATGAATAGGAAAGCATTGTGTTCACAAAGAGAGAAATCATTGCTCCCAGATTCTTGATGTGTGTTATTTTAGTTTCAGACAATCACATTAATGAGGGAATACAGGGCCTGATCCAACTCCCACTGAACTCAATGGGAATCTTTCTAGTGACTTAATGGAAGTTGGATCAGTCTCATAGTGAATGGACTTTCCTCCTTCAAATCTCTTCTTTGCTATGATGCCTATAAGACATTAGCCAGTTAATGATGGGTTAAAGATCAACCATGGAAATAAATGGCACTTATATCATATATTTAGCATTATCAGGGGAAAAATTGCATCTCTATATAAAGATTGTATATATTTCCTCTGCACAGGCTTCCTTAGCTTGTAAGATCTTTGGAGTGTGGACCATGTTATGTGTTTGTGTAGCAGTGTGGAATCTTGATCCTGATTAGGGTCTCTGGACACTACCGTAATATAAATGGTAAACTTAAAAGGAAACTCTTGAGGGCATTTATTATTTCTTTGATTCTGTTCCATTGTTTCTTTTGGGGTGTGGAAGCAGACCCTGGGTGATGAGCATGGTATAAAATTTAGATGGCCACGCATTCTTAAGACTTCCCCAATTTCTTTCCTTTTGAAGTTGAGAGCTGGCTGAGGTTTCAAGAATCTTAGCAAAGAGTCTTAGACCATGGCTCATCCTCAGGACAAAACTACTACATTGAGCAAATTATTTTATCAGAGGAGCTTTCAAAAGTCAGGGATTTGAGAGGTTTCATCTTGAACTTATGCATCAGAGAAGAAGCCACCACCTTCCTTGGTGGTTTTCCATGTTCACTCAGTCAAGTTCCTTTGTCTCCAACAGGAAACAGAAGTGCCTCTCTTGATCAAGGTTTGGTCTAGGGGTGACTGAGGCATAATGTCTTTGGTTCCATGTCCTCTCTCACCTCTCTTTCCCCTGCCACCCCAAATTGGAGTCAAGGCTTCAGGCTTTGCATCAGTGCCCTGCTAGGATTCCTTTGTTGATTATTCTTGTTCAAGTGGTGGTCAGGCCTCCCTCAGTTGTTTTGTTGTAGAGTTAGGTAGTGATACTGACGTTGGAGGAGGAGGAAAGTTTAGAAAGGCATTTCCTGTAGTGTCCAAAGCCTCCTGGAATGGTGTAGAGTGGGAATGTGTAGCAGGGTCAAATGCCCCCTATGTGCCCCTGCCCCCTTGTGGCCTAGGAACATGTTACAGACAGCCTGCCCTAGTGTTCCCTCTTGGAGTGTTCAAATAAAACTTCACCCAGGCTTTTTCTTGGTAAAAAATACACCTTCTTGGGAACCGGGTGAAAATAAACTGCAAATAAAACTAAAGATCCCAAACAAAGTCCATTCCTAAGTCCACACAACACAAGGTTTCTCTTCTTCCTCCTAGGCAGTCCTACCTGAGGCCTTTGCAGTCTCTTCACTACTTGGACAGGGTCTCTCTAAGGCCTCCCTGCCTGGGGCAACTACTTTGGTCTCAGGGTCTCCCCTGAAGGACCCTGTTCTCACTCTGTGCAGACTCTGCCACAATTTCTTGAACTGCCCCTTGTTGCTCTTTGTAGGGAATTACCTGATCAACCCCAGGTGTGCCTCATTCTGTAATCAAGTTTGGCTAGTGTCAACCCTTTAGTGGCAAGCCACCCTGTTACAGAATGTTTAGGCCTACCTTTGGGCCTAATAAAATAGTAAACCCGTTCTGAGAGTGCCATCTTTTGGGCTGGTAATGCAAGTGGTCCTTTGCCCCTGTCTAAGGTCTGCATGCTATCCATCTGCACGGCATCTTTCTGCTTATCTCTGTCTCTCCTGCCCACCAGAAATACCTGAGATTCCATGTACTTGGGTGTTAGCTGATAACACATTTCTGTTGCTGGATAGAGTATCATGTTGCTCTTCATGGTGATAAACAGTAGTATGGCCAGATAGCTAGACAGTGATGCCAAGTAACACAAACCTGGAGCCACAATATTTCTGACATCTCCTTCCATGCCAACCTTTATGCTTGAAATAGCCTGCCTACTAATATGTGTCCCATCCCCTGTTCCTTCTTCGGAAAACCATCTGTTCTGTTAAATGTTCTAGCTGTAATGACCACTATCCTCCCTGTTCCTTCTGTACTGTGCTAATTTCTGTTGTCATCTCTTCTGCCTTTAGATTGTAAACTTGTTCACATAGAGCTATGCTTGGCATATTTTGCCTTTAAAAAAAAATATATATACACTTTTCAGCTCCTCTTCCATAAATGGAAAGTTTCACTTTCAGACTTAAATCTGGACAATGTGGTTACTTGGGCAACGGGTTAATATCAGCCATTTTTTACACTGATCAATTTTTCAGGTGTTGGCAATGGCCCAACATTCATGATGTTGTCAGGGAATCTGTATTTATTCAAAGACTCTATAATTCTTAGATTGCTGTTTATTCAGGAAGTGTTTCTTGACTGTGAATGGAATCTATTTTCCTTTACAATATACAGAGTTACAGCTGATGGCACCAAACTGTCTGCATTTTTAAGTTTCTATAAGTATTGTTAAAATGTTGACTGTGTTAATTTTTGTGAATTAAAATACCCACAGTGCTTATTCAGAGGCCCCAGTAAGGAAACAAAGTTTCAGGAATTCATGAAAATGCTTAAGCATTCATTAAAGTCTTCAAGAAAAGCAGAAACGTGGGTGGCTTGCTGAATTGGGGCCTGGTCTAGGTGCTTGCACTGTGCTCAACACCATGGTATCTGAGCACCTTACAAGTGTTAAAGGTACTCTCAGGCATGCATGTTTTGCGTGTGTGTGGACACTGTAAAACGAATGCAGAACCAAACACACGAGTCTACACAAGAATCCTTATTTTCACATTGGAAAATAAACCCTTTTACAGATTAACCATTTATTTGTATTTCTTTCCTTAGTTTTACTACAATCTTCATATTTAGCCACAAATTTAGTAGCCCCTGAAAAGAACAGGAAATATCTTGATAGATGATCAAAGCACTTCCCTCTTATAGAGCTAATTTTGCAAGGAGTAGTGAATGCAGTTCTGAAGTGTCGAGTGCCCTCAGCTCACAATGATTTCACTGAGAGTCAAGGGTACTCAGTGCCTTTCAGAATTGAACCTCTGGTGCATAGCAATTGTGAGATGAAGTTTTCAAATAAACATACAGAAGAATGTGGGTTTTCTGAGTTCTCCATCTTACTGTAATCGTGAAAAAGTGGTCCATTGTGATCACAGCTGTTGTACATACTATCTCTGCCTTTCTAAAACAAGATTGTGCCCAGCTCCAATGCAGGTGTGGAAGGGGGAAGATTTGCACAAGGAACAATGGAACACAAGTGTTCTGTGGGCTCACGGAGCTCAAGGACTGGCCATTTATGGCCAGAACTAACGAGACCGTATGCTGCATGCTTTCCAAGGAGGGTGGGATAGCAGAGCAGCAGTGCTTTCCACAATTCTAGGAAGCCTTGAGCCTGAGTGAGGCACAGTGCCTTTTGGAGCATCCCATTGGTCAGTGGGCTTCAGCATCATCACCAGGGCAGGGTGGTAGCTATGTACCAGGTTCTCATCCATGGAGTTTCCCTGTTACTATCCATGACTAATTTTGTTTAATATAGAGACACCTCCATATTCTCACTAGCAGGTGTTTTGAAGCCATAAATTGTCTTTAAAACTATAACAGGATTCAAAAAGGAACTAGATAAGTTCATGGAGGATAGGTCCATCAATGGCTGTTAGCCAGGGTGGGCAGGGAATGGGTGACAGGGATTTGCCAGAAGCTAGGAATGGATGACGGGGGTGGATCACTTGATGATTCCCTGTTCTGTTCATTCCCTCTGAAGCACCTGGTATTGGCCACTATCGGAAGACAGGATACTGGGCTAGATGGACCTTTGGTCTGACCCAGTATGGCCATTCTTATGTATTCTAAACCATCATATGAAACTCAGGCAACTTTTCTTTTGCTAATGCAAGGTTAATACTCCTCTGTTAAGGATAAATAGATTAGCATAGCAATTGCCATTTCAAATTAATCTGCTGACACGGACATTGCTTATAACCAATAAGCTCTGTGAATCTTTCTAGCTCACTCAGAAATTGGAAAGAAAATTGTATGGGCTGGAGCGATTATGGTAGAGAGGTTAATGGGCATTTATAAAGAGTAAATTAAATGAGTTTCTTTAGATAGCTGAACTGTTTAGCAGTCACCACCATCGGTTTTAAAAATCTTACTGGCTTTAGCATGTATGCAGCAGACACTTTAAATGCTGTACTGTGCCTCTCAATGGAATATTGAATTAAGTGAGCAGGGGATTAGAAACTGTAGCTGGTATTTAACAGCTTGAAAATTTTACCCATTTATTTGGATGGTATGTTTTTTACATGAACAGATTTACTAGCCAATTTAAACATTTTGTTTTAAATCTAAGACTATTAAAAATTCTAATTACGTTTTCTTCATATAGTGGCATTGAAAGTATTATTTCATTAGTTATTATTATGAGCCATTAGTGTTTTACATACCAATCACTCTGAATTAAAGCTGTATATGTGGCATATTTAATTTGCTATGGTTGTATCTTGGAATTTTAGCATTATACAGTCAGTATGGTACTTAACATTGACCGTGGGTCTGAGAACCCTCTCACTTGATAACAGACTTTATGGTGCAATGCTGAGGCAAATCAAGGTTAAGCTTTTATTCTACAGCTGCCTTCAGTGACAGATGGGAAGAGGCAGCAGGGGTTAGGGGTTAGGACACAGAACTAACACTCCACAAGTCAGGAAACATTGATTCTATTTTTGGCTCTGCTAATGACTTGCTATGTGACCTCTGGCAAGTCACTTTATCACCTCTTTGTCTCTATTTCCCTAACTGTAAAATGGGGCTAATGCTGCTTACCTACTTCCGTAAAGCACTTAGAGAGCTACAGATCAAAATCTGCTATAAAAATGCTAATAATAATAATAATAATTAATAAGTAATTAACAATTTTCCTCTGGTTTAGCAGAATTTCACATCACAGCATGTTACTTTTCATACTTGCAAATGGTGCTTTGCCACATTTTATTTAATCAGCGAGAGCATAACAGAATATTTTTATACTGCACAATATGTTTATTATTATTATTATTATTTTTTAAAAGTGCTTATGCGCTCTTCCCTTGAAGGGAATGGTATCTCGCCTTCCCATTCATTTGCACTGGAGTTTTCTTTTTAAGAAATACTTGCTGTGTGCTCCTTGTGGCTAGTTTAATTTAAACATCTTAGTTGTGGAATTTTTGTTTCTTAAGAGTGGCATGAGACCACATGGAACTCATTACAGGACTGGGATCTTAGATTTCACTTCAAAGACCAATTGTAAAATTTAATTTGTTTTAATTTAAAGGTAGACAAAAAAAGAAACAACCCGTAAAACAATAAAAGTTGCATATTTTCCCGAAGCTGTAAAACTAAACCAGCATGTAGCATCTGCTCCCAATGAAGTCAGTGGGAAAGTTATTAACTTGAATGGTTCAAGCCTTTAGAGACTTGAAGTTTGAATTAACACAGGGCAGATGCCCCTTCCCACTGATTCTGAAGTGCAGATTATCCCCTTGCGAAATTTTAAAAATGTGTCAAATGATCAAATTACACGCAGTTTAAACAGCTCTGACTTTATTTTAGGAAACAACCTATTTTTTCTTTTAGCAAAAATGATGGTATTGGGATTTATAAGAACAATATAAAGGGGTTTCTTCCATGAACTGGTATAACAGCCAAAGAACTAGCAGCAATTCAGTGAAATATAGCAATAATTAAATGAAGTATTCAGAACCATAAAATAAAAAAGAATATCCCATTATATTAAGCAAAGGAAGATGTATACCCGGATTACTTTATTTATTCAAATCAAACTATTTATTTATATATATTTATAAATTTATTTATTTAACTCAAATTACTTTAGAAAAGATGTTTTACAGTTATTAATATTAATAACTCTTCCAAGACGTGAAAACTCCTTTGTTCTCTCCAAAATGATCAAACCCTTGTCCTTCCAAAGTAATCCCCACTGATTTAAACAGAAGTTTGTGTTAGGCTGGAAAATTGAATGAAAAGCAGAATTATTTGGTGTAATATATATTATTATATATTGATTGTTAGTTATTCAGTCTGATGCAAAGCCCGAGGTTTAAGGTGCCATTAGAATCAACCCTTCTATTCTTTGGCTGCAATCCTAAAAAATAATGTTCTATCCCAAATTATGTGCTATGCTTTGGCTCTCCTGTCAGTTTAGGGTTAGGATTATAGCAAGTATTCGGAACAGTTGGATGAGTGTGCAGATGTGTAATTTTTTAGCAATGAGTATGTGAAACATACCAGGCGGTCAGCTACAGATAACCTTGTAGCACAATCCAAATTATCTTAAATTCACTGATTTTCATTCATTGCATTTAAAATAAATTAGTGATCCACTTTTGGGACAAGTCCTATGAAAAGCATTTTTAAGATTATCAGATCTTAAAACAGGGCATCACAGAACACATGGTTTTATTTATTTTAATGTTAAAATTAGGTCACAAACTCCCCCCCCCCCCAACCATTTTAATTGCACTTAGTATAAAGAGGAAAATCTGTTCAGATTTTTCACTTTCCTTTAACATTTTTCTAAATTTGTGCACTTACATGGTTCCTGTTCTTTTGATCTTAAACTCTACCCCACTGTGCTTAAGGCTAAACAAGTCTTCAATGATTGTCCCTTCGTTGAACCAAACCAACTGAGGAATCGATGGGAGTCTTTCCACTGACTTAGGCTTTGTCTACGCTACTGCGGTAAATTGACCTAAATTACACTACTCCAGCTATGTGAATAACGTTGCTGGAGTTGACGTAGCGTAGGTCCACTCACTGCGGTGTCTACACCGTGCTGCGTTGACGAGAGATGCTCTCCCGTCGAGTTACCTTACTCGTTCCAGTGGAGTACTGGAGTCGACCGGAGAGTGCTTTGCTAAATCAGAACCAAATAAGACACTTGACTATCCAGACTGGAAAGCAGACAATTCCATCGATGAAAATTACTTCACCAGTGAACACTCTTGGCTGCTGTGTTGTACACTAGTGCATTCTTCAGCTGTATCTTCACCGACAAATGGGATGTTCAGTCCGCTCCCGGGTGACAATGGAAACTGTAACATACGCAGGCCTGTGTTTTCACCACCATATGGTCTTAGTCATTAATTTAGATGATAAACTCTTTGGAGCAGGGACCATGTCTTTCTGTGTTTGCTGTGAAGAGCCTATCATGCTTGTGGATGCCATAAAATATTAAATACAAGTCACTACCAACCCAGGGAAACTTTAGAT